>NW_027185761.1:42752919-42794183 GCF_028583685.1 Petaurus breviceps papuanus | reverse complement strand
TCTCTCTCTCTCTCTCTCTCTCTCTCCATCTCTGTCTCTGTCTCTCAAGCCACTTTTCCTCACAGACCTCTCATTGGCATCTGTTGACATAAGGGGAAACATTCAGGCTTGTAATAATTGCAGAGGTTAGAAGTTGTAATTAAAATTACATAAAATTAATTGATGGACTTAGAGAGATTTATGTGCCTTGAAATAAAAATGCTTACAGCTGGTTTAGATTTATATCTTTGGTTTGTCGATTCTGTGTATGAGGGCATGAATTGAAAATTGAGGTAAGAACCCTAATGCATTGGTGTACAAAGGTGATGCTAAGGCTCTGGGCCCCTGGCTGCCACCAAAGGGGAACCGGACATTGCTGTGGAGGCATCTCTAGATGTATAGCAATCAGCCCAAGAGCCAATTCTTGGTCATGATACTTACAATTTTAAAATTAAGGTTATACAATGCCAAAGCAACTAGTGGAGAAGTGACTTTTTTTTAATCAACACATTTCAATTCAATTCGACAAATATTGATTTGCCCCTTTCCCAAGTGCCCCCAGAGAGACTCCTTTTAACCTAAGTCAAATATTGCTGTTTTACAAACTTCTTTATATCTAATTATTTAAAAAAGAAAAATAAGCCCACTCTTTTTCAATAGCTCACATTTCAGAGAATGATGGATAGAATCACAGGTTAAGATTTGAAAGGTATTTCAGTGATTCAGAAGCTATCTATTCCAACCCCTCTCATTTTACAAAATATATCTTCCCAAGGTCACTCAGATCCAGGATCTGAACTCAGCCACAATCATAGATTTGTAGTGATAATGGAACTTGGAGGTCATGGAATATATTGACAAATGAGGAAACTGAGATATATAGAAGTGAAAGGTCTTGCCCAAGGTAGCCTAGCCAAATGGCAAAGCCAAAATTTCAAACCAGCTCATCTACCTCAAGATGAAGGTTCTTTCCACAACACTGGGAAATAGGCCTCATAGGTCACATACCTAGAGCTGAGAGGAACCTCAGAAGACACCTGACCCCACCCCTCATTTTATTGTCTTAGGAATACTATTTGACTTGTACATGTTCACAAAGGTAGTAACTATCAGAAGTGAGATTCTAGTAAAGAGGAATTAGGCTACATGATACAGGGGATTTCCACCTCAGACATTAAGCAGAAAGGTGATATGGTGGATAGAGTACCAGGCCTGGCATCAGGAAAACCTGAGTTCAAATCCCATCTCAGACTCTTATTAGCTGTATGACTCTGGGAGGGTCATGTAACCCTATTTGTCTCAGTTTCCTCATCTGTAAAATTATTTGAAGAGGGATATGGCACACCACTTTAATATCTTTGCCAAGAAAACCCCAAATGAGGTCACGAAGAGGCAGAAAAGACCACAAATAACAGGACCAGAACAACAACAAGAATTTTGAGTCATCATTGAACTTTCTGGAGCCTCATTTCCTATCCAGAAAATATTTGGAACAGACTAGATGGTCCCTTCCATCTGTGAGCTATCTCTGAATTTATGTTGACTGATTCTAAAGCTGGTGCTTATTTTTTTGGTACCATACTTGCTGAAACCCATTTCTTCCCCATTCAAAATTGTATTTATGGGGCGGCTAGGTGGTGCAGCGAATAGAGCATGGGCCCTGGAGTCAGGAATTCAAATCCAGAGTCAGACACTTCACACACACACACACACACATAAAAGTAGCCATGTGACCTTGGGCAAGTCACTTAACCCCAATTGCCCTACCTTCCCCCTTCCAAAAAAAGCAAAACTATATTTATTAGAGTGGACTGCCTAAATTGCTCAAAACAAAAGTCTGGAACCTATCATTTTCTCATGACCTTAGAGGCCAACAGTTACCAACTGCTTAGCACATAGTAGATACTTCAAAATTTTTATTGACTTACCGAATCATATGAAGATTTTTAAATTCACTTCAACGTACATCAGTCCTGATATAATAATTAGCTCACTTAAAATGAGTGCTAATGACTGCTCCCCCCACCAAAGTCTACACATGGTTCCTTCTTTTGTAGCTTTAGAGAGTTTAGTTTAGATGAAAAGTTATGAATTCAGTCACAAATGCTCTGAGCCCCCAGTTATGAAAATTCCCAACATTTTGTCTTCCTAAGACCATGTCTTAGGAAGGACTTGATAAGTTACAGAACGTCCAAAGGAGGGCAAGAATGATGACAATGAGGTTGGGCTCAATGTATTGTTTTATATATAGATCCAGGTCTAGTTACTTTGGTCTCTCTGCAACTGAGGCAAAATTAAGTTGATTAGAAACATTTGGGTAATGAAATATCAGATCACTTTATAGTGTCTGTTAATAGACAGGCACCAGGAGGAGAAGTTGGGAAAACAGCCAGCCTTTTCTTGGGACTTCTCCTGGGTGTCTTTCTCTAAGATGCCTGTAAAGTCAATGATCCTCTTCAACATCTCTCTTTTCTGCCACAATTCAGTTCTACATTTGCTCATCAAAGGTGTGTTAGAAAGTCACGCATTCTAATTTCTATAAGTCTTCACCATTACAGCTATCTTGGTGCAGGACCCAGAATCCAGAAGGTACAATGAAATTCCCTAGCCAATTGGAACAAAGCTCTTATCTGGCATCATTTCACTTTATCGAATGGCTCTCAAAGACTTTTCACACTTAGTCTAAGTTCTCTTGATTAATTGATGGATTGAGATGAGTTTCCAACTGGTTAAGGAATCAGAACTAAGATGTAGTAGGGTACTTTTTACTCCAACCTTTTACCTTACATTTTATGTATTTGTTTTTCGAAAAAGCAAAAATGCCCATGTAAGCATTTTTCCCTTGTATCATTAAAAGGAAAATAGTCATGTGAAATGCACGTGAATAGTAATGATGGAAGAATGCAAGCTTCCCCTCCCCTGGCCCGCTATAAAGATCACCCTTTCCAGGCATAAGCAGGTGACTCACAAAACTGCGTTGTGATGTGCCCCTTCCAGTAACTCTGACTTGGGATTGTGAGTGCTGAAGCAATCAGGCTTTACTAAAACAAGGAGCTATCTTCCCCCCTTAATTTGCATAATTGATCCAGTATGAAATAAGTCCTGCAGTAGAGGAGCCCTGGGAATTCTTTTGTTTGCCTCAGCATGTTGGATGTCTGTGAGGCATTGCACATCAGAGCTGGCAATGCTTAAGTGCATAATTCCTCCTCATGGCTTTGTTGGGAGCTCAATGCACCTTCTTAAACTAATAATAAAATAATCTGCAATATAAAAATATGTTTCTTTTGGACACATTTGACATGTTACAATGACAGAGTGTTTATGACTCACCGTCGCCACCTCCACCACCATTGGTTTTATTTAGAAGCTGTGTAGGGAAGCAAGCAGCCATGAGCTGCCTCACCAAAGTTTTCCATTAGAAAGAAAGTTACTCAATTCTTAGAAAATGGGGCTGGGATATACAGGAAGAAACAACACTGGGTTCTTATGGACAAACTCAAATGGATTAGGAACTTACTATGAGTCAGCAGGATGATATGGTGGCCAATGGGATCTTGGGCTATGCAAAGTCCAGGAGTAAGGAGGTGATGGTCTTACTTGCCCTGGTCAGGCCATATCTGATCTGTGCTGCTCAGATCTGGGGACCATGTCTTAGGAAGGACTTGATAAGTTAGAGAATGTCCAAAGGAGGGCAAGATTGATGAAAAACTTTGAATTTGGGGAATAGGTTAAAGGAAGTAGGAATATTTAGTGTGGAGAAAAGAAGCCTCAGGAGGACATGGGGGCTAACTTCAAGTAGTTAAAAGGTTAACACATGGACAAAGGAGAGAAAACTAGGAACAAGGCAGAAATTGCAAAAAGGACAATTTTCCTGATGTCAGAGAAAAACAAACTTTCTAAGAATGAGATCAGTCTAGAAATGGAAAAGGAGTTAATTCATTCCCCCTCAATGCTGATATTCATGCAAAAGCAGAGTGACCCCTTCTTGGCTGATATAGCAGGGATCCTTCTTCAAGTATGAGGGTTGGACCAGATGGCCTCTAAAAAATTTCTTGATTCTGTGATTATGTTTTCTTGCAAATATTCCAAATATTTAAGGTATGATCACAGTTTAGATTTAAAGAAGAGATGCTGATACATTACTATGACTCATGTGTAGGAGTAATTCCAAGTATATGTTTCTATACACTTTACTTTGTATTGATTTCATTTTTGTATATATTTATGTTACATTCATTTATAGAACCATTTTATGTCATGGCCCATATACAGAAACCAACTCCTTCCATAGATTTAAATGGGGCAATCAATCCTATCCACATGCAGAAAAAGCCTCAAATGTCATTCACAAACACATGAGATACAAGGCAATACCTTCAACAAAGTTTATCAATATTATATCCTATGATCTTTGCAACCATCCTGAAGGTTATGGGCTTTTATTATCATGTCTATTTTATAGTTGAAGAAACTGAGGGAAAAATAGGTTAAGTTACTTGACCAGGGTCACACAGATAGTAAGTATCTGGGGTCAAACTTGAACTCAAGTCTCCCTGAATCTAAAACCAACTCTCTATCCCCTGTGCCACCTAGAGGCATCTCTAAACTGTCATTGACGACAATTTCAAAAAAAATTGTCAGACTGAAGAGTTAACATTCTGTTGGAGTGAGAAGGGAAATAAATCTAAGATCCAAAATAGCTAACAAACATGATGCCTTGAGGAGGGAGAGAGCAGACGATGGAGTATAAGAATTCATATTTTTTGTATCCTGGGCCACTTGGGCAGGCTAGTAGAGTCTATGAACCCCTTCTTAAAATAATGTTTCTAAATGCATAGCACAGAATATATGGGGTGATCACCTCCCAAATTATATTAAAATATTTGGATAACTTTATAACACAATTAAGTTAATTTTATATAATATAATGTGTGCATGCATGTGTATATTTCTCAGACTCCAAGTAAAGATTCCTTAATCTAGGGAAATCTGGAATGATTTCCCATAGAAGGCTGTACAAAATCAGAGACACCCTAAAGAGGAAGTGACTCAAAGAGTTCCTGGCCCCTAAGGAGCCATATAAATGGTAGATGGCATATTGATTTTGGAGACCAGTGAATAGGTTAATTTGGGCAGGATGCAGAGGGCATGAAGGGGAGACTATCAGAGATATCTAAAGAAAAAGGTAGGAGCCAAATTGCCAAGGGTTTTAGATGAGAGGTTGAGAGGTTTATATTTTACCCCAGAAACAGTAGGGAACCCCCGAAGATTTATTACAAATCAGACAGCTAGAATTTATCAAGAGCCTACTATGTGTCAGGCATCATGTTAAGAGCTGAGGTTACAAAAAATCTCTGCTCTCAAGGAGCCCATAACCCATTGTGGGACAGAACACACAAAACATCTATGTCAAACAAGATATATGCAGGATAAAGTTGGGGGGGGGGAATAGGGAAATCTCAGAGCAATGGTATTAAATTTAAGGAGGATAGAGAAAGACCTCCTGCAGAAAGGGGATCTTTCGCCAAGACCTGAAGGAAGCATTTAGCTGAGCTGGGGAGTGACATGATTTTGGAGCACGTGCCAGACAAGGGGAATGGCCTACTCAAATCTTGGAGGAAGGAGATGGAATACCAAGTTCAGAGAAACAGGAGGAAGGCCAGTTTGGCTGGAAGACAGCGTGTGTACAGAGAAGTGAGGAGGAAGAAGCCTGAACATGTCAGCAGGAGCCAGAGAGCAAAGGTAGTCCCCACCTGAGTTAGCCTTTATTTGTCCTGCTTATCTCTATCCAACAAACCTAGGAGTTTGGAATGGTCTAACGGAACCTGGTTCCAAAGATGAGCCACATATTACATTTCTGTATGTAGAGTAATTGTTTTACAAAAGCAAACCATTCAGGAAAGATAGGTTCTTTTTCTCTCTCCTTCAGTTAAACACAGTAAAGCATCCCATCTTCAGTGAATTCTTTCCCCAACATGCAGCCATAACAGGCTACACAACAGCCTACTCTTTATGCTGACTTAGAACAAGGCTGTACTGTGACAGCATCAGAGTTAGAGTGATGCTTTAGATGCCATCCTTTTTTTAAATTTTTTTTAAGAAACTTGGAATTTTGAGTCATTAACAGGACTCACAATGCCCTACTTGATTAGGTTTAACACAATTTCATGTGAAAACTATCATCTCCAGAACATCATCAATATTTTTAATTATATAAGTTGTATATAGCATACTTTAAGATTTGCAAAGCACTTTAAATATAGGTTTTAATCCCCACAACCACCCTGTGAGGCAGGTGCTTGTACTATTCTTGGTTAAAGACTAACAAAGCTAGGATCTGGGGGTATAAAGTGAGCGTCAAGGGTAGGATTGAACCCCCTCTCCCCCACCTCACCATTTTTTCCAGATTCCCAAGTGTGACACTCTGTCTCATATGCCAGCCATGCTTCCTTTCATTGTCCATAGTGTAAGCCTTGATGTAGAATCTTAGTAAGGGATAGTATGAGAAAATGAGTCCCACCCCTTCTAGACAGCACTATCCTTTGGTTACATCATTTGGTTCCTGGTCTGAGACCTGCTGGACATATCCAGTAAAGGAAGTCAAGGAGGATTACCTTGCATCCCAGGAATTCACAGGTTTCCCCAGACACCTAGGAATGCACTTGTTTTGTATATTGAGGGACACCTATATTCAACATTGGTCTGGTTCTCATTAAAAAATTGGGTCCAGTTTTCATCTCTACATTTTAAAAGGGATGTGGTTTAATTAGAGCAGACTCAGAGAGAAGTAATGATTAAATAGATGGAAAATATACCCTAGAATTAAAGTTAAAGGATTTGAGGTCCTTTTGCTTAGCAAGAAAGAAGACTGAGAGGTTACTTAATAAGAGGTCTTCGATCATATAAAGGGTTATTATGAGGAGGACAGTACCCAGTTGTTCTCCATCTCTGCACAGACAAAGCATGACCGGAAATGGAGAAGCAACTGGAATATAATGAATGTAAAGATCACTGGATTTGGTCAGAAGATCTCGGTTCAAGTCAAGCTCTGCTGTTGCTATGTGACCCAGAGCAGACCTATAAAATGAGAATGAAAATGCCTGCTCTACCCAACTTGCAGGGGAGTTGTAAAGACCAAATGAGTTAATGTCAGTAAAGTGTTATGTAAATGTCAGCTATTATTAATTCAGTTAGACCTAAGAAAGAACTCTCTTCCAGTAAGGGTAATTAAACAGTGGCTGGACCAGTCTTGACTGAGATGGCCACTCCCTTTATTAGTGGTCCCTACCTCCAAATCTCTCTCTCTCTCTCTCTCTCTCTCTCTCTCTCTCTCTCTCTCTCTCCCCCTCCCTCCCTCCCTTTGTCATTCTCCTTCTCCCTCTTCTCCTATCTCCCCTTCTCCTTCTGTCTCACTCTTTCCCTCCCTCTCCCCCTCTCTTCCTACCTTCATCCTTTCCCTCCCTCCCTACCTCTCTCCCTTTCTCCTTTTCTCCCCCCCCCTTCTTTGTTTCAAAAGGTAAGGGAGGAAAATATATTTTTTAATTCCAACAATATTACTTTTTTAAAAAGGAAAATTACATGAAAGTAGATTAGACTGTTCTTACTATTAAAGAATCATTGAGCTAGAAATAAAAGTGACTTCAGAGTCCATCCAGTCTAACACCCATCATTTTTATAGAAAAGGAAACTGAGGGGTGAGGAAGTTAAATGACTTTGCTCATGGTCATACAAATAGAAGCATCAGAAGCAGGATTTGCTCCAAGTTCCTCAGAATCTAAAGCTTGGTCTCTTTCCTCTGTTAAGACACTGCTTACCAAATATGGAGCTTAAGCCCAAACCCAGCATATGTTCTGCTTGAGTGGGGACTCCAGAAAAGGAAGGAAGAAATCTGTCTCCTGATCATCACTGGGGAACTCATTATGTAAGCTCCAGGGCCCATAGGGAGAATCACTAAGAATGATAGGCAATCCAAAACTTCCCGAGCTCTCTATTGAAACATTCACATATCAAAGTGGATTTGTGTCTACACAGTGTCACTTAAAAGTGCAAGTTGGTTTAAGAAATTCTTCACTGATAGAAAGTTAAGAAGGAAAATCTCAAATAGGACTCATTTCAGCCTCTTAAAATGTTAGGGTCTAACCCAGAGATTGGTGCTGTGAAGTTTGGATTCAGTCAAAGGGCCACACTTGAGGACCTAGAGGGACACATGTGGCCTCAAGGCCCCAGGTTCTCCGCCTCTGATCTGACCAATCATACTCTTACATATTCCAAATTTCTTAAAAATCCTAAAAAAAAACATTTACCCCAAATCCTAATTTACAAGGTAATTAATCTAAAATGAAGGCTAATTTATTTGCTTACTTTGACAAATATTTTAGAACAAAGGGCTTACTTTAATTTTTTTTAATGACTCACTAATCTATTTTTGATGACACTAATCTTTTTTGGCTGGAGGCAGTCAAACATCAATGGTGGGATACCTAGACTCCCTGGAGCCATAGGTTCAAGCCCCAGCAGGGTCACCTCAGCTGAAGTCTGATAAATGGAGTGCTCTGTGATATACCACTGATGGGGAGGTGATCTTTCAGCAGAGACCTCAAAAGCCAAAGTTTTCTTTAGACATTAATAATCCCTCAAATACAGCAGACCACAGTGCCTGCAGCATGCACTAGGGAAAGTGGGTGATGGGAGACAGAATGTTTAGGGAGGGAGAAGGAAGAGGGAGGTGATGTGCACATGAAAGAAGACAAAATAAATAGTTGTTGGATAGGTGCGGTGTTGAGAATTTCTGCTCAAAGTTCTTACAATCCAATTTCTGTCCATCGTGATAACTATGATCCTTCCAGGCTCTTGTATGCAGAAACAGCAAAACTGATCCAGGAACTCCATGTAAAACTGAATGGTTTTAGGTGTTGAACCTTGCAAGTTGGCTCGTATAACCTTGACTATCTCACTTTAGAAGGTTAGATGAGATAGGAACAAAATCACTGTCTGTCACATTCTCACCTATATTCATTCCCCCTTGTAAATTCTTGAGTTCATAATACCCTAAAATAATTTAACTGTAGAACATTTTAGAGCTTGACACAGAGGGACAGAACACATAAAGACTGGACTAAGGTTTCTAGGGGCCTGAAATACTTCAGGATAAAAGCAGTTCTGGGAAGTTAATATGATTACTTAGTAAAATAGAGGAAACTGAGGCACTGTGGTACAGTGGAAAGAATTCTGGTTTTGGTTTCAAAGGAACTGGGTTTAGAATTCTAGACTTTTATTGTTTTTTTCTTTTTAAAAAATATTTAGTATTTTATTTTTCCTTAATTATATGTAAAAACAACTCTTAACATTCATTTTTAAAACTTTGAGTTCCAAATTCTCTCTCTTCCTCCATCCACACCCTCCCAATTGAGAAGAGAAGCAATTTGATATAGATTATACATGTGTAGTCATGCAAAACATATTTCCATATTGATCATGTTGTGAAAGAAAACATAAGATCAGAAAAAAAATTCAAGAAAAACAAAGTGAAAAATGTTGCTCCCATCCATATTCAGACACTATCAGTTCTTCATCTGGGGATGGAAAGCACTTTTTTTTCCATCATGAGTCCTTCAGAATTGTCTTAGACCATTGAATTGCTGAAAATAGCCAAGTCTTTCGCAGCTGATCATCTTATACTATTGCTGTTACTTTGTATACCATACATTTCTCCTTGCATCAGTCCATGCAAGTCTTCCCAGGTTTTTTCTGTGAGCATCCTGCTCATCCTAGAATTCTAGTCTTACCACATGCTACATATGTGACCTTGTGCAACTTACTTAACCTTGTATGAGCCTCAGTTTTATTATCTGGAAAGTACTGGGGTTAGCCTACTTCAGCGGTGGGACTGCAACCAATAATACTCCTGACAGCTGCAGGAACCAGGTTTAAATATAATTGGAAATTATTTAATAAAATTAATAAAAATTCAATTATAACTTAGATAATGTTAATATTTTGTTTTCTAAGTCAATGGGTGGCCCATTATTCATTGCATAGTATTGCATCCTCATTCATGGCACAGCAGCCTTCATTTTTGAGCTTGCCATCACTGGGCTGGATGAGCTCTGGGTCTCTTTTAGTTCTAAATATTGGATCCTATGAAACTGAATCTCTTTTCATACTGAAAAACTGGCATGCTCTGGTAGAATTGTAAGAGTTGCCTGTTCAGCTTGTATATGGCACTGCCTGCTTGTTCTATCCATCAATTAATGAGAATCTAATAAGTGCTTCCTAAGTTTCCTGGCCCTGTGTTAGTTGCTGGGGATAGAAAATCAAAAATGAAATAGTCCCTACCTTCAAGGAGCTTACAGTTTATCTGGGGCATGATCTATGTCTGTCACATATATATAATGTGACACAGCTCCTCGCCAGCAATGATCTGAGATAGCAAACGTAAGCAAAATTAAAGTTTTCTACATAAGTTGGTCAACTTTTGACATGCTTTTTATTGTTCTGTCGTTACAGTTGTGTCTAGCTCCATTTGGGGTTTTCTTAGCAGAGATACTGGAGTGATTCACCATTTCCTTTTCTATTTTATTATATTATATTATTATTATATATATTGATATTTTCTCAGAATCCCTATTTAGAATACATAGATCCCAACAGTCCAGAATAATACAGTTTGGGAATCTATGATCCACTTCAGAAGTGTATGCTGGGTACACACATACATACACACACATCCACACAAATACATATAATATAAAGTAGCACTGAGTTCCAGATGTGCAAGTTCATTATAAATGGTGTTTCTAAACACAGCTGGATAGCAATCAAAGCAAATAAAAAAATAAGGAAGATCTATATGAAATTAGCAGAGAAATTTGAGTTAAATCTACAATAATAAATAAATCTTAATAAACAAAAGGCAAAGAATCTTAATTTTATTTAAATTCAATTTAATCCAAATAAGAAAACATTTATATTACCTACATATGCTATATAAGTCTTTTTTAATGAACACTTATTGCATGCCTTATGTTTGAAGACCACAGTGGGAGACCCTAGGAGAGCTACAAAGTTGGACAGAATCCTTAGTCTCCAGGAGATTAGTCTAGTTGGCTAATATGACATATTATATACATTCAGTGCATCAGGGAGATGCAGTTATGTCCTGGGGAAATCCACACTTTTGTACATTAGTTTTCACCTTTTCATGTGTTTTCAAATCAAAAATATGAAGTGGATAATATTTGTAGATAATCAAAATGACGATGGATTCAGTTGTCGATTTGATGGAAAATAAGGCAGCTAGGTAACACAGGCTGGACTTGGAATCGGGAGAATCTATATTCAAATCCTGCCTCAGACTTTTATTAGCCATGCAACCCTTGAGAAGTAATTTCACTTTTCTAGGTCTCAGTTTTCTAATCTGTTAAATGGGTATAATAATAACACATACCTGAAAAGGCTATTGTGAATATTGAACGTCATAGCACAGGTAGAGTTCCCTACAAACGTTAAGACACATTTAAGCATAAATGCTATACCTATTATTATTACTTCCTAAACTTGAATGTGGGTAGCCAGGTGGTACAGTGGATAGAGTGCTGGTCCTAGAGTTCAAATATGACTTCAGACACTAACTAGCTGTGTGACCCTGGACAAGTCATTTAATCATGTTTTCCTCAGTTTCCTGATCTGGAAAATGAGCTGGAGAAGTAAATGACAACTCACTCCAGTGACTATGCCAAGAAACGCCCAAATGGGGTCATGGAGAGTTGAACAGGACTGAAATGACTGAACAATAAACTTAAGTGTGTGTTTAGTTCAAACTTGATGCCATCTTTGTTCAAATGTATGAGGCTATGCATCTAATTTGGGGGTGGGGAACTTGCAGTCACACGTGGCCTAGAGGCTGCAGCTTCCCCAACGATAATCTAGTTAGCATCATATACTATTAAAAAATAGTCATGAATCTGGAGTCATAGGTATTATGTTCAAATCCCATCTTTGGTTCTTGGACAAGTCACCAAAACTCTTTAAGCCTCAATTTCCTCATCTGTTAAATGAGGAGATTGGATTAAATGACCTTTGAATCCCTAAATCTATTATCTTTGATCCTACTATGTCCAACCCAAAGTGTCATAAAAAAAGAATGACAGAGGAGCCAGTAAATTGAATCTATTAGGTAAGTTTTACAACCTATGCTAAAGAATGCTGAAGAGAAAATTTCAAGGCTAAAAAGAATATATACATTATACAGTCCTTTCTAAGGATTGAAGATAAATTGAGACAAATTGCAAAATTGGTGGTTTAGTTGAGATATTTCTTTCTTTCACAACAATTCACTGGGTATCCCCTACTAGACATTGTTGATTGCAAAGGCTAAGAAGATGAAGAAGATGGGGGATGATACCATGGGATTAACCCAACGAGGGAATGC
This sequence comes from Petaurus breviceps papuanus, assembly GCF_028583685.1. Classification (NCBI taxonomy): domain Eukaryota; kingdom Metazoa; phylum Chordata; class Mammalia; order Diprotodontia; family Petauridae; genus Petaurus; species Petaurus breviceps. The sequence goes on along the minus strand of NW_027185761.1, from coordinate 42,781,774 downwards.
AAAGGTTTTCTGATGAACTTCCTACCATTACAAGTGAGGAAATTGGACTTTGGAGTGATTTGACTGAAAGACCAAGCAGGGATTTGAACTAAGCTTCTTCAACTCTAAATATAGCACTCTTTGCAATCATTCCTCCCCCAAAACTCCATTCTTTTCTACCTGACCTCAATATACCATAATGAAATAGTAAAAACATTTTTTTAAAGCTGTTACTGTTAATAGAGCATTGGGTGAAGGAACATGTATTTATTAAATGGTTATCATGTACCAAGCACTGTGCTAAGCATTCTACAAATATTATTTCATTTGATCCTCACAAAACATGCTATTATTTAGGTATTATTATTATCTCTATTTTACAATTGAGGAAGCTGAAACAGACAGATGGTAAGTGACTTGCAAGAGTCACAGAGCTAGAAAATGTCTAAATCTAGATTTGAACTCAGGTCTTCCTGACTCCAAGTCTAGTGATAACTACCTAGTAATTGGGCAATAAGGAAGAGAAAAATTTTAGAAAGACACAATCCCTGACTAGAAGGAGTTTACAGCTATAATACACAGCATTTAATATGTATGTTAGAGACATAAAATAAAATGCTATAGGAATCTGAGAGACAAAGCAATCATAAAAAAAGATTTACACAAGCAACTAAAAGCAAAGTAGAATATGGTTATAACACATATTATGAGAGACCTGAAATAATCATTCCACACAGTAAGAAAAGAGAAGACAGAATTTTGAGGCAGGTTGGAAGAAGACCTAGATCGACTTTCTATCTTTTTTTGTTTTTTTAAATTTTTTTCCAATTACATGTAAAAATTTTTAACATTCATTTTTTTAATTCCAAATCTCTACCTCTCCTCTCCTACTATTGAGGAACCAAGCAATTTGATATTTACATGTGTAGTCATGAAAAACATATTTTCATAGTAGTCATGTTGGGAAAGAAAACACAGACAAAACAAAAGCAATAAAGTTAAAGAATTATTTTAAAGTATGCTTTGATATGCATTCAGACTCCATCATTACTTTCTCTGGACTTAGAAAGTATTTTTCATCATAAACCCTTTGGAATTGTCTTGGACCATTGTATTACTGACAATAGTTGTCATTTATAATTGATTATTATAAAATATTGCTATTAGCTGTGTACACTGTTCTCCTCATGCTGCTCACTTCACTTTGCATCAGTTCATGTAAGTTTTTCCAGGTTTTTCTGAAATCATCCTGCTTATAAAGTCTTATAGCACAATAATGTTCCAGTCATTCCCCAATTAATGGGCATCCCTTCAATTTCCAATCCTTTGCTATCACAAAAAGAGCTCCTGTTCATATTTTTATACATATTGGTCTTTTTCACTTTTTAATTTTTTTTTAATTCTTTGGATTATACATCTAGTAATAGTATTACTGGGTCAGGGTAAGCATTGTTTTATAGCCCTTCGAGCATAGTTCCAATTGTTCTCTAGAATAGTTGGATAAGTTCTCAAATCTCCCAACAACGTTTTAGTTTCCCAATTTTCATCCATCCCCTCTAACATTTGTCATTTTCTTTTTCTGTCATATTAGCCAATTTAATAGTTGTGAGTTTTAATTTGCATTTCTCTAATTAATAGTGATTTAGAACATTTTTCATATAACCATAGTTTTGATTTCCTTATCTGAAAACTGTGTGCTTACATCCATTGACCATTTATCAATTGGGGAATGATTTATAGTCTTACAAATGTGACTCAGTTCTCTATATATTTGAGAAATAGGGACTTTATCAAAGAAACTTCCTATAATAATTGTTCACAGATAGGATTACTGTGTAATTTCCTATATTCTATGTTATCCTATTTATCCTAGATAATTTATCTCATTCTATTTCTCCTTTCTCATTTCCCCCACTGCTTCCCTCTCTCTCATCACTTAATTTTATTTTTTAGATATAATCGCATCATAGTCAGTTCACACCTATGCCCTCTGTATAAGTATGTATACTCTTTCTAATTGATAATGATGGAGTTACAATTATCATCTTCTCATATAGGAATGTAAACAGTTTGACTTTACTGAATCCCTTATTACTTTTCTTTTGTCTTTACTTTTTCATGAGTATTCTAATTGAAAGTCAAATATACTAGTTAGCTCAGGCACTTCAGGAATTCCTGAAAATTCTCTATTTCATTAAACATCTATTTTTCTATGAATTTTTCTACTCATTTTTGCTGGGTAGGCTATTCTGTGCTATAACCCTGGCTCCTTTGCCCTCTGAAATATTATATTCCAAGTCCTCCAATCTTTTTTTTTTTTTTTGCCTTTTGGAGGGCAATTGGGGTTAAGTAACTTGCCCAAGTTTACACAGCTAGTTTTTTTTTTTTATGTGTTAAGTGTCTGAGGCTGGAACTGAACTCAACTGACTCTGGGGCTGGCACTTTACTCACTGCACCACCTAACTGCCCCCCTACAATCTACAGGAGAAGGAGCAAGGAGCCAAGGATCCTGGAATCTGGAGCCAGGAGCCCAGGTGACTGAAGCATGGCCGGGATGCTGAGACTTTGTTTGTGGCTTGGTTGAGCCTTGAATTCCCTGGAGTAGAAATGGTGAAGGATCTGACATGGACCAGACCCTGTGGACTTCAGTGTGGAGCAGGACCTGACCAGAGAGCTGGTCAAGGAACTGGAAGCTGTCTGCCATTGAACCCAGGTGACAGTCTGGTGAATCCAGGTAGAGTCTGGGACCATGGAAGGGGACCCAGAGAATCTGAGAACAGGCCCCAAGTCAAGATGAAAGGACCTCTCCTTGGGAACTGAGTAATTATGGAATTATAGTTTACTAGCGACCTAAGGGGTATAGGGTTTTGTGTATGATACTTAGTAAAACTTTAATGAATAAGTGACTGATTGTACTTTGAGTACTTTGACTATTGTTACTGATAAGTGACTGATTGAGTTTATTAAGACTTTGCCTCATGAGTGGAAGACTTTGACTATGTACTTTGATACTACTGATGAGTGATTGATTGAGTTAACTTAAGAGTGACTATTTTACTTTGAGACTATGTTGTGAATATTATATTGTGATTTTCTGTGATAAGTTGTAATATGGTGAATGCTGTATTTTGAATTATGCTGTACCTTGATTTTCCATGGATGTTTTGCTTTTGTCATGGAATAGAGTGATCACTATACTGAGTAATCAGAACCTTAAAAAAAGGTGTTCACAGTAGCAGTTCTTCTGGAAAGCTTCTATGCATGGCAATACAGCACTCTGTAATTTGACTATAATATTCCAAGAAAATTTTTGCACCTCTTTTTCTATTCAGTAAATCTGCTTTTAAAGGAGTTCTTCTTTTCAGTGAATTTTTGTACATGTTTTTCCATCTGGCCAGTTCTGCTTTTTAAGGAGTTTTCTTTATTGAATTTTTGTTCTTCCTTTACCATTTGTCCAATTCATTCTTTTTTTTAAGGCATTACTTTCTTTAGTTTGTTGTTGTTTTGTTGTCTCCTTTACAAGCTGTTGACTCCTTTTTTCTGATTTTCTTGCATCATTCTCATTTTTACAATTTCCCCCCTAACTTTCTCATTTGGTTTTTGAAATCCTTTTTTGAGCTCTCATAGGAATTCTTTTTGAACCTGAGAACAATTCACATTTTTCTTTGAGGCTAATTTAGATGTAGCTATTTTGATTTTTGTTATCTTCTTCTGAATTCAGGTTTTGATCTTCCCTCTCACCATAGTAACTATATAGTCTGGTTCATTTTTGTTGTTTTTTGCTCATTTTCCCAGTTTATTTCTTCATTTTTAACTTTATGTTAAAGTTGTGCTTTACTCCTGGGGTAGAGGGGTGCTATTCCAACCTTAAGGATTTTTATGCAGCTGTTTTCAAAGCTGGTTCTCAGGATTAGTTCTCAGTTCTTCCAAGGTGTTATGGTCTAAGAAGTGTGATCCTGACCTGTGCTCTTGTCTGTGAACAACCACAAGCACTCTTTTCCACCCTGGAATTGTGACTATGTTTCCTGCCATCACACATTCGAGTATGCTAATGCTCCTTTTCACCATTAGGCCAAGACCTGGAGCCTCACATGGGCAATGTAACAGAATCCTAGACCAAATGCCAGTAAAAGGCCCCTGTAATTTTCTCCCAGTCAGCCATCCAACCCCGACATGATCTATGGACTGAGAGCTTCAGTTGCTGAAGCTACTGAGCCAACAACCCCCAAGGTCTCCAACTGACTTGCCAGGGCTATGGCCTTTACTGGACTGCACTCCATTCTCACACCAGTGAGACAGAGATTTCCTGCCAATCTTCTAAGTTATCTTGGCCTGGAAAATTGTTTTCTTGGAAAATCCTTTTCTTAGTCCTTTCCCTTGCCCCAATTTTGTTTTGAGGAATCATTTTAAAGTTGTTTAGGAGGGAATTTGGGAGACATCAAATGAGTCCCTGCCTATACTCTGCCATCTTTGCTCACCAAGTAGGATTTCAAAGGCAAATATTGCATTCTAGGTGAGAAAAATAGCATGAGTAAAAGAGTGCTTATATTCTATAGTCTGCAAGAGGGGAGAACTCAGCCTTCTACCTAAGATATAAAGACCAAAGGAAATAATGCATGGAAACTATTTTATTAAGCTTAAAGTGCTATAGAAATGCTAACTACTACTAGTAGTAGTAATAGTAGTAGTAGTAGCATCACTGGAAAGCTTTGTAGAGGTATACAAGACTTGGTGAAGAACAACATGTCTTTACAGACTTCCCCAAATCCCTTCCACTCCTGTGTGGCATCTACAATAATTTTCAAATTACAGGATTAAATATAAATCCAAAATGCCTTTTTGTCAAATCCTTTCTATTCTAAACACTTATATATACCTGAAAAATAAAATAATTTCTGGTTCATTGATAAATATCTAAATGTAGTTATCTTTCTTGCTTAAAAAGCTTTTTATTATCTTTTTTTCTCAATCAAGAAATCTCCCCTTCCTCTCTCTCCCCATTAGAATATTGAAAGGCTTCAACATTAGTCCTTTTCTGGAATGATTCAAAATAAGAAATTTTAATTAATAAGACCCACTACTGAATATCAGCACCTTTCATATAGGAAAAAAATTCATAAAAAAGATTAACCTTACCTCAGCTTCAATTATATTGTAAGTTAAATCACATTTTCCAAATATACTGTCATCAGTAGTGCATCTCTATCAACATGGAGAACATTTAAGAAAGTTATTCTTTTGGACCTCTGGAAGCAGTGTTGAAACTAAATTCAGCTCTGTCTGTGTGTGTGTGTGTGTGTGTGTGTGTGTGTGTGTGTGTGTGTGTGTACTGCAGCATGTTCTTTGACCTTATCCGGAAATGAGACAAATTCCATTCTACTCCACTCTGGTCAAACTCCATCTGATCTATTGTTTTTAGTCCCAGGGATCACACAGTTCAACAAGGACTTTGAAATGCCAGAGGGTTTACAGAGGAGGACAATCAGGCTGGTAAGGGCCTTCACTATAGACAGCATATTTTATTAAGGCGCGCACCCAGAGAATTTTATTTTTTTTATTGAATATACAATCATAAAAGACATTGCTTTTTTCATGCAACTAAAGAAATGAAAGCTTAATAAACTTTTTTAAGTTAACAGGTACACTTAACAAATATGTGTTTTGAAAATAAAACATTAGGGGCAGGTTGGTGGCACAGTGAATAGACCACCAGCCCTGGAGTCAGGAGGACCTGAGTTCAAATCCAGACTCAGACACTTAACACAAAAACTAGCCATGTGACCTTGGACAAGTCACTTAACCCCAATTGCCCTCCCAAACAAAGCAAAAAAGAAAAGAAAAGAAAACATTATATAGCCAGATGTTTTGAAACACTATTTTGTGCCTTGATACATACAATACATTTTAGGTAGACCTACATGCGTTGTCTTGAATCCGTGTTATATGAGGATTGTTTGAAGGAACCACAATAGTTTAGTCTAGAGAGAAGAGTTAGTGCGAATATAATAGCTATCTTCAAGTATTGACAGGGGAGAGGGAATGAAACTTCTCTTTGGTCTCAGAGGACAGAACCAGCAATGATAGAAGTTACAAAGAAGCCAGATTTAATCTAGATTTAAAAAAAAATAATTTAAAATAAACTTATTTATTTTCAAAGTTTTTTTCTTCATATAGGTTTTTTCCTACACTTAAAGTAAATATAATTTAATTATTTATTATTATATGTCAATTTGGGTTGTTTTTATAAATACATATATGTATTATGTTCATGCAAACACACATACACATGCAAAGAGATTGAGCATGTGGTTTCCTTGGTATAGATAATTCCCAGATGCAGAAACTTCTAGCAGTCCTCTGCAATTTTTAAGATTAGAGAGATGCCTAGAGAACCCAAAGGTTAAACAACTTGCTGAGGGTCACACAAATTAAATGTGTCTGAAGTGGGGCTTGAACCTAGGTTTTCCTGTCCCTGAGGCTGGCCATATGATACTACCTCTCATATACATTCTATAAGGTATTATATAATGAACATTTATCTCATGATGTGATGTATGATATACAGTACACAGAATAGATGGGAAAAGTAACCTTGATTGTAGGTTATAGCACATAAATATATAAATTGTGTAACATATGTATAATATAAATCATTTTGTATTTGTCCACTGCCCAGAATTTGCTACAAAGCTGATTATCTTCAGATGCACAGATCAGCTTTGTTCGAGGAATGTTCTGTTTGTTTCATTGCCTTTAATTAAAGAACCTTGAAAGAAGACTCTTCAGAAGTCTCTAATTTTAGCTTTCCCACTATGTGACCTTCGGCAATTCACTTGTTTCTCTGGGTCTCTTTCTCTGATGCAAAACCAAAGATGCTATGAAAAACACAATAAACCACATCATTACAGAAAATACTCCATTATTGTAGTGGATCTTAGATGTGGGCACTCTCTCCAGGGATGCAGGTTACAACTCCTCCCATGAGCTTCTCCTCTGTGCCTTCCATGATTTCACTTTTGGAGGCTTACCTAAATATTGGAGGTGGTTCTCTCTTGGAAACAAGGTTGCACATGGTCTATCCATCAGTTACCATCACTTTCCCCCATGTGAAAACTCCATTTTTTCCCCAATCAAATATTTTCATGATAATAATTCAGTAATTACTTGTGCAATACTTAAGTCATAATCATTTAGTTTGAAATGTAGAAAGAAAAGGGCAGAACTGCATAGTCCACTGGGGGGAAGAAGGTTGTTTACCACATTCATCTGAGGTCAGAGATCACAATCCTAATGTTTTTGAACAGAAAACATTTTCTCTGTCCCAACATTTTATGCAGCTGGCAACAGTGAGATGTCTAGAAGGATAAACCCTTGCTAAAGCTAGTCACAACAGGCAGACTCATTGGTGTTCTCATAATGTCAGTGGAATTCTAGAAAGGCTCCAAGCACATTTGGTGCATCTCATAGTATTATTTGCATGGAAAGGCATGGACAAAGGTCTCACAGGAGGGGTGGCCCAATGACTGGACCAAGTATGACACTGGGCTCCTACAGAAAATAGCCTTAGACCTTCTCTTTCCCTTACCCATCCCGGAACTGGATGCCAACACCATCAGCCACCATTAAGGGGAGTCATGATCTTTCCTTTCCTTCCAACATAACCTTGTTGCTGCCATTTTTCATTCCCACCAGGCACAGGACTTTGATTATTGGCTAGATGCTGAATCCAAATCCTCATTTTGCTGGTGGATCCCAGAGCCCCAGTGTATTATCACCCTTAAAACCACTATGTTCCAGGTTAGGCCCCTCTGTCCTACCATCATTCCCCAAAGTCTTAGAGCTTTCACCATCTGCCCTGATCCTTTCCTTCTAAGAACCCAAGGACTGCCTGACTTTTCTATCTGCTGTGAACTGAATGCCAGCCCTCCTTTCTATGTTTAACCCAATCGGAATTTTAGCTTCTTGACAGCAGGGACTGGCTCAATTTGTTTTTTGTATCCCCGTGACTTAGTGTAAGGCTTAGCACATATTAAGCACTTACATGAACACTTTCCCATTCCATTTCATTGAAAAACATGACCTCATCAATGAGATTATGGGATCATTAGTATACAAGAGCTCTATTCTACTGAGATAACTCAACCAAAAAAGAGTGCTACAATGAATTTTTATCCAGTTGAAGATACAATAAAGAATAGAAGAAAATATCACAAATATGACTTGAAAAACATCGAGTGTGTGTGTTATTGCTAATTATTCTGAAATGAGAATCTATGATCAACTTTCTAAAGGTCAAATGCAAATACATGATAGCCTCCCCCCGCCCCTTGAGAAATCTCTCTCTCCTATGTACACATATACAACGAATTAGTGAAGAGAGAATGTTCCATTATCTCCCCAAGAACTTTCAACATCAACTAAATAATTAAAACATCTATTATAGAAATAGGAAAAAAAAAACTTCTAAGCTATTACAAAAACATGACATTTTTTATGGATTCAATTGAAAGTTTTGAAACAAAATAAGTCCAACCATGTATAAACTTGTTCTTGACATACATTCCCTATGTGACCTTTTTCAGACTATGTGCTTAGATGTGTCCAGGGGATGGATAGGTGATGCAGTGAATAGACTACCAGCCCTGGAGCCAGGAGGACCTGAGTTCAAGTCGAGCCTCAGATATTTAACACTTACTAGCCATGTGACTTTGGGCAAGTCACTTAACCCCAACTGCCCTGAATTCCCCCCTCCAAAAATTAAAAAATAAAAATAAAATAATAGATGTGTCCAAATGCTCTTGAGATAATAACACCTGACTTTTACATGAACCAAATATAAAGTATCTGACAAAATGAATCCAGAAAAAAAAAAAAAACTTGATTTCTGAATGTCCAAGAATTATTTAGGCCACTGTGTGATTATAAATTTTTCCATGAAAAACAAGTTATTCGTCCACCAACCTTAACATTAAATCCTTTGAAAAGTAATTCTGCCCCAAGGAATAAATATCATTACTAAGTCAAGGTAGTGGGTAGACTACTCAATCACAGTACGTAGGAGAAAAGGGAAAGGAAGAAGCATTTATATAGGACCTACAATGTATCAGGTATTGTGCTAAATTTTTTTTACAAATATTTACTTCATTTCATCCTGCCAACAACCCTGGGAATGTGCTATTATTGTCCCCATTTAATGCTGAGGTAACTAAGGCAAATAGAGATTAGTTTGTCCAGAACCATATAGCTAGTCAATATTTGAGGCTTTATTTGAACTCAGGTATTCCTGCCTTTAAGGCTAGCACTTTATCCATTGTGACAACACCTGGTAGATTCATATAATGCTTTACATTTCCTTAATTGATTAAGAACCAAGTAGTATTAATAAGAAAATGAGTAATATTCAATATAGTAATAAGTCTATAATCTTGTCTGCATGGTGTCCTACACATAGTAGGCACTTAAATGATTGTTGCTTGATTCATTCATTCATTAATCTCATCAATATGCATGTCCCATCCAATTATGTAGCTTAAAATGCTTCTATGTCTGCTCATTCTCTAAAATATCATCCATGTCCTTGTACAAATTGGTCATTGGGGTTCCCTTCAACATGTTAGGGAGCTTTTTCACATATCATTGACCAATGAGTATATAGCCAGTCATGTAAGCAAGCTTCATTTTAGCTTATTATTAGAAGATGCTAACTAATGGTAATATACTTTCTACTATGATGACAAGAGACATGTCCTAACAAAATAACACTATCTTCTAGAATCACAAAGGAAGGTAACCTACAAGTTCAGTTACTATACGTGTTTTTGTAATATTTGATATATTTAAAGCGAAATAATAAAAAGAAGGCAAAAAAATGCTCTGGAAGAAATGAAAAAGAAGAAAAAGGAAGTTATTCTTTCATTTAATTGAGGTACACAGTTTCAGAAAAAAATTAGTAAAAAAAGAGTTAAACAAGTAGGATAGCTAGTTGACACATGGATAGAGTGCTGGGCCTGGAGTCAGGAAGAACTGAGTTCAAATCTGGCCTCAGATACTAACTAGCTGTGTAACCCTAGACAAGTCACTTATTCTTGTTTGCCTCCGTTTCCTCATCTATAAAATGAGTGGGAGAAGGACATGGGAAATCACTCCAGTATCAGTATCACTGCCAAAAAACCAAAACCAAAAACACAAATGGGGTCATGAAGAGTCAGATATGATTGAAAAATGACTAGAAAACAACAAAATTACATGATGGTTAACAATACTACAGATAATTAAATAATATAAATAATTAATGTATATGTACTCAATAATATAGAATGTAGGTAAATAAAAGTTAATCAAGGTACTTGGGGAAAAAGAAAATAAAAGTCTAATTTATTTGGTCCTCAACACATGCCATATAAACACTTCAAACAAAAATACAAATAAGAAAGAAGTTAAGGATTTTTTAAAAATTAGAATCTTAGGAAAAAAAGATATGTTGAATCTCTAGTGATTACTAAATCCAGAAATTAAGCACATACTTTACTAATCAAAAGACAATAAATATTGCAGGTAACAAGGAGCATTTTAGAAGGCATACACACTTAAATGCAGACTAAATAATGCACTCCTAAAAAATTGGTTTACCCAAGGGAAAAATTATAGAAACAAAAGGTGACTTCATGAAAGAAAATAAGAACAATTAGATAACCTGTCACAACTTTTAGTTTTCAGTCAAAGCAGTGCTTTAGGGGGAAATATACCTCTCTAAACACTTCCATTAATAAAAAAGAGAAAGAACAGATTGTTGAATTGGTCATACAATTAGAAAATAGAAAGTGATATTTTTTTTTAATTTCAACTAAGTACAAAGAAAGATATAATGAAAATCAAAGAAATATAAATAAAATGAAAACAAAGTATTCCATTGCTTAATTAATTTAGGTGGCATCAAAAAAAAACTAATTAAATGTGTGAAATATTAGCCAATCTACAAACAAATCAAAAAAAGAAATTGTTCTGTCAGAAAAAAAGGAAAGACAAATGACAACACATAAAGAGGAAAGAACTTATTAGAAACAATTATGCTCAATTCTGCATCACCAAATCTAATAACTTCAGATAAATTGATAAATATTTTTAAAATATATAAAATCCAGATTAATAGAACAATAAAAATATAATTTAAACCACATCATCTTAGGAATAAAAAAACAATTGAGCAAGCCATAAATGAATCTCCAAAAGGGAAGAAAAGATCAGATGAATTTCAAAGTGAATTCTATGAAACATTCAAACAAAAATTAATTCCATATTGCATACATTATTTGCAAAAAATATGGAAATAGCCAAAGTTCCTTCTATTGGAAAAATAGCTTGATTCCTTATTAGAGAGTAATAAAACAGAGAAATAAATCAATAGACCGATATCTCTAGTTATCTCTAGCAAAAATGTTGAATAAAATTTTAGCAGAGAAACTTTAACAACATTTAAAAGCTTACATAAAATAATCAAGTTGGATTTAAACTACAAATTCAGGATTGGTTTATTATTAAGAAAACTATAAACATAATTTATCACATTAATAGCCAAAAACAAGGTAAAATTGCATGATTTTATCTGTGGTGTACAGAAAAGATATGATCCTGTAATTTCATTGGCAATTTGAAGTCTGAGGTGAATAATCTTTATGTAACTTCTTTGTAACATAGTTTTAGAGAACTACTTAGAATACTGAGAGGTTAAGTTTGTAGTATCAATGACAAGATTTGAACTCAGGTTTTCCTGGCTTCGAGTTCCCTCCATCCAAGCTCTCTCTCTCTCTCTCTCTCTCTCTCTCTCTCTCTCTGTACTTGTTCCATTGATTATTTTATGAAAAGTGGGGGAAAATAGGCAAATATTATACTCTTTCATGTTAAAAATAGTAAAATAAAGAATAAGAATAAATGGGTTATTTCTTAATATTATAAATATTATTTACCTAATTCTAAAGGCTTTTCCAATAAGATCAGGAGCAAAGCGAGGCTATCCACTGTCAACAATGGATATTGAATTAATTCAATTACTCTGGAAAACAGTTTGGAATTATACAACAGAAATGATTAAATGGTTAATATCATTTGACTCAAGAAATCTCACTATTGGACATATATCCTAAGGTCAAAGATGGAAAGGCGCTATTGTTTCCAAAATACTCATAGCAGCCAATTCTATAGTAACAAAGAATTATTTTTAAAAAGCAATTTCTCCTCTCCTGGGGAACAGCTGAACAAATTATGTGATATGAGTGTAACAGAATATTATTGGGCCATGACTAATATGAAGAATTCATAGAAACACAGTAAGATTTTTAGGAAGCTCTCTAGAGCAAAGAAAACTGAACCAAGAGGATCATATAAATAGTGACTATACTAAGTTAAATAAATACAGTAAAAGGAAGCCAAACACCAAGTAGTTATAATGATATATTTTAGTCTTAGAGAACAGATATTGAAGCATACTTTGGCAAAGAATTGGGGACAGATTGTGGAGACAGAGATAGAGACAGAGTGCTTTGACTAGGCACGACATGGCTATTTCATCAGTTGGTTTCACTTAGCGCTTTTCTTTGTTACAAGAGAAAACTGAGTGAGGCATAGCATAAATCTAGAAATAATAATTATCTTGTAAAATTAAGACATCGATACAAGTTATTTAGAAAAAAAAAGAAAAGATAGGAAAATGGAGTTTCAGGAAGATGAATTAACTAGTCTAGTAACTACAAGACCAAGAATTGAAACACTGGTCTTTTGATATTAAATAGTGCTCCTTGGAAGCTCTAGAATTTATATAATCAAATATATAATCTATCACTGATACTAGAGAAAGTGTGTAATTCTATCCCTTGTGGTTTCACTCACCATTTTTTTTTAACTTTCCCTTATATGTGCTAGGTCTCCTCCTTAGAATGTAAGCTGCTTTAGGGCAGGGAATCATTTGCTTTTGAATGTGTATCCCAAGAGTTTAGTATGGTGCTTTGCACATAGTATGCACTAAATAACCACTTTTCATTCATTCATTCATTCATTCATGCATGCATGCATCCATCCATCCATCCATCCATTCATTCATTCATCCATTGACCATACTAGATGTCAGTTTTATGTTATGATGGTACATCCAGAAAGAGATACAGAGAATACTGCAATCTGTGGGGATACATCATAATGAAAGAGCAAGAGCTTGAGATGTACAGCTGAAAGTCATTCATGAAGTGTTGAAAGATATTGCCCCAAAAAAGAGACAAGATGTTAATAGAGAAACTATAGAGTGAAAAGAGCAGGAGAGAAATGAACCTTAGATTCACATTAAAGAAGAAGGAGAAGGTAGAACCAGTCTAATAAGCCAGGAAAAAAAAAATAGAACACACCACGGCATAAGGCTGATGGTGATGATTGTCACAATCACTAAACTGAAGGATTGCAAAACACTTCCTATACATGATCTCATCTTATCTTCACAACCATCTTGTGAGGTGAGTGCTATTATTAGCCATGTTTACATATGAGAAAAATGAGACTCTTAGATGTTAAGCGACTTGCTTAGGATCACACAGAGAGCAAATGTCAGAGGCAGAATTTTAATCAGAACAGTCTAGTGTCATGGAAGGGGAAGGTAACCAATATGGTCTCAAGGCCTCAAGGTCACAAGGAATGATTGGAAGAACTGAGGATTTCTAGCCTAGAGATGAGATTTGTATGACAAGGGGGCACATCTGCTATTCTCAAGCAAGTCAATGTCTGTCTTGGAGAGGAGGGGTAACACTATTTCACTTGACCCCAGATGGTAGAACATGAATTTTTTTTTTTTGCTTTTTGGAGGGCAATTGGGGTTAAGTAACTTGCCCAAGGTTACATGGCTATTTTGTGTGTGTGTGTGGGTGTTAAGTGTTTGAGGCCGGAACTGAACTTGGGTCCTCCTGACTTCGGGGCCAGCGCTTTACTCACTGTGCCACATAGATGCCCCAGAACATGAATTCTTAGAAAAGTGGACAAATATTTGATGCAAATTCAAAAATTCCCAACAATTAGAGATCTTTTCAAATGTAATGCAACGTCTCAGGACTTTAGGTTCTCCCTTATCAAGCATCCTCAAGCAGAAATGGGATGACTATTTGTTGGTCAAAGTATAGAGGGGATTTTCATTTAGATTGGTTGGTCTACAAATATTCAAGCACATTGCAAGCTACCTCACCTTTTAGTAGTATGAAATGTTGTGGCAAAAATTTGAGGAAATGAGGACTACAAAAGTAAACTTCAGTCTCTTCTTCATTCAAATGGTTAAAATCCCAAGTCAGTGTCATCTAAATAATTTGTTGTTTTATTGTAACGATTATATATCTTTGTGCTGGTAAAGAATCCCATATAGAGGCACCTGAAAGTAAGCTGGATATTTTGTAAAATGTGCTCACTCTTGGCTTAAGTAGTTTCATGTTCTATCTTTTTCTCTGGTGACCAACACATGAGTCATGAATATCTCTTTAATTATTTGCACTAGATAGTAATATCTCACTGTGATATTACCAGATTGGCATATGATTACTGGTATTCCATTAGCAATAAAACATAAGCTTTCTGCAGGCAAGTCCCACTTCATTTTTGTTGTTGTTATTTTTGTAACCCCAGTATCTATCATGACTTCTTGTATATAGTAGGTCCTTAATAAATGAATTGAATTGATTCCAATGTTTGCTAATGTTTACATAACCAGTGAAACCTGACATTTGGCTTCACTACAAAGATGGCCTAGGTATCTTAATACCCAGTGACTTTCTACCTGCCCCATTGCTGGCCTCTAATACTTATAATGCTTGGCTCCAAGTTTTCTGATGAATACCAGAAGCCACAACTCAGAAGTGCCTTAGAGGGATCAGGAAAAAATGTGATTCGTCAAAGGGAGGAAAAGGCCTGGGTACTTTCTAGGCCCTAAAGCTAAATATGGTCTCATATTCACAAAGAAAGACCACTCACACGCACACACACACACACACTCACACACACACACACACACACGCTACTTCACAGAGTATGAGTTTTGAAAATCTACTTTGTTAAGTACCAGGTAGCATTGCTCATCACTAACTTGAACCCATTAAGGACCAGGATTTTGGAACCATGAGTGGAACCTGGAAGCTATTCACTCGACCCCACCCTAATGCAGAGAGAGAGCTGAAGAACTACTAAGCTCATGATTCTCTAAAAGTGAGTACCCTTCTATCACCCAGATGTGCCTCTCACTGGATGGCCATATCCTGTAAAGTGAAGAGGTGGGTTTAGTAGGGATTCACTCAGTTAGAAATACTAAGATTCCATCTGTTGGAAAACCCCACTTATTCTCTGATTTAATGATATTTCACTGAGTCCTGGGCAAAGTGACACTTGATTACGTACTCATCATCAAGAAAAACAAAAATGGTTAAATCTGTATAGGGCTTTTACTTCTTGCAATAGGTCCAATAATAAGAATCACCAAATACATAAGAGCTTTTACCATGTAGTCACCTTCCATGACTCCTTGACCCAAGCTGCACTCAGCCAACAGGCATGGTCTGGCCCTGAATTGTTAGGACACTATTTAAGGTTCCTAGAATTAGCCTGGTTGCTTTTGAAACAACAGGTCTCCTGAGTTCAGCAGTCAACAACAACAACAACAAAACTGATCAGTTGAGGAATTAGCAAACTGCCCTAATCATAGCCAACATCAATCACTCTGTTCCTAGGCTCTAAGTCCTCTACTGATCTGGTCCTGGCCATGTGAGGGGCTTTACCATTTCATGAAGCACATGAGTTTCTAGTCAGAGTACTGTCACTGGTAGGAATCTCTTAGGACCTCTCATTATGCCTGGCTTCTTGTTCTCTAAATAAGGAATAATGGACCCAAGGCCAGGCTCAGGTACAGAGAATTGTTGCTGACCTGTACATCAGCATGGTATCTTCCCATTTTGGTTGTCAGCTTTTAGTGGCATCTGACTATTTGTGATCCAATTTAAAACTTTCTTGGCAAAAGTACCAGAGTCGTTTGTCATTTCCTTCTCCGGCTCATTTTGCAGGTGAGAAAATTCAAATAGGGTTAAATGACTTTCCCAGAGTCATACAGCTAGCAAGTGTCTGAGACCAAATTTGAACTCACAAAGCCAAGTCTTCCTGACTGCAGACCTGACACTCTACTGTACCACCTAGCTGCCCCTTATCACTACCAAATCAGCCTCATTTCCTCACCTGACTGTGTGCTGTTTGACATTTCTAGAAGACTTTGCTTCATGGGTACACCCACCCACAGAGGTTTCATAAGGGAGGGCTACACTCAAGACACAGAGGCAAGTTTTCACAAGGAGTCAAAAGTTAGGAGAAACCCGAGTTCAAATCAACTGCTTGACTCTGGGAAAGTCACTTACCTTTTGTCCACTTCAATTTCCTCATCTCTAAAAAAAGAAAAGTGTGCAAAATAATAAAACCTACCTCAGGGTGGTTGTGAGGATAAAATGAAATCATATTTGTAAAATGCTTTGTAAAGTCCAATGTGTTATAAATGCTAGCTATTATCATTGGTGTTGTTATTATTAAACTCCCTTTAAAATATTCAATTGAATGGTTACTAAGGTCTTATGTGTGGGGATATTGGATTAGATAGGAAATATCAATGGACAGTTGAAACTCATTGAAGACTCAGATAACTCTAGTTAAAATCTTAGTTATTATACTTGAGAGTTCTCTGACCATAGTGTTTTCGTCTATAAAGTAAGTAGATTGGACAAAATGATGTGATTTAGTGAAAAAACTGCTGACTTCACATTCAGAGGGCAAGTGTTCCACTCATAGGCTTTTCTCTTAGTCCCAGTGTATCCTTTCTCAAGTAAATTAATCCCTGGAGCCTCAGTTTTCTCATCTGTAAGATATTTATATATGTCCCTGATAGCTCTTAATCTATTATCTTGTGATACCAGTTGAGGTTAGACTTCCCTTCACTCAAATAGCATTTACTGATTCCAGGATAAGCAAGTGTTTGTAGCATAGAGTTGTTATTCAGTCATTTCTAATGCTGTCTGACTCCATAAATACATTTTTTGTTTTTTTTTAAAGACATATATATATATATATATATATATATATATATATATATATATTTCTAATCCCTTTAACTACTGAGAAAAGTTTCATCAGTTACAATTATTGTTTTTCCATGTAGGAATGTTAACAGTTCAATTTTGATAAGTTCCTTATGATTTCTTTTCCCTGTTTACCTTCTCATGCTTCTCTTGCTTCTTGTATCTGAATGTCAAATTTTCTATTCAACTCTGTTTTTTTCAGCAAGAATGCTTGAAAGTCCTGTATTCCACTGAATGACCATATTTTCCCCTGAAACATGATACTCAGTTTTGCTGGGTAGGTGACTCTTGGTTTTAATCCCAGCTCCTTTGCCCTCCGGAATATCACATTCCAAGCCCTTCGATCCCTCAGTGTAGAAGCTGCCAGATCCTGGGTTATCCTGATTGTATTTCCACAATATTCAAATTGTTTCTTCCTGGCTGCTTGTAATATTCTCTCCTTAATCTGGGAATTCCAGAACCTGGCTATAATATTCCTAGGAGTTTTCTTTTGGGATCTTTTTCAGGAGGTGATCGGTGGATTCTTTCAACCTCTATTTTGCCCTCTCATTCTAAAACATCAGGGCAGTTTTCTTTGAGAACTTCCTGGAGGATGCTTTCTAGGTTCTTACTTTGGTCATGGCTTTCAGATAGTCCAATAATTTTTAAATTATCTCTCCTGGATCCATTTTCCAGGTCAGTGGTTTTTCCCACAAGATATTTCACATTGCCTTCTATTCTTTCATTTGTTTGGATCTGTTTAACAGCATCTTGATTTCTCATAAAGTCATTAGCTTCCATTTGCTCCAATCTAATTCTGAAGCAATGATTCTCCTCAGTGAGCTTTTGAGATTCTTTTTCCATCTGGCAAATTTGACATTTTAAGGCATTCTTCTCCTCATTGCCTTTTTGAGCCTCCTTTGCCATTTGGGTCAGTCTGTTTTTTAAGGTATTATTTTCTTCAGTCAGGCTGTTGACTCTCATTTCATAATTTTCTTGCATTGTTCTCATTTCTCTTCCCAATTTTTCCTCCACTTCTCTTATCTGCTTCTTAAGGTCCTCTATGGCCTGTGAGCAGCTTGTATTTTCCTTTGAAGCTTTTGGTGCAGGAGCTCTGACTTCACTGTTTTCCTCCTGTTCCATGCCTTGCTCCTTCTTATCCCCAAAATAGGAGTGTAATGTTGGGATCTTCTGTCTGCTTTGTTTCCTTTGCCTGCTCATTTTGCCACTCAATTATTTGACTTTTGGGCTTTTTGCCACAGTAGGACTCTGCCACCAGAAGACAGGGGAGTTTTCGTCCCAAACGCTGGGGTTTTCTCAGCTGCTGGAGGTATTAGATGGGTGCCCTCTCTGAGGTCTCCACGTGCTCTGGCAAGCTGGACACACACCCCAGGACCTCCACCCTAGACTGAAATCCAGATCCAAGTAGGTTAAAGCAAGAGCGATTACCCCTCAGACTGGTGCTTGGTCCCCCTACACTCTGCAGGCCAGGAGCTGAAGCTGCCTCGTGGTGCTGGCAGGCTGTGCTGGTGTCTCAGCGATTTCTCGCCCCGGGGGTAAAAGCCACGCACTCCCACTTACTGGTCTTAAAGTCTAGACTGCACTGGCCTCTCACCTTGTCCTTCGCATCTATGTATTGATAAATCTGGAAAGGCCACAGCTGCTGCTGATCTGGAGTCCCTCTGGCTGGCAGCTGGTCAGGCCCGCCCTGGGGCTAAATCCTCGGGGAGGTCGTGCTTCTACTCTGCCATCTTGGCTCTGCCCCAAATACATTTTTTTTTAGCCAAGATTCTGGAGCAGTTTGAAATTTCCTTCTCCAGATCATTTTACAGATGAGTAAACTAAGGCAAGCAGGGTTAAGTGGTCAGATGGGGGTCACAAAGCTAATGCTTGAAGCTGGATCTGAATTCAGGAAGATGAGTCTTCTTGACCCCAGACCCAGCACTCTATTCACAGAGCTACCTAGCTGCCCCTAGGCAGAATACTGGGAAAGGCTGGTACATTCTGCCCAAGAAACCTTCATTTTCAAGGCTTTCTCCAATCCACTTCCTGCAAGACAAGCCTGAAAGAGTTAAGTCTCTTCTCAGATGTAATAATTCAATTTAAGAGATGTAAGTAAGTCACACACACCCCAAAAGTCCATGATCATATCAATCCATTTAGTTGGGTCTTTTTTTTGAAACATTAGAATAATTTATAATGATATAATGCCACATGAATGGAAGAGGCTTTGTAAGCTTTTAGTCTCTTAAACCTGATTTTCCTTTTGTAGCCTGCCTGTCCTTGCAGCTGTATGGGTGTGTTTGTAATGAATTTGCCCTCTGGGGGTGTATTACTTTAAGGATAGCCTTTGTCTCTTATTAGTGTATTAAGCTCTTCCCTGAAGCACTGGGTGTGGGCCAGAAATAGATGGGACACACAAACACCCTAAAGCTGAGAGCTCTAGCCTGCTTTAAACCCAGGGGAAAAAACATGCTATTATTTGTTGCATGTTCCCATCATTAGGTAAACTGTGTTTTGGTCATCATAGAATAGCAGCATAGAATAGATCGGTTTCAGACACTCCACGTGAATCATAGTTAGACTGAACTTTTAGTTCAATTTTCATTTTCTAGATGGAGAAACTGAGGCCCAGGTTTGGGAACTGATTTGCCTAAGGTCACACAAGCTATAGGTAGCCTTATAAGACGGTAAGTTGACCCCAGGTCTTTCTGAGTCCAAGTTTGCATTGCTCATTATTCCAGGATGCCTCCCAGGTAAGAATCTACTTCTCTTGTCCAGGCTTACAGATCTGGAGGTGGAAAGAACCTTAGAAGCCATCTGAACTAACTTTTTCACTTTCCAGATAAAGAAAATGAGGCCCAGGAAAGTTGAATGATTTGTTCAAGGTAGAGCTCTCCCCATTTAGAATATAAATTCCTTGAGGATAGGAACAGATCTTGCTTTTTTGTTTTTTCATTGTTTGTTTTGTTTTTGGTATCCCTTGTGTTTAGAACAAAGTAATTGCTTAAGAAATACTAAAACAATTGATAGATGTAGGAAAAAAAATTTTAAGAAGAATTTGTTGTTATTGCAAATTCTCAGTGACTCAATCCAGAAAGGAGGGGGTGGAAGGGAGTAATTACTTCTAAAGGTTAACAGGAAAACATCCTGGAATTAACATTTTTTTAAAAAACTAAACATCTCTCATATCAAGAAATATATATCTTTTAAAGTAATAATATCTCTCATCAAGAAATCCCAAATATTTCCTTTAGTTCTAATGGAAGAGATGTACTCTCAATCAAGGCATGGGTTTTGGTGGTGATAGAGGCACCAAGGGGCTGATAATATGTAAGTAAACGAGACTTTTTTTTAAGCACCAGCTAAATTGAACTCTATCTCCTTCTCTCTTACAGCTAAGCCATCTCTAGTCATCCTGATCCATATCTGGTCACTGGACCTAAATGGCTCTGGAGGAGAACATGAGGGTGATGACTTAGCATAGTCCTCCTCACTTAAATCCAATTCACTTGCAAGTCATGGCATCATCTTCCTGAAGGAAAAACCACGCAACACAGAACCTGACTGAGTCACGGCATGGCAGAAGCTAGAAGCATGGAGCTTGGGGCGTTCTCCACACCATCCAAAATTTCCAATTGGACATACCCCTTAACTTCCTCCAGATTTGCCTATGAAGTAAAACAAGGGACCTATCTGTTGTTTTTCTCCTTTGATATATATATAAAAGGCTGCTTATTAAGTGACAGTTGTAATGCTCTTTCATCTGTAGTTAGAGGGGAAAAAATCAAATTAATTACTAGGCTTCTCTGCGGGAGGATAGTTTATGAAACTAAAATCAATAATATGATAATTTGTTTTTAAAAGTGTGAATATGAATTTATTCCTGAATAAGAAAATAAGTCAAATACATCTGCTTGATCTCATTGATTTTTCTTACCCCATTTTGTCTAGTTTATTTATTCTTTTTCCTTTAAGAGGGCATCTATTAAGAAGTCAGGTCTTAGCTTATACCATCAATAAACCCTGGGCTAGTGCAACCTCTCCAAAATAATAAAGAAATAATGAAAAAGAACATGAGCCTATGTAAAGGAAACCCATCTTTCTTCTGTTTAAGGAAACTTTGCCTTCTTTTCCACTCAGTTCCATGCCTCCAGAGAGGAACAGACTGATGAAGATCATGTTGCAAAACTTGGCATCTAGAGAGTTTATTTTTTCAGAATCTTTAATAAAAGGCCACCAAATGTTAAAATAATTATCTTTTTTTTCTGTATATGTACGGATTTTTTTTTCCATTGCTAAAATTTCTGTGTTTAAAAATGAGAGTTGAATAGGAGGCTTTGGTTTCTTCTAATAGAAAATGATTATATATCCAGCAATCACTAAGCAATGAAAAATTATTTTTTTTCTCAATATTTGGTTGGAAGTCTGATCTTGACATTCAAGGCCTTTTACAATCTGCCTCTATTCTACCTCTCCAGCCTCATTTCATACGGTTATCCTTCCTCTTTGTTCTAACCAAACTGGAATTCTTTGTCTCTGATCTTTTCCCCTATTCTCTCCTGCTGTCGTGCCTTTTAAACCCCCTTTCTCCCAACCTTCTAACAATTTCTATCTGTTACCCTCCATCCCAGCTCTTCCATTTACCATCTATATGACATTGGGCAAAATGTTTGACCTCTTTGGGGCCTCAGTTTCCCCATATGTAAAATCGGAAGGTTGGATTAGATATTCTCCAGGGGCCCTTCTAGCTCTACATCTATGACTCAGTTTATTCATATCCAACCTCCAGCACTGCCTTCTCCATGAAGCCTCTTCTGAATTCCCCAGGATGACAGTGATCTCTCCCTCTTCAGCTGGCACTGTACCTTGATTGCTTTCTGCTATTCAACTCATTCTTCCTCCTTTCATTGTCTGTTCATTCATTCATTCATTTGTTCCTTCATTCTTTCTGTACTTAATGTCCAATAGCACAGTGCTGGGTACAGTAAGACTATGAAAAAACAAAGACACGTTCCCTACCATCAAGGAGCGTCCAGACTCCTTGAGAAAAAAGGTGACCCCAGAGACAAGCAATTGAGCATAAGAAAAAAAAAATGAGAAAGCCACCACCATCTAGGAATTTACATTCTGCTGGATTTACCTGCTAATCTCTGTTAGAGCAAGACTAGGCTTTTATCTCTTTATTTCCCAGTAGAGTGTCTTATATACAGGAGATGATTGATAGATGTTTAGTTGAAAAAAAAATGAGCATATTTTAGAATGAAGCCATCTTGTTCCTTTCCTCCCACAACACTATTGTTTTGATGACTAGAAGTGTTCAATGTGATTCCTTTAATAAACTACAAGTAAATCAGGAAGAACAATGCTGTATTGAGGGCATGACCTTTCTTAGTTGTTGTTTGTGAGATTATGAATGCTTAGTCAATTTAACATACAGCAGATTGCAGAGAGCTTTACATACATAATCTCATTTGGTTTTAATAATAACCTTGTGTTGTTAATACTACACATGAGAAGTAGTATTGCTTTCCTCATTTTATATATGGTCAAACTGAGTTTCAAAATGTTTATGTATTTCACCCATGGCCATAGAGCTAGTAAGTATCAGAAGCAGGATTTGAACACAGTTCTTAAAGATGCTAAGTCTTATACCTTAGCATTATCCTGCATTGCCTCTCATCAAGCTAAGCAAGGAATCACAAACTTAGATTTTTATTTGGGTGGTTGATTTGTTAATGTTTTGGGTTTTTCTTTGTTTTCCCTTCAACTCTCTTTCTATTGTTATTAAAGCTATTTTGGCCTTTTCTAGACTTGTATATCATAATCAAAACATAGCATTCTAGAGCTGAAATGTTGGAGGTTTAATCTTGAATATCCCTTGTCTCCCCGAGTAGCCTTGGAAGTTTCTTTTTGGTCAGGACCATGGCATATGCTTCTTGGGTATGCACAAATGATCTGTCACAATGGGTACCTGGCAAGTACTGCACAGGTGTTTAAGATTGACTCAAGAACTAGAATTTAATTACAATTGTATGCTATTGTATTGTGAAATGCTTTGCATTTGCACATAGTAGGTACTCAGTAAATATTTGTCTAATTGAAAAGGCTTTTGAATAGATGTGCCAGATTAATTGAAACAGCAAAACTCACCCAGGCCTAGTTTATCCAGATTTTGGGGGCAGAAACTATTGTCTTAGCTTGAATTGTTCAGTGTCTGGCACATTATAAGTGCTTAATATATATTTTTAATTCATTCATTCAATTGTCTTGTAATGTTTATATATAACAATGAATATCATTAACTACAATAGTCTTTGGGTGATGATGTATGACTATAAGTTGTAGAATAAACCACAGTCTCAAAAATTAATGTTCAAGGTCACTGAAAGGGGAGTGGAGAACTGCAGGGGAGTATAACAGCAAGGGAATTTGAAGATCTTCCCTGCCCCTTAATTGTCTTCAAGTGGAACCCAACAGAGAGGCTTGATTGGGGGAAGGCTTGCTTTTCAGTAAGACCCATGCCTTTCGTTGCTTTGTAGTTAGGCAGTGGGTCAGGAAGGTTGTGATATTCTCTGATCCTGAAGAAGGGTATATCTATATATTAAGAGGTGAGGTTTTGCTTTGTGGCTCACTTATGGAAAGAGTTGCGTGATTTGGGTACCTGTTGAGCCCCCCAGCTTTGAAAACCCAGATGTTGGTGCTTCTCTCTCTGATAATTAACTATGTATATATGTCATAGTCAGATAGCTAGAAGCCCTGTCTGTTGGTCTGTTGAATTGTGTGATTTCCTCTGTCTATTTTTTTGTCTGCTTGTAATTTCTGTTTATATGTTCTGAAGTTCAGGGTGCTGACTTTTTCCCCTTAATTAAGTGAATACCCACACATACACACACACAAAATATACTTACATTTTTTAAACATATGTCTTTATATATTAACATATATATTTAATTAAAGATTGTTGACCCCTTTACAGTTGCTTTCCTTTAGTAAAATAGATCAAAGAACCTTTGATAGTAGCCATTCTGGGTATGCTAGGGCATGCTGTTATAGGTGGGTGAGAGCTGATGGCAACACATTATCAGAGAAGAATGTACAAGAGAAGAGGTATAAACAATGTTTTCTGAGCAATGTAAGACTGGAAATGGATATGAGGGAGACAAGAAGGCTAGCCTACATGTTCCATGGGTGCCCATGTAATGTCAAAAACCTCAAGCCAAAGACCTCCTGGACACTGGGCAAGTCCTTCTCTGTAGTATGTATGTGAGGACATAGACAAGAGTCACCACACATAGGTAGACATGGGTAGGTTATCCATGGTGCTGGAGTAAAAACCCACATTAATATTGCGACGAGTCAGTGTTCTGGTCTATTTTCTTCTGAACTAATGGAAATTCACAATGCCAGTATTGCTTATATCACAAAGATAATATGAGATCTAATTGAAGAAGGTCACTGATATTCTTGATAGAATATTTTACTTAACTATATGGTTTTGTTTAGTGAATTCTATTTACCAACAATGTCAGAAAAACTTACCTTCCTCCTATCTGCATTTCATAATAAAACCTCAACTAGGGAACATTTCCCCCCCAAAATGTGATGCTCTTAATGAACAGACATTTTGGTCTGGGTTTTGTTATTTTAGTTTTTCCACTTTGAATGCTATTTGTTATGGTAGGCTTTAATAAAAAAAATAATCCTACCAGGAAGAAATGTTGTAAAGTCCTCAATTTCTAAAAAGTACAGTAGTGTACAAGCCCCATGTTCTTAATGTTCTTTTGGCATTATTTATGAAAAACAGCCTTTAATTACCAAGCTTAACACATTATCCTTGGTGGAGACTCAAGTCTCTTTTCCAACTTTCAACTGAGCAAGAGCTCTCAGCTGGCAAGGTATTGAAGCCCACTAGGAATCCTGTGCATAGAATTATCACTGTGAGCTATTTGGCAGGTTCTCCATCTCTATGATAAAGGACGCTGTATTTTATCTTCACACCAATAACTCTCACCCTGGGAGAAATTATTTTCTCAATTATCTTTCGAACCTTTTGCAATAAGGTTTCCTGAGTAAGAACTGGAAATATCGACATCACATTCCATGTCCCCTTCCTTGATCCAAATTCTTTTAATTGGTAACGTCGCCCAATTCTATTTAAAGCACAGTGATTTCCTGTATTTTTGGAAGGGTAGTGGGAAATTGTTACCTCATCTTACCCTATCATGGACCATAACCCCATATTACTCTGGGAGACAGCCAAAGCTATTCTCAGGGGTGTTGTTATTTCTGTTTTAGCCTGTAAGATATTTTAGATTTGCAAGCTAAATTTCATAATGGTGAAAGGAATTTCCAACACACATTTTCCAGGCAAACCCAGGCTAAATTGGAAGCCATTGGAGCATCTTATAATATCATTTCACATCAGAGTATTGCCTCATATCTGTTATTTTCAAAGCATAGATTTTATTTGCTTGATGGTGAGCCAAAGGAAGTGGTGTCTCAGCACATTTTATTCCAAAGAGCACCCAGCATTATTCTCTCCACTGTGAATTCCAAAGGACAATGAGTTGCCACAATAAGGATATAATATGTCTCATATTTTAAGCTATTTAAGAATTATTTAAACTCTGTTCAGCTTGGTCATTTTCTGATTTTACTTTCTTGGTAGCAAAGTTCTCCTCTATGATAAATTTTAAAACAAAGTGAGGTCTTCATGGCAACCACTTGAACAAACAGATATCTGTGAAAGTTCGATAGTCTTGGGGAAACATCAACTCTTGAGTATTTTGGGTAGGGATATTCTACCTGAATATACTCAACATTCAAAGAGACTATGGTCAGCCTTTGCGGAAGAAGGATATTTCTAATTGGAAGTCTCTACCTTAGTTATTTATGTCCCAACATCCAAATGAGGCAGCTTCCTCTGGCTGCTATAACCAGGACTTTGTGTAGGAACTTTGAACTGGTACGACCCAAGGATCATCTGTGACAATAACTAGAAATAAAAGATGTGCCCAATGATTAGGAAATGGCGGAACAACTTGTGGTATATGAATGTGAAGCCAATGGAATATTATATTACATAGGAAGTCTTCTAAGAAGTAATGCAGAATGAGGACATCAGAGGCAAAAGAAGTAACATACTTTGGGTCAATGGAGATTTGATGGGAATAAATATATGTGCTTCATTTAATGAACTGACTTCAGCTCTTGAGATCACTCACCTCCCAATCTGGACATGGTCCCTCCATAAGGAAAATAACATTATAAATAAATACTTGCTCACTTTCAATAAGAGCAAAAGCCATGATGTTTTTCTTAACTCTGGCTGCTGGAGAATGCCTAATTTATGTCTGACTGGGAACAATGTAACTCACTTGCAGCTGCAGCTGGTAAGACTGTGCAGTAAGGTGGGAGGACATCAGAGCCTCCTTATCCCCTCTGAGGCCTTATGCTCCTCCCCCAAATTGGCCTAGGTTGTTTTTGTTTTGGGGCGGAGGGCAGTTGGGGTTAAGTGACTTGCCCAAGGCCACACAGCTAACAAGTGTTAAGTGTCTGAGGTGGAATCCAAAGTCAGGTCTTCCTGACTCCAGGGCTGGTGTCAGTGTACCACCTAGCCACCCCCTGGTCTAGGTTTTGTTATTCATTCTTTAGACCTTTCTAAGTGTAGGGAGCAGAGTCTATGATCTGGTCATGCAATGTGTGAGTCATGAGAATCCACAAGTCCAGGAATTCAAACTAGGTGCCACAGCCAGCCCAGCATCAACACCTTGAAGAACAAGCATCCGGAACTCCAACCCAATAGAAACTGAGTTGGAAATAAACTTGGGTAGGATCAGTGTTAGGAACTGAGATCAATTTTAAACCTACTCTCTCCCTTGATTACCTCCATCTCTTGGTGGAGATTAGGTTCATGATGCCATTTCAGTTAACTGATGCTGCCTCATTGAATTAGACTCCCATTACACACACATACACACACACACGCATACCCACACACAGAAATTTATACATTTGTATATGTGTATATATACACACAAATATATACATAATTCATTTTATTATTTTTGTTTCTTCTATAGTTATTAGTAAAGAACTTATATTCACTAAGTTGAGTTCATTGAGCTGATTTTATTTTACCATGTGCAAGGTGCATACAATGGACAAGGGGAAAAGGTACAGTTTTTTCTGATTGACTGGGGACTTGAACTAAGATTCTGATCCATTGGTTTGATGTTGACCAGGCACTCCCACACTAATGCCACAAGGATTGCCTTCAACAATAGGTAGGTGTGGCAGATAGATGTCAATAGTAATTAGAGTGAAAGATATATAATTCATAATGTTTAATAATATCTTTAAAAGTTCCATCTCATTAAGAATCAGGAGAGGTGTCTAAGTGCCTACTATGTGCCAGACAGTGTGTTAATGGTTTTCCAAATATTATCTTACTTGTTACTCATAACAGCCCTGGGAGGTAGGTGTTATTATTATCCTCATTTGCAACTGAGGAAACTGAGGCAGGCAGATGTGAAAAGATTTCCCCAGGATTGCATAGGTACTAAGTATCTGAGGTCAAATTTGAACTCAGGTCTTGCTGACTCCAGGCCCAGGTGTCTTTCTAATATGTCATCTGGCTGCCACCTAAGAATTAAAACACACACACACACACACACACACACACACACACAACAACAACAACAACAACAACAACTTTGAGATGCCTCCTTTTCCCCAGTAAATTGTCAAATCCAATTAAAAAACAACAAAACTCAATGCTGATTTTCTGAAGGAACAGGTATAATCATTCACTGTTAGTTGAATTGCAAACTTGCAGACATCTTTTGTAGAATAATTTGACGGTTTGCTATAATTGCTACAAAAACAATCATTTTTTTTACTCGATAATTTTATTGTTTAAGATTCCCTCTAAACATGTTGTCAAAAACAAACCAAAACAGGACTTTATATTTAAGGATTCTTATAAAAGTACTGTTTGTAATCATACACACAAACACACACATACACACACAATCTAAAAAACCTTGGACATAAAGTGAACGTCCTACAATAGGAAAATGGTTAACTAAATTATACTACATTCAAATCATGGAATTTTCAAATGCAATTAAGACTCATAGTAATGTTGAATACAAAGAAATATAGAAAGACTTTTATGAAATAATATAAAAGCAGAAAAAAAGCATGAACCACAGAAGGGAGACGAACTATGACCACACAAGAGGAAAAATGAATGAAGAGACAATACAAAAAAAAAAGCCTGAACATAACTTAGAGGCAGTTCCATAAAAGCTGCTAGACTACTTGAGGTATTGAAATGAATTAATTTAAATGTAAATAGTTACTAGGCACAGTTAATTGATTGTATTGATGCCCAATGTTAAGTTTTTCATAAAATATTTAATAATAAAAAAAAGAAAGACATATACTACTAAGCTATCTGAAGATCTAAATGAAACATTTTGGCTCGATCTTAGAGAAGCACTTGCTAGAAGCTTATCAAACTATCAATTTTTCTTTCACAAAATGACTAATATTTTTGCAAGTCATTGAAGAGGAAGCATTGTCACATTTTTGTTCCAAGGGCAAAGTTTTACCAGTACCTCAGGGAAATATGATGTGGGGAAGTTGCCAAATTCGCCCTGATATTGGTCATTGATCATTTGCTTTCCTCAGGTAAAACTTCTGTTTAATTTCTTTTTCCTTCCTTCCTTCCTTCCTTCCTTCCTTCCTTCCTTCCTTCCTTC
>NW_027185761.1:42720093-42752909 GCF_028583685.1 Petaurus breviceps papuanus | reverse complement strand
CTTCCTTCCTTCCTTCCTTCCTTCCTTCCTTCCTTCCTTCCTTCCTTTCTCTCTCTCTTCCTCCCTCCCTTCCTTCCTTTCTTCCTTCCTTCCTCTTTCTTTCTTTCTTTTCTTTTTCTTTCTTTTCTTTCTTTCTTCCTTCCTTCAATCCTTCCTTGCTTCAATCCTTCCTTCCTTCCTTCTTTTTTTCTTCCTTTGCCTTTTTTCTTTTGGCCCTTTCTTTTCTTTGTTCTTTTTCTCTCTATTATCTTTCTTTCTGTTCATTGTGATTTTTTGTCAGTTTTTGTCTTCCTATTTTTCTTTCTATTCTCTCCCTTCCTCTCATATTTTTTTCTTTTTTTTAATATTTTATTTATAAAATTTATTTATTTTTAGTTTTCAACATTCATTTCCAAAAGATTTTGAGTTACAATTTTTTCTCTTCCCGTCTTTCCCCTACCCCCCCAAAAGAGCAAGCCTACTGAATACCCCTCCCCCCATCTGTTCTCTCTTATATCCTCCCCCTTCACTCCCTAACTTTCTAGTAGGGCAAGATGGGTTTCTATACCCCAGTAGCTGTATATCTTATTTCCCAGTTGCATGTAAAAAACAAATTTTTTTAACATTTGTTTTTAACAGATTCTTTTCCCCTCCTCCCTCCTCACCCACCCCCACTGGGAAGATAAGCAATTCAATATAGATTGTACATGTGTAGTTATCCAAATCATTTCCATAGTAGTTATATTGTGAAAGACTTACTATATTTCCCTCCATCCTATTCCGCCCCCCACTTTATTTTCTCCTTTGACCCTTTTCAAAAATGTTTGCTTCTAACTACCCTCTCCCCCAATTTACCTCCCCTTCTATCCTCCCCCTCTTATCCCCTAACCCCCTATTTTCCTGTAGGGTAAGATGCCTAGTTGAGTGTGTATGTTATTCCCTCCTTAGGCCAAATTCAATGAGAATCAGGTTGTCCCATTCCCTTTCACTTTCCTGCTCTTCCTCTCCATTGTAACAGTTTTCTCTTGCCTCTTTTATATGAGATAATCTTAATTTATTGCTTCCTTTCTCCTTCTCCCAATAAATTCCTCTCTCACCTCTTTCTTTTATTTTTTAGATATTATCCTGTCATATTCAACTCATCCTGTGCCCTCTGTCTATGTATACATGAACATACAAATGCCCACTCACATATATATTTATATACACATACATCCCCCTATACATGCACATATGCATGTATACATATATAAATATACATATATATTCCCTTCAGCTATCCACATTGAAAAAAGTCTTATGAGTTACAATTATCATTTTTCCATATAAGAATGTAAAAAGTTCAACTTCAATAAGTTCCTTATGATTTATTTTTCCTGTTTACCTTCTCATGCTTCTCTTGCTTCTGGTATCTGAAAGTAAATTTTCTGTTCAGCTCAGGTTTTTTCATCAAGAATGCTTGAAAGTCCTCTATTTCACTGAATGACCATATTTTCCCCTGTAGCATTATACTCCGTTTTGCTGGGTAGGTGATTCTTGGTTTTAGTCCTAGCTCCTTTGACCTCCAAAATATCATATTCCAAGTCCTTTGGTCCCTTCATGTAGAAGCTGCTAGGTCTTGTGTTATCCTGATTGTTTCCACAGTACTCAAATTGTTTCTTCCTGACTGTTTGTAGGGTTTTCTCTTTGACCTGGGAACTCTGGAATTTGGCTATAATAGTCCTAGAAGTTTTCTTTTGGGGATCTTTTTCAAGAGGCGATCAGCAAATTTTTTTCAATTTCTATTTTGCCCATTTGTTCTAGAATATCAGGGCAATTTTGCTTGATAATTTCTTGAAAGATGGTGTCTAGGCTCTTTTTTTGATCATGGCTTTCAGGTAGGCCAATAATTTTTTGATTATCTCTCCTGCATCTATTTTCCAGGTCAGTGGTTTTTCCAATAAGATATTTCACACTGCCTTCTATTTTTTCATTTGTTTGGATCTGTTTTATAGTATCTTGATTTCTCATAAAGTCCTTAGTTTCCAATTGCTCCAATCTAATTTTGAAGGAGTTATTCTCTTCAGCAAGTTTTTGAGATTCCTTTTCCATCTGGCAAATTCAACTTTTTAAAGCATTCTTCTCCTCATTGACTTTTTGGACCTCTTTTGACATTTGAGTTAGTCTATTTTTTAAGGTGCTATTTTCTTCAGTGTATTTTTGGGTCTCTAAGCAGGCTGTTGACTTGCTTTTCATGATTTTCTTGCATCATTCTCATTTCTCTTCACAATTTTTCCTCCACTTCTCTTACTTGATTTTCAAAATCCTTCTTGAGCCCCTTCCTGGCCTGTAACCAGTTCTTATTTTTCTTGGAGGCTTTTTATTCAGGAGTTCTGACTTCACTGTCTTTCTCCCACTCTATGCCTTGATAGTTTTTGTCCCCCAAAAAGGATTCTATCATCTGTTTGTTCTTCCTGTGTTTGCTCATATTGGCAGCCAATTACTAGACTTTTGAGCTCTGCCTTGGTAGAACTCCGCTTCCAAAATGGAGAGAGTGACATCCCAAATAGCTAGGGTTTTTGCAGCTTCTGGAGCTATTAGATGGGTGCCCTCTCTACATCCTCCACATGCTCTGGCTCACTGGTCACACACCCCAGGACCACCACCCAAGACCTAGATCCAGATCCAAGCAGGTCAAAGCAAGAGCACTTAGCCTCTGAATGGTTGCTTGGTTCCCCTACAATCTGCAGGCCAGGAGCTACAGCAGTAGCTACACGGCAGCCTCCACCGCTTCTCACTCCAGGGGTAGCAGCCTGACTATGCTCCCCCCGTTCCAAAAAAAGTTCCACACTAACCTTTTACTTTGTCTTTGGCATTTGTGGATTGATAAGTCTGGAAACGGCTACAGCTGCTGGTGATTTACTCTCAAGAAGTTTGCTCTAGTCAGCAATGATGGTCAGGGGCTAAAACCACAGCTCAGGTGGGACTGCACTCTGCTCCCAGCATACTGTGATGGACCCCTCCTGTCTGCCTTCCAGGCTTCCTTCAGCAGGATATTTGTTTCTCTCTGTCACTTTGTGGGTTCTGTAGCTCTAAAGTTTGTTTAGAGTCATTTTTTACATGTATTGGAGGAGGTGGAAGCAGGAGCTGCACAGAAGTCCTGTTTCTACTCTGCCATCTTGGCTCCGCCTCCTCCCATATTTGTTCTCTTTCCTCCCTTCCTCCCTGTCTCCTTTCTTTCCTTCCTACTCCCTCCTTCTCCCTCCCTACTACCCTTCCTTCCTCCCTTCCTTCCTTTTCCTTCCATTTTATTCCTTTCTTCTTTCATAAAAAAAATCTAAATTTGCAAAATGTATTCTTTATTTTCATGAAAAACACTGAAGGCCACAGAGGTCAGATAACTTGCTCAAATGCACTTCAGTAGTAGGTAACTCAAGGTCTCCTGATTCCAAGTTCTGCTTCATTTCCTCTACTCTAGTTTGTGAAAGCAGGTGATTAGATCTTCCAAAGAGGGCTTTTTAGTACCTTGCTTTCATTCATTCATATAATGCTTTTTTTAAAGTTCTTTCAAAATGCCAAGAACTGTGCTAGGTTCTGGGGATTCAAGGGTAAAAGTGGATTAATAATTACCCTACCCTAAAAGGGTTCATATTTTCTGGGAATTAAAAAATATATATATACACAGATGAGTAAACAAAAAAAATTATAAAGTGCTTTCATAGTCAGTGGGATTGTGTAGAACAAAAGCAGCTGTGGCTGGATCTGAGTTGGTCTTCTATAGGGGGTGGCTTGTGAGCTTCTCTTGTGGGAGACTAAAGATTTTATGAGTCAGAAGTAAGGAAGCATGGAGGTACTGATCAGTGAGGGCCCATTCCTTAGAACTTGCTTCAATTTGCCCTTTCTGGTAGAAACAAGTTGGGGGGTGGGGGGAACAGCCTGTGCAAAGTTAGGAAGGCTGGAGATGGAAAGCTTAAAGGAAATGGCAAATTGGCCCGTTTGGGTGGAATGTAGTGTGTGAAGGGGAGTAAATGTACACAATAAGCCAGGAAAGGTAGCCTGGCCCCAGATCCAGCTGGGTTTTCCATGCCAAACTAAGTAGTTTGCATTTTATATTAGAAGCAAAAAGGCACTTCTTCAACAAGGAAGTGACATGGTCAGACCTGTACTTCAAGAGTATAAATTTAGCTGTATTTCCAGGATGTTTGGTTTGGCCAGGACTCTGAAAAGGGCAAAGAAAATATCAGAATGGGGAGAGGGTGGCGATGGAGAGGATGGGAAATCCACTGAAGGGCTGTACCTGGCCTGCCCCAATTTGGTTTCTCCTGGAGCCCAGACACCACCTCTCTCGGGAAAATGCTTGGAGGCCTTTGAAATGGCTCTGCAAACTCTTCAGCCTTCTAAGGAAATCAGTGCAGTACAGGCAGCAAAGTCAATATCCTGACCACAACTAGGCAGGTAGCCACAGGAGAGTCCCCCACCCACCTCTGAACATGTTCCCCATTTCAAAAGAAGCAATAAACACTCTGCCTCTGAGACCTCCTTGCTCCAGGCACAGTCCCGGCCTCAATTGCTTTTGTTGTACTGGCTCTTCTGACTGATTACTGTTCTCAAAAATCAACATCCCTCTCTGTTTCAACTTTCCCCTATTTTGGCTGCCAGGCATTTTCCCTCCTCTTGGCTTTTTTGAGATTCCTCTCTGCTGACTAGGTCTCCCCCCACCCCCGCCCCCTCCCGGTCCTGGGTCTTCCCCTCTTCTTCATTCCCCCATTCTTTCTTGCAGACTGCACCCCCCTCCCCAAACCTCTTATTCTCTCTCCTTTCCTGATGCCACCACCTCCAGATCTAGGGCCCAATCCCCCCGCTGCTTGTCTCCTTCTCCTCATCTCCTTTCTACGTGCCACTCAGGCCATCTGCCACAATTTGATCAGGTGGCCTGGGAGTGAAGAGAAGAAAACTGTCACTTAAACCTCCCTCCCCTCTCAGTTGGCCTCAAATGGAAAGTGTGATAAATGGAATCGTACAAGGCTCAATTTGGTCTGGAAATTTCAAACTTATGATGTTCAAATAGGTTCATAAATTCCCCCGTAACATATTTTTGCTTTCCCTAATACTCAATTGAAGGTTTCAACTGAGCAGACATCTTTACCTGTTTTTACAGTCTGAGATATTCAGACCTTGGCATGCCACTGGCTAAGACCCTGGCTTTGGCATTCATTAAATCTAGGGGCTAGCTCTCAAAGACTGCCCCTGAATACATATTTACTGATTCTCTTCCAAAAGAGAACTTTCAAAAGAGGGACCCACAACTGTTCCTCAAAGGTCCTTTACTCAGAGGGCATCTCTAAGATTACTGTGTTTCTTAACAAATGCCTGATTGGCTTTCTTGTTGTAAAATGTATTTCTCAACAAGAAATCCAATTTTATTGTTGAAAAGAACATTGGAAGAGGTGATGTGGCTTTAGTTGCAATGCTGTCAAACTCAAATAGAAAAAAGGGAATACTAACCCATACATAAGAATTTCTGTAGGCCATGTATTGACCTGGTTTTTAAATGTAATGTCATCAAAGTTTTGTTGTATTTGTATTCATTTTGTTAAATATTTCCCAATTACATTTTCATCTGGTTCAGGCCTCCTTTGGAAATGTCAACCCAGGACTGTATATTTGATATCTCTGCTCTAGGTAAATCTCTGAGATTATAAAGTCACAAAGAAGGTATTGATTTGTACTTTAGAGAAAGTTTCCTAACCTGGAAATTCCCTCAACCAATGAAATCACAAGTTTAATCTCCATTCTGATTCCTCTGATTTGGACCAAGAACAAAGAAAATGTGTTAACTGTGTTTTGGTTAAAAAAATGTCATAAAAGACATTCCTTTTTCCCATCCTTTATTTATTTTTATTTTTACTTTCTCTGATCATAAGGATCCAGAATAGTACAATGGGAGGAAAGTTGGATTTGGAAGCAAAAGACGTAGATTTGAATCTGGCTCTCTAACATTCAACATCAAGGTAGTGACCTTAACCTCTGAACTCAGCCTCCTCATCTGTCAAATGAGAGAATTGGGTTAGATGACCTCTTGCCCTAATCTAATTCTGTCTTCTGAGATCAGACCTCAGGATAAAAAGAGAAATTCTCAAGGACCTCATAGAGCCCACTCTAGGAGGTGACTGGTTATACCAGGAATATTTAATCAGTCAGTCAATAAGTATGTGCCAGGAACTGTGCTAAGCACAAGATATATAAAGGAAGACAAAGCTCACTCCGTGCCCTCAATGAGCTCACAAACTCATGGGGAAGAAAATATGCACTACATAAATAACTTTTTATAAACAAGCTACATATAGGACACATTGGAGAGGTGAGGATTATTCACAACTAAGGAACAAGAATTTGATGTACTTAGAGAGTAAAGACCAGTGCTGCTATTTCTTCAGTTTGAGATTGAAGGATACATATGTATACAGAAAGATGGATAGACAGGTAGATATATAGATACATACATACATACATGCATTCATATACAGAAGAAATGTATTTGAATTCTTGTTGTTCCATTCACTTCACTTAGTGGCCCTAGGTAAGTCACATAATCACAGAGAGTCTCAGTTTTCTTATATGTAAAGTAGGTTTGGACTATATGAATTCCAAAGTCCCATCTTTGTGATTATGAGTAGCACTAAGATGTGCTGAAGGGTTTTAAACTTTAAGACCTGTGAATTGTCAAAAGGTCTTATAGTCGAGCAGAGTGAAAGTTGACTTTAAAAAGTTCAAGTGTAGGTTCAAATGAGTTCAAGTATGGCCCCCACTGACAGTGGTCAATTCACTTTCAGTCATCTAGGCAACTGTCTAAAATGATAAAATGTAGAAAAGATTCCTATCTTCATTGGTAAAGGGAGC
Organism: Petaurus breviceps papuanus; assembly: GCF_028583685.1. Lineage (NCBI taxonomy): Eukaryota > Metazoa > Chordata > Mammalia > Diprotodontia > Petauridae > Petaurus > Petaurus breviceps. The sequence continues at coordinate 42,746,051 of NW_027185761.1, read as the reverse complement.
TACGTCATCTGGGAGTTTCTTATTATCAATGAAATCACAAGGTTAGTCTATATCTCTGTCCCCTCCTTTGAAATAGAGAATAAAAGTGAGTTTGGTCCTGAGCAAGGAAGCATTGGAGTGTTACCAGCTTGGTGAAAGTGTCAAGAAAGCCTTGAAAAAAGGTGGCTCTGAAAGTGGCTCAGGTCTTTTCCACTTGGTAAAGTTGAACCTTAGAAATATTGATAATTTTTTTTAATGTTCAATAGAAACTGAAGAGGGAGGACCAACATTTGCTTTAAAACTGCTTTTGGCCACTGGTGGTGCAGGGCCGCCTTAACTGCCAACTTGGCTTACTATCTGCCTCTCCAAGAGAAGTCAACGCTCCATAAAAGGCAGCACCTGGAGGGAAGAGACACCTCAGGAAGAAGAGAGTAAATACACAAGGTGTAAGATTCTGGTGAGGAGAGGTCAAGACAACATCTGTTTTGCCTCGTGTACATATACAGACCTAACTTTTTGTTACTAACTTCCTGCTTTAGGTGATACTGCAGCAAATGGTTTCCCTGCACCACTGCAATTAGAATTTGTCCAGTTCAGACAGAGAAGAGAAAGATGTGGCCCATTGTGCATGCCCCCCTCAGAGTAATTGCGATGTCACAGTTACCAGGCAAGAAACCAGCAATGATCAGGGTTAAGTGGATCTATGTGTGAAGGAAGCATTTTGAGAGTGTATGCCATCCTTGCATCCCTGACACATGAGTTAGATTTCTAGATAAACTATGGACCACACAACTCCTTCAATGGGAGGATTGTAACAAACACTGAAATGGGCCTTCCTAAAGGAGAGGATTTCAAGGGTGTCTATATTCAGCTACCTAGCTTCTATCTACCTTCTATCTTCTGTCTGTCTGTTTATCTATCTATCATTATAATCATCACCACCATATTTATCTATCATCATCAATATCTATCACCTATATAAATACACACAGTATCTATATCTATAGAGACTCTGAAAATATGTCTCTCTAAATATATGTGTATATATATATTTATATATATGTATATATATATATGTGCGTATGTGTGTACAGATCTATTTTGTTGTTGTCATTCAGTCACATCCAACCCTTTTTGACCTCATTGGGTGTTTTCGTGGTAGAGATACTGCAGTGGTTTACCATTTCCTTCTCCAGCTTATTTTAAGATGAGGAAACTGAGACCAACAGTGTTAAGTGACTTGCCCAGGTTCACACAGCTAGTAAGGGTCTGAAGCCAGGTTTGAACTCAGGTTTTCTTGACTCCATGTCCTGTACTCCACCCACTGTGCCACCTAGCTACCTCATATGTTGCATTTTCACCATTTCAAATATAGTATTTTTTTTTTCTTTTTGGAGGGGGGAAGGCAGGGCAATTGGGGTAAGTGATTTGCCCAAGGTCACACGGCTAATAAGTGTTAAGTGTCTGCAGTTGGATTTGAACTCAGGTCCTCCTAACTCCAGGGCCCATGCTCTATTCACTGAGCCACCTAGATGCCCCCTCAAATATAGTATTTATATTGTGGAAACTTTTCAGAGTATCCTAACAAAAGACAAGCAGAAATATCTCCAAGGCAGTAAATAACTTGGCAAAATGATCCTGAAATAGTTTTCTATTGTTCGTGTGGTGGGAATTGGGACTGTGTCTACATACCTAAGATGAATGGGAGAATGAAAACATCCCCTTAAAACTGATCCCCCAAAACCATGTGTTGGAAGTATCCAGATAATTAATGATTGAAATGATCAGAATAAGCATCATTGCAGTTGGTTGTCAGATAGGCATCGTTCTTTTCAGCTTCCTTTCATGTTACTCCTTCACACACTCTCCATTCCAATCCAACTAGCCTGTACACTGGTGCCCACACATGGCATTCTTCCTTCCTCCTTCTTGCTTTTGCACAAGCTGTCTCTGTGTCTGCGATGCCCTCCATCCTCACCTCTACCTCCTTGAATCCTTCCTTCCTTTCATTCAGGCACTGCCTCCAATCTATGTGTTTCATTCTTATATAAAGGGGGTTTTGAGGTGTCTAGGATCTCTGCAAACGACTGCAGCCCCCATCAATGATGTCCTCCCAAATGTAGGCAGTGCCCCTTCAATGCCACTTAACCACCAACAGATTCATTTTTTCAAGAAACATTTACTTTAAAGGTATTACGGTTATGCAAACCTATCTCCCCTCAGCACACAGGAGGCATAATCCTCCTCACCTACCCATACCACCTCAGTCTCTGGCCAGAAAGAGATGATTAGATTCATACCTTAGTTAGTTTCATTCCTGTGTAACAGTACAATTTCCAAGTCCAATACTCACTTCAGCTCAAGTCCCAGCACCTTGGCTTTTCTGGGTTTCCCATATAAGCTGATTGGCTGCAAATTCCACCTGGAATTCTGACTCCAAGATCTTCATGGCTCCAACTTCAGTCCAGAAGGGACCACCACTTGCACCTGAAAGCAAGAACAAACAAAACTGAGCAAGACAAACATTCCAGTGCTGGGTTCCAAAAAAGAGTGAGGAAAGCTAGGTGTCCCTCCTCTTGGCTCAGTTCATGGCGCCCGCACTGTGGGTAAACCGTGACAGTCAGCCTTTGGGCACAGCTGGAAAGTGCTCCCGGGAAAGAGGCCTGTTTCAGTCTGCCTATTTTTTAAAGACTCATTCTATTTACAACCAATCAAAGAAATTACTCTTGCCTGTGTGGTAGAAAAACACAGGCTTCAGGGTGCCTCCGTGTGACGTGATCCTGAGATCAAGCACAGGGAAAGTCCCCTCACACAGACTTCTAGCTTATTTCCCTGCATACATTTTATAGCTTTCTTTGAGGGTAGGGAGAATTTCATTTTTTTGTTTGTTTGCCTGGCATATAGTAAGTACCTAATAAGTGCTCATGGAACTGAATTAAATTGAAATGCAAGCAGAGAAATGCAAAACCATCCTTGGTATGAATAGATATAATTCTTCCATTGATGTTGTCCTCAGCTACTGGAAGCATCATTTTCCAGAAAGATTAAAATTGACCTCCAGCTTATAGAGTGACCATCTCCTCCAGTTTCAAGTCCCTTTTCATATCTTCCTTTCTTCATAATTAGGAAGGAAATAAAATTAGAGTGGGTTCTCATTTAAGGACTTGAAGTTCAATGGGCAAGCATGCCATCCATGACTACCACAGTTTCGATTTCTTACATCAAAGGTAGAAGATTGCCAGGTACAGAATAGATGAATTAACTGCTGCTAGGAAGCCAGAGAGGAAGGACAAACCATTGTTAGTGGTTTTTTTTTGTAATACACAAAAACATCATTAAAAAAGTTTCCTCATTGGCATAGCATAAGATTTTTTAAAAATCAAAACCATATATATCTTAGATTTTGAAAAAAAAAACATTCACCAGGTAATAATGAGTTATATATTTCCATTTTAAAATTTTGACAGATGTGAAATAATGCTTTAAGAAATAACATTTTCATTATTGGGACAGAGTACATTGACCTAATGGCTTTTCTAGGCTTATCTGCTCATACTTACTGTGAGCTTCTTGCAAACACACCCTTCCATTCCCATACTTGACTTTTCTCTCCTGTGCCCTTGTCATAAACGACAGAATAATCTATTTATATGAAAAAATAATTCTCCACTCACATTCCTTTCTGGTATAGATTCTAACCTTGAATTTAGGATCATAGATATTTCATAGCTGGAAGAGGACTCAGGGATTATGGAAACCATCCTGCTCATTTTACAGATGAGGAAACTGAGGCCAGAGAATTAAGTGGCTTTCCCCTGCTCATGTGGGTAGTTTAACAGCAGAGTTGGGATCTGAACATATGTCTTGAACTCCAAATCCAGCACTTTTTTTCCTGACCTACTCTATTTATCCTGCCCAATGGATGAATGAAGCAAGGGTGTTAGGAGAAATAGAAAATTCTTTCTTTCTCAACCCCAAACTATTATTTGATTTTTGAAAAGTTCACATTCAGCTCTCTCCTGCACTGCATAATGTTGCCTTAGTTTCTCATCTTAAGGAACTTTGTCACTCCCTCCTCCCATTTTTTGATGAATCCAAAGTGGACCATCTTGGGCCTAAAATAGTTTTCTCGTGTTTGGTTTCCCCCCACCAGCACATTGCCAGTTCTCTTTGTTTCCGTGGAATCCTCCCTAATGGCCCATAAAACAATTTAAAAGTTTATGCTAAACACAGCACTAACTCTGCTTCAGAGAGGCATGGTAACCACTGGGGTGGAGGCATGGGAAGATGAGGGAGAGGGATCTTGACCCATTAGATCAGCAAACAAAATAAGTCCAGGCACTCTGAGTGCTAATCAAGGGCATGCCTTTTCTTAGGTACATTTAGTCTATCTTGGGCAAATTTCCCATGATGCCCATTCATTAGACATGGTCATCCTTTCTGATCAAAAATGGAAAAACTTATCTTGCTGTGAACAAATATCAATTTTAATATTCATTTTGAAATTCCTCAATTGACTTGTATGTTTGTGAATAATGCATTCTAAAAAGTCATCCTTCTGGGTTCTTTTGTTTTGGTTTTTTTTTTGGTATTTTTTGTTTGTTTTTAATTTGCAGCTGACATATTGACTACAGCAAACCTCCTAACACTCTTGCTTCATTTTCACAATTACTTTCATTGCAGGATTATTGGCTGTTCAAAAATTTTAAACAAGTGACCAGATGCCAAACCTCTACAAAGCACTATACATTACCAGCTGTGCCATATAAATCCCAGTTGTTGCTTTTTTTTTTTATCAGCAAGCTGTGATTGGTTTGTGATGTCTTATTTTCCCCCCATTCTGGCATGTCTGTCCATGCTCCCCATTGATTTGTTGGGGATAACTTAAAACTATGATCTTATTTATATCTCTCCCCTAACCCAAACCATAAATTCAGCCACTCAACACGCATCATTTTTGGTGGGGGAGGGAGGAGGCGAAAAGGGCAGAGGGGCACAGGAAGAGAACGCATATCATAAAAAGTGCATCTAAGTAATTTGGTCAATGTTGTCACTAGTTCTTCCTTATATAGAAAGAAGTAATTTGAACTGGTTAACTGGCATGGACTATCTGTTGTTAAAGATAGCCTTTACAGCTGATTCTTGGGATACTGTGTTCTATTACTTTCCTACCTAACTTCAAAACAATTTTGTGTTTTGACCCCGAGATATCAGCATTAAAGCTTATTCTCATACATATGGCAACCAGAATGCAGCAAAGGGAAATAGTTAAGTGATTTAAATTCTTTACCATTGAAAGCTCTCAGATCATTGATGTTCAAGACTAAGTAGAAGAATCAAGCATGCACGGCTGGGATGCTGCTAAAACAATATGCCATTCACTAATAAAGCACAACGGGCCTATTCTCAGCTCCACCATCATCAGTGATCAATGGGGTCTTCAGTCTAAAAAAAGAACCGGACTGAGGATGAGTGCTGCATGGTCTTCAGACTCTTTGGTTAAAGCTTAAAAAACAGAACAAAACTGTGTAAGGAAGTTAATAACTCTTCCTGATTATTTGAGCTTTCTAAAAGCTATCTAAGAAAAATAAATAAATAAAAGCTATCTAAGATGGCAGACAAACTGGGGGGAAAGGCACCTGATGGGTGGACCTATATAAATACACTCCAAGCTTCTTTACTATCCCCTTTTCATGAGTCAGTGCCCTGGCATCTGCTCCCAAACTGTTCCCATCCTGTTCAAAAACTGACCTGCATATAGATTGGGCTTAATGACCAAATGTTTAAAAATTCATTGCACAAGAACAGCTGAAAGCAGTTGATTGGTTTGAACTTTATTGTGTGCACCTTGGTTCCCAGACCTGCAGTAAAGGGGAAGGTCAGCTGGTAAACATTTGGGCATTTAAAAATAAAAAGGGATAGATTTCCCAATACCCATGTCTATTTCATTTACCCATAGCATTATCCCCAATGAGCTGATTGCATTGAGGGGTGGGGGGAAAGGTTCCCTCCAGAGTTGGTATTTGGATCAGATCTTTAAGAAATGCTTATATGGTAATTCTCTATTCCCTGATATATCCCTGTTTTAAATGTTTATTTCTGGAAGAATCTGTTTCTGTTTTGTTTTGTTTTTTAAGATATTTTTCCCCCAGCACCCGACATCGTTCCTGGCACTTATGAGTGAATGAATTGATGCATGAATGAATAAATAACTTCATTTCAGTGTAAGGTAAGTATTTCTTTGGCTAGAGAATGGATTCACTGCCCCCTCCCCAATTTAAGAATATGATGGAGCTGTTAATATTTTCCAAAACAAAGAGTAGTCATCACAAGAAAAGGGATGCTTCCATATTACCTCTGCATCAGGAAACCAAAATGTTACTGGAAACTCACAAGCATCCTATATCCTATCCAATCCTATGCTACAGTTATTCTATTGCTCATTTTATAGAAGGAGACTGAGGCAAAGTGAATCCTTCAGAATATACAGCTAGCAAATATCTGGGACAATAATTGAACACAGGACTTTCTGGCAGAATTCTAGTTTTCTATTATATCACAGAAATGTGTGCATGTGTGTGTACATGGTAGCACACAAGTGTGCACACATGCATGCATATGGTAAGTTTACAAGGCGGAATAGAGGATAAAGCATTGGGTCTGGAGTCAGGGAGACCACAGTTCAAATCTCAGACATTTCTTAGTTGTGTGATCCTGGGAAAGTCACTTAACTTCTCTTCACTTTCCTCTTCTATAAAAACTGCACCTCCCTCCCAGGTGAGGATCAAATGAGATAAAAATTGTAAAGTACTTGACATATAGTAAGTGTTGTTTAAATTTTATCTATTATATACTGTCCTCCCTGCCCAAGTTTTTCAATAGTTTAACCAGCTTTCCTTAATTTTCTGATGGAGAAGGAATACAGGTAATTGGAGTACAGTCATTAATACACTGGCTTCCATGTCCTAACAAATGCACAAGTGACTTGAGAATTGCAAACCATGCTATTATCCCTCAGGCTATTTAAAAAAAAATCACTCAAAAGAAATATTGATTGATCAAATGCAGCATAACCATACATACTGTCAGAGAGGAAGGACATGAAGTGAGGGTCTTCAAGTCAGATCTTATGAGTAAATGTTATTTCATCCATCTCGTGGGGAATTTTCCAAGAAGATCATTGCCTATAAATCTAGGAAGACTCATCTTTCTTGTACCTGTATAATGATTGTCGTCTCCTCTTTTGTAGAACTCACAGAGGAATCCTTTCTCCTCTGTCTGTGGATGTAAGCCCCCAGAAGGCAGGCACTATTGCTTTAAAGAGTATATTGTCAGCACCTGCCTCAGGGCATAGCAAATGGTGATTGGTTAATTGGTTCTGTGTCTGTTGTTCATCCAACTCTACTTCTGGAAGACTCCTGGACCAATACTTGGTATTTATTTGTTCATCTAAATTGATCGGGTTCTTAATGATTCAGAATTCGCCTAAAGAAAAGCAGATCCTGGCCTTCACTGAAAGCAGGGATCAATACTACAAAAAGACATGTGGGTGTGGTGAGAAATGGGAGGGAGGGCTGTTGCTTCTTCTTCATTCTCAAAGAGGACCATGACATCAGGGATGTGATGCCATGTAAGTGAATTGGATTTAAGTGAGGAAGAGCTGTGCAAATTCACCAGCCTCACTTTTCTCCTCTGGAGCCATCTGGGTCCAGTGACAAGAAATAGATCAAGCTGACTAGCAATGGTCCAGGCTGCAGTGGGGCACCTTGGGCTTTTCAAGCTAAGGTCTCTAACAGGGCTCAATCTGATTGAGGCAACACTCATTCAGTGATTAGGGCTAGGTAAGAAATAAATTAGCAGAAGGAGCACAGAGACGGCAAGTGTGAAGGGACTCTCTTTTTGATCTTCCTGCATATTAAAAGTACCTGAGGGATGGCTTCCTGCCTCAGATATATATTGTCTATATGATCCTAGGCAAATCACATAAGTTTTCATTACCTTAGGCAACTCTCTTAAATGATAAAGTGGATAGCAACCTGCATTGTTAAATGGAGTTTCCCCACCTGGGAGTTCCTCTATTGATGAAATTTCAGATTCGGTTGCTATCCTCAACTCTGTTCTTCACAGCCCTGACAACCTATTAGTTGATACCATTTCTACTTCTGACCTCAAGTCTGTGCCCTTTTGCTTCATTTTAGTGGATGATTTGGGGGCCAAAGGAAGCAGGATAAATTCTAGTGTTCATGCATGTGTTTAACTCATTATCCCCTTTAACTAATTTCTCCTTTATAATCTTCCTTTTCTCAGCAGGCAGTCTTTTGTTATTACAATGATAATCATAATAATAGCAGGGATGTAATTTCCCATAATGCTAATAGGAGCTGTTTGCTTATACACACCCAGTTTATTCTTAGATTCTTACTCACTGACTTGTTTGTCTCCTATTTAAATACAGAATGTGTTTATCTTCATTAAAAGTGTTTGTCACTTCTGGGAGCAAGGCACTGGGGTCAGGATCTTACAGGACATAGATGTAGAGTGGTTTTATATTTTACTCTTTGCAATTACAGGTAGCTCCAGAACCTTTATGATAGGATCATAAGCTGGAAGTGAGAAGGCCCTTCAGTCATGTTCTAATTCATCCCCTCATTTTACAGGTGAAGAAACTGAGGCCCACATGACAAATGCAGAATCCTATAGAGCTAGGATTCGAACCCAGGTCCCCTGATTTGTGTCCTGCTGTCTTTCAGTGTTGTTGTTGCTGATGATGCTGATGTTGGCTAGGTGGTGCAGTAGATAAAGCACTGGGCCCAGAGTCAGGAAGACCTGAGTTCAAATCTGCCTCAGATTCATATTACCTTTATAACCCTGGGCAAGGCACTTCACCCTGCTTGCCTCAGTTTCCTCATCTGTAAAAATGAACTTGGAAAGGAAATGGTAAAGCACTCCAGTATCTTTGCCAAGAAAACCCCAAATAGGGTCCCAAAGAGTCAGACAAGGTTGAACAAAACCCCCTAATTTTGAATCCTGCTCTCTTTCAGCTATACTTGTTTTTTTGTTTGTTTTATTTTTAGCCTTGGTTGCAAGGGCACAAACAAAACTCTGCTGCAAGATCAAAAAAGAACAAAAAGTGTCCTCCAAACTTTAAGTTACCTGATAACTTCCTCCCTTTGAATTCTGCCCATTAGTTATAATCTATCCAAAGTTAAGGTGACTGAGAATCTACTATTATAATTTTGAAAGGAAAGGCAACATATAAGCCATTAAGAAATACTTTCTGGGGCTGCCAGGTAGCACAGTGAGTAAGAGCACCGGCTCCAGTGTCGGAATGACCTGGGGATCAAATCCGGGCTCAGATACTTAACACCACACCCAGAAATAACTGGCTGTGTAATCTTGAGCAAGTTACTTAACCCTGATTGCTTAAAAAAAAAAAGAAATACTGTCTTACTTAACACTTACTAGCCCTGTGACCTTGGGCAAGTCACTTAACCCCAATTGCCCTGCCTTCCCCCCTCCAAAAAGCAAAAATAAAATAAAATAAAAAAGAAAGTAAAAAAAAAAATACTGTCTTTCCCCACTCCCAGATCTTACATACTTTAACTAGATTTCATTAATTTTCTTGATGGCCCTGTCATATACAAAGGAGGAATACAGGGAATTGAGTATAGACTTTCATTCATTCATTCATTCAACAAATAAGTGTTAAGAACCTACTATGTACCAGACACAGATCCAGGTCCTGGGGATACAATGATAAAAACAAAACAGTCCAAGCCCTTAAGGAATTTGCATTCTGATGCTTCTTATTTACAACACAACCAGGAATAACTATATATATAAATTGTACAACTTTCAGGATCTTGGTTGCATAGGATATAAATTCTAAGAATTAAGTCAGAACCCTGTTCCCAACCTCTTTATGTTGTTGTTGTATTTCCTAAAAGATGGAGTGGCTTGCCATATTAAACAGTGGCAGACCACTGAGAGAAGAGTATTTAGAAAAGGTGAGTGAAATATCCCCCACCCCCACCCCCACTCCCCAACCCTGTGACATCAGGCCAGGAACACACAAAATAGTAATTACTTGCTCAGATCTTCCTCACTCTCAAGCCAGCTCTTTTTCCATTATGATATGCTACGTCTCATGGAATTTTTATAGAGAATAGAGAATTGAATTTAAAGTAAGGAAGATTTAAGTTTCTGCTCCACCCCTGCTATATACTGGCTATGTTACTAGAAGGAATCATTTAACCTCTAAGTGCCTAGGGCAATTCTCTTATACTAGAGGGCTCAGGAAAGGTCTCAGTCTGCATTGATGAAGGCTGATTTCTCTGGGCACTCAACACTGAACTGCATGGAATTGTACACACAGTCTAAAAAATTTACAAGATGCCAAAGATCCAGATGAAAAACAAGAATTCTACAATCACTTTTCCAGATGTCTCTAAATATCTGAATGACTCCTTAGCTGAGTTTTAAGCATGTATATCCAAAAGTGTTGAAATTATGAAACCTTGGCTTCAGAAAATTTGTGAAAACATACAGGTAAAGATCTGATCGATTGGCAGCTTATTGATACTTTGATGGATATGGTTGGTTCTTCATTTCCATGGACAAGTGAAATTCAATCAGTAGCTTTCAAATTGAAAAGATACATTTGCTTGAGGACAAATGATGCTCTCTAACAAAATATGATATAGTATTGTCCTTTCAGGGGATTCGAAGTTAAATAAAGATTTACAGCTCATTCCCCAAGATTCCTACTTCAAACCTAGCAGTGACTTGTGTTCAAAATGGCAGAAAAAAGCTTCTGTAATGCTGGGTGTGTATTTCCATCTTCACTTTCATCAAAACTCTTTCTCCATCCATCCTCTCTCTCATCCTATTGTCCAGTCCTTTCATTAAAGTCAGTTCCTGAGGGTTTGAGGTTGGGTCTTACAAATGTGAGCTCCAGGATTTTTTTTATTGCAGTCTCCTAGAAAATACATGAAATTCACTTTAGTTCAAACCACCCAAGCATGACAACTGTAATAATGATGTTTTAATAGTGTCTACTGTGTTAAAGTTTTCTGAAATCTGATATCTGACACCAGCTAATATAAGCAGTATCACCCCTCCTTATTTTTTAATAAAACAGTTGCTTAAATGATAAAACCTAAATGATTTTGAAAATGATGTTTCACTCCCTTATTTATAATTTCACTGGTAACCAAGATTATGTGCTTGTATTACAGAATATAAGCAGCAATGTGCCTCTTTTTTTTTTTTAAAGCAATCAGGGTTAAGTAACTTGCTCAAGGTTACACGGCCAGTTATTTCTGGGTGTGGTGCTGAGTACAGGAGCCCAGATTTGATCCCCAGGTCATCCCAACTCTGGGGCCAGTGCTCTTACTTGCTGAGCCACCTGACCGCCCCTAAGCAATTGGAGTTAAGTAACTTGCTCAAGGTTACACGGCCAGGTGTTTCTGGGTGAGTGCTAAGTGTCTGAGCCCAGGATTCGATCTCCAGGTCATCCTGACACTGGAGCCCGTGCTACCTGGCCGCCCCTATCGTGCCTCCTTTTAAGGAGAGTATATTCATCTCTGAAAATTTAGGTAACTAATTATCCAAAATTACTGAAGCAGCTACTATTTACTTCCTATAGAGTTGCCCTAGAATATAAGTATTTAATTTGTGTGTATACAGTACTTACATACATATGTGTGTGTATGTATACATATATACACTCATACATATACATGTATGTGTGTGCATATTCTAAATTCTTTGCCCTGGATTCTAACAGACTACTTTTTTTTTAATTGCCTGCAAATTTCTGTGTAATGAGTATGCAGGCTCTGCTCAACAAGGTTGACATTGTTGGAGGGTGGGGTGGAGGTTAGAGATGTGTGCTTACATAGTTTTTAATAAAATCAAACCCCAAAGAGGCTCAATAAACAAATGACAATGTTTGGAAAAGAGAGGAACTCATTTCCTTTGATAGGGTGCAGAGAATTCAAGAAACCTGTGTTTATAATGACCGTCTGCTTTGGTTAGTGTGAAAGAATCTACTTGTTACCGACTTACAAATAAACAAAATTGATCGGCTCTCCTTTTCGACAGCAGGCCTGGTGGAGTTTATTTTAATTTTTCTATAAAATTGGAATACAGAGCACTTATCCTATATCCAAATTCTATTGTGGCCTTTAAGACATATTTTCCCAGCTGTTTTCTTCTCTCTTTGGGAGACAAGTTGGCATTTTAGTCTGTGTTTTAAATTCCTTTGCTTTGCTCAAAAATGTGAATTTCCTCAAACTTAAGAAAAAAATCTATCTGTTGTCCATGTTTGGATACTTGGTTATATACCAAAGGTCTCTTTTTTTCTTGGCAGTCAATTTTAGAGCAAGTTACTACTACTGAGTTAATTGAAAACCCAAGTCAAATTAGCCTTCTTTGTAGGATTGGATGCTACAAATGTAAAATCTTATGCAAGGTATGAAGTCATTGTCTGGACTTCTGGGGCAGGCACATTCTGTTTAATGAGTAATCTAATATTATTTGCAAACATATAAATAATTTGTGCTCTGGCATTTGTGAAGTAGAGATACACATTACCCATTTTGAAGTCTTCCTTTGGAAATCATTTCATCCATTGTGCAGAAATCTGAGGCTCCCCCTCAGAAAGGAAAAAAAAAAAAAGAAATCATACCATCCGTAAATTTGCTAGACTTCTTTCAAAGTCTGTTTCTAGTTAATTGGAGTAGGTAAGTCCATTTGAACTTTGCATTGGCATTACACATCATCTTTTTCCTTCACTGTCAACTTAAGAATTAATTGTGCTGACAGAAAGATGGGTCATGAGGAACAACATACTGCATTCTCATTTCTTTCAAAGAATAGACAAATTCAAATCTCTTGATTTCCAAAGAGCTACTCCAACAAGGGGGTGCCACATAAATCGGATTTTTCCCCATCATTTTTTAAAAGCTGGATTGTGTTTGCCTTTATTGTAAAGATTACATTAATCCATCAAGAAATTTTTTAATCAATAAATTCATTTTTATTCTCAAGATGTGTAAAGCCATGAGCATTTTCCAGATGTGGATGTGGATATGGGTAAAGAAAACTCCTCTGTTCTGAGAGGAAAAACTGTTGACATTTCTTTGAAGTGTAATCTCTTTTGTTTATTTGGTTTTTAATAGCTTCCAGCAGTTAGCCACATATTTTTTAAGTGATGTTGTTCACATAGTTGATTTTTTTTTTTAAATCCTGAGTGGCACTCCCTGACTGCCATACATTTAGAAGATTAACCTACAAAATGATGAGCCCTTCACTGAGGTAGCTAATTCAGCAATGGATAAAATGCAAAGGTGTGGGCCATTGTGTTTATATCATCTGGACTAAAGGAGTATTTTTTTTTTCTATTCTGTGGATTCATGAAGGAGCATTTATTTTTAAAGGTTTTCTTTCCAGGTTTCACAAATTCTCCCTGGAACTATTAAAAAAAAAGGCAAGAAGATAGGACAGGCCTAAACTTTTTTTTTCCATTCTGTAGTCAATTGATACATGTCAATATCGAGTTTGAAAAACAGACAAGGGAGTAATGCAGTGTTCAGTTTGCCTGCACATATTTCAGCTGCCATGCAGTAGTGGAGGGAAGTACACAAGTATGATTCTTAAATGAGGAAATTTTAAATATCAAGTGATAAGAAATCATTAAAATCGACTGAGGGCCTGAAAAGTCTTTGACACTGAAAAATGGAAACTATTTGGAAAGTAAGTGAAAACTTAAAAAAAAATAGGTACAAGCTTTTGACATTTCATAATGATTTATATAGCATGCTGCCTGAGAATTAATTTGATATCAGATGTAATGTTAGCTGTTGCCAAATGACAGAAAGCAAAACACACTCAAGGTTGAAGAATTTTTTTTTTAAACAAATGGGACCAAGACCCATTCCTCATCCTGTCCAATCAATGTTTTTAACTATTACTTATAATAACATAACTCTCCACGTACATCTGTATGCACACACAAAATATTTCTGAATGTTGCTTTGCTCTTGGGTTGTGATGTCTACGTGTACTCATGGATGGAAAGTATGTTTCCTCTAAATACCCCCCAATAAAAATGTTACTCATCTGATCACATTTTTTAAGAAATGACTTAAATAATTTTTTTACCCCACAATTTCAAGGGACGCTTTAGGCAAATCAACTTGTTTAATTTTTCATGCCCTGCCAAACAATGACCTTTACACATGAGCAATAAAAGGATTTTAAGTGATGCTACTTGAACTGCTTTTGCAGCTATATATTAAGATTTGTTCTGTTTTTCATGTGTTTTCCATCAAGGAAGTCTGTGGTTGCCTTCCTGATTCTGCTGGACTGGAAAAACATAGCTAATATGGTGTGATCTGGAGAAAGCTTTGATGCTGAGGCTTTACAAATAAACCTCCAGATGCCATATGGTTTACATTCATCTCTCAATTTATTTCCTATAAATGTCTATTGAATTTCCCATTGAACCAACACATGTGAAACTGGAGCTGGAAAAGAGAACACTATAGAATACTTTGTGGCAGCATGTGATTATCATATTTCTTTCCCAATATTGCTACCAACCTTAAATGCATGGTAAATTAGTCCAATGCCAAAGTTCTCAGACTTAGAGTGAAAATAAAGGGAAAAAATATTTCCAACGATCTCAAAACAAACACTGGGCTTCATGTTTGGGAGTGTTCCTTGAACACCAGGGCCGGAGAGCAGGGGCAATTGGGAGCAGGGCTGAGGTCTAGGGATCTTGTGCCACTGAGAAATGCAAGTTCCATCTAAACCTCATGGAAAGGAATAAATACTCCTAACACACTATGAGGGGAAGAAAAGCAAATGGCAGAGCGAGAAATTTACATAAATATGCTTCCTGATGGACTGTTTTTATATTATCCTTCTGGATTTCCTTCTTTTCTGGAATCTAGGCAGCCCTCCCCTAAATCCCTGTACCCTGGAGCCAGGCCAGAACTTCTTCTAAGAATTGTTTACTTAGAACCTCACCTTGTGAATGTTCTTTTTTTCCCTTTAAGACTACTTATTTAGAGATTGATCTCTTGCATAGTTTAGAGAGGCTGTGAGACAGCTTAAAAAATATTTTCTCCTAATTGGGTAATGTTTCCTTTGTTCTCTTAACAAGGACCACAAACCTCTATCTCTGTCTCTCTCTTTCACGCACACACACACACACACACACACACACACAACCTCAAACCCTACGCCAATCTCCCCAAATATTAAAATATTTCACAAAGGTTAAAAAAAATATTCAGGCAAACTTCCAACTTGCTTATAAATCGATCAATAAGCATTTAGCATTTCCCCTACCCCTGTTGACAATAAATGTTATTCCATCTTTCCAAATATTAAAATGTTATATGAAGATTAAAAAATTATATTCTTCTAAATAACCAGTTTACTTGTACTTACTAATCAACAAGCATCAATTAAGTCACTATGTGACAGTCAGTAAATTTGGCCCTGGGGTTACAAAAATAAAAGAAAGTCCCTGTCCTCAATGTCCTTACATTCTATCAAGGAATGCAACATCTATAGATACAAAATAAAGAAGATACAGTGTTGAGGGAAGGAAAAGCAGCTCATGTTCCTTCAAATGCTTAAATTCTGATGGTAGCCTCAAAAATGTAAATGCCATATATAGGAGGAAAAGTCCTCAAATTCAGTACTTCCTTATTGACTCTTTTTAATTTAATTTTCCGTGACTTTAGAATCACACTTAAGTATGTAGTCATTTCATAAAACAAATCCACATCATGGAGTAGAAAAAAGGAAGGAAGGAAGGAAGTAAAAAGGCAGGGAGAATGGAAGGAAGGAAGGAAGGAAGGAAGGAAGGAAGGAAGGAAGGAAGGAAGGAAGGAAGGAAGGAAGGAAGGAAGGAAGGAAGGAAAGAGGAAAGGAGGAAGAAGGGAAGAAAAAGGGGGAAAGGAAGAGAAAGAAAAAGAAAGATGACTTTAAGAAATTAGAATTGAGAATAAAATAATGGTGCTTTTTGTAACTAATTTTGATCCTAATCCTTTGGGATTCAAGTGAGAATTCTGAGATTAAAAATTCTACATCACTATCCAAACATTATAATTTTATTTATTTTCTTAACAAAAACTTGTGGCATCCAACTGATTCCAATTCATCTCCTCAACCAAAAAAATTCATATATTGATGACCCAAAAATAACTTTCACCTTACTGCCAGTAGTATAAAATATTCTGAAGACAAATTAAATTTAAAGAGACGTGGGTTGGGGGGGAAAAGAGGAATTAAATAAAATAAAGTAGCTGAATGTTGTGTGTGTGTCTGTGTTTGTGTATGTGTGTTTGTTCCATGCATAATTTTTCAATGTGCCACTGAGGCTAGGATTGAGTATCCTATACTTAACATGCTGAACTTTGATGTCAAACATAAGAACATTATTCAGATATGTTATTTTGAATAGATGAATGGGGGAAACAACCCTTCTTGTTTATTCTTAACCATAAAAGATGTTTGAGGCACTTTGCATGTATTTTTCCATTTATTTTTATTATTACTAAATAGAAGCTGCCAGATGCTCCTAAACAGAAAGTTTAACAGTTTCCTTTAATAATAAGGTGCTTGGACTAGACAATCGTGCTGTGGAGGAAAGAACTACAGTCTTATAATGGCTATATTAAGTGAGCTTTTTATATGCGAATATTATATTATTTGGAAGACTCCTTTCATATAAAATTAATTTTGGACAGAAAAATAAACTGCTAGTAATTGTGTGTATACATATATGTAATATAGGTATCATACCAAGATAGAATATCTAACATTCCCATTCAGTTATAAGTGTAACATAAAGAAGTAGTTTTTTTAACTGTTTCCTAATTTTGTACCTTTTTCTCTCCTTTAAAATGTCAATCAGATTAAATTTGCTCAATGGTTTACCTACTCAAAGCCCTCCAAGGCCTTTTCTTTTCTCAAACCTGGCTCTTCCTGCATTGCTTGAGCTTAAGAAGGTGCAAATGCTGAGGCAAACAACAGAGGCCTCCAAAAGAAGGAAAATTCCTTCAGACATGATACATTTGCCCTAAAAAAAGAATGCAATAACATTTGGAAAATGCAAAAGAAAACTCCCTATAGACAAGTTTCCTCTTGTCTATTATTAAGGTCTGAAAAATTCTTGGGCTCACATTTTAAGAGTGTATTCCAACTCTGTCCAGGTCAACTCAGTAAGTGTTTCTTAAGACTTAAATGCATTTATTTCACTGTGCTGGGTACTAAGAATACACAAAGAAAAAAAAAAACCTTCCCTTGAGGAGTTCACATTCTACTGGAGCAAAAAGAATTGTATTCAATTTTTTTAAAGACCACAATATATGTAATTAATTATATAGAGTTAGAAATAGAGATGAAATATATGCATATGTATGTCTACGAATATAATGACAGAGATATAAGTATATACCTGATAGATGCTAAACCCCTTGAGGTCAGGGTCTTTCTTTTGTCTCTTTTCGTATCCTCAGCATTTAGTACAATGCCTGGCATATAGTAGGTGCTTAATAAGTGTTTATTGATTTTGATAAATAAGGGTGATAGAGAGATTATCTCTATGTAGAAGTATACATAGATATTGATGATATGGTGATTATAGGCATAGATGCAGATATAATTATAGGTAAAGGTATAAGATATCTCACTTGTTCTCCTCTCAGTTCCTCAAAGGAAAACAGGGCTCCAATTTTCTCCAAAATGTCTTAGATCAATAATTATAGAGGTGATTTTCTTTCTTTCTGGGTGACATCCTTATCAACCAATGCTTCCATGCCCCAGTGCTAACCAACTGCTTTGACTGGAGAAGCACTTGTGACCTAGCCCTCATTCACTTGGAGAGCTTCAATGAATTCAACCATTGCAAGCCTAAATTGTAGTATTCTATTGCAATATTGTAACCTGTGGAAAATGACATAAAAATTTACTTTCAAGGTTAGCTTTGCAAGAATACTTTGAAGTCAACTAACTCTTGGATTTAACCTACATATTTGTGAATGACTAAAAGGTGTTCTTTAGCTATTATTCAGCATTTCTATTCACCCATTAATAATTACAGCTGTGCATGCTTAGAGTCAAATGTGAGTTCCCTGATGCTTTAAATTTTACAAAATGCATTATTGTGTGTTATTTTCTTCATTTTTTAGAAGTGGAAACTGAGGTTCAGAGGCTTGACATGTCTGTTGGCACATAATTCATAATATGACTCGGGCCTATAAGCTTACAAAATCAAAGTCTAACATGACGTATTGCCACTGACAAAAATAAGTAGTTGTTATTTCATTTCTATCTTCTATAATTTCTAGATGTGACTCACATCCTACTGGAGAGACAGTGTAGGGGCAGGAGGAAATTTCAGAAAGCCATTGGACATGTAGACTTAAAAGTCAGGTCTCAGAAGAGAAAAATGTTAAACGTTTCCAGGTATGTGTGCCCTGGGGGAGTATTCTCATCTGCTAAGTCTCCTTTTCATTGTTTAGGCATCTCCAGTCATAGCCAACTCTTCATGACCCCATTTGGGGTTTTCTTGGCAGAAATACTGGAGAGCTTTGCCATTTGTTTTTCCAGCTCATTATACAGATGAGGAAACTGAAATAAACAGGGTTAAGTGACTTGCCCAGGGTCACACTAGTGAGTGTGTAAGTGTCTGAGGCCAGATTTGAACTCCAGTAGATGAGTCCTCCTGACTCCCGGTCTGGCATTCTGGTGCCTCCTAGCTGCCTCTCTAAGTTTCATAGAGTCACAGAATTATATACAATGAGTCAGCAAGTTCTTGGATAGAGTTATCTTGACCTGCAGTTTAATGTTCTTTCCACTCTGCCACTCTGGTTAAATGAAGTTAGTTTACCTGATCTCTAAGTTTTCTGCCAATTTTAAGGGTCTGTGATTACATGAAATTTAAAGACTATAATATCCCCATGAATAGAAATGCATCCATGCAAGTACTGACTCCAAATTTGAATTTTGCAACTCATCCATGCTTCACCTACCATAGTCTGCCCTCAGGGCATCCACTTGATGTTCCATGCATAGTCCCTATGTTCTCCTACTCTGTCGTTCCACTGAGGTGACCTTCAGTGCTCCAATGCTATGCCAGCATACAAGGCCTAGAAGTTTCTAACATGCTAGAAAAGCTTCCTGAGTTACCCTGGTATTAGACAGTGTTACCTTTCTTAGATCCAATCTGGCTAAGTATGGAGCTTTTCTGTACCAGAAGAGTCATGAAGGCATGACAATTTACTAAGAAGAAGGCTAAATTTAAATGTCAGATGAATGAATGAAAAAGTACGTATTAAGTTTTTACTGTGTACCAAATACTGTGCTAAGTATTAAGGACAGAAACACAGAAACAAAACTCCTGCTCTCACATACTATATATGTTACACACATATATTGAGTGTGTCTCTTGTACTTTTGTAATATGGAATCTATAACTACAACTCATTCTATCTGATTGTTAACGATTTCCTTACATTTACAATCAACTACTCATATCAGTCAGTTGGCCTGCTTCTTGAATGAATCCAAATAAACCTTTTTATTTCCAGTTATAACCTGGAATCTTGACTAAGATTAGAAGGTATCAATATAAAATGTATTTAGTTTTATCTTATTGGGTTTTAATTATGGAGGCACCTTGTTATCAGACAGTTTCATTTGTAAGCTGACTTCAGGGCTATGGAATCTTATGACAATTTTTATTGATATTTCTATGTATTTCCTAACTCCTGGTGAGCAAAATGTCCCAGATAAAGTTTACTAATGATGAATGCAACATGTATAAAGGCCTGGCAGCCAGGGAGGTGCAATTTGGTTGGGAAAAGTAACAGAGATTCTAGGTATATTCACATGGCCACTCCAGGAACAGAGGTTCCTGGATTTGATCGTGGTTTTAACTGCTAGGTTGGGTCTGAGTGCTATGGCAATACAACTGGAAAGGCTTGCTATCCACTGTGCTACCTAGCTGCCTCTGGGAGTAAGAAATGAAGTGAAGCATTGCTAGGAACAGCCCGAAAGAGTGGACCAAGGGAGTCAGTCACACTCAGGACTGCAGGGCCGCTCAAGATGAAAGTTAAAACTCCCAGAGGAGAGCGTCTGGTGGGAACAGCAAAGCACTGGAGAAAATGTTCAGGGAGTAGGCAATAAAATGAAGCATCACGGGTATCTGTCTGCAAAAGTGGATCAAGTGTTAGGAAATACTCATCTGGGATCATTTTGTCATTATTAAAATAAAAGAGACACCCATACCTTCCCCAGGGCTCACTAATACTTCTCTCTATTCATTTTGTCACTAATTCCTGTGTGAGAATTGAAGGATAAGATGGAGTTTGGCATACTGCTTGGAGTCAGGAAGCCTGGTCAAGACTGGCCCAGAACCTTTACTGGATAAGTGACCCCAGACAAGAAACTTAATTGTCATGGCCCAAGGCAACTCTTTAAAAATTTAAGTATGGGGCAGCTAGGGAGCGCAGCGGATAGAGCACCGGCCCTTGAGTCAGGAGGACCTGAGTTCAAATCCAGCCTCAGAACACAACACAAAACTATCCATGTTACCTTGGGCAAGTCACTTAACCCCAATTGCCCTACCTTCCCCCCTCCAAAAAGCAAAAAAAAAATTGAAATATCACAAAATAACCGAATGAATTCTATAAGATGTATGATGAATCAAGCTGCCCACATTGTAAAAGAGAGGTGATAGGTTCAGAGTGGAGATTGAGACATTTGGTTTTTAGACATGGCTATGCAGAAATTAATTTTCCTTAGTTCTGTATATTTGTTACAATGGTTTTGTTTTTCTTTTTTTTTTCCCCTCAATGGGATTGGTGAGAAGGAACAATAATTTTTGTTCATCAAAAAAAGTATTTGAATTGTTAAAAAGAAGACTTTAAATTACATGGTGGCTCTTAATCTGTGTTGGTAGAAGGCATTCCTATACCAATAAAATCTATATGGGTTGAAAAAAAAAACCTTAAAAACATGGTGATTCCTTCTCTATTCATAAATTCACAGAAGACTAAAAGTCTACTATCATTCTCTGATTAGAACCCCTGTTGAAAGCAATGGGAGCAACCAACAGAAAGAGAATAAAATATGAACCCCCATTAGGAATGTTTGGTCATTTCAACAATATTGTTGACTGGGGGAGGGGGGAGGGGAACAACCTTGCTGCTTTGTAATAAACTCTTAAAAGTTTCAAAATACCTTATTTTCATTCATTCAAAATATTGAAGTCAAGTGTTTCTGATCCAGATTTTCTGGTAAACCTTTGAAGGAGTGGCTGGAGAAAGGCCTTCCAGTTAGAAAACAATCCACAGCTAAATTTTTCATTCTTTCTGTATCATCTCCTAAATCATTCACTGGTAGTTCTGAAAATGGGTGTGGAGGGTTGGAGAAGGAAGGAGAGCCCCTCCCCCCCGCCATGTACATGTAATATGACCGTCTTCTCCTTGTGAATTTTTGTGTTTCTTTTTCAATTTTATTCCAAGTTTTTCTCCCTCTTCCTTCCCAGTGGGGGATATCATTTTCCTGTGTCATCTCAAATACTACATAGAAGATTACCTGGCTATAATTTAATAGGGAAATGAATGAAAAATGCTTTCATTTATCTGATTAACATTTAATTAACATTGTTAATTAACATTGATTTTTAACTTTTTCTGCTGAAGTGTAACACTTAACATTGACCTTAACTTTGAAAATAAAAGCTAGGTGTTAGGAAAGCTTGGAGAAAGTCATGATTGATAACATGCATTATAATCTAGCTGTATGTGATCTGTGTTGAGGTTATGAAGTAATGTGCATTGTACCATATAAAATCCTAATGATAGTTAATGTTACTTAATTAAGATGAACATTGAATGGCTCTGGCCTGTCTCATCTGGGTATTAACATCATATTAGAGCCTAACAAAATATTATTTTAGTTAAAAACCATATATAGAGAATCATTTTAGATTCACTGAGAAATAAATTTTTAAATCAAATGCTAACACCATATACACATCATAGTTACTAGCACCCAAATTATTAAACACCTTCTTGAATTTGAGGTAATACCATGGCATTTTTTATTTAACCCCAAAAGGATTTTTCAGGCTCTGAGTATAGACTCACACCTTCTTGAGTTTAATGTGATGCAGTGCTATGTTTGTTTTCTTTTATTTTTTAAAACTCCAAACTATATATCATACCTACCTAGGTTATATAATCCATCTGAGTCTCTGCAGAATATTTAAGGAAATTGAAAATATAGTTGTTTCCATTGAATGCTAAGGAATTCAATGTACTTTTGTGTAGATGGGTTTCATGTTTTTAATTCAAGTCAATAATGATTTCTGAAGCTCTGAATATCTCCCAGGTGCTATGTCAGACACTAGGGATACAAAGACTGTATGTGTGTGTATACATATACACACATACATATATTCATATAAATGTATACATACATATACACATATGTATGTGTGTATGTGTGTGTGTGTGTGTGTGTAATCTCCAAGCCATAGTATCTGGTTTGAAGGAGTGGGGAGGATGTCCAAGGAGAAGGCAATAAATGAGGCATCATAGGAGATCAGCCTGAAGAAGCAGGCCAACTGTTAGCAAATATTCAACCCTTCTCTCAAGGAACTTTCATTTTAATTATGAGAGGCAACTTGTACCTGGACAGAATGCCATGCTCAGAGTCAGGAAGACCTGCATTCAAATCCAGTCTCACTTACTAGTTGTATGACCCTGGGCAAGCCACTTAACCCCATTTGCTTTGGATTCCTCATCTCTAAATGCTCTGGAGAAGGAAATGACAAATCACCTTAGTATCTTTGCCTAGAAAACTCCAGATGGGGGTCAAGAATAGTCAGACATGATGGAAACAACCATACAACAACAAACTTGTGCCCAAACTTAATACAAAACCTTTATGAAAATACAAAGTAATTTCCCTAGGTATAAGCACTAACAACTGTGGAGATCCTAAAAAGTTTTATGCATTGGAATTGAGTCTTAAAGGCAAGTAGGGATTTCAGGAGCTGGGAGAGATCAGAGGAAGAGCAGTTCAAACACAGGGCTCAGCCTTGGCAAAGGTATGGGGATGACATTATCAGGTGCATGAAGTAGCCCGATTACTCCCCCTCAAAGGTTAGTCTTTTAAGTCATTTCATTTGAAATGCCTGTGTGACCTTGGGGTCTCAGTTTTCTCATCTCTAAAATGAGTAAGGTGTGGACTGAGTTGGGCCAACTAGGGGGCTTAGTGCACAGAGAGCTGTACCTGGAGTCAGGAGGACTCATCTTCCTGAGTTCAAATCTGGCCTCAGACACTTACTAGCTGTGTGACCCTGGGCAAGTCACAACCCAGTTTGCCTCAGTTTCCTCATCTGTATAATGAGCTGGAGAAAGAAATGGCAAACCACTCCAGTATCTATGCCAAGAAAACCCCAGATGGGATCATGAAGAGACAGACAAGACTTTAAAAACTGACTGAACCGACTAAGTTACCTCTCTGGTGTTTCCAAGTAGGTCAGTTTTACAAAACAATGGACAATCTCCATGTGATGTCTTCCCTGACTGACCACCAGCAGCAAGGGTTTACTTTCTGTTCCTGTGCTGAATCAGGGGAAGAGTGTCATCTGTGAATACCGGCAAGTGTCAGAATTCAGAAAATGTGCCTGTAGACGGGAGGCAAGAGAAGCTTCAGAGCCTGGAAGGAGCAATAAAGCCCTCCACAACCCGACCCTTTCCCACCTCTCTAGTCTCCATGCACTTGACTCTCTTCCTTTCATTCTGCCGTCTAGTTTCACTGGCCTCTGGGCTGTTATTACACAGGACACTCCATCTCCCGACTCCATATATTTGCACTGGCTGGACCCTACACATAGAGTGCCCTCCCTCCTCACCTTCACCTTGGGACTTCCCTGACTTCCTTTAAGTCTCAGTGAAAATCCCACATTCTTTATGAAGCTGTTACCGATCCTGCCCCCAAACTGTCCAATATCTTCCTTCCAAGGTTCCCTTCTAGGTACCTCATGTATATCTTGTCCCCATGTAAATATTTATATGTTGTCCAGTCATAAGGATGTGAGTTCCTTGAGGGCAGGACTTACATTTCTGCCTTTTTTGTATGCTCAATGCTTAGCACAATACTTGGCACATAAAATGCTTCTTGACTTGTCATGTGTATGTATGTGAAATATACACATATGTGTGTATATGCATAGGCACATAGATAGATATACATGTAGGTACTTGTAGGGGTAGCTAGGTTTCTCAATGGATAGAGTTAGAGCACGGAGCCTGGAATCAGGGAGACATCTTCCTAAGTTCAAATCTGACCTCAGACACTTCCTAGCTGTGTGACCTTGGGCAAGTCACTTAACACAATTTGTCTCAGTTTCCCCATCTATATGATGAGCTGGAGAAAGAAATGGCAAATCATTCCAGTATCTTTGCCAAGAAAACCCCAAAGGGGGTCATGGAGAGTCAGATATGACTGAAATAACTGAAAAATAACTACAACAACACATGTCTAAGTATATATGCATGTGTGGATATGTATACACAAATATACATATTCATGTAAGGGTATATACATATACATGCATGTGTTTATAAACATACACACAATCCAACCTGTCCCAGTACACTGGGTAACTGCTACCTTTCTACTCCTCTCCTTGCCAGCCCCACACTCCACGTAAGAACAGAGATGATATATTGCACTGGTGACAGAAGATCGGTTTGTGCTGATAATAACTGACATTGTTCAAAGGGTTTTCATGTTTTCAAAGCTCTTGCCTTAAATTATATCAACTGAAACTCACCAAAACTCTGCAATCCTGAACTTACAGGAATTAGTGTCCCCATCATATAAATGAGCAAATGGATGAATGTTCAGAGAATTTAAGTGATTCCTCACACAGTATATTTCAGAGGTCAGTTTCAGCCTCACACTTCCTGACTCCAAGTCACATAAAGTCCATGCTTTATACCAGCTATCTGGGTAGAAAAATAGAGAATGAGGGCTGGAGTGAGGAAGACCTGAGTGCAAATTCCACCTCACACAGTTACCCATTGGCGGACCCTGGAAAGTCATTTCAACTCTGTGTGCCTTGGTTTCCTCATTTGTAAAATAGGATTAATAATAGCACCTATGGCTCAGGGTTCTCCTGAGGAGCAAATGAGATAAAATTTGTGAAGGACTTAGCACAGTCACTGACTTGTGCATAGTAGAAGTCATATAAAAGCTTATTCCCTTTCCCTTCTTACCTCCACCATGACACTTGATGTTAGAATTATAGACAACAGGTCAAATTTATGTACTAGAGAAGCAATAACTCCATGCCCAAAGTCTGCTCTACTATGTTTCCATGAATAAATGGACTTTCTCTAGCTTTAAATTGGCATTCATAATTAACCAGCTCTTGTAAGGGTCTTTGAGATTATGAGTCCAGAGAAAAGGATCTGCACATTTGGTGGACCATCCAATCCACTGTGCAAATTAATAGGGGTTTCTAAGTTCTCTTTTAACAATGCTAATAATGCATCATTTTAATGTCTTGTTGCTGGATCCTCCCCAAATATTTATTGAACAGATGAGATTACTCAGAAGAAAGATGTTGCATCCATTTACAATCATAGTTTAATATTATTTTTTATGAAGAATGGGGTTGGGGAGGTAAATTTTAAAAGGATTACATTTGCTTTAATTAATTTTTGAAGTCCAAGAAATAAAATTATTAGTATTTTTCGAATTAGCTCAGGACCTAGGAATAATTTCTTTCTTCCCATGAGCCTAAGATCAGTGAGCTGGAGTTTTAGAGTGCTCATAATGGTGTTTACTTCGCATAGAACCTCAAAGTCTGGGTCCCAGATGCCCAGGGAACAACGATGATATTCTCTGACCCTTCTGGCAGGCCCCAGTCA
>NW_027185761.1:42697302-42719993 GCF_028583685.1 Petaurus breviceps papuanus | reverse complement strand
TCTCTCTCTCTCTCTCTCTCTCTCTCTCTCTGTCTCTCTCTCTCTCTGTCTCTCTCTCTCTCTGTCTCTCTCTCTCTGTGTCTCTCTCTGTCTCTGTCTCTCTCTCTCCATTTTTCCTGGTTTCCTTTGGTTTTTCCCCAGTTGAGAGTTTGATAAATCTTTGCTTCTCCTGAATTCCTGCTTTGGACTGACTCCAGCAAGTAGAATCTTTTCTTTGTCAGATCTACACTATAGGTGTGTGTGTGTTTACCTCCTGGGATAGGCCCCGAGGTCTGTATTTGTTTTTCTGCTCTATATACACACTGGCCTTTCCGCCAGCTCACATCCGAGAGGGCCTCACGCAGAAGTGACTGACAGTGAATCAAAATTAAAAACACCAGTCGGCATTAAAGGTCATGCTTTATTAGAATTATTCATTCAAATACAATTAACTTACACCCTACTCTGGGAAAAAAGGAAGAGCATACACCAGGGAAGGAGACGGATCTAAGGGGTTCTCCATTTATATCCTTTCTCTCATTTGAATTCATTTACAACAACTTTATTGGCCTGACAGGCAGCTTGAGACAAAGAAAGGGCTGGCTCCATACACTGGAATGTGAGAGATGGATTGGTTTTCTTTAGATTGGACATAAGAGATGTCCTGGGAAGGAATATTTGGAAAATGGAAAATTTATTCTCATGATGGTTTGTGCCATCCAGGTTGGAATGGCTCGATTTTATCTCCACTAGATTATAATGCTCCAAAAAGGCAGTGATTACATGACAGAATCAGAGTCTCAAGGTTGGAAGGGAATTTAGTGTCCTGCAAAGGACATAGGAATGAATTCAGAGTGAGAAGGTCTAAGTCAGAATCCCTGCTCTGCCAATTCCTAGGTGTGACCTTGGGCAAGTCTCTTAATCTCTCTAGAACTCAGTTTCCTCTTCTGTCAAATGTGGGAGTTGAGCCGGATGACTTCTAATATGACCTCCAGCTCTGGAGCTACTCTAGCCCGTCTCTGAAAGAGAATCCTCCTCCACCTACCACCACCACCCAACTAGCTGCCATATCATAGCTGCTAAACTATCATTTAGCCTTTGTTTGAATACTCCTAGTGAAGGGGGAGGAGGAGGGAACCTTAAGGAATAATGACTTTATTTACAAGAATCTTCTCATGCCTAAAACGGTATCTTGTATAGAATAGGTGCAGACCTGTAGTTTTGTCTGAGTGAAAAACACCCAGTATGGAAATTCCCTTCACTAATACAAAGCTACTAACCATCTGTACCTTAAAGTCTTAAAGAGTTGCAGGGTTGGAGGAGGAAGAAGGGAAGAGGGGGCACTGAGATGAAAATGACTTGCCCAAGGGCACTTAGCCATTATGCGTCAGGGCTAGCATTTAAACATAAGTCTTCCTAGCATCAAGTCTTCCTGTATCCTTAATGCCAATAGAACTCTGATACAGCTAACACTGCATAAATGTACTTTGTAATGAATTAATATCTATGTATAAACCTGAACTACCCAAAATATATAAACCAGATCCCTTGGTACCACAAACAAGATCATAAATTTAGAGCTAGAAGGGCCTCGGAGGTCACCTAATCTAGCCCTCTCATTTAACAGTTGAGAAACTCAAGCCCATAGAGGTTGTGACCTTGCCCAGTTCATCCAGGTAAAAGTAACAAAATTAGAATTGCACAAGGTCCCTCCTAGTCCTTTGACTTCAAACTGGTTCTCTTTCTTCTGAATGTACTGAACTGCCCAGCAGAAGGCTGTAAATATGGTGGGATAGATGTTTTGCTATGGGCCCCCAGTTTCCATTTCTAGCCACAGGACTCAGTATTTCTATCTGATGGATCCCTGCTTTAATCCCACTAAGGAAAGAGAGATCAGAATATAACAACCTTGATATATGAGGCTGAATATAATTTTCCCCCCTACAATCCAAAATACCCCTGTTTGATATTGTGAAGTGCTACTCTACTCTCCTTTGTGCTAATTAGATCCTGGATTGGGTTCAGCAGGGGTCAGGGGCAATGGTTGAGAAGGACCTTTCTCTTGTCGTGAGAATGAGCACATCTGATTGGTTCAGCCTGTGAAAACTGGAAGAAAACTGCTAGACCTTATTTATTTTTTAAAAAGAGCGATAACTTCTATATACATTTCTGCAGCAGGGCTCAGGAAGCATAGAGACAAATCTGTAATTTTTCCCCTTGGAATTTGTGTCCATGTTTCCAGGGCTCTGTTTCCACACTTTAGTACACCTTGTCTGTAGGACTTCATTCTTCTGACCACAGGACTCTGAAATGATGCAGTTCCCAGAACTGAGTACACACATGATATGCCTGCAAATTCACAGAAACTACATTCTCCTTGATGCTGCAAACCATGCTGATAGAAACAACAATTGCTCCCCCTCACCAACCTGCCTTTAAAATATGGGGGCTGCTTTTTAAAATGGTTTTTATTCTTTTTTTCAGGCCCCCAGATGATGGCAGAATTCAGCTAGAGAAGTAGACTCTCTACATAAGATACAAATAATCAAAAAGCAAAATATGTTTGACTCAGATCATAGCCCTGAAGTCACAGAGGGTCAATCCTGGTGTCAAATAAACAACTTGGCTGTTTTGAATTTTTTAAAGGTTGAGGCTCCAGATAAAACAAGGACCTTTTCCACACAATACTCCCTGTGATCACATGACATGATTGATGACAAATCAAAACAAATTGTGTTTATTCAGCTTTAAAGTGAATATGGTCTTCAGGTTTGGGGGATCTCTTAATGTTATTAGATAAGCAAGACCCACAAACATGGTAAAGGTAAAGGTCTGTTTTATCAACAAAGGAATGTTTCCTTTCCATACCTCTTGCATCAATTTCAATAGAAAATTCATGACAAGTGTGCCAGAGCTATTGTCCAATATTTGGGTTGGAGTCTCTTAATTTAAAAGACTTTTAAGTGAAATTAACTAATTTAATTTTTTAGGGTCCGCACATAGTGTTTTGAGAACACAAAGAAGAAACAAATAGATTCATTGCTGAAATGAAATGATTAGCAAAAAATATCATCATCCGTGATGTTGACCACAGAAACTTGAAGGATTTATATTAATCATGGCCGCTTAGACCAAAGGAAATTTAACTACGACACTTATACAAAGCCAAGAACTCTTAGTAACCATGCTAATCTGAAATTTTAAAAAAGATTAGCATTTTTCAAATGGGAAGTCCAGGGTTTTCTTCAGCTATATAGTTATTCAGTTTCACTGAAAGAAACAATTGTCTTCCATTGCTCTTACAGGAAATATACCAATTCAATGGGAAAATACAAGTGAGGTCATTTTTTCTCTCTACTGACTCAAACATTCCCCAGAGAAATTTCAGTCATTTCCTCACACCACTGTAGTTTATCCTTGGCCTTCCTTAAGCATATTTCGAGAAATTCTTTGCATATTCTTCTTCATTGAGGCTGCTGGTGTTATAATGAGGCATTTGTTATGAACATTAGTGCCTCTAATCGGATTTGAGTTTGAAACCTTATATCGGCAAACTTATGTAAGAAAAAAGCTGAACTAGCACATGGGGCTACTGAAGAAAGAGTTAATATAATTTAAATAAAAAGGTTTATGGCTAATTTCAACTCATTTAGTGTATTGTAATTATATGATTACCTATAGAACCTCCATAGTATGGTATTTGAAAGATCAAAGTTAGTGAAAAGTCAGCATGTAATTAGTTTCTTGCTTTGGAGCATTAGGTAGAATTACTGCAAAGAGGCAAAACTATCATTTTATAGAGACCCTTAGGAGATTTATAATGATGGTAGACAAATATATGCATACAATATCAGTTGGTGTGCGAAAATTTAATTTTCGTGAGGAAATGTAGTTGAAGATGATCACAATACATGGGGATGTGCTTATTTTAATATTGGTGGATGTTATTATTAGAGAATCATATCAAAAGATATGTCACCAGGGAGAAAATATCATTTATAAATCACTAATGAGTAGCAAACAGTGTTTAGCTTGGAGGTATAAGACATCCTTTCACAATGTGCATTTATGATCAAACACAAAAGATCAAGTGAAGAAAGAATAGGGGATCTATATTTTATCTTACTCTGCTACAGAATATTTTTAATAGTTAAATGCAGAGGTTCTGCATTGCATTTTCTTTTTTAAAGGCTTTTTGCAATGAATAACAACGATTTTTTTAAAAAAGCTACCTTTATTTTGTCCTAATTTGAAATGTATTCCTTTATACAAGATACCTTCCCAGCTATATTTGCTCTAAGTTGCCTTCACACCCTTTCCTCCCAGTCAAATTGTTCAAATATAGTTCCCTCAGTCTCATCACACCATCCTGCCTCCTTCTGTGAATTTATACATACTTTCACCAATGGCTCAAACATACTCATTCCACATGTGTGTTCCTTGTAATCACTCTTAATAGTTCCAGCAAATGATTCTACCTCCTTGATAAAGCTTTCCACGATTGCCTTTGGTGTAAGCAATCTCTTTCCCATTAAAATATCTTAAAGTACTTTGCCTAGTCTCTTATCAATGACTACCTTGAATCATGCTTACTTGTATAAATGGCATTGTCCCTACCCCCATTAGATTGTAAGCTCCTTAAGGACAGAGATTTTCTTTGCCTTTTCAACACAATAAAGTATTTTATCTTGCACATAGTATAATAAATTTAATTAAAAGCTTTTTGAATGCTTAAATTAACATACTGTGTTACTGTACTGATTAAGAATGCTCAGTCAATTGAGAAATATTAATTGTCCATGGCTAGGCTGAGCCAATGTAGAGATGGCAATGCTGCCTAAATTTATGTGCTTATTTAATGTCATACCAAACAAATTACCAAGGGATTACTTTATAGAACTAGAAAAATAATAACAATCAAATTCACATGGAGGAACAAAAAGATCTAGAACCTTAAAGGAAATGAACAAAAAAAAAAAAAGGAGGAAGGAAAGGGACCCAACAATAGTGTGTCTCAAATTATACAAAACAGTAATCATAAAAATGTTTTTTTGCCGGTTCAGAAAATAAAGAGATCAATCAAAGGAAGTGATTAGGCCCACAATGTAGAGAAGCAAACTAGCAGAGTAGCCTTGTATTTGATAAACCCAAAGACCAGGGCTACTGAGGTAAGAATTACCTCGAACAACAAATGCAACAAAAATTGCTAGGAAAACTGGAAAGCAATCTGGCAGAAATTAAGTTTAGTATAGTTCCTCATGCCATATGCTAAAATAATTTCCAAATGAATACTTGACTTAGATATACAAAGGTCACATCATAAACAAATTAGAGGAGAAAGGAAGAAATTGCCCTTCACATCAATGGATAGAGAAAATTCATGACTAAACAAGGGGTAGCAAGGATACCAGAAGATAAGCAGAGACAATTTGGATTACATAAAATGAAAAAAAAATTCACTAATATATCCAATCCCTGCTAAGATAATAAGGGAAAGAGTTAACTAGGGAGGAAAGGAGAACCTTCCAGCAAGTTCTTTTGATAAAGTTCTCATTTCCAATATATAAAACAAAGAATAAGAACCATTCCTCAGTTGAAAGTGAAAGAATACGAACAGGAAGTCTTCAAGGAAAGAAATCAAAACTATCCTTAGACATTGGGGGAAAAAAGATTAAGTCAAATTAAGTTAAAGCAAATTTAATATTTTATCTCATGCATCTCCTAATAGTAAATGAGGAAAATGATGAATATTGGGGCCCTCTTTTTCCCTTCTCATCCCAAATGCCTTAGGTGCCTTCCACAACAATCTTCCCTATTTACTGGCCAATATCCTATTACCTATAAATGCCCCATATCTCCCTCATTCTCAAAAATTCCTCACTTCATGTGTCCAGCTCTGCTACCTATCATTCCACATTTCTCCTCCTTTTTGTGGACTAACCTTGAGAAAGTCATCTCCAACCAATGCTTCCACTTCCTTTCCCCTTACTCTCTTCTTAACTCCCTACAATCTCCTTCCCAACCTCATCATTCAATGGAAGCTGTTGTCTCCAGTTTCTGCTGATCATTTCATTGCCAAATATAGTGACCTTTTCTCAATCCTCATCCTTCTTAACCTCTCTGCAGCCTTAGATGTTGTCAATCACTCTCTTCTCCTTAATACTTTCTCTATTCTCCAGACTTTCATGACACTATTCATGGAAATAGTATACTAGTATATATACAATAATAGTATATATACCACACCTTCTCAGTCTCCTTTTTTGGATTTTCATCAACACCCATTATCCTGTGTTCCCACCAAGACTCTGTCATGGGCCATTTTTTCCTCTCTCTATATACAAGTTTGCTTGGTAATCTCATCAGTTCCCATGAATTCAATCATCATCTCTATATTGATGTTACAGACTTATCCAGCCTAACCTTTCTCCTAAGATCAGGATTTGTATCTTCAAATCCATTTTGGACATCTGAAACTGGATGTTCCATAGATATCTTAAATGTTCTGTGTCCTAAACTGAACTCATCTTTCCCCGCCCCCAAGCCCTCGCATTGTTTCATTTCTTATTAGTGTAGAAGGCATCACCATCTTTCCAATCACTCAGCTTCTCAACCTAGGTGTTCCTGTCAACTCATCATTCTCTGTCCATCCTCATATCCAATCTGTTCCCAAGTCTAGTCAATTTTACCTTCATAACAACCCTTATACATGTATCTTCTTTGACACTGCCATCAACATGACTCAGGCTCTCATCGGCTCATGCCTGGACTATTGCAAAAGACACTTCTGATTGATCTCTTTGCCTTAAGTCTCTCCTCATTCGAATCTATTCTCCACTCAGCTCTCAAATGGATTTTTCTAATGTGTAGTTCTGACCATCTCACTCTCTTATTTAATCAGTTCTAGTTTTTCCCTATCACCTCCAGGATGAAATAAAAGAGCCTGCTTGGCATTCAAAGCCCTTAATAAGCTAACCATCTCTTACCTTCCTAGACTTCTTATACTTTACTCCCCCCCCCCATGAACTCTGCAGTCCAATAATACTGTCTCCTTGTTCCTTACACAAGATAGTCTATCTCTTAATTCTATACATTCTCCCCAGCAACTTGGAGCTCTCTTTCTCCTTATCTCCTTCTCCTGGATTCTCTGACTTTCTTGAGAGAAAGGGGTTGTTTCATTCTTGGAATTTATATCCTTGGTGCCTCTGCCATAGAAATTGGTTAATACTTGTTTCATGATGACTTAATAAGTGCCTGTCAATTGAATGAACATTCTTTCTAGTATCTATCAAACATCTATTCTAATGAATTTAACTACCCAGACCTGCATATACACATGCATGTATACACATATTGCTTGTATGTACTTGTATGTTTACACTTCTGTATACATGCATATATACATGTGTTCCTGGATAGATGACTGATCAAGTGACAGGCATTTATTAAGCCAGTCAATAAATATTCATTAAGTACCTGCTATGGATCAGGCAAGAAGGAAACAATACAAAGAATGAAACAACTCTGTCTCTCAAGAAAGTAAGAGAGGAAGATAAGCAGAGAATGAACTCAAGACATAGGAGACAGCAAATGAAAATGCTCAATTAGGAGGAGTGTCTTGAGTGAAGAACACCAAAGAGGCCTGAGACTCTGTGCATATGCTAAATGCCAGAAGGTACATGAGACAAGTCCAACCCATGGTCTGGATAGAACCTAGTAATGCCAACTGATGGTTAAACTCTTTTTTGTTGTTAAATAACAGGACACGTTTGACATTTCTGTGCTAGGTGATAAGTGTAGGAAATCAAACCTACATTCTAGCCTCTTAAGTCAGAAAGCCATGGATTGAGTCCTGGCCCTGTTGCTTCCTGTCTATGTGAACATGGGCACAGAACTCACATATCTGGGCATGCTTCCTTTTTTATAAAATGAGACAGTTGGACAATATCTGTTGTTCTCAGATTTCACTCATGGTACTGGAATTTGCTTTGCCATGTGGAATCACAACATACTAGAGGGTAAATCATAGGACTCCTGCATGTACAAGTAATTTCTGATGTCAATTTGCCCATGGTAAAGCCTTCCAAAACTCTAGGGATAGAGATTTCCATCTCTAGCTATGATCCAATGATGCACAGGAACAGTCTAAGTCATAAGAAGAGCTCACGTTTATATAACCTTTAAAGATTGCAAAGTAGTTTATGTCTTGCCTCATCTGATACTCAAAACAATCCTGAGAGGTAGGTGCTATTATTATCCTCACCTTGCAGATAAGTTAACCAAGGGTCAGAAATTAGAACTAATTTACCCAGGGTTATACATCTAATAAAGGTGTGAAATGGAATTTGACCCCAGGTCTCCCAGATTCCAATCCAATATTCATTACCTTTGTACTTGTTTCTTTTTTTACCTCCCTTTCTTCTCCTAAAATCAAATCTTTAGTTCCTTAAAGGATAGGGCAGCTCAGTGAAAAGATCACTGGAGTGGAAGTCAGAAAATGAAGGTTTAAATCCTGCTCCAGCATTTTCTAACAGTGTGCCTGTGGGCAAATCATTTAATTTCCATTTTCCTCACTTACCCCATCTATAAAAATAGAGAGAACCGTGCTCACACTACTTATCTCAGAGAACTTTAGTAAACACCATGTTGCTGTGGGGTAAACCAAGCAAGAATTGTTCTTCACCTACAGTGGTCAGAATTCGATAGAGTAACTATTGGGTGACCTGATCAATTAAATGCTTCAAAGGATTAAAACAAAATTCTTGCAGGAATAAAATATAATCCTCTTCTTTGTTTTCCATTTCTTGCCCCTCATCACCCCTTCTTCTCTTGCCTTCTTCCCCTCTCTCCAGTTCTGTATTCCGAAAAGTTTTATCAGAAACTCCACATTTAAGGATTTATATTCCTGCTGCAGGTGCCCTCCCACCCCAATAAAAGCTCCATGACCCTTTTTTTCCACAATCCTTCCCTTTCCATCTCTCCTCAGCATCTCTGCATTCTGCTT
This sequence comes from Petaurus breviceps papuanus, assembly GCF_028583685.1. Taxonomy (NCBI): domain Eukaryota; kingdom Metazoa; phylum Chordata; class Mammalia; order Diprotodontia; family Petauridae; genus Petaurus; species Petaurus breviceps. The sequence continues at coordinate 42,711,010 of NW_027185761.1, read as the reverse complement.
TCTGTAGAAGGGAACCAGGGAGAGGCTTTGGAGCACAGCAGGACACCAGAGGATACATGCATAGACATCGCATCGGAGAGGAACGCAATGGGCCCGCCATCCTAGTGAGTGAGAGTCTTAAACTAAGATTAACCTTGAAGCTCAAATTAGATAAAAACAAATAGAAATTTCTCCACAGGAATAAGAGCTTAATATAAAGGAAAGTATTTCATAACTCGCATAACTTTAATTAAGATGAAAGGTTTTTCAGGATATCTCCTTCCTTGACAATTGCAAGTTTAAATATGTGGTTCAAAATGGCCTGCAAGAACTAGTTCACACAGATCATTAGGAAGAAAGGAAGACTTGCCTGTGTTTTCTTTGGTGCTCCTGTGGAAGCCCCCTGGTGCTCACTCTCTTCCTCTGTGGACCTCTTTGTCTATCTCCGTCTCTCTGTCTGTCTTTGTCTCCCCGTGTATCTCAATTTTCCATTCTCTCTGTCTTTATTTGTCTACCTCCTCATTTTTTGTCTCTTGTTTCTCTGTCTCTGTTTCTCTCTTTTTCATTCTCTTTTTCTTTCTACTTCTCTATCTTTATGTGTCTTTCTATCTTGTCTCTCTCCCCACTCTGTATTTTGTTTTTCTATGTCTCTCTATTTCTTTGTTTGTGTCCTAGCCTCATTGTCTCTCTAATTCTGGCTGAATTTTTCTGTCTCTTACTTAGTCTATCTCTCCCTCTGTGGCTGTGACTGTGTCTGCATCTGTGTCTCTCTGTCTCTCTCTCTCTGTGTCGGTCTCTCTCTGTCTGTCTCTCTCTCTCTCTCTCTCTCTCTCTGTCTCTCTCTCTCTGTGTCTCTGTCTCTCTCCATCTCTCTGTCTCTGTCTCTCTCTGTCTCTGCTCTCTCTGTCTGTCTGTCTGTCTGTCTGTCTGTCTCTCTCTCTCTCTCTCTCTTTCTCTCTCTCTCTTTTTCTGTGTGTGTGTGTGTGTATCTGTATGTCTGTATGTCTTTCTCTGAATCCCAAGAAGGTTATAGAGTTTTTAAGGAAAAATTTTTTTAAATCTCCAATGCCAATTTTGGATCTGTTTTGTAGGCAATGGGAAGCTAATGAAGTTTTTAGACAAGCTTTGCCTACACAAAGCAATGTTATAAGATTTGCAACAGTATGTAAGAGGAACCAGAAAATAGAAATGGTAAGGTCGGTGAGGAGACTATCAGAGTGGTCTAGGTTGAGAACAATAGGAATTAAAAGAATTAAAGAGAAATTGAACTCAAAAAATACACATGATCACAGGATCATAGATTTGGAGTCAGGAAGAACCTCAGAGTTGATTTAGTCACAGATCACAGAGCATTTATTAAGCACCGAATGTTTGCCATGCACTATGGTAAGTGAGGGAAGTACACAGATAAGCAAAAAAAGGTAGCCCCTGACCTTGAGGAGCTTATAGCTAATGGAGAAGAGGGCAGGTAAAAGCATTCTAGAAAAGAGTGGGGAGAGGAGATGAAGGTATTCTAGTGGAGGCATGGTGGGTGCATTGGCAGCTGGAAGGCTATGTGGAAGTCTGAATTTCAGTGATACAAGGCAAGAGCTCATCTCTCAGAGCTGGAGGACCTAGGGGAAGGAAGGGTCATCATGGGATCACATGTCTAGAGTTGAGAGGGACCTTAGGGTCATTTAGTCCAGCCCCCACACACACTTTACAAAGGAGGAAACTGAAACTGACTTGCCCAAGGTACCCTACCTAAGTAACAAGTGCTACATTCTGTATTTGAATCCAGGTCCTTTGGCTCCAGATCCAAGGCTTGGTGACAGATCAGTTGAGGGAGAAGAAAGAGAGAAAGTCATCTTTAAGGTCTGAGACTTTAGGCCCTTCTGGTTTTGTGGCTTGAAGACTTAAGGGATTTGGGCCTTGGGGAGCTAAACAATCTAGCCTACCTTTTGGCCCCTCCTCCCACCACCTCCACCATTGTGGCTTGTAGACAAAATCACCCCACCTTCCAATGGGACCATAATTAGGCACAGCTGTCTCTTGTGTTTTGTTTTTGATGGCTCCCCCCAGAAATTCCACTTAAGGAGGGTGCCCTATTCAGTCTTCTTTTCATTTCTCTCACCAAGCTGCAACCTGGATTTCTCCATCATGCCTCGTCAGGCCCCACTATCCCCATTCCTCCTATGTGTTATCTTCCCCCATCAGAACATAAGTTCCTTAAAGATAGAGACTCTCCTTCCCTTGGCTTGTCTTTGCCTTGCCAGCATTAAGCACGGTGCATAGCATGTTTTATTGTTACTCCATTGTTTTCAGTCACATCTGACTCTTTGTGACCATATTTGGGGTTTTCTTGAGCAAAGATACTGGAGTGGTTTGCCATTTCCTTCTCCAGCTCATTTTACAGATGAGGTAAACAAGGTTAAATGACTTGCCCAGGGTCACACAGCTAGTGTCTGAGGCCAAATTTGAACTCAGGAAGATGAATCTTTCTGACTCCAGGCCCATCATTTTATCTACGTAGTGCCACCTAGCACAAAGTAACAAATTCTTGACTGACTGACTACTTGCCTGGCTGAAACCTCCCTGGGTTCCTAAGCTAAAATCACAGAATGATGTCAGACTGGAAGGGAGCCACTACATAAATGCCCCAGGGTTGTCTCCTTGGTCTTCAGGCTCCTTGTATCCTCTCCTCTCTTTTCCCATCATCTTCATCATCTCATCATCTTCTACCTACCTACCCTCTGGCTCTATATTCTATTTTAAGCAATTCCTTATTTAAAGATATATATTCCAGAAACAGGTGCTCCCCACCAAAAAGTTAAATTTTTCATGATCATTTTTCAAAATTTGTATAATTCTATCTATCCTTACCAGATTCACAAAGACCCCTCATTTCTTCTCTAGAAAGGAGTATAATTCACTCAAGTATTTTCTTTTCAGTTACTAGGATTTAGGAATACTTATCACAATTTTGGAAGACATTCAGCTGGAAAGGAGAGCCAGGACAGTGGATGACAGAAGCAAAGAAAATGGAATTTAGTGGGGAATATGTTGAATACTACATAGGTTAAAGCAATCAACCCCATGAGTCAAAGATGGGAAATATGTGGCAGGAAAATAGTTCCGATGCAAAAGCCCTAAGAATTTGAATGAACTGTAAGCTCACTGCCAGCCAGAAAGGCTATGCAGTAGCCAAAAGAGCTGATGAAATCTTAGGCTACAGTAACAAAAGCACAATGACTAAGAGAAGGGATAGGTTTATTGTCCACTGCCCTTATTAGATCACTTCTGGACTATTGTGTTTACCTTGGACTACTATGTTTTAGGAAGGATATTGACCTTGAAGCCAGGGCACATCCAAAGGAAGATGACCAGGATGGCAAATGGATGTGATACCATGCCTTGTGGGGGTTAGTTGAAAGGAACTCAAGATATTTAGCCTGGTGAAGAGAAGACGTGGACATGATTGCTCTCTACAAATATTTGGATTGCTATGGGGAAGAAAGGCGAGACTTGTTCTGCCTCATTCAGAAAGGTTTTAAAGGGTTGAACTAGGAGTAATATAAAGTTGGAAAGAGGTAGATTTTGACTCAATATAAATAAAATGCTTCCTAACAAATACAACTCTCCAAATGTGAAATGGAATACCTCTTGATGTAGTGAGTTTCCCGTTTCTGAAGGTTCTTGTTAATGTATGGCTAGGAATAGGAAGATTCTATGACCCCAATATTTGTAAAGGGCTTAGCACAATACCTGGACATTGTTTGCATCTACTAAATAAGTAATTTCCCCCTTGTCTTCCTGTCCCCTTTCTAAGTCTGAAAATGGAGAGTTTAGGATTCTATGAATACTGCTGCCATTAAAAAAAAAAATAGGGGAGGGGTGGCTAGGTGGCACAGTGATAAGACACCGGCCCTGGAGTCAGGAGGACCTGGGTTCAAATCCAGCTTCAGACACTTGACACTTACTAGCCGTGTGACCTTGGGCAAGTCACTTAGCCCCAATTGCCCTGCACTCCCCCCCTCCAAGAAAAAGCAAAAAAAATTGGGAAGTCAAAGGAGAGCTGGTTTCAGAAGAAAGACACATTGAGATGATGGGAAATATACTTCCAACTAGTTCTTTGTATTTATTAGTGATGCCTCACTTCATCATATTATAAAGGTCACTTGGGTTTTTTAAAGGCCATACCAGCAGAAGATCTTAACCAATTTAATAAGGTTTTGAGAATGGACTGGCTTAGAGAACCACCTAAAGTGGCTATCACCTGAAGTGCAAAGTTTATTTGTACTTATTATAGATTATAGATCAGCCATCAAGAGGTTAATATTTCAGTTATAGAAATGCTTGAAGACTGTTTGTTTAGTCATAAATTTGATTGGTGGCATACCCAGACCTGTGATATCTGAAGTATTGAAGGAATGATAAGAATTAACTATTTCTTAGCAGTCTTCTTTTTCCAGATAGAAACCACCCAAAGCATTTTTGAGATTATGGTGTTTTTGTTTTATCTTATTTAAAGGGGCATTTCTTAGATTTTCCTCTGATCTTCACTTCACATGAGAACTCCCTAAAATGTGATCCCCAAAGAAAGTTATATAAGGAGAAAAGCAATCTGCATGATATTTCAAGAATACAGGGCAAAGGTCACAACCTTCACCCTCCCCACACCTGATCTTAATAATAAAATAATGTTTTTTTTTAAAGAGATCACACATGTGAAGCTCCAGAAATTTGCTGAACTCTAGGATTCATTACCAAGATCATAATGGGAGTTGAAAAGTATGTATTCACTTCAACTCAAATGTCAAAAGTTCTAGAAAATTACAGCTTTGTCTATTTTTGTTCTTTTGTGAGCCAGACCCACAAATGCCCCCAGCTATCATAGGGAAAGCATCCTGGCCAAATCAGTCATTTATACTGATTACTTTTCCCCTCAGTGAGAAATAGGCCCTTTATAGTTTCTTGATATCTGAGTTGGGGTACATATATTCCTTCCGACACCCAAAATGTCCCTGGCATTTGGTACCAGTCAGGCAAATTACCAGGGATATTCAGAATAGAAAAAACAAAACAAAACACTTGAGGGGCAAAGTGGATCTGGTAACTCTTGTCTTCTTTTGTGTAGCTGTCCTCAGATGACTGCCGTCATAATACGTAAATGGAGCAACATGAACATTGTATATTCACCCGTCTTGGCTGGTGAAATATAAGTATGTATATCATCAAGGAAATCAAACTATATAAATAGTTTAACCATCCAAGGACCACAGGTGATCGGTAGGTAGCCAAGATACTCTGAAAAACTTCCCGCCATCACCACTATCAAAATGATTAAATTCTGGAGAGAAATGTCTGGGGTTGTTTCCCCCTGTGGGTAAAATTTTGGACCACCAAATCCACCCTAGTTTTTATTTCTCATCATCTTGCCAGATTGGACTTATTCTCCTAGGACCTCCACAATTCAGATTTACATCCCAATCCACCTACAGAGCAGATCCAGACTCTAGAGAGCATGGGCCAAGGTTATATCAAGGTCTTTTATGCGAGTTCACAGAGAAAATTATCCCTTGAAAGAAATATATACTGGAGATGTCTTGGTTTTCCATATGACTCAAAGGAAAGCTATCTGGTAGAGGGAAGCAGATAAATGCCGTGAAAGGCCACCTTAGAGTATATATTTGTCTGGAATAGGAACTGACCCAGTCATGCAGTGAAAACGATTGGCAACAGATGAAAACTGCAAATGGTAAGCTGAGATTCCAAGGATACAGGAAGAACTAGAGGAAAGCCTCTGATCCAATAGCTATGTTCACAATTAATCAACCAGCAAACATTTATGAAATTCCTACTATATGCTAATCACTGTGCTATAGACTGGGAATAGAAAGGTGTGGGGGAGGGGGACAAAACAGCCCTTGTCCTCAAGGAGCTTACATTCTTTGGGGGAAACTATATGGGCATACAGAAGAATATACAAAATAAATATAAGGGAATTTTGGAGTAGGACATCCCTTGTTCCTGGGGAGAACACGTAAGAGGGGCATCTGAGTTTTGATTTTAAGGAAGGTAAAGGGCAGAAGTGAAGAAGGAGTATTGTAGAAGGGTGGTGGTAGGAACAGCCTGAGGAAAGGCATGACTACCAGAACTGGAATGTTGCAGAAAAAACACGGATGAAGATTGCAAAGGATGAAGGCATGAAGAGCAGATGGTCCTTACACTCATGAAATCAGGAGTCCATTAAAGCAAAGGAGGAAACAAAACAGTGTGGCAGGAAAAGACATTGGGAAGAAATCGATTAGCTCACAACTTTAGTTAGACTCTTTGAGGGGACACTTTTTTTTGCCTCTTCTCAGTTTTCTATTAAGCTTCAGGGCTTTGACTGACTATAGAAATAACTTTAAAAGGAAATCAGCAGAAGATAATGTTTCTGTAGGATCATATTTTTATAGGTCTAAGGGCCCTCAGAAACCACCTAATCCAACCCCAGTCCCTTTTACAGATAAGGCCAGTGACTTCCATACAGTTCGTACCTGTCAGGTAAGGTTAGATTTATTCCCCTGTCTTCAGAATATAGAGTCAGTTTTCTTTCCACTCCTATATTAGCCCTGAGCTCCCACCTATGTTAAGCTATAACTTTTCTATACCTCCTTCCTTCCTTCCCTTCCCTCTGAGGTTCCTTCCTCTTTACCTCTTTAAACTGTATGTATCTTGTTCATACAAAGTTATTTGTTTATGGTCTCTTCCTCATTGCACGATGAGCTCTTGAGGGCAGGGACCACGATTTTGCCTGTCATTATGTCCCCAGAGCTTAGCACATAGTTGTGTTTAATAAATGCTTGTTGACTGACTGACTGGGGTGGAGTGCTAAGGAAAAATTGCTTCAAAATTACAAGATCAGCTCAAAAAGCCATTCCCTATAACTGCTCTCCAGGTCTAGTTTACACACACACACACACACACACACACACACAAGAAGAAAAACATTGAAATGCACCTTGGCTTCTAAAGTGAACAGCAGAAACAGTGCACAATTGAACAGGGAAGGAATCTTAGCTATTTCCATTACTTTTCCTTTTGAGCCATTTTTTCCAAAACTTTCCTCCTGCCCATCTCTCATCTCTCTCCAGATCCTTCTGTTGTTAATAAGTAGCTAAAGGAATTTCAAAGTGCCAAGTGCTAAGTGTTAGTAATAATTAGCAGCCGATGTGCTGAGTAGGAAGCATTTAAGGGTTGTTGTTTTGGAAGGGCTGGAGGTTAATGCCAATTGAATGGGTCCTCCACCTCACTGAGTCCTGACTTCACTGATTCTAAAACAGAGGGAGTCCCACTCCCCACTATTTTCCCCCTCCTTAATATATTTGTCAGAGACTGTGTGCATATATTTTCAAAGTTCTTAGAGATCCTCGAACTGCAAGACTAACACTATCAGGTGTCCTAATTTGCAGCCTATAGCCTATGGAAATGTGCTGAAATCAGAATTCACCCTCAGAGGAAAGAGCAGAATGGACTTCTTACTTTCTGTGCAAAATGCCAAAATTAACATCTTTTAGCTTTTCCTTTATATGTGGAATTTTTTACACAGCCCAGGGTGAGAATTTTTAGGGGATTTTTCCTCCCTAAATCATTTATTTGACCAAGGGCTTCAGTTCTCCAGAAAAGTCTATCATTTCATAGTATTAGACACAGCTTTTCATTTAATTAATTTTAATACAGTAATTTATTTTTATATTTTCCTCTAATCTTGTCAACCCAATGTGGATTTTGCTTTTAATAAAATGCAGTGTAAGCTACTTAAAATAGACTAATTGGGCAAAGCCTGACTTGTCCATCTGCTCCAAATGGACATTTCCAAGGGGATGGGGCCGAGGACTACATCAGGAAAAGTTATGATGGGTGAGTCTCAGAGATATGAATCTAGAAATGCTGCCGTAGAGACAGAGGACTTGGTAAGCAGGCAACAGAGGGTGTGGTTGGAAGCTTGGGAAGGATCCAAAAAGTGTCCAGAAAATTGATTTCCTGTATGGCTTAAGCAAAAGCACTAGTTGTGATTAAAAAATATATATGCTATTTTGAGTTTCTGAAACTGGCTTTATTTTCAGTTGTGCAGACCATCTGTGTTGTCTAAGGCAACAGCCCCACACCCCAACTTTCTCTGGGTTCCTAATTTTAGACACTAACCTGTGGACAAGCGGTTGTGGAATTCTGTTTCCAAGGCATTCTGCCTTTGGATTGAAAGCTTTTGGAAACTGCTCTGGATCTGGTCGGGTGGGTCCAGACTAGGAGAGCCTAAAAGAAGGGAAGTTGATCCCAACAGTATTAGCAAGAGAAGGGCAGGAGGGATGGCGGTCTCTGGTCACTCTTCTGGCCCAAAGAAGCATCAGGAGCATTGGCATCAATGAATGAACGAATGGATAAATTTTAGTCACTGTGCAAAGCAATTCTGTTAAGCACTAGGAATACAAACAGTGAAGCAAGATAGTCCTAGCCCATAAGAAGTTCACAATATAATAAGAAATGACCACACATAGAAAGTTTCAGCAGCAAATCAAATGGAAAGGCCACCATGGTCCTCAGAGTACAGCAAAAAGCAGATGACAATTTATTTTCTTTAATGTTATTTTAATTGATAAAAACAAAATCCATTTCTGGTATTAAATCATTTGATAATGCCAAACACTTTATTTTTTTTTCATTTTTAGGGGGGAGTGGGAAGGCAATTGAGGTTAAGAGATTTGCCCAAGGTTACACAGTCAGTTAAGTATCAAGTTTGAGGTCAAATTTGAACTCAGGTCTTCCTGATTCTATCCACTGTAGCTGCTAGCTGCCCTGATAATGCCAAATATTTTGGAGTGGGGAGGGCTTTCTTTTCTGGGTCTTCAGTACGTGTGACTGCTGAACAGGAGGGAACTATTGCACCTACAGGAGAAGTTACCAGGTGCCATCTCCACAGGGATGGATTTCCCCATACTATGACTTCAGGGGTTGAGAAAGAAGAAGGGCTGCTGATCTCAGGTCACTGCTCTTCCTGCCTTATGAAATGTAATCCAATTCTACAAATACTTAAGGAACTCCTATATTTGACAACGTGCTTTGCACTGAGATACAAAGAATTTTCTTCGTTATTTATCTCAAGTAGATTATTAATTTATTCATCTCAAGGAGATTACATTCTAGCCTACATTTTTTTTTTTGCTTTTTTTGAAGGGCAATTGGAGTTAAGTGACTTGCCCGAGGTCACAGAGCTAGTTTTTTTTGTGTTAAGTGTCTGAGGTCATATTTGAACTCAGGTCCTCCTGACTCCAGGGCCAGTGCTCTATTCACTGCGCTACCTAGCCGCCCCTAGCCTACATTTTCAAGAGACTTTTTTTTTAATCTGGGATTCTTTATTCTTTTTTTCTCCTTGGAAAGAAATAATAAATTTTCCACACTTTTCACTTTTATCAACCAAATACCAAATGAGAGAAACAATTTTTCAAAAAGATCAACTTATTAAACTACTTATCAAAACAATTTTAAAAAAATTATTTCTACTTTTGAACAGCGTACTCCCTAACCTTTATGTATTGATTCCAAGGGCTATTCTCAACCTTTGTAATACTAGCATCCCTCCCTGCCAACATCTCCTAGCAAGGAGGGGATATAGGATTCAGCTTGGCAGAGTGATGCTTTGGGGAAAAATGCTGGCTCTGAAATCAGAAGAGCTGGGTTTGAATCTGGTCACTGCCACTTGCTACCAGTGACACCATGGGAAAGTCACTTAATTTTTCTGAGACTGAGTTTCCTCATCTATAAAATAAGGGGACTGGATTCAATGACCTGTAAGGTCCTATGACTGTTGCTAATGTCCTTTCTAACTAAGAAGCATTAGAAGTAAGAGTGCTTGAACACCACCAAGATGGTTTGTTGCTGCTGACATCCAGCTGACACACCACTGATTTTTACCAAGTAAACTTTCTCTCAGGCAAACTTTCTCTAAGTTTTGGCCCATGTCTTACTGTGTGTGGAAATTAACCAAAGCTTAAGAAGTATCATATTCCTGCATTTAAGCACGAGTTGTCATCAAATGGAAGAAATGCCATGCCTTTTATAAACTTCAGCAAATAGTTCCCTGTAAGCTGATTTGTACTTTCTCCAGACTTTGCCCATCTCCCTCAGTTCTGAACCACTGCTCTTTGGACATTTCCCCTGATATCTAACAAGCTTTTTGCGTCCTCCTGTGACAGACCTCACTAGGATCACAGCTTTTGTCCCTAATAAGGCAACTCTGAAGAGGGTGGGGGCCATCATTCAGTGCTGTCAACATCCATTCTTCCATGGTTTTAACTATTCACAGAAAATGGAAACTCCCTAATTCATAAGTATCTATGTGTTGAAATATAGAATGGTAACAAAATTGGATACGGATGATGTTTACTCAGGTAAAGTGAAACAAAAGAAAGACACATTTATAAACAGTAAAAGAAATGTCAAGCAAGGAAAATGTTTAATCTCCCAAGTAATATATACCCAAAGAAATGGGAGGGTAACATGATGTATGAATTCCTTAGACACACTCCCTGGGCATGAGCCACGTGTGCGGGCATTTAGAAATAATATTTGATGATGGAAATACACAATTATGAGAAAGCTAGAGTGTTTTTAAAATCTGTTTTTTTCTCTTTTTATCTAGGACTTTAAAATATCATTTGATACACATATAGGCAGCAGAATGTAGTAATATGGTTGTATTAGGACTGCCTGCTCCCATACCCTCATTGTTAATCAAATTGGCTCTCCTCTCTCTCAGGTCTACTACAACCTGGTTAATCCAAGGCCTCTGCTCTTTGGGACCCCTGCTCTATAATCAACAAACTATTCTACCTCCTCAAACATTGTAAATGATATCCCCTCCAATTCCTTTCTTCAATATATAGCCTTTCCCCCAAGACAAAAAATCCTTTGCCATATTTTCCATTGAAATTCACTCCCTGTGTTGTGGAGGGCCAGGAAGAAGAGGAGATAAATTCCTCATCATTCACTGCCACATTCAGACAATCATTCTATTACCTTAGTAAATTTTACTTTTTGAGGTTCATGCACTCCATTTATCCTCTTTGACCTGGTTGATGTTGCCTGTATCAGATGTACTGATGACTCAAACCTGGAAGGGATAACTTATGCACTGGATGGTACAATCAGAATCCACAAGCATCTTGATAAGCTATAACTTTGAACCAAACCTAATAAGATGAAATTTAATAGAGATAAATGTAAAATATTTTACCTGGGTTCACAAAAGCAACTTTATAAGTACAAGGAAAGGAAGCATGATTAAACAATACTTAGTCTACAAAAAGATCTGGAGACTTAAGTGAACTGTGAATTCAATGTGCATCACCCTCCCGCCCAAAGAAAAACACACCCAAGGGGATCTTGTCCTACATTGAGAGGTTTAGCTACAGGGGTATGTAGAGCATAATCCATCTATTCTCTGTCCTTATCAGAACACTTCTAGAGTACTGTGTTCAGACTTAGGTGCTACATTTTAAAGACCTTGATATGCTAGAGATTGTCTAGAAGAGAAAGACCAGAATTATAAAGGCTTGAGAGGCCATGCCATATGTGAAGTTTGATTAAAGAATAGGTACGTTTAGGCTAGAGAAGACGAGATTTAGATGAAATGTAATACCTGTCATCTAATGTTCAAAAGCTTGTCATTTTGAAAAAGTATTGGACTTTTTCCACTTGACCCCAGGGAGGGCAGGATGAGGAATCCTGGGTGGAAGTTTCAAAGATGTAAATTTAGAATTAATGTCATGTAAAACTTCCTAAAAATTATAGCTATCCAAAAGTTGAATAAGCTGCCTTGGCACAGAGAGGTTTTTCCCTCACGACAGTTCTTTAATAAAAATAATAATAAACATTTACATGGCACCTATGGGCCAGATATTATGCTAAGTGCTTTGTAATTATTGTTTCATTTGATCCTCACAACAGCCCTTGCAGATAAGTGCTATTATTATCCCCATTTTACAGATGAGGAAACTGAGACAGAGGTAAAGCGACTTGCCCAGGATGACGTAACTAGTGAGGATCTGAGAATTTAACCAACTCTCAGAACTGCACCACTTACAAGATTCAAAATTTCAAAATTCCACCCTAAATCAAAATCTTCTATCCTTACAATTGTTCTTCTCTCTCACACAAATATACTCTTTGCCCTTACCGTGACCTCTTGTCCTTTGACATCTGGCTCCATTTCCCTCAATCTGGTTTCATCTGTATCCCAGACACGGTCAGCCTCTTTAATGTTTCACTCACTAGTATTCTAGGTGCTTTGAGCTCCTGCTATTCTTTTATTTTTCTTTTTTTTTGCTTTTTGGAGGGGGGAGGGCAGGGCCATTGGGGTTAAGTGACTTGTCCAAGGTCACACAGCTAGTGTTAAGTGTTCTGAGGCCAGATTTGAACTCAGGTCCTTCTGTCTCCAGGGCCAGTGTTCTACACTGTGCCACCTAGCTGCCCCAACCTACTGCTATTCTTAATGTGACACTTCATCTTTGAATAATTCCCCCACCTGACTTTTCTACCTATATTCAAGAGGTTCTGAGTATCACTGGCTAAATCACAAAATTAAACTCAATTCACCTATAATAACCTCATCTATCATCTCAGCTGGGTCCTCACTGCTATCTCAAACCCTAGCCTTTCAAACTCCGCATTACATTTACAACAATTGCTACAATCCTGATTCTGACACTACATGTATGACCTTGGCCAAGGCACTTAGCCTCCCTGGGTCTCAGTTTCCTCTTCTGTAAAATGGGAGAAAGGTGATCTGGCATCTGAGTTCTCTTCCACGCAATCATAGCTCCTTATATCACTGAGAGCACCAAATGTGCTCATTCACCTTCCTTTCTCCACTCCTCATGACTGTCAGTATCATTCATTCTTGTCTCCTTCCCTCTTTATTCCTTTCTTCCTACTTAAAGCTAATTGTTCTCCCTGTGCTGATTATTTCCTTCCACCTGCTCCATTTTGTTCCACCAGTTGCTGCCTCTCTCTCCCCCTTTACTGACTCTTTCCTATCTGCCTACAAAATCCATAGGTCTCTTGATATTAAACATTCTTTCACTTCAATATTCGATCTCGTCCAACTACGATCTCATCATTCTCTGCCCCTTACTGACAAAAATACAACAAACACACCAGAAGTTAACCCAAGAGCTAAGCAAACAGCAAATATTGAGTGAGCCTGACAGATTTCAGGGCATGTTTTTTAAAATGATAATCAATAGATCTGCTGAGAACTCAGAAACAGAAATGACGATACCCCAGTGTGGCAGGTTGCTTTTTTAAAATATTGTCTACCCACACTGCTTCTTTTCCTCACTAAACTTTTCTCAATATTTTACAATCTGACTGGAACACCCTACTGAAACCATTCTCAAAAGATCATCAATGACATCATTTTTATAGGTTATTCTTGATATTGTTTTAACATCACCTCCATTTACAATTATATCTAGTACCATCCCTTACCCAGAGAGCTTGTCCTTGCAAGAAAGAATATAAAGAGAAAAACAAGAGGAGAGGAGAAGAGAGGAGAGGAGAGGAGGGGAGGGGAGGGGAGGGGAGATGCCGGGAGATCGGAAGAGCGTCGTGGGATCCTCTGAGTGGAGTGGAAAGGAGGAAAGCACCGCTCTCTACTCAGAGGTAGTTGTTTGCCCTTCAGTTCTTAATAGGAGCGTAAAGTACGGGA
>NW_027185761.1:42649293-42687302 GCF_028583685.1 Petaurus breviceps papuanus | reverse complement strand
ATGTGTGAAAATACCTGTTCAGTTATTGCATTTTAAATTTTACTTCAAGTATGACAAAAGTAACTTTTTTGTAAGTTATTTCTAAGAATTAATTTTATAAATTTTGGAAATGCAACATTAAGTGAAAGCATAGTTTGGTCTATCTAGGGATCTCTGATCTCAAAAAAGTGGGTATTCCCTCCATAGATACAAAGCACAGTTCATCCATGACTTTTTTTTTTTTGCTTTTTGGAGGGGGGAAATGCAGGGCAATTGGGGTTAAGTGACTTGCTCAAGGTCACATGGCTAGTAAGTGTTAAGTATCTGAGGCTGAATTTGAACTCAGGTCTTCCTGACTCCAGGGCTGGTGCTGTATTTACTGCAGCACCTAGCCACCTCCATCCATGAGTTCTTACAGTATGCAATTATTATCTATGAAATTACATAAACCTTCCAAAGGGGACCTACCAAGGCACTGAAGGTCTTCTTTACCAAGCAAATGTTTCATGATTACATGGATGCAACATTTAGGCTGCCCATCTCTTTTCTATTTCCCTCCATCTAACTCCACAGTCTGCCTGCGTCTTCTGCATTGGAGGGAGGTATGGCACCCATATTGATGCTGTCTCTTATACTACATCTTCCTTGCAAGTCCTTCTTAGTAACATGTTACAACCTAGTTATTCTCACTGTGCACAAAAATAAGGAATTTAAATAAATTCAAATCTCATTAATGCAGACCCCATTAATTTGGAATTTACAGTGATTCAAGGAGAGTTAGGCTAAAGTTTGCTTTTGTACTATCGATCAGGAAAGGGATTATTAAGAAAATGAATAGTGCAAATAAGATTGTGGTGGGAAATGTTTAATCTACCTAGGGGAATAAAAAGTTTTCTAACACTTAAAGACCATTCTTTTGCCTAATAACAAACTGCTGTTTACAAATGAAGTCATTTTCTATGTATTTAAGTGTTTACTTTGTACAAAGCAATGATGCTTGTTGGAAAATATGAAAAACTTAGACAAGACCTAATATCTGCTTTCAAGATAGTAGTATCTAGAAGAGAGATGAGATGAACATGGATAATGAATAAATAGTTTTATGAAATTAGTACATCTGAAAAAAGGTATAAAACATGGTGCTATGTGAAGTTGAAGGGGGCAAGACATGACTAAAGTGGAGAGAGATGACTGGAGGTCTCATGGGGGAAGAGGCTTTGGAATTGGGCTTTAAAGTAGGAATCATTCAGATACAGTGAATTACATGTATGAAGAAAGTCAGGAAGCATAGAGTATTAGGGGCAGCAAAATATAATCTAGCTTTGATGAAAAGCAAAGTCTATAGAGGGGAGTGATATGATACAGAGATTGGAAGATAAGCTAGTGCCAGGTCTGAGAGTCCAAAGGATATTTGGGGAATAGGGGATAATTAGTAATTTGGAAGACTATGATTAGATCTATGGATATGAAGTGATAGGGAACATGGCCTTAAGGAACTCCCTCTATTGATATTGATCAATGAAATCTCTGAACAAAGACTTAAAGAGATACATTGAGTATGAAGAAGTGAAGAGACTTGTCCAAGGTTACACAACCAGTATGTGTGATAACCAGGTCTTCTGAACCCAGGTCTTTCTGGCTCTGAGACCAGCCCTCTATCCACCATGCCATTCTGCTTCTAATGTGTATCAAAGATTATATCATTCTGTTTAATGCAATTTCCACTCATTACTGAGGGAAAGATGAGTAGAACAAGCATTTATGAAGTACTTATTCACAGACATTATCTCAGTTAATCCTCACAAGAACCTTGGAAAATAGATGCTATTATTATCCTGATTTTACCAATGAGGAAACTGAGGTAAACAGAAGTTGAGTGATTTGCCTAGGGTCACAAAGTTAGTAAATGTCTGAGATTAGTTTTGAACTCAGGTCTTCCTGACTCCAAAGCCAGCATTCTATTGCCTTGCTGCCTAATGAGAATCTCTGTGTGGTTAACACTTAGCTGGCATTTAGTTTATTCTATGTTCTAGAAGCACAGGGTCTTCAAATTTCATAAATAAAAGCATCATAGATGTTACAGCTCAATGATATCTTAGTGATGATCCACTTCATTCCCCTCATTTTACAAATAGGGAAACTGAGCTTCAGGGAGGTTAAAGAGAGGGCCCAGATCATACAGTTACTAGATGGAAGATACAAGAATTTTCCCAAGACTTCTGGTTCCAAATCCAGCTACCTTGTTTGACAGATGAAGGTACTGAGGTCTAGAGAATTGAAGGGTTTTGGATAAGATCTAATAGTGAGTTTATGACAGCTAGAACTAGGCATTTCAATGGTGAGTTTCACTTATAATTAATTACCCTTAGCAGACTTTTCACAATTTTGGATGTTTCTCTTCTACGCTCACCAGAACTCACCCATACACATACATACACACACGCACACACATATGGTCATCTGTGAGTTCATGCACACAAGAGCATGCACAACAATCTTATTATTGTTGATTGACCTCAAAACTTGAGTCCTTCATACAACTCGGCCTAAACACGAACTACCCCTTTGTGAGATGACTGAGTAAGCAAAGGTGGGTGTGGCCGAATACAGATCCATTTAAAAATCCTGTTTTGTTTTATTGCAGAGGAATTAATCTCTCCATTCCCATTTGGATTAGGTATGTGATTATTTACCAAAACATCAGCTGCATTGTGTTCTCTTGCCATCATAAAACAAAAGAGCCAACCTGTGGTTTGACATATAGAGTTTGTTTTATATTAATTCAAGTGTAAATCCCTTTCTGTGTAGTTCTTTCTGTCAGGTATGATAGGCCATAATTAGAAAAAGGAAGAGGAAACTAAACCAGATTAGAGAGTAAGTAAATAGCTCACTAGGCACAAGGTAAAGACTTTTTCACTCAGGCTTATTATCTCAGGCACAAAGCAATGAAGACCTGAGTACTCCTAAAGAACTCATGCATCTTGGAAAGCACTGAATTTACACTGAAGAATGGATTGGGCCAATTGGATTCACATTTAGCTAAAAGTAGCATCTTTCTTTTCAGGTACCACTTGGGTAGCCAGCAGGAGGCATTGATTTCAACTAAATAGTCCCTTGAGAATCAGGGGGACCAGGAACAGGATGGAATTGGCTTAAATTTTCAAAACAACATTTTAATAGAAAAAAGTAAGACCCCCTTTCTTGCTCTTAGTATTTCATTTACACCCTCTATAAAGGTTGAATACATCCTAATATTAATCACTCATGTTTCTACTGTACTTTAAGCATTGAAAAGCATGGTACTTGCCCTACAACAAACCAGTTATTGCAAGTTTTATTATCCCTGTTTCATAAATGATCTGAAGCTGTGAGATGTTGGGTGACCCACTCTGGGTCACGTAGGCAGCTAGCTAGCCAGGTAGTCAATACACATTTATTAAAATAGCTGGGAATACAAAAAAAAAGTCCCCAAATGTCTCAAGGACACATAATTAGTACAATAGCTGAGTTGGGATTGAACTCAGATCTCCACTCCAAATTCATCATGTGATGCATTTAGGTGACACAATGGATAGGAGACTAGACTTAGTCAAGAAGACCTGAGTTCAAACCCTGCCTGAAACACTTAGATGCTATTGAACCCTAGACCAGTTGTATAATCTCTCACAGTTCCAGTTTCCTCATTTGTAGGATGGTGATAATAATGGCACTACCCTTACAGAGTTGTTGTAAGGATCAAATGATATGATATGAATAAAGTGATCTGCAAACCTTGAAATACTATGAAAATGATAGTTGTTATTAACTGAGGTTATCATATATACTTTGTAGACTCTAAACATAAAATGCTCTATAATATGGAATATCATTATGTTAAGTTTCAGCTGGGAGTAATCACTAATTGGGGTGCAGAGAAAAGACATGTTACATGTACTTGGCTTCAAACAAGTTACAAATTTATGGAGGAAATAGTCCAGGCCAATGTATAATTACTCAACATGCATAACATGATAACAGTGATCTCTCTTCACCTCTCAAGAAGTTCCAGTAGCACACCCTCTCACTTTGTAGGGTCAAATAAAACCTTCCTGTCTTGAGTTTAAAGTCTTTCTTTCTGTTGGGTTTTTTTTTTTACTATTTTTCCTTCCTTTTAGTTTTTAAATTAATTTTATTTTTAATTTATGAAATAAAACCAAGATTTCCATAGCATAATAGAATAAAAAGATGATTGCACATGAAACTGCAAATCTACTATATGTAACTTGCTATTCCTTTTAAACATATAATAAATTTATCATGTAAATTTGTTTTTCCTTTTTGCCCCTCCCCCCACCCTGGAGATGGCAACCATAAAACACAAATGTGTGTATACACATACCCACATATGTATAAGTGGGCATGTATGTATGTATGTATGTATATATTATGTAAAATCATTTTATACATTCTTCTGTTTATCAATTCTTTCTCTGAATGCACATAATGTCTTCCTTCATATGTCCTTTGTGGTTAATTTGGGCATTTGTAATAGTCAAAATGACTTAGCCTAGACAATTTTCTAAGACTAAACTGCACAGCAGGTGTCAATCTGCATTGGTAGAAGGTGTTTCTTCACTGTGAATTCCCTATACCAATGAAATTATAGGTTCAATCACAAATAATCCAAACCAAATAAAACCAAAACAACATTACCCTCCCCAGCTACTTTTCAAAGACAATGCTTAGAGAAAGGCCAATTGGCTAATGAGGTTAGAACTCAATATGATAGTCCTTTGGTGGGGTCAGTACACTAGCAGACTACCTGGAAATTTCATAATTGCTCATTTATAGCATGCTACTTTCCAGTTATTAAATCACTTATAATAAGGGGCGGCCAGGTGGTTCAGTGAGTAAGAGCACCGGCTCCAGTGTTGGGATGACCTGGATCAAATCCAGGCTCAGATACTCAGCACCACACCCAGAAATAACTGGCCGTGTAACCTTGAGCAAGTTACTTAACCACGATTGCTTAAAAAAAATCACTTATAATATGAGGAAATTTAAAATTAAATGACTGTGTGTAGCAGCAACCACACTGGCATACCCCAGATGGCTGCTGGCACAGGTTCTTAGATCTGCTTTACTAGGAAAGCTAGCTGTTTACAGGGTCAACAATCTTTTAAAATTACATTCACTAGTTCAGAGAAAAAGTCAGCACCCTGAACTTCAGAGAAAATACCAACAGAGAAAATATGAGCAGAGAAATAAAGACCAACAGACCAGGCTCTGACTGCCTGAATCAACTCTACACTTTATATTCATCCCTGGATCAAGAGAGTCTTTACATCTGAGCAGTCAGGGAGCTCTGAACATACAGCCACTCAGAATCTCAACCAGGAATCATAAGAAACTTCTCCTAAGTGAGCCCCCAAGGTAAAACACCAACTCTGAACATATATACACTTCTCAGAGCCAGAAGGTATCACAACCCTTTTGACTCAGTGCCTAATTAGAAATTAGCAAAAGGTGCAAAAGCCTACCTACAAGCAAGCCTCCCCTAAGAGAGTTTCCCTTAATGGGCTCCATGTGAGGTGTATTGATGGGTGGGAAATATCTTAAATTCCATTAACATTATACTGTGAAGTTTCATTTCATCCTCTTCACATTGGCAAAAGTGACAAAAAATGAGAATGGCCCATGTAAGAAGGGTTTCGGGAAAATAGGCACACTCTTGAGCCATTGATAGAATTGTGAATTGGGTCAATGCTGATGGGAGGAAATTTGGAATCATTCTTGGAAACTCTAAATCTTTTAAATTGAATCTCCTAAGCAACGACTAAAGTGTTCATATCTATTGACCCAGAGAGTCTTCTGATAGAATCTTACCACAAGATCAAGATAAAAAGAATGCTCCCATCCATACAAAAATATTTTTAGTAATAAAGATACTTTTTGCAATAGCAAAGAAGTGAAATCAAATAGGTTGCTCATAGATAAGAGGACTAAACAAATATCAGTATGTGAATGCCATATTATAAGAAAATGTGAAAAAACTACAAATAAAATTTAAATACATAAGATGAAGTAGTAGTAGATTGAAGACATATTGCTGCCTGGGGAAAAACTTCACATTTGAAACTTCAAGGAATGGATTTTGTAATTTCAATGTCAAATGATGAATTTGTAAATTGCTAGAAGAGATAACTATGAAGGAACATCAATTCAGATAATTTAGGCATATGCTACCGCTGCTAGAAATCAAAGAAAATAATGGAATATGATATTTCAAAACTCAAAGGAGCTCAAATTTTAAGCTGAAATAGCCTATCATACAAAACTGAGTCTATCATCATTGAAAAGAGTAAAGATGTTGAAGAAAAGACATTTCAGTCATACCTGGGGCCAACGGGGTGGAGAAGATTTTAAACTTTAAAAAAATACATAGGTAAGATTTAAAGAAGTAAATATTTCAAGAAAAGACTAATCAAGGACAGCCATTCTCTCATATTTAAAAAAATTGGGGCGGCCAGGTAGCACAGCGAGTAAGAGCACCGGCTCCAGTGTTGAGAAGACCTGGAGATCGAATCCTGGGCTCAGACACTTAGCACCCACCCAGAAACACCTGGCCGTGTAACCTTGAGCAAGTTACTTAACCCCAACTGCTTAGGGGCAACCAGGTGGCTCAGCGAGTAAGAGCACTGGCTCCCGTGTCGGGATGACCTGGATCAAATCCGGGCTCAGATACTCAGCACCACACCCAGAAATAACTGGCCATGTAACCTTGAGCAAATTACTTAACCCCAATTGCTTTAAAAAAAATTAAAAAAATAAATTAAATTGATAATCAAAAAAAAAATAACAAGAACTCATTGAGAACTAAAAGGATCCAAGGGGCTAAGGATTTAAGGAGATCTTACAGAATCAGCCAAAAGGAAAGAGAAATAGCTGGATTAATATCTCTTGAACTAATAAGAAAATCTCCCTTTTTAATTAAATTAGCTAAATTTATTCATTTTATCATTTTCTCTTGAAAATCAACTTCTAGATTTACTTAACTCAATGTTGTTCTCACTTACTTTATTAATCTCTTCTTTAATCTCTTCACTAATTTTCTTGTGCCTACTTGGATTTTTTGTTGGTCAAATTTTTTAAGGATGTGTAAAATTCGTCGATTTTTTTTATCTCTGCTTTGCTGATGAAAGTATTAAAAATTTTTTTTTGCTTCAGAAATCCTTTAGTTGCATGTCATTACACATAAAAGTAAAACTTACAACAACTTTTTATTTTGTTAATTTGATTTTCCTTTGTTAAAAAAAAGTTACACAGGCTTTTGTTAATATTTTCAGAGAATTAGCTTTACATTTTATCATTTCTAAAATCCTTTTGTTCTATTCAACATTTCTCATTTAATTTTCAAGATTTCTTCTTTGGTTCTCTTTTTAAAGTGCTTAATTGATTTTTATATGTGTGTATGTATATTTTTTGCATATGAGTTTTTTAAGTAATAAGTATTTCTTCAAAATTAAGCTCTCTCTCCCACTAGCCTCTTCTTCACTGGGCAAGTTTAAAACAATAGAATTGAGAAAAAATATCTCAATACATATTGACTGCAACACAGTCACACAAATTACCATGTTAGTTACATTTATAAATGTATGTATCTTTATGTATTTTAAATTAATCACTTCTCTGTCAGGAGGTAAATGGTATACTTCATTTTCATTCTTTTGGACTCATGGCACACCCTTTTATGGATCAGAGAGCTAAAATCTTTCCAAGTATTTTTTTTCCTCTGCAATGTTAATTTTGTTAGCACATGATTAGAGAAAATATAGTTTCTAATAATTTTCTTGAAAGCAGGAAACATTCCTTTTATTTTTCTTTACACTTCTCACAAGCTTGTTGATTGATTGATACCTAATTTACCTTATAGATTTTGTGTGTACTAATTAAGATACCAAGAGGTTACCTTATCAAGATAAACAAAATAATAACAAAATTTATTTGGAGAAACAAAATTTTAGAATATCAAAGGAAACAAGAGGAAAATTAGGAGTAGCAATTCCACTATTCAAATATGTTTTAATATCATAATCACTGAATCAACCTAATATTTGATTTTTTTTAATGTTAAGTAAAATAGAGTAGAAAATCAAGACCAAATCAGTTTCCTCACATTCAACAAACAAAAAAATAAACTATACAGGAAAGGATTCACTATTTTTTTCTAAGATTTGTAAGGGGGAAAAAATGTAAAGTGATCTAGCAAAAAAAAAAAAAAGATTGAGACCAATATCTTATAACACATGCCAAAGTGAATGATTTCAAAATGAATACTTAAATATAAGTTGTCATTGCATTTTTTTAATTGAGGAAAAATAATGGAAGTAACTTTTAGAACTATGGCTAAGTGCAGAATTTCTAATCAAGCAGGAGATAGAGGTGATAGTAATTTAAAAAAAAAATATTTAAATTTTACAAGCTATTTGCATGAATTCAAAGCATTTGAACTAAAAATAAAAACAGCTGTTATTTAGGGGAAAGTGTTTGCATCAGATATGTCTGATAAGGATCTGATATCCAAGATAAATAGGAAATACAAATGTATGCAAGGTGTATGCTTACTTTAAGTTATTTATGTTCACATGGGTTGCCCAATGCATAGACAAGTGGTTCAAGGGAGAGACATTGATAGATGTCTCTGGAATCATGCCGACTCCACTTCAGGGAAACCATGATTCCTGCCTTAAAAGGAAAAAGAAAAAAGGCAATGAAGCTTAATTATATCTATTATTGCTGGCCTAGGAGAATAATTGTTTGGGGATAAAGCCACTTTCCTGGCTGCTGTTCCTATAAGTGGAAAAGAAAGGCTTTACTTTCTAATCACTAGTTTGGTTCCTTCTCAACAAATGATACTTACACAAAAGATCATCACAAAGAGTTAAAAGTAAGTAAACCTTTTTATCTGAGTAGATAGCAAACAGAAATCCTAGAAGTTTTGTAGATTTGAATATACCTGAAAATGCATAAATTGAATGAGCTCTCCCTTGTGGGTGCAAAATGCCTAACCTCAAGTAAGTGGGAGACTATAAAGGAACATAAGGGAAAATTCTCTCAAATGGAAAAAAATTGAAATTATGCAAAAAGAAGAAAAGAAAAAACCAAGATGATGATGAGGATGATGATGATGATGATAATTATGATGTCTCAATCTTTACTCCAATCAAGCAATCAATGAGCTTTTATGAAATAGCTAATGTGTAACTAACATTGAGCTGAATGTTGGAAATACAAATATACAGGTGAGAGAACCCCTGCTACTAAAGAGGTTAAATTTTAATAGAGGGATGCTAAATATCGAGAGGAGTGGTCACCAGAGAAGAACATTCTGGCCTAGTCAAATGGCAGGTGGAGCTGTAATACAGATGTTATGCTTTCTCCTTTAGCAATAATAATATTGGTTTCATTATTATTCACAGAGTAAGAGCTAGAAACTTGGGGACAATGGACTAGGAGAGGGTTTTCCCATGTTACCCGAGCAGATAGCAAGATTCCTGCATTGAAAAGGCCTTTGTATCCTATAGATTAGCTAGACTAGATATGAAGAATGGTCTATTGGTAGCTAAATGTAGTACATTAGGTAAATTTTTAGCTTTCACCCACTCATCCAGAAAACTCAGTTCTAAGGAAGAATCCCAAAGTTGCATTAAGAGGGGGGGGGGGGGGGGGGGGGGGGGAGGGTAGTGAACTAGAGGGGGAAGAGAGTTGAGTTGTTTGGAAGTCAGGGTTGGGGTACTTATCACTTCTGGTTAGGTAGAAGGGAGGAGGGACAAGGGTAGATCTCAATATCTGGGTAGACCCTGGTGTCCTGGGTGACGGCTAAATATCACCCAGAGATCCCACTGCTAGCTAGATACTCCACATAAGTCAAAGATAAAAATCTCATTTATGCCAAAATATTTCTAGGAGCACTTTTCACAGCAGCAAAGACCTAGAAACAATTGAAGTGCCTGTCATTTAAGTCCTTTGTTCTCGAAGAGGACCAAAATGCCATCACTATGTTTAAAGGAAAGTTACAGTGAATCTGACTACGGCTGATCAGCTTGGAATGCTCTCCCACAGGGTGGGCACAAATAGTCTGCATGAATATTTGGGGGGGGGATTCTCTAAATCTGCACATCTAGAATTTCTTTTGAGCTATTTCAATTCTGCTTTACTCAAACAGCACAGCACCTTCTCTGATGAGTGCACACCATTCTGGGGGGTCTCAATGCCAGTGTCTACCATGTCATGCAATCAATTCCAAAGTTCTTAAGAGAAACCTTGAGATCATCCTTATGTCGCGTTTTCTGACCATAAAATAGTTTACACAAACACATGTTTGGCATTCAGCATTGTGCTCAGCCTGTTGGAGTTGCACTCTCTGCAATAGAGTTTGAATGCTTGGCGGTTTAGCTCAAGAAAGGACCTCGTGTTTGGTACCTTATCCTGCTAGGTGATCTTCAGAATCTTCCTAAGACAATTCAGATGGAAACAATTCCATTTCCTGGCATGGTGCTGGCACACTGTCCAGGTTTCACAAGCGTACAGCAATGAAGTCAGCATAACAGCTCTATAGATGTTCTGTTTGGCAGTCAGTCTAATACCTCTTCTCTCCCACACGCTCCTTCAGAGCCTCCCAAACACTGAGATATCTCTGGCTATGTGGGAAGCAACCTAATTATCAATATGTACATCCCTGGATACTGCCAAGGTAAGTGAACTTATCCACAATATCTGAAGCTTCTCCCTTTGCTGTAACTGAAGGCTACATATGGGTGGTGTGGTGCTGGCTGATGGAGCACCTGGGTTTTCTTGGTTTCAATAGTTGAGCCAAAATTAGCACAAACAGCAGAGAATTGATCCATACTTTGTGGCATCTCAGCTTCAGAGGCTACATTGAGTGTGCAATCTTCTGCAAATACAGAATCATGCAGGGGAGGCTAGGTGGCACAGTGAATAGAGCACCAGCCCTAGACTCAGGAGGACTTGAGTTCAACCCCGACCTCAGATACTTGACACACTACTAGCTGTGTGACCTTGGGCAAGTCACTTAATCCCAATTGCCTTTCTTTCCCCCCTCCAAAAAGCAAAACAAACAAACAAAAGTGATGCAACAACATTCTCTCTACTTTGGTCTTCACTTGTAGGCTTTCCAAGTTGAAGAATTTAGCTTCTTTGCAGTAGCTGACCTTGATGCCATGTTAGTTGTCATTGAAGGCATTTGACAACATGGCTGAAAACATCATCCTAAAAAGCATGGGGTGTAGAGTATGTTCAGGGAAGACTGGTACTTCTGGTGTGAGGGCTGCTGAGTCCTTCCAAGGCTTCTTTCCACCTTTGGTGTCCACCTGATCCACCTAACTCTCTCCTGTAGCTCCAAGAAACTGTAACATGTGCAGCAGTCACACCCCAATGAAGCATTTTGGCAGATGGACTCAACCAGGTTGAGAGCAACTGAGGAGTCTCAATCACATTGGTGAATTGGGATGGGGGGGCATTTACACCAAGTATGTAAGGACTTTCCCTAGTGGAATGGATGGATGAGACCAATTTGCTCCAATGGCCTTGAAGGCAGCTGGACAAAGTGCTGTGGAGTGCTTAGAGCTTGGTCAGACACAAAAAAATGCCAAGGTCATCCACTGTATCTTTTTAAAAGGTTCTTTTTTTTTGGAGGGGAGAGGGCAGGGCAACTGGGGTTAAGTGACTTGCGCAAGGTCACAGGGCTGGTAAGTATTAAGTGTCTGAGGCCGGATTTGAACTCAGGTCCTCCTGACTCCAGGGCTGGTGATCTATTCACTGAGCCACCTAGCTGCCCCTCATCCACTGTATCTTGAGCCATCACCATTCATCTTGACTCTGTCCTGCCACTGCACAGTCATGACTCTGGAATCAATGAATGACTCTGGAATAAATGAACAAATGAAGTTTTATGAAGGCGATGGTAATTCAAAATTGTACCATAAGGAACAATGAATAAAAGAAATTCAAAGAATCATGGGAAAACATAGATGACCTGATGAAAAGTGAAGTAAGCAGAAACAAGAAAACAATAAACACAATTAGTCTAATGGCACAAACAAAAAGACCAATATAACACAACTGAATACTATTGAACAGATACTGTAGTTCAGTCATTTCAGTCATTTGGGATTTTCTTGGCAAAGATACTGAAGTAATTTGCCATTTCCTTCTCCAGCTCATTTTATGGATAAGAAAGCTGAAGTGAATAGTGTTAAGTGATTTTCCCAGGGTCAGACAGCTAGTAAGTATCTGAGGCCAAATTTGAACTCATGAAGATGAGTCTTCCTGACTTCAGATATGGCACTCTATCTACTTTGCCCTAGCTGTCTACATAATATAAATAATACTATATAACTAAGCCTGGCTCTGGAGAGGAAATGAAAAAAATACATATCTCCCCAAATTCATTGAAGAGTGGGGTACCATGAGTATGCAGTGTTTCAGATACATTTTATATCTATAGTTTCATTTGGCTATATTGAAACCTACAGTCTCATTCTCAGGGACAGAAAAGTTAAGTGATTTGCCTGAGATGACATAGCCAGTAATATATAAAAAGTATATACTAGGTAATTTAGGTTCAATGAATAAATGTAACCACAATGCCTAAAACCAAGATCTATACCTATGGAGATCTATACCTGTAGAAACTCAATACAAATGATAATTGACTAACAATGTCCTTCAAAAAGCCAGACAATTTGGAGGGGAGAGACCAACAAGGAGGCAAATGCAGTAGCCCAGCTAGACACTTGGAGTCAGGAAAAGAAACACATTATTTCAGTTGAAAAAAGGAAATCATTCCTATTATGGAAAGAGTAGCCAATTGGGACTTAGTAAAGATAACTGCCGAATTTGGAATTCAGTCATGGGTAGCTTCAACAGGAGAAAAAACTGGGGGAAATGATGAGGAATTCTATCTTCACCCTGCTAAATCTGCCATCGTGTCGGGGTCTAAATTTGGTTATTTCTCTTCTAAATTCAAGAGATAAAGGATTGACTAAAAAGATATGGGGAGGGAGAGATATCCCCAAGTCCTCTCCAGTCAACATCGTGCAAAAGAGCTTGACATGTCCTTCTCAGGGGAGTAGAAGGCTAAGGAGCTAAGCCTTGGGGACTAAAGACATTGAAAGAGAACCAGGAAGAGTTACCTCAACAGCAATCTCCTTTTCACAGAAGAGCCTCTGAATGCTTTTCTGTAGCAGCTGAGGGAGCTCCAGGAAATTTCCCAAAATGAAGCATTTGGCCGGGAACACCTCCAACAGAGAAAAGTTCAACAATTGTGTGAAATCACTTGATTCCGACTTGGACAAATTTCCACAGTAGTTCTGATCTTCACAAAATGTCAGTTATTTCACAAAAATATTTGTGATATAGAATTTCAGCTACTCAGAACAATTTGTCAGCATTTTCTATAGTATTTCTTCTTACTTTTAAAATTTTCAGAAATGACTTATGGTCATTTCTGAGCAAATTTCCTGGGTCCCTTTTATTGTCTATTTATATCTTTGTTTTCGACTTAAAACCTTGTGGACATGTAGCCTCCCATCTTCTCCTCCAAGCTGAAATATGCCAAAAGCCATAAAATTTCCTTTGCAGAAATATTTGGCTCAGCTCTAATTACAAATTAATAAAAAGCAAAATGGCCCATTGAAGCTCAAATTAAATAACAGTTGGAATGATTTGAGAAGGGACAAATTATTGAGTGGTAAAATGAACCTTCAAATAAACAAGCCCACTGCCTTAGAAGAGAAGTCCACTCCACTGGGGTAAACCATGAAAGATGAATTTCCTAACTTCCATAGGGGGTTCATTGTAGCATACCTGCCAGTAACATATTTGGTACTTACAGACAAGTGGTAACATTAAGAGGAAATTTTTTGTTTCTTCTCAGTGGGTTCGAATGTTGTCTCCGTTTCAAAAAGATCTTTTTGCTTACATATTAAGAATGATGATCTGACCCTGGAATTGGAAACTGGGATCCCCCCCAAGAAAAGCTTTGGAGAATGTAATAAAGCTTCGAGACAGTTGAAATAGGAGAGGGAAGCAGAATCTAAATAAAATTAATGTGATCAATGCCCTGAAATGAAAATTCCCTTACTAATAAGCCACAATAACAACCCCCTTTCTTTAATTGCTAGTACAGAAGAACCCAGAGACTATTCGACTTTCTTAGATCAGTAGGGATAACTTCTGCTTTATTTGTGAATCCCCTTCCCTTTTTTCTTACCTGGAAAATCCCATACTCCATACTTGTGCTAATAGCTTAAATTTCCATATCACTTGAAGTTTTACAAAGAATTTTCTATGTATTATTTCACTTAATCCCCACAATTACCATGGAAAGAAAATAATATTACCAACATCCCCATTTTATAATTAAGAAAAACTGAAGCTCAGAGTTTATATGATCACCCGTAATCTCCGATGGCTCCCTGTTGTTTCCAGGAACAAATAAAAATGCTATTTGGCATTCAAAACCCTTCACAACCTGGTTCCCTCCTATCCTTCTTATCTTCTTTCCACCTTACCCCTTAACATATTCTTTAATCCAGTGACACTGAGCTCCTCATCATTCCATAACCAAGACACTCCATCTCTCAGTTCCGGGAATTTTCTCTGGCTATCCCCCATTCCTGGAATGCTATTCCTCCTACTGGCCTTCCTTGCTTGCTTCAAGTCCCAACTGAAATCCCTTCTTTTATTGGAAACTTTCCCCAGTCATCTTAATTCCAATGCCTTCCCTCTTTTTACCTCCTCCTTCTATTATACATAGCTCACTTTGCATATATTTATATTTGCATATATTTATTCAAATGTTGTCTCCCTCATTAGATTGCAAGCTCCTTTGGAGCAGAGATTATCTTTTGTCTCTTTTTGTACACCCACTGCTTAGCACAGTGCCTGGAATATAGTAGGTACTTAATAAATGGGATTTTTTTTGGTGGATTGATTCAGTTCTGTTCTGCTTATTATTTCCAGATCCTGAATTAGTATCAGAGATTTATAGATGATGTTATCATGCTGTGAGCTTCTAAAGGTTGAAAAAGTAAGCAGCAATTAGCATTCACAGCAGAGTATACTGGTAGATTTAATAGTCAAGTTTGGTAAGAAGTGAGCTCTGGGTCAAGACCACCTACTTGACATTGTTCTACAGTGGACTAACATGGTACCTTAAACATTATGTTCTACAGGTTATTGAACAACTTATTCATCAACTATTACACCCATAAGGGAATTTGATGGGGAAATGCTTTCTATCAATCACTTTAAATTTGAACTCATTCACCCAGTGACTGAGTATGTATAAAACAGAGAAATGATGAAAAAATATGAACAGAAGGAGACTATTGCTTCTAGGCCTCAAATCATGTTATCGAACAGTAATCATTAAAACTATTTGGAACTTGCTACAAATCAGTGAAACAGACTAAATGCAGAAGAATAAGAAATAAGAAAATTCAATAACCCAATGTTCTATTATCCTAGAACATAAATTAATGGAGAAAGAACTCTCTATTTGAGAAGAATGATAGGGAAACCTGGACTTAAGTTTGACAGAAATTAGATTTAGTCAATTGTTTACAACAAATATCACAATAATAAAAAAAAGAAAAAAATAAGCAACTAGGATATAAAAGGTAATATCTTAAACAAATTAGAAGTTGATTGTATCTAGTACAAAGGATAGGTATGATCACAAAAGAGAAAATAATGAAGTCAAGTCAACAAGCATTAATTGAGCATTTATGTCCCAAGTACTCTCCTTACCTCTGGAAATACAAATAAAGACAAATAGTCAGCCATGCTTTCAAGAAGCTCCTAGTCTAATTCAGAACAACATGTAAAGAACTATGTACAAATAAGCTACATAAAAGATAACTTGGAGTGAGTCTTAGAGCAAAGACACTAAGATGTGGAAGGTAGGACTTTAGGTGAAACTTGAAAAGAATCAGGAAGTAGAGATGAAGAAGGAGGAAGTTCTAGGGATGGGGAACAATGGACAGTGAAAATGCCTATAGTTGGGATATGGAGTTTACTGTATAAGGAAGAGCAAAGAAGGCCAATGTCATTGGATCACTGAATACTTGGAAAAGAATCAGATGTAAGAAGACTACAGGGGATTTGATATTTGATCCTGGAGGTTATAGGAAGGCATTGTAATTGGTTAAATAAGACCTCGCCTTAAGAACATCAGTTTAACAGCTGAACGGCATATAGACTGGAGTGGGGAAAGATTTAGAGAAAAGAGAGCAACCAGAATGTTATTGCAATAGTCTAGGTATGAGGTGAGAAGTCAGTGTCAGAGGAGAGACAGGGGCATCCAATAGCACTTGCCCAGTGATTTGGATATTGGGGGGATGAGAAAAAAGTGAGAATTAGATAGGGGGTAAGCCTGGGTAAGTGGAAAGATAATGGTACCCTCACAAGTAAAAGGCAAGTCCAGAAATAGAGAACGATTGGGGAGAAAGATAAGTTCAGAATTGGAAACATGGAATTTAAAATCTAGTTTGAAATGTCCAAATAATTTCAACTGCATGAAATTTAAACACTTTTGCATAAACAAAATTGATGCCCCTAAAATAAGAAGGGTAAAAAAACTGAGAAAAATTTTTTTGTGAAATCAAACAGCTCTGATAAGGATCTTACTCCAAGATACATAAAGACAACATATAGAGATAACCAAGAATCATTCTTAGTCAAAGTCAATGAACCAATAATTCTCAAATGAATTGCAAAGTGTAAAAAAAATAGGAAAGTGTTCCAAATCACTAAGAAGAAAAATGACAATAAAAATAACTGAGTTTCTATCTCACTTTCAAGAAAGTAGCACAAATGAAAAATGATGGAATTAGTCGACGTTGGAGGAGCTATATGGAAAGACAGATAAGTATGCATTGACAGCCTTGTCCATCAATCCAGCCATTCTGGAAAGCAATTTAGAGTTAAGCTAAGAAAGGGACTAAAATATCCATAACTTTTGACCCCAAGATTCTGGTGGTAGGTATATACAATTACACATAGCAAAGACAGAAGAGTTCCATGTAAAGCAAAGTAGTCTTAGCAATGAGGTAGCTGATAGATAAGACAGTGGGCCTGGTGTTAGGAAGGTCTGAGTTCAAATTCAACCTCAGATTCTTCCTAGCTGTGTGACTCAGGGCAAGTCATTTAATCTCAGATCGCCTGACAAAATGGTCCACTGATTCCACTTGAGAAGGAAATTGCAAATCACTTCATTATCTTTGCCAAGAAAATCCCACAGACTGTTGCTCTATGGGGTCATGACTGATGGAAACATATGATTGGACATAACTGATAGAAAAACAAAATTCATACTAGTGTGTGTGTGTGTGTGTGTGTGTGTGTGTGTGTGTTGTTTTAGTCATGTCCAACTCTTCATCACCCATTTGGAGTTTTCTTAGAAAAGATATTGGAGTGGTTTGCCATCTCCTTCTCCAGCTCATTGAGAATACTGGGGCAAGCAAGGAAATGACTTTCCCAGAATCACATAGTGTCTGCAGTCTTCCTGATGCCATGTCTGCACTCTATCCACTATGCCACCCAGATGCCCTCTACTTGTGTAGCAGCAAGCACCCCAGCATCCCCAGGGTTTGCTGCCAACACAGGTTCTTGGATGTGCTTTGATAAAGGAAAGCAACTCAAAATGGGTTAACAAGCTTACTTTAATCAGTCAAATATGTATCATTTACCTAGTTCAGGGGAAAAAGGTCAGCACCCTGAACTTCAGAATATACAGACAGAATTATCAAGACAGAGACAGATCAAGTAGACAGATTTCCAAACTGTCCAACCATTACAACTTGTATTAGCAAATATTTAGAAACAAAGCAGGGCCCCACCAACTGAAGGGTGGTTAAAAAAATTGTAGGACATGAAATGGAATGGAATTTTACCATGATATAGAATGAAGCAAACAGAACCAGGAAACCAACATAAACAATAACTAGACCAATGTAAATGGTAAAGCACAATGCCATGACCAAATGGTGAGCTTGTTCATGCTAGTCTCTTTGAAACTTTCTTTTTCCTCATTTCCTATAGCAAAATTGTATTGCATTATATGAACATACACCATTTATTCAACCATTCCCCAATGGATAGGCATCCTTTTAGGCTTTTGCCAATGCAAAGAATTACTATAGATATTTTGCTACACATAGAAACTTTCTCTCTTTGATCTCTTTCTTATACAGGTTTAGCAGTTGTATAACTTGACCGAAGAGAAGGAACCATTTGATAACATTTTGTGAATAATTCAAAATTGCTTTCCAGAATAGATGGACTGACTATGTATCAATATACCATTTTTCCTGTAGTTCCTTCCATTTTCTTTTTTTGGTCATTTTTCTGATCTAGAATTTAATTTAAAAAATAATAATTATAATAAGCCAATTATTCCTACTCAGGAATTTCCTATATGAGATCTCTCTTGAGTGGAGACTAAAACGTGTTTCTCAATCTAATCTTGAACATGACTTGAAATCAAATCTACAGAGATGAATTGCCATTTAATTTTAGTTCAAAACAGCATTGTGATCTCCCCAGTCATAAAGTAAGAGTAAGTTCAGGGACATAGTGGGAAGGCAAACCAAAACATCTCAAGGGAAAGGATTATTCCCAACATTCACCACAGGCCTTCATTTCAAGATTTTTAATGATCAGATTTCCCTCCACTATATATCTTTACATTCAAGCATTACATATTAATTTCATGATTCATTTTGGTGCATTATGCAACCAAAGAAATGTGTGTAAATTCTTCCATACCAATCATGAAGAGCATTTTCTGTTGAAAATAGGCTTATTTAATACATGCTACCTAAAGCAGAGATCACAGTGTTTTTGTGTGCTGTAGCTTTTGACAAGATTGAAGTGAACAAAAGTGCATCCTTGGAATGTGACCCCATGGTGGTATGCCTCTTGCAAATATTTCAACAGATTAGGTGGTCTTAGGAGCTTTTCATCCAATGGCAAAATCACATAACCAATGTCTACTGAGGTTGTAGGTGGTATCATTACAATTATAGTTATAATGTATACAAATGGCATATGCATCAATATATAAATTATTTAAATATACATATGATTGCTAATAAAAAAGGTACTTAAAATACTTATTTTCCACCTTTTTCATTTTGAAGAACTCCTAAGTTGTAATCATTAAGCCTTGAAAGTTTTTAACAATGTCTTTTTCTCCAGTGATATTGACATATGCAAATAATTACCTTTTTCTCCTTTTTGATACAATTTCATTATTTGTATTGCTCATGGTGGTGGACCAATAAAGCCAAACATCATATTAGGATTCATGACAGTTTTCACATTGTATTATCAATATGTGGAAATAATTGTCTGCTCTGAGATTAAATTACATTATTGTGTATCTTTTTCATGCCTAATAAATAATGATGGATGGCTCTTATTTTCATCACCACCTGCATCCATTTAGTCACCCCTTGATTGTGAAAGATAAAATAATAAAAGGCAAGTGTTATGTTGCAAGCAAAAGAATGTAGTCAAAACAGTTGTATGTTTCTTGTTTCTGTCTGCATGATTTCAGTCCCTCAAGAGTAATGCATGGTGGTCTGTAAAAGATAGCAACTTTGAAAATGGCAAATGGTTCACATAAATAGTAGGGGGGAATGCGAAAAGATTTTTTTTCTCTAGTGGAACAATAATTATTTCTTGGTGCACAATTCGTAATCGGAAAATTAGTTTTTTGTTCTGCTGTGCAAATCAGTTATATGCAATTAGAATGTAAAGCAGTGGCACATCTTACTGTTTAGCCTTTTTAAAATAGAAATGAAAACAGCCTGGAAATTGTAGCAAAGTTGAAAATACATGCTAGGTAATTTTGAAATCCAGAGACATAAAATCATGCATAATAAAAAGGCCACTCTAACTCATTACAGTTTTTGAAATTGGCAATTGGAAGACTTAATTTTAAAATTAGAAGTTGCAATGTTTGGGAAGTTATTAGCTGCATTCAGAATAGCCAATTGCTTTGCCAGCATTTAAGTATATTTTGTTTATTTGACTTTTATACCCGATTTCTGTAACTCAGTGAGTTGGTTCTATCAGAATCTAACCTGTTTGGAATTATCTCAGCATGCAGAGATCTGAGTGAGCACAGATGATGTTCCATTTTGGTGAAATTTTTGAATTAAAATTAAAATAAGCAGTTGCTGAGAGTCTTAAGGGAAAAACATCACCTTAGACTTTTGTGATACTATTACATTTCATATAGCAAGAATCTCAAGGCCATTTATAAAATAAATATATGGTGTTTATAATGGAACCTAGTCATTTGATAATTTCAGTGCTAACAGTGAGGTAAGAAAAGACACTGTAGACAAAATCTTTTTTGGATACTTAGTTATGAGTCATAGTGTTTCCTCTTCGCAGCACAGTCTCACATGTTGGGATCTATTATCTTTAAATCAAAAGATGCCAATCTTCTCCAGCATACCAGAGACTCAAACAAAATCCAAAGGTAATCCGATCAAATGTCAAGTTACTGAGGAGAAGGGGTTTGAAAAATAGACGAATGGTCCGTTATTGGATGAAGTTCAAGAGAAAGCTTCTTCTGTTGGAGTCTGCTTTTAACAGGGTGTACTATTTATGTTCTACCAACTTGTTTGAAAGAGTTTGCTGCAAAACAGCTCTCATGCCTTGTCTGTGTTTATGGTTGTTTCACAACGTGACTAACCATCTACCTCTCTAATTAAATGATATCAATAAAATAAGAAGAAACATAATTGTGTTTGTTCTATTCCTCATTGGAGTAATTCTACTCCATTTGTACATTTTTCTGCAAGACCCAAACAAAAATGGACTGGTCTCCTTTGTGGTAGAAAGAAGTTTGTTCACTGTTGTACTGTGGAGGCAGAAGACATCTCTTTTGGGATTTCCAGAAATTGGATAGAACTTTGTTAACAGCCCTTTTGCCAACAGTATTGTAATACATATACATATCTACGCCTTTTTGTCGATCCAAAATTCCCCTTGGCCCAAGAAATCAACTCCACCCCGGAAAGCTAGCTGTGCAAATCATGGACATTGAACCTGCATGACATAGTTGCGAGCTGATGGGTTGGAAATCAGTCTATGGCACAATGCCACACATTCTAGAGAAAACAATGTTTAGCATATGCATCAAAACTCACTTAATAAGCAGCTCTATTAGGCAGCTCTGTGGAAAGGTTAGGAAACCATGGCTATGCCTGGACCCACAGAAGAAGCCAAAATAAAAAAAAAAGCTCCTAGTTTCTCTCACTGGAAAACAGGAAGTTCTAGTTTGATATCCTCATGGGAGGGTTTTTTTTTTTCTTCCACTTCTCCAGTATGTTCTCATTTTTTTTCAGCCAAAACCTCCCTGACACCACCTATGGGGGTGGGGGTTGGGGGGGTGGAATAAGAAAACAAGTTGAGCAACTAAATTCATAAATACTCAAAATGGAAACACTTACATAATGAGCTGCAATAAAGGAAATCCTTCTAAATGAATTAATCATTTCAACTTTTATACATTCTCTCATATTGGTTAGTTCATTACAATAACCTTTTCATTCTTAGTGTTAATATATAGAAGCAAAAAAAAAACCCTAAGGTTTGAATTTGGGTCAAAATCATCAATATTATCAATATGCAATTTTTGCATATTTTTCCAGTATGCAATTTTGCATTTTTATCCATATGCAAATACCTCTTTTTCAATGCCAGGAATAATCATTATCTACCAAATATGACCAGTATTCAAGGCCTTCCCAAGAAGGAAGTCATTTAGGACTAAGTTACTGAAAAGAGAAGTGAGGACAGACTAATAAACATTTACTCTAATGCCAGTTTTCACATATTGCAAGTTGTTTGTATTTTCAGTTAAACTGATGTGACACAATGATATTGCTTACAGTTTCCCAGCAGTCATCTTGAGTCATGTTAGAGTGTCAAAGCTCATCCTGAGTTCCAGAAAACATTAGCATTAGGGAAGGGAAAACAGAATTTTTGGCTGAAGTTCTACAAAGAGGGTGGGACCTTTTGAATTGCATGGCTACATGAGATGTAAGTAATTTTATTTTGGCCACAAAATCAGACAATTTCATTGGGTTTTTCCATATTCTGAATCTGAATACCCACACACTATAAATTTCCTGACAAAATATTCTTACCAATACTTAAGACCTGGCCAGGAATGACTTGTTTCATTTCTGCTTTCTGAGCTCCTAAGGACAAGATTTGCAATCCCATTAACCTGTAAGCAAGGAGAAACAAAGACCCTCTGACAATGCCATCTTTTGAAGGGCAAACATTTATTACCACACTGAATTAGCTCTGTAGTGTTCTGAGAATTTTCCCCCAAAGTCATAGGAATAGAGTTAACAAGTACAAAAGTGATTCAATTTAAAGATGACCTAACAGACTAACATTCCAATCCTTCATATGTAATGACTGTTATTCAGGAAGGATAATCTGAATATGATGATGGGGCTCCCCCAGTACAATCAATCATGGACTGTATTTATCAAAATGATTGTTGTCAAAGAAACTTAAGCATCATAGGATTTTAGAGTTGGAAGGAACCTTGATAATCATTTAGTCAAACCCACTCTATCCCCACTCTAAATTATCGGACTAGTTCACATCTAGCTCCAGCTTGAAGACTTCCAGTGAGGAAGAACCCACTGCCTAGTTCAGAGATACCCCATTCCACTTGTGGATAACTAGTTTTTAGGAAGTCTTTCCCAATCTCAAGTCTCTTTGTAATTTCCAACCACTATTTCTAGTTTTGCCCACCCAAGGCCAAGCAGATGTTTAATCCCTCTTCCAAAGGACAGTCCTTCCAACACTAAAATGCAGTGATCATTCCCACCCATACCCACTCCACACCTCAAAGTGTCCTTTACTCCAAGTTGAACATCTCCAGGTCCTCCAAATGGCATATTCTCAAGGACCTTCTTCATTTCCTGTACCTTACTCTGGGCATTCTCCAACTTCAGTGGAGAGCACTCTTGGGACTAACTAGAATGAAATTCCTTATTTTTTTTTTGTTTCCCTGGCCATTGTACTTAACTTCAGCCAGAGTAACTACCGTATGATCTACAATTGCTATGAATATCCTAAGGTCAAATATGTATCACTTTTAGCTTTAAACTTTTGTTAAATGCCAGAGGAATATCCCTAGAGAAACTGTGTTCCAGAAACAGGGCTCAGCAAACTAATCAATCTAGAACAAAGTTTGTTTTTAGATTTCAAGTTCCTTGTTAATGCTTTGCAAGCAGATGTCTCCAAAGATGTAATATGGTGGCGAGATTATGTGATTTCTGGGTGCAGTGATTCTGCTAGTTATAATTAAAAGGGCCAACATCCAAGTTTTGTTTTCTTCATAAACATTACAGGGTGTGAGTGGCCAATCTAAAATTACCAGCAGAAGAGCACATACTCTCTTCTTTAGTACAAGATAATGAAGATGGTGTGTGAAATGCAGCATAGTTATAATAAGCTGATGGACTCTTGGGTCCCACGCGCAAGCATGTTCAAATGTAATTATGAGTTGGAAAAGTATTGTTGCTTCATCCACTGATGAGTTGAAAGCTAACATCACAAAAATTAACAAGCAAGCTTTGAAACACACTAGGTCTGCCTTACAAGATGGCCACTTTGAAATATTATTACTAACTCTGTCAATCATTAAACATGTATTAAGTGCCTACTGTGTGCCAGGCACTACTGAGTGGTTGAAATACAAAATTTAAAACTTTTTAGAAAGGGGGAAAAAGTCAGTCTTTATCTTTGTGGAGCTCATAATTTGAATAATAATTACTGGCATTTGAATAGGCAACCCTTTGAGCTGTAACTATTCTCATTTTACAGGTGAAAAAATCAAGGTTCAAAAAGGAGATTTATAGGAATATAGATTTTGAGATAGAAGGGAGCTTAGAAGTCATCTAGTCCTGGACGGCCAGGTGGCACAGTGAGTAAGAGCGCCGGCCCCAGCGTTGAGAGACCCACGTCCCAGGATCGGTTCTGGCTTCAGATACTTGGCACCCACACAAAATAACTGGCTGTGTAACCTTGAGCAAGTTACTTAACCTCAACTGCTTAAAAAAAAGTCGTCTAGTCTGATTCTCTAATTTTGCAAATGACGAAACTGAGGTCCAGAGAGACTAACCAGCTTGTTCATGATCATAAAACTATTACTAACAGAGTTAACACTAACATTCACATAGATTATGAGAATGGAAAGCACAAAGTGTAAAATGCTGGTATTATATTTGATATGTGCTTTATATCAGTCAGAGAATTCTACAAAGGCATAGTCCCTAAAAGCATAGCTAAGAGCTCATGCACAAAGGAAAGCATTTTGTTATAAGGAAGATAAGGATTTTCCCATAGAGGAGCCTGGCTACCCTCAGTAGTCCTGTAGGTGACAATTCAAATGAACTCAACACCTCCTGTGATGGAAATATTACAGGGTGTGAATTGTTATTTTATATACATGTATGTATGTATTATGCAAGTATTATATATATATAATACAATTATATTATCTTTGTATTTCTATAATTTCTAGAAAAACATCTCCTCAATTAAACATTCCCTTGAAACAAAGAACAATAATTAAGCAAAAACAACAGATACAGAGACTATAGATAGCAATGTATGTAATTATCTAGCATGCCCTCCTATTCTCTTTTATGAGAAGTACATTTCAGTCCCTCTCTCTCTCATCTTTTTTTAAAATTAATCAGAATTCGGCCAAGAATGACAAGTTTCAAAGGAAAGAAAGAAACTAAAAATGACTAAAGTGTACCAAAAATCAACTTTTGGTTTTTCTATTTATGTCAGCATAGTATTTAAGTATTAACGCGTTCTCTTATTATTTCCAATTCTTTAATCATCAACTGTAATACACGTCACTTTCATTTCCTCTGGGTTACAGAATGTTTGGCAGAGAACCTCCTGGTCACCATTGTAACTTAGATAAGGTCATTCTGTTTTGTCTTGAAATGCTGAATTTAAAGGACTTTAATAGAATTTGCAGTCTTTAGGCAAAAGACAAACAACAATAAAGCTTCAAACCTAGTTAGCAAGAATGATTACTGAAAAAATGAAACCTATTATTACTCTACTAAATTTGGAAATTCCTTCTAAAATGGCTATCAGGATTTTCCTGCCCATCCCACACAATTCTTTTCCTTGCCCTCCAAAAAGGTGGTCACATGGGGGTTCACCCACCATTCTGGAGGTCTTCTTTTTTCTCCCTGGCTCTTTTTTCTTGTAAGAAGAGTGTGAACCACGAATAGTATCCATTCTGTAGTATCATGTCTGTCTAGGAACATTTTGCATGATATGGGAAATCCATTTTTACTACAGCAGAGAATCTCAAAAATGAGATTTTGCAAATGAACTTTGAAGAATCAGCTGGAGAATGCACAAATTTTCCTATCCCCTTCAGACTATTTTTTCATTTTTTATCTTAGGCTGTTTCATGTTCCAAAATGAAAATAACCTTCTATAAATGGAAGATATGTTGTAAAGGAGGAATTAATATTATCTGTGATAAAGCTGTAATGGAGTCTGAAACAGAATGAGATGATGTACACCTACGGGATCACGAGTCTCTACTTGACCAGCTTCCTCAGATGCTGTCACCTAGATCTGAGAAATCCAGCCATCTCAGAATCAGTTTTTCAATCAATCCTCTAGCTCCAAGGCACAAAAAGACACTGGTAGATAAATCAGTGAAAAGAGAAGACTTATACTACCTGACTGACAGTATTGGAAGGACTATTTTTTAGCCTTGACAGGGAAGCAAATTCTTGAAGAATAATTTATCTGCAAGAAAACCGAATTGCTCTGTAGAACTGCCAAATTTAGTGTTACTCAAGGTGGGGGTGCTCTACCTAACATATCA
The DNA here is from genome assembly GCF_028583685.1 of Petaurus breviceps papuanus. Classification (NCBI taxonomy): domain Eukaryota; kingdom Metazoa; phylum Chordata; class Mammalia; order Diprotodontia; family Petauridae; genus Petaurus; species Petaurus breviceps. The sequence goes on along the minus strand of NW_027185761.1, from coordinate 42,661,345 downwards.
ACTTCTAACTTTATTATTTGCCAAAAATTCTTTCTTTTCACTCTGATTCCTTCCCTTGCTTCCTTTCTCCCTTTGAGAAAATGAGATAGCATAAAATATAGATATATAGTTATGCATACGTATGTACACACATATGCATACACATCATGTTCCCTGCCATACAAAGCAAATACTAAAATGAAATTTGCACAGCATGACAAAGATGAACTTTGGAAGATACTAAGGTCACTTGTGACATCAGTCCAAATACTTTCTTAATTGTGCTTCATTAAATAGTCTTTCATTTTCCATTTCTTTACTGATTGCCTAATTTATCTCCTAGTATCACTGCATTCTTTGTTTCACAAAGATCTCTCTCTTACAATCACTGTTTCAGTGTCACAACTTAGAGGAGGCAGGGCTACACCTGATTTCTAGTTCAAGTTCTACTATGATCCAACCATGAAGCTCCTTTTCTCTTATGACACAAATTGAGGTTGTTTTCCACTTATATGTTATATCTCTCATATCTCTTACCAAGTTTGGAAGGATACCTAATACACTGAGTGACAGAATAAGTATTTTCCAAGATTTTAATTGACTAGATGAATGGGATGAAATGAATAAGATAAAATTTATTTGAGATAAATGTAAAGTCTCAACCTGGGTTCAAAAAATCAACTTCACTGGTCAATTGCCCAAATAATTGGGGAAGATAAAGTGTTAGAGGACTTAAAGAAATTAGGTGATAAGTTAAGCAGGAAAACTAATACAATGTCATGGTACATAAAGAAAGACACATTATCCAGGACTAGATATGTATTCACTACTCTGGTCAAATATTTTAAGTATTGTGTTCAATTCTGGGCACCATATTTTTGAGAAAAGCATTGATAAATTAGAGAGGATCTCAAGAAGTGGTGGAGAGCCTTGATTTCATGGAAATACAAGTTAAAGGAGCTGGGAAAACTTAGCTAGAAAAAAAGACAATTCTGTCACATAGAAGGACTGGACTTGCTCTGCTTCTCATCAGAAAGCTAAATAAGAACCAGTAAGCAGATGTTACAAAGGGATGAATTTATGCTAAAGATAAGAAAAACTTCTTAATAATGAGAGCTATGCAAAAGTGAAATGTGTTGCCTAGAAAGATAAGAGTTTTCCCCTCCCCTAGGATTTTCCAACCAGCCCTGGATGACTATTTGTGAGGTAAACTGTACAGTGGAGAGGGACATCTTGTTCACATGAGATTGAACTAGGACATCACTGAGGGCCCTTCAATCTGGGAGATTCTGTGATTATGACTCTCAAATTCTATTTCCTCATCAATATAAAAAAGAAGAAATTGAGCTGTGTAAGGTCCTTCCCACTTCCAATAATCCATGATTCATCTTGAGTCTATAGACTAAACAGTAAATATTTTATATAAGCTTCTTATAGACTGTTAGAGCTGGAAGAAATGTTAAAGTTCACCATGTCCAAGCCCCTAAACTATATATTTTAAGGTAAATGTGAAAATGTCACAAAAGGGCTAATGTGACTCTGCCTTATGATGATAAACTCTATAATCTAGTTCATTATCTGGAAGCTAATAGTTATGGAATGAATGGGTTTGTTCTTGGATTTGCTTTTTTTTTGTTTTTAGTATTTTTGCTTCTCTGTCACTTACGTGTGTCTGTGTATATCTTTGTACACCTTTGGCTTTTACTCAGTCTGACTTCAAACTGCCACTCACTTCCTGGATTATAATTTTCACTGCACTGTCTTGGGAACTGTGATTTCTCTATCTAGAAATGACTCATCCTCCCATCTTCTAGTTTCATTTGCAGCATTGTGTGGCCTAATTAAGTCAGAAAAATCAATCTCATTCCTATGTTGCTTTGACTTATAGCCCACTTTGTCATAGCTTTCTTGTGATGTAAGGAGGCTCAGACCAGGTGCCATCTCCTCTAAGAAGTCTTCTCTGGCTTCCCCTGATGAATAGATCAAAGGTCCTAGCTCTCTTTAAAGTTTCTTAGGTCTCTTTATTTGCATCTTTCCTTACCTTACACAATGTTTGTTTGTGCACATGACTTATTTTTCCTACCCCACCAATCTCACTCTTCAAACACACATAGACTATATTCTCCTTCAGGAAAGGAGTGCTGATATTTAAATATGTCTTTGTCTTCAGCATCTAGGATAATGATTTTTAATCTTAGTTGAATTAAGGTTTGGTTTTTTTGTGCTTTTTCATTTTTTTTTCATGGATAAGAAAAGTGATACTCAGGGGGGCTAAATGACTTATCTAGGATCAGATTGTTAGTAGGTGACCTTAAGAATCTCACTCAGGGCCTTCAATCCCAAATTCAAGGCTCTTGAAATTAAAAAAAAAAAAAGGAAAAATGCCCACAGATAAAAATGAGCTTTCAAAGTTAAAGGTTTGTAAATGCAAGTGTGCCTCTCCTCTCTGGGGTAGATGAGGTTCTTAAACACGATGAGTATTTTTCTTTTGTAAATAGAAGCTTTGATTATGATTCCACTTTATGTATATTTCTTTATTTTGCTCAGTGTCTGGCACATAGCAGGCAGTAAATAAATGCTTGTAGATTGATTGGTTGATTAATTTTCAACTAATCTTGAAAGAAACCTCAATCCCAACCCTATTCCTTTAAGTTTCTCTGCTTGTAATTGATGATCTGCCAACCAATCAGAAGGCAGATCATCCTTCAGCCAAAACCAAATCTCCTGCCAACACTTTTGTAAAGTGAATCCTTTTGTAATGTGAATCACCAAGCTTTCTCTGATCAGTTTGGTGAGTTTGAATGTTCAGATGCTGGCTTTCCTCCAGGTTTGGGCACATTTGGAGGTATGTTTCCATGGATAAGTTAACTAGCCCTCCTGAGGCATCATCCCTTTGGATTCCAGCTTGGTCTCTTCACAGACAGCCTTGTCATGAAACCAAATGGTTCTTAATTTGCTCACTAAATGCTTTAATGAAGAACCTGGTGCTTTGATTAGTTCCTCCCATTTCAGAGGGTTTGTGTGCTTCTTTCCATAGTGGTAACTCTGTGAGAGTAGGAGATAAAATGAGACAGATGTACTGACCATGGTTACCAAGGGAGCAGTTGCCCTAGCAATGGCAAAGCCGTTGTCAAAGCAGTCTATGACAGGCTCCCTTGCCTTCCCACGTGACGCTTTCACACATTTGCACAGCTCCAGTAGTGGAAGCAGCTCTTTGTAATTCACCAGCCCCCAATTTTCTGAGAACTAGCAAGTGGGGGAAGGTGGCAAACGATGGGTCATGTTCTCTCACAAGCTTACAAGGACTTCAGGCCATCATGCTCCAGGAAGAATTTCTGGTTTTGCCAACTTTCAATTCCAAGTCAGAATTTATTACAATCATTTAAAGATTGTCCAAAAACAAACGGACCAATCCCCAAAGGCCAAAACTGCATAAAATCTAATAATGAATGAAATCCCTCTCTGAGAGTAAATACTTTGTATTCATTCAGATTAAGATATGAGGAATTTGACTTTTTTTTCTTGACCATGATCTTGGAACAATTAATAATATATTTTTGTATTTGCAATTAATAAATGCAACTTTGTTTTTTTTTCATTTATTACTTTCAGATCCTCTGTTGAGCATTTAGGAGTGGGAATTTATTTTAGAAATGTTTACACAAAATATTAGGTTCAAATATTTTAAAGTCACGCTTAAAACTTGACTATTATCCAAGGAGCCTTAAATTGTATTTAGAAAATAACATAATTTTATTTTTCATACCAGCATACAATATATCTGCATAATGCAAAGCTGCAAACAGTATTTATGGGTTAAAATGGACATATATTGAACATTTTCCCCTTTCTTCTAGTCTCCCATCTTACAATGGAGAAATCTATTGATTGGTCAGGAAGATTATTTACCCAAAGTTTGGGAAATCATGAGAATAAGAATTTGGTTAAACATCAAAAAGCAAATGTAAAAGCATAACCAATCAGAAGCCAGACATTTAAGGTGGCAAAAAATAAATGAAAGTTAAAAGTAATTGTTTGGGGAGCAGCTAGGTGGTGCAGTGAATAGAGCACTGGCCCTGGAGTCAGGAGGACTTGAGTTCAAATCCAGCCTCAGACACTTAACACAAAAACTAGCTGTGTGACTTTGGGCAAGTTGTGTAACCCCAACTGCCCTCCAAAAAAAATAAGCAAAAAAATTAATAATTAAATATTTTGTTGTCCATCACTAATGCATTCCTCTTCCAACCTCCACTGTCTGTTGGAAGCAGCCTATTTAAATTGGAGATTCACCTCACCACCACCCTGGGCCTCCACAAATTAACTGATGTACAGAAAATTCCAAGAGGTTCCATTTAGAAACAACAAAAAAGTGACAAACACTATGAAATATTTTCAGCATGAATAGCTAGAAAGGAGTTGAGATCATCCTGAACACAAGACAAATGAGGGTGCCCTCTCACCTGACCTCCACCTTGTAGGAACCCATGTCAGCTTTTAAGGACTAGCTCATGTGGTGCCACAGCAGAGAGAGCTCCAGACTGGGAGACAGGAAGACCCGAATTCAAATCCTGTTTCAGATACATAATAGCTTTGTGGTCCTGAACAAGTAAGTTAAACTCTCTGGACCTCAGTTTCCTCAATTGGAATATAAGGCACTTAGACTCATACCCTCTAATTTCCTTCTAGCTCTGAATCTATGATGCCTCAGAGCCTCCCCCCACAGTTTCCTATGGTGGATGATCTTGCTTTCCACACCAAACTGTAGTTTATATTGTTAATCTATATCCATCCTAAATCAGTCAATTAATGAACCGACAAGCTTGTATTAACTGCTCACTAGGTGTCTTGTCCTATGCTAGGCTCTTTGGATACCAAAACAAAAATGAAATAGTTCCTTGAATCTACACTGATTTCTGCTCACTTTCTCCCTGATTAGAATATGATTTCCTTGAAGTCAGGGACCATTTTTGCTTTTTCTTTGTCTGCTTAGAATAGTGCCTAGCACAATCCTTAATTCATACAGATAATTGTCATATTGTAATATATCCTGTTTCACTGTAGTCAAATGTAAGCTTCTTGAGGACAGTGATTTTTTTTTGCCCCTCTAACTCCAGCATCTAACACAGTGGTTTGTTTGCACATGGTAGGTACATGAAAAAAATGACTGATAGATTGGATTAGACTAAATTTGATTCAACTGACCGGATCACATCAGATGACTTTATACTGGATTGAATAGAGGAGTCACTAAGTAGCCATGTTTAAATCTAAAGACCATTTTATTATAGATGTTCCACTTTTTTTTTCACTGGAGAATAACTTTAAACTGCAATGGAGGGGCGGCCAGGTAGCACAGCGAGTAAGAGCACCGGTTCCAGTGTTGGGATGACCTGGGGATCGACTCCGGGCTCAGACACTTAGCACCCACCCAGAAACACCTGGCCATGTGACCTTGAGCAAGTTACTTAACCCCAATTGCTTTAAAAAAAACTGCAATGGAAATGCATTTACCAGTCATGGTAATGCTTGGTATTCTGAAATATATTTCTGAATTAGATCCTTTCAAAGACCTCCTTCCTTAGAGATTTGTTCATTTTTTTCCATCCTTCTGCCTTTTCCAGGTGACTCTCTGTGCTGGCTAGTTTAAAGGGGGACCTTGCTCACTCTTCTATCAGAACAGAGTCTTTGTCCCTTCAGATCTCTTTCTTCAGAATGGTCCTGCTAAAGCTGAGCATATGAGTTGACATCATTTGAATTTGAGATTTTTACTCTAGGCCTGTGTTTGTCATTCATGATCTTTTTCAATTCCTTCATATCTGGATTTGGAGTCAGGGGACTAGAGTTAGAACTCCACCTCTGCTGCTTACTACGTGTGACCTTTGTTGTTGTGCTCAATTTTCTCCATCATGTCTAACTCTTCATGGCCCCATTTGGGATTTTCATGGTAAAAATACTGAAGTCAATTGTCATTTCCTTCTCTAACTCATTTTATAGATAAGGAACTGAGACAAATCAGGTTAAGTAACTTGCTCAGGGTCACACAGCTAGTAAGTGCCTGGGGCTAGATTTAAACTCAGGAAAATAAGTCTTCCTGACTTCACACCCAGAGCTCTATTCACTTAGTTACATAGCAGCCCATGTGTGACCTAGGGTAAGTCATTTGCCTTTTCAGAGCTTCAGGGTCTTTGTATGTAAAATGGCAGAGGTGTGAGGCATTAATGATTCCCAAAGTCCCTTCTAGCTCCCTATAAATCTATTTTAAATTATTGTTAGGGAATCAGAATTTAACAGTCTAAATTACAGAAATAATTCAAAAGTTGTTCCCTTGTTCGGTGTTTGGTCAACCATTATTGTCAGTCCTTTAATAGAGTGGCACTTCATTCCCACCCCAAAAGCAGTCCTTTAGAAATCTGTCTTTAACAGCCATCTTTTAAAAAGTGACATGACATGATTGATGCGGTCTGGCATGATTCATTACGATGTCAAACATCAGCAGAACATTTTTTTGAAAAATATCCATCAAAATCTATTACTATAGAAACTGCTGCCGGCAGATTCTTTTTTTGGTTAATTCTCTGCGTGGCAAATCGTCCCCTTGTTGACGTCACAACACATCCTGTTAGGAAGAGCATTTATCAAAATAGATGCCTATCAAACTATAGCCATGCTATTTGCCATTTACCATGGAAAAGAGAGATAGCAATGGTCCTAAGTGGTCCCGCCTTGTGGGACCCCTCACTCTTGTGGGCCAGCCAAACGGTCTTCTTGCTCTTCCTCAAGGATGACATTAGGTTCCCCCTTTCCATTGATGCCAGCTTTCCCTGATGCCTGGAGCTCTTCTCCTCTACCTCTTAAAATCTCTCATTCCTTTAAAGTTTATCTCGAATGCTAAGTTCTATATAATCTCCTCAGTTACTAGCACCTTCTATATTATCTTGTATTTACTTTTTTTTGTTTTGACCCAATGGGTAGTTTCATCAATATTTTCATCAAGTAAGGAACATCCTTTCCAGTGCAGATGAGCATATTCTCTCCAGCATAGAACTTTAAGAACTTTCCCGGGGGCACAGAGAGGTTGTGCCTTGCCCAGGTTATATTAATCAGTATATGAAAAAGGTAGGCCTTGAACCTTGATTTCCTGACTTTGAGATTAATTCTGTATCCACTATGTCATGCTGTCTCTCATTTATTCTGTATTTTTTATATGGTACTCCTTGGGCCACGATCAGTTGGCATTTCAGTCAAATGCATGAAAGCTTGAGGTTTGCCTGCTTTCAGGCATATATGATAGAAGAATTATTCCCTCACTTTAAAACGTATAGATGTACCTTGAACAGAGCTATAAATATACCAAAGGGGCAATCCCTGCCCTTCATGTTTCATCTTCTTCCTTTCAAAGTGTAAGGACAATTCTCTGACCTATCCTGACAGTTAGTCAAGTGGGGAGATGTGCTAGGTGGTGCACCATGAGATCATGGTCTTCTAGCAAAGTCTGTCCCTGGGGCTGCCTCCTGCTTGTGTCACCTTTCCTTTGGTATAAGGCCTCACAAAAACCACCAAAGCAGCAGGCTTCTTCCCTTTCTTGAGCACCTGAAGGACTCAACTTCTGGAGTAATTGCAGCAAGAGAAAGAAAAGCAGACAGACTGAAAAAGAGTCACTCCCAGTGAGGGGTAGGGGAAGGGATACCACCAGAAAGAAAGAGCCCATTTGGTGGTGATTAAACCATGTTCAGTACAGATGGATTGCAAGTTGGCTATTTAGTAGGCCTTGCAAGTCAATTCTACTTAAAAATACTTATTAAGCACCTACTATGTGCCAGACTTTGTGGTAGGCTCTGGAAATACAAAGAAAGTCAAAACCAGTCTCTGCTCTCAAGGAGCTCACACTCATTTTATCAAGAAATATTTAATAAATGTCTACTATGTGTCAGACACTGTGCCAAATGCTGCAGATACACAGAAAGGCAGAAATTGTCCCTCCTCTCATAGAACTCCCAATCGACTGGGAGAAAGCAAAAAAGATGCAGATAAGACAAATTTATGACACTGTCAAGGGAAAGTACAAGCATTAAGAGGGGTGAGGAAAGGCTCATTATGGAAAGTCAGATTTTGCAAAGTTGGAAAGAAACTACTGAGAAATGTCCCAATGAAGCTTGATTCCTAGTGTTAACTGATTGCATTAGTTGTAATAACTTCTGTTCTAATCTTTCTTTAATTCTACATTGCTTAACATTATCTTCTCTATAAAACTACCTGTTCCATTCCTAACATGTTGGATGTTGGGTGATTTCTCTCAGAGACAATACTCAGCCTTCAAACCCACTGCATTTTTATGATTAGCAGATCTGAAAGTAGCAACTTTCCCTAGAGTAGCTGGGGTAGAGATTTGAGTCAACAACCATAACAATGGGAGATGCCTGGTCTCCATTTGAGATTAGGAGCCCCAAGCTGAACCTGGGCAAACCATAAGGTCAAGAAAAAGAAAGGAATGGAGGGGCAGCTAGATGGCACAGTGAATAGAGCACTGACCCTGCAGTAAGGAGCACCTGAGTACAAATCCCTTCACAGACACTCAACACTTACTAGCTGTGTGACCTTGGGCAAGTCACTCAACCCCAATTGCCCTGCTTTTCCCCCTCCAAAAAGACAAAAAAAAAGGAAAGGAAAAGAATGGGCACAGAGTACCAGCATCTGGAAATTGTACAAGACATACTTATACATAGACTTATTTTCCCCAAATAGATAAGAAGCTCTTTGCAGGCAGAGACTATCCTTTTTGTCTTTGTATCTCCAACATCCAGCTCAGTGAATGATATATAGTGGTTGCTTAATAAATACTTGTTGATTGATTGGTGGTTGGTTGGCTGTCATAATGGAATCATGTCACTGCTAAGGAAAAAGAGAGAGAGAGACAGAGACAGAGACAGAGAGACAGAGAGACAGAGACAGAGACAGAGATAGAGAGACAGAGAGACAGAGAGAGAGAGACAGAGGGAGAGAGAGTGAGAGAGAGAGAGAGAGAGAGAGAGAGAGAGAGAGAGACAGAATTCTTGTTAGGGTTTGCTGCTGCAATTTAATAAGACAATGACAAAGAGAAGGAAAAGTGCAGTTCTTGGTCTGTTGAGACTGTTGATTACCAAGAGTGGGTCTTGCTTTTTGTTACAGAAAGCTCAGGGTCATAGGACAGGTGACTCACAAAATTTGTTTTTCTCCTGTGAGCATTTGTTTCATGACTGCATCAGCTTCCTAGAGGATGTTAGGGAAATCCTTTTGTTGTGGTTCATAAATACTTAAAATAACATGAAGTCATTTGAACAAACTCCTTTTGCTATGAGGAAAACCTTCAGGGAAAGAAAAGAAATTCCTAAGCATTGTTATAAGATGCAAGTGCCCTTGCTTAGGACATCAAATTGATAAAAACATGAGGGGTAAAGGGAAGAAACCATTTGAATCCAAGAATGTGAAGTGAGCCTATGTACATCCCGACCATATTATTAGATTATAACAATTCTCTAGTTTCCAGATAAGGTTGTTTCCATTTGCATATTAAACCCTTTTTTTTTTAAAGTTCATCACTCCAAACCTAATATTCACTGTATCTGCTTAAGCAGATATAGTAATTACTGTATGAGGCCTCATTTTAGCCAGGATTCAAAAGTCTTTTCAACTGGTTTTTAAGATATTTGGTGTTCCTCTAACGACTTAGATTGTAATCCCATCAACTAGGAATTGTTTCTTCCTTAAAGTCTACCATTACTTTATCTTTAACACACAATGAATCATTAATATGGAAGAAAGATCCCAGAGAGTTTCTTTCCTCTTTAAAAGATTCACGCTTAAGGTCATAGAGTTGGGAGTTATTTTGTGGGGATGGAAGTGGGGTTAATGGTTTTTTGGGGAGGGATTTGGGGGTAGGGGATGACACGGCTTTATAATTAGCTTTATTTTTATACTATTATATAGATATCTTTTGTTTTCATACTATAGTCATTCATGAATATTATTCCCACCTTTCTGAAAATAAATCCTCCTTCCTAGTAAAGAAAAACAATGGTGATTCTTCTTTTACAACATGTCTAATGTGAAAATATGTTTTATATGATTATACATTTATAGCCTATATCAGATTGCATGCCATCTTGGGGAGGGGGGAGGGAAAGGAGGGAGAAAAAAATATGGAAGTCAAAATTTTATAAAAGTGAATGCTGAAAACTGAAAATTAATTAATTTTAAAAAGAAAAGAAAAAGAAAAACAATGAAGCAAAAACGTCATATACACTGAGTGGATCTAGTAATGTATGGAATATGTTTAGTCCATGCCAAGAGGAATGGGGTTTGTTTTATTATCTGTTTTCTAAGACCCAAATCCTCTGATTAGTTTTTTTTTTTCAAATGAAATGTTCTCCTTAAAAACCATCCTGTAATCTTCCCGAACTTATGTCTCCATGTTTGCAGAGATCACCTCCCTTTCTTTCTGCCTTCTTCACTGTAACATATATGTCTCCAAAGGAATGACTCACAGCAAAAAAACTCAGGGGTCCCTGTCACAAATAATGTCTTATTAGGCCCTTCCACATCACTGCCACTGAAAGAAAAAAAAATAAGGCTTCAGAATGATAACGTAGCATAACTACAGCCACATAATAAACAACAATAAGTTTACATGTTAATTCTATTCAATACTACAAGCATTTATTATCTACTATTTGCCAATCTTTTTGACTATGTCATGAAAAAAGCATTCAAATCATAGAGACGAAACAACTGGCTAATTCCTTCATCTTTTCAAACTATTTACTGTTGTATCAAATTCAAGCTATTTCAGATGATTTTTAGTGTAAATGAGAAAATATTTGTAAAGCACCTAGCACAATGCCTGGATCATAGCAATACCTTAATAAATGCTTGTTCCTTTCTTCTTCCCTTCCCCAAATGCCTGGCTTTTATCAGTTATAATGCATTTCGTCTAGAAATGAAAATCACTTGTATGTATATGAAATGATCTATAGCAATCAGTAAATCTAGCCTCAAGTCAGTGGCTAAAATGACTCTTTGGGAAGGTTAAAAAGAAAGTCATCTTACAGGTGTTTCTCAGTTTCCAAAAGGGGCATGGAAAAAAGAACATGGATAACTAAAATATTTTCCTTTGAATAACTTACTTATCCCATTAAGTTTGTATTCATTCCTTTCCCAAACAGATTCCAGAGCAAGCCAAATGGATGGGGATGTGTTTTCTTTTTTTGTTTATGAATTGGAGGTGTTCAAGGCAGAATAATGATCAGATCATTTTGTTATGATCAGTGGAGAAATCATGGAAAGGCGAATCTCTTGCTTTCAGCTTTTCTTCTTAGAAATGGGAGACAGAAGTTCAGGGAAAAGGACTAGCTTGGCAGAAACTAAAGGAAGGGGATGGACCTTAAATGAGATCATAGTCCATGTGGGTAATTAATATACAGTTCAAATGGAGTAACACAAAGAAATTCTCTAGGAAATACTAAGGACATTCTTTTTTTTTTTTAATCATCCTTCTTCCTGAACATGTATGTCATTACTTCTTGAGTTCATTAGGGCTACATACAGTATGTAACACTACAATATGTAACACTGTACAAACAACTTATCTGGTTCCCATTTGAATTTGACACTAGCCTATAAATCAATTCAATTCAAGAAATATGTGTTAAGTGTGGTATGTATAAGGCAGCTTAGATTAAAGGCAGCCGATGCTGGTGAACAATCATGGGGAAGAAGTAATAAGCAAAACCTATTTCATGTTCCACTTCTGTTCCAACAAGACTATTCCATATTTTACTTGATTTTTTTCATTGAGTTTTGCAATATTTCCTGGATCCATCCTTTTTTTACAAAATCAATGACTCAATGCAAAGTGGTATGCCACAGGGCTAAGCCTTTTCTGCAGGTTCTATCTACAAGTCCATCTGTACCTTAAGATGTTCAGATGACATGAAGCTGGAAGGGATAGCTAATGGATGGGTGACAGAATATTAATCTAAAAAAACTATAACAAGAGAGAAAGAGAGAAAGGAAGGAAGGAAGGAAGGAAGGAAGGAAG
>NW_027185761.1:42622893-42639293 GCF_028583685.1 Petaurus breviceps papuanus | reverse complement strand
AGACAGAGACAGAGAGAGAAAGAGAGAGACAGAGACTGAGAGACAGAGAGAGACAGAAAGACAGAGAGAGAGACAGAGAGACAGACAGACAGACAGACAGACAGACAGACAGACAGAGAGACAGAGACAGACAGACAGAGACAGAGAGAGAGAGAGAGAGAGAGATGGGCCCAGGACCAGGAAGGATATCTGGAGTACATGCATGTTTGTGGTTGAATATGGATATTAATTCATCAAAAGAGATTTGAAAGAAATCAGACAGGAAGGAGAATAGGAAAGTGAACATTTCAGGGTGGCTAGGTGGCACAATGAATAGAGTACCCACCATGGATTCAGGAGGACCTGAGTTCAAATGCGGCCTCAGACACTTAACACTTACTAGTCATGTGACCTTGGGCAAGTCACTTAACCCCAATTGCTCTGCCTTCCCCCCTCCAAAAAAAAAAAAGTGACCATTCACAAAAACCCAAACAAAGGAGAAAATCCAGAAGGAAAGAGTGGTGAATAGTGTCAAGTCTTGCAAAGAAGTCGGAAAGGATGAGGACTGAGAAAAAGCCACTGGACTGAACCATTAAGAGATTACTTTGTAACTCAAGGGAGAGCAGTTCAGTTTAATGGTGTAGTCTGAAGCCAGATAGTATTTTTTCACAAGAAGCCAATAATGTGAAATAGCTGTCATACTATAAGTAGTAGGATTATAATTTTTTAAGTCTTACCTAGAGCCCATAAAACACTACTCCTTTTGAAAGAGATTTTAGATAAACCATGGATTAAATCATGTCCCTTGAGGCACCATTGCATACAAGTATGACTCCATATAATATGGTTAACCCGCAGTATTGGTGTAAGTTCTAACCCCCTATACTGTCATTAAAAGAGGTCCCACTGAATTTATCCATGCATTTTGAAGTACTGTTAATGTGCCCCAATGGACTTGCCGCCAAGGATGCATTTTGAAATATCTAATGAGTAAATGGGGCATTTAGTAAGACACAGTCTAATTACTTTAGGTCTTTGTAAAATATTAATTTAAGGCAACTGCAGCATTAAGGAGTAAGTTTGCCAAGCAGTGCTTGGTGATTTAGCTGTGCGACTGCCATTAATAACAATAGAAGTCTTGCAGCTCACTTGCCGCCCATTGCTTTGAAAATGTACCCCTAAGGTATACAAATCAGTTACTGCACAGTGGCGGTAAGTTTTTTCAATTAAAGTTCCAAGAGGATTTGCTGCATTCACTTTGAGAACACGAGAGTGTCAGCTGTATTGATGGGACAGCAGTGGAGGAAGCTAATGATCCACAAACTTAGAAAGATTTGCATTATAGATCATGACAGTTATATTGTTGACTTTATCCAGGAAATGATACCAGGTTTCTAAATCTTTAAGAATTATTCTTATGCAAAAATGACCATATACAGTTTCCTGATTGGTCCTGGGGAAGGGGGGAAGGTGGAATCATCTCAAGGGGAAGACCCAAACTGAGAATGCAGCAAACCAAATTCTGATGTGTATTTTTTCTTAAATACACCATGATATCAACTCTCAGACGCACTAGATAAACCCAAATTGTTTATCAAATAGAAACATTCTTATAAGATCATATTGGAATAGGTTTGAACAATGGCATCTCCATGCTATTCATTTGACCATTATAGACTCAAAAAAAAGGGGGAAAACCATGACTATAGAAACAATTTTTCCCTGCCCATTACTAAACATCTGGAGCTATTTAGAGGAAATATTCTCAAGTGTATGCCAGAGTATCTTTTCTAACTTCATTTTGTTAACATTGCTAGTGAGGTTTCCACCCCCAAAGAGCAAATTTGATGAAGGAGAAATGCTAGGTAAGTAAAATCTTCCTCCTCACCTCCAATTACAATTCTTAAATGGAGAGAGAGACAGACAGAGACAGAGACAGAGAGAGACAGAGACAGAGACAGAGAGAGACAGAGACTGACAGAGAGACAGAGAGAGAGAGAGAGAGACAGACAGACAGACAGACAGACAGACAGAGACAGAGACAGAGAGAATGAATATGGGTCTGCTGATATTAGAATTTGTTTTAAGAGGTTATTGAAGTGAGAGCAGGAAACAGCAACAAAAAGGATTACTCTAGGCCATGTGGAAAAATGCCTGGGAAGCCTCAATTAGAATCTAGTGTAGAGGGGCGGCCAGGTAGCACAGCGAGTAAGAGCACCGGCTCCAGTGTCAGACTGACCTGGAAATCGAATCCCGGGCTCAGACACTTAGCACCCACCCAGAAACACCTGGCCGTGTAGCCTTGAGCAAGTTACTTAACCCCAATTGCTTAGGGGTGGCCAAGTGGCTCAGCGAGTAAGAGTACCGGCTCCAGTGTTGGGACGACCTGGAGATCGAATCCCGGGCACCCAGAAATAACTGGCCGTGTAACCTTGAGCAAGTTACTTAACCCCGATTTGCTTAAAAAAAAAAAAAATCTAGTGTAGATATTCCTCTGCAGAGAATTAGCTTGAAGGATAGCTCTCATCCATTGTCCCACAATGAAAAGGACCATCTTGCCAATGTTTAGGATGAAAGTTGGAGTAGATAGCCGGTGCTGGTTATTAAATGCTGGCTTCATAAAACAATGCTCGAGCATGGAAATCTGAACAGATCATCCTTCACTTAGGAGTAAACTGGATAAACCAGAAAGTATTAGCAACACCCTGGAACAATTCTGTTTAACTGATTGTCCAGGGAACTAATGGTAGAGGGCGGTTTTGGACAAGGGGAATTCGATAGACTGTTCGATAGCGATTTGGAAGGGAGGAATTGGATAAAGTTGAATACCATCCTGTGCCATTAGCTCCCAGGTAATTGTTTTTAATTATAAATTTGCATACCAACTCTCCACAAAAGAAAATTTGTCATTGTTCTATCACCATGATCAACAATATTTATGCCGAGTGCTCTAGAACCCTTTATAACTTTCTTTTAATTGCCTTCGCAGTCTTTAAAACCGTAGCTTAGCACTCCAATAATAAGCGTATTAATTTGTTTAACGTGGAAGTTCTTACAAAGGAAGAGACAAGCATTAATTTTGTTTAGTTAAAACAAGCTTTGCTTTAGAACAGCAGGTGGTAATTGAAACAAAACAAGGACTCATTAGAGGAGCGTCTGGTGGCTCACGATACAAACAGAGCACACTAGAAAACCCAAACACAAGAGCCCTGAAATAAAGTGGTCATCATCTAATTAACAGAACATGTTTTAATTACCGGGTAAACCATGCAGCGCAGTGTGTCAATTTAACTGATGTGCTAAGTGCCAGTTTACAATATCAGAAACAGACAAATAATTGGAATCTAATTACATCCAGGTCTATTGCACACCAGCGCCTCAAGCCCATCTTAATAAACAAGTTTTTACATCAAACCATGAATAGCAAATACAGCAGGGCTGTTAATTGCTACATTGTGATATTGGGACTTTGCCAGCTTTGACTATTAAAATCAGCTCTTATGTCAATTGCAGTTGCTTTGCTACGCTTTAATTAGAATCAAATGAGAGGCAGAGATGGGGCTGTATTACGGCAATTCAATATATGTAAATAAGATAACTGGCTAATCTTTTTATTTTATTTCTGAGCCTCCATGCAATAGGCGGTTTAGTTATGGTAATAGGTTATCACTTTGCAAATGAAGTAGACTTGCACTGTGAGATGAATCAAGAAACATGTAATCTTTACTAGAGAGCCTAAATATTCTCTGTCGTTGCAAGTGGGCTCCGTGGAACTCTCCCATATTGTGCTATATTCATACTGCCTGTATTGGCCCAGGTTGTTTGCAGGGATAGATTTTGAGGGTGTATTTCACTTGTCTAAATAAATGTGTGATCCATAACATGCTATTTACAATGCTCAGACAGATATTTCATGATCATCTACTTTAATGGAGAATCATTTGTTGGAGGACTTGAAAAGTGGCACAGAAGGCCCACATAAATACTGAATGATGCAAACTTTAAATTAAGACACTGAAAAAGAGAACACTCATATTTTCAGACTGTATATAAACTGTGGTGCTTGTGAGGGAACTCCCAAGTATGAAAATGAAATCTATGAGACGAAGACTGTTGGACCATTTTTCAGTATTTTGCAAATAGGAAAGGAAATAGGACAGTGATCATCAAAATGTTACTAAGTAATGATCTCCTTATGTTTCATTAGAATTGTAATTAGAACTGACCATGATTTTGGGAAACCTGTTTCATGATCAAGCACTTTCCTCTTTTGTTTCAGAAAAATCTCCCGAAATTGCCTGTACTTGTATGCCTGGGGCAATGATAGCCACATTCAACTGGGTCAAAATAAAGCTTTAAAAGATATCATTCTCAGGCCCACTGAACTAGAAAAACGTTAACCAAGGAATTCCCTGTTTATTAATGGTGGTTAGATATTGGGA
Source organism: Petaurus breviceps papuanus (assembly GCF_028583685.1). Lineage (NCBI taxonomy): Eukaryota > Metazoa > Chordata > Mammalia > Diprotodontia > Petauridae > Petaurus > Petaurus breviceps. Next base: position 42,634,872 of record NW_027185761.1, on the reverse strand, counting down.
ATGGTGTTTAGCACAGTGCCTGGCACATACTGGATCCTTAATAAATGTCTGTTCATCATTCGGCTAAACACAAGGTTGAGTCTTGACTCACAGGCAAATTGGATTTAAGTGAGGCAGACTCACATAAAGTCAGCAGCCTCACTCTCTCTTCCATAGTCATTGAAGTCCAGTGGCAAGACAAAAGTAGAAATGACTGGCCGTTGCCTGGGATGCAGTGGATGACCTTGGCATCTTTGATATCTGATAAAGCTATAAGCATTTCATAGTGCCTGCTTTAGAACAAATCCTTCTCATCCTCCCATTCTGCCAAGGGAAGCCCTCACATGCTTGGGGTAGATAACCTTTAACTCACTGATGGATTTGAGGTCACCTGATTCAGCCCATGTGCAGACATGGTTTTACCAGGGTGTGGCCACTGTGTACACTACATCTTCTTGCAGCCACAGGTGAGAGTTGAGCGCCAGGTGTATACCAAAGGTGGGTGAGCAGCCCGGAAAAGGGCTCAGCAAGCCCTCATAGCAGATGTGCTAGTTCCCCCTGAACATCCCATAATAAATGTTTATTGACTGACTGACTGAACAATGGATAACACCATCCATGTCCTCCTTCTTCAGACCTTCTTCAGGATGTTTTTATGATTCCTTTTGCTACATGCTAGAAACTAAATCTGCACTCCAAGCAAGGTTGGGGATCCTTGCCAGAACAATCAATCTGATGTAGTAATTCATCAGGAGAATGGAAGCATCTCTAGGGCAGGGACCATTCTTCAATTTATTATCAGTCCTTGGAACCTAGCACTGTGCTGTCAGCATAGTATTTTTCAATAAATGTTTGTTGTTTATGGATTGAAAGCATTGTAGATTGAAAGTGAGCCTGTTTAAACCTGGGTATTAAAGACTTTACTTAACCCATTTTCTCCCCTCTGTTGAAATTGCAAAACCCAACAGTTGGGTTGGGATAAAGTCATCCCGTCTTCCTAAAACAATACTCAATGTTACTCAGCTGCCTTGGTTCCTGTGAGTTCATGTTCAAATTTCTATCACACCATTGTTTGAGGCTTATGCATTCTGAATATTGGGTCTGATGGACACTTTCCAGTTCCCAAGAGGGAGCAAGCACACCTTGCAAAATCCTGGAGGAGCCCACATCTTTCCAACACCTCATCAGATTGTTTAGTGGAGAGTAACAATATTCTTCAAACTCATGTGGCTGGGGAAATCACAAAGGATTTCAGACTATGGTACCTCATCTATCAGTTTCAAAAGAAAAATAAAGCTTGGTTGGTCAACTGTTAGGAAAACAAAAACACCATTTATCCCCCCTTTTCTCATCTTCTGCCCACATCTTACACAAGATCATGCCAACAGCAGGAGGAATGCGGAATCAAAATGTTTAAAATTCATGTAAAAATGTGTAGAAAATGTAAATGGCTGGAAAAGGAATGTAATAAGGTTAAACTTTATGAGCATAATTCCATATGTTTAAAGTGTTTTGTCATTATGTCAAATACAGATGAAGCTATAAATTATCTCAAAATCAATGTCAAGTTTCAACCTAATGCTGAATATATGTATATGTATGTATATACATATACAACTTCAGAATTCTTATTAAAATATGAAAACACGCTAAACATAGAAAAGCTAACAACTGTATAAAAAGTGAGACAAAGTGTTACTAATGTCTGCCAACTGGTATTACTCACCCATGCAATCAATCACACATGAGCAACCCCTATGGCTGATAACCAGGGAAACTGAAATCCACCTCTCACGTAAAGTTGACTTATTCACAGTTACTCCTGTAAAGAATTTCTATTATTCTGTTGGCCTGACTTTAATACTATGAGGGCCTATTAAACAGGTGCAGGAATCATTTGCCCAATGATGATGTCTTTGCAATAAACAGAAAATCATCAACAATGAAAATATATTTTCTCCTAAGAATTTCAAACAGATCATTCCATATTTGGACCTTATTAAATTACATCCACTTTTTATTACAAGAATTATTACTGGCATTCTGTCAAAGTCATACATGAACAATCTTAGGCATATACCTAATGTTTTGGGAGCTGTCATTTTCAGTACCATTGTAAACTTCATTCTGGATTACCAAACTTTCAAGTTTAAGGTTACTTTTTTCACTTATAAACCAATAATCCTTAATAAGTCCTTAATGTCAGCTAAAAAGATTCAGCCTCAAAAGTCCATTTCCTCAGAGACATTAAATTCTTGGTCTATAATTTCACCAAGAAACCTGGAGTTTCTGCATACGAGCTAGAAAACAATATGGAACAGTAAGAATTTGCCAAAGCTTCCTAACCTAGGAAGCTTTTTTATATTTCTTGAAGTAAAGGAATGCAATTTGAACTTTCAAAATAGAAAGAATTGCAAGATAAAATTAAAAGAAGGACTAGAAAAGAGATTTTCACTATTGAGAAATAAAAATATAATGTGGTTTTCAAATGATAAGATGAATTTGAATATTTGATTTCAAAGCAGAGGGTACAAATCCTTGCTAAGAGTTAATAATATGCCTTTCAATCTGAATTTTACTAATACAGTGCCACAACATGGAAGAGGAAGTAAGACCTAGTATATTATTTTGAAGACATTTTACCAAGTAAGATTAAAGTACCAGCAAGGTCATTATACCAGACTAGAATGATGTCTTCATTAATATAAAACCTTAGAGAAATCATTCAAACCCTCTATAGCTCAGTTTCCTCTTTTGCGAAAGAATAATAATAAATATCTGACCTACCTACCTTGCAGGACTGTTGTGAATATGAAATGAAATAATGTATGGAAAAGTATTTTCTTAAACACAGTTGAAGCTTTTGTCTCTGTCTCCAACAGCAAAAGGCTGTTCCCTGAAGGGTGACTCTACCCAGTGCTCTCTGCTACCACCATCAACATCTGGGCCTCTGCTAATGGATTTGCCTTTAGTCACACCACCACTATGGTGAAGCTCAAAGGGGCTGCCAAGGCAAGGCAAAGAAAAGCATTCCTTGCACAAAGGATGAGGACATGTCAGAAGATGAAGAAGAAAGCAATGGAAAAGAGGTGGTGGTTCCTCCAAAGAAGGGCAAGAAAGCTGCGGCTACACCAACAAAGAAGGTACCACCAGTCAAAACAAGCAATGGTTACTACCACACCTGCCAAGACAACAGTCCTGATCCCTGGAAAGAAGGCAGTTATGACTCAGGCCAAGAAAGTGGCCACTGTAGCCAAAGTGGGCATCACAACAGGCAAGAAGGGAATCACTCTGGTTAAAGCAGTGAACACAATTTATTTTAATATATATTATATTAATATTTAATTATGTATTATATAGCAACATAATATATAATTTCTTTTTAGTTTACAGCATTGTATGCACCATCTTTGCTGATCATTATCCCCATTTTATGTGTGAAGGATCTGAGGCACAGAAAATATGTGTATGTGTGTGTATAAAATGCCAAGCATTTGCAACCAAGTCTTAAAAAGAGAAAAAAGATTTAAAAGATCATAGATTTGAAGCTGGAAGAGACAGAGGACAGCTGGTCCACGTCGCTCTTTTTCAACAGGATCTAAGGCAAAGGAAGCTTAAGTGATCCCCCCTCCCCCAGGGTCTCACAGTCTGAAGTGGGATTTGACTCCAGGTCCTCCTGACTCCAAGTGAAGTGCTCGCTGTATGACGCCATGCAGGCCTTCTCTGATCTGCATGTAAAGAGATCACTAGGTGGTTCTGGTGACAGTATTTAAACTAAAACAAAATAGCCAAAGGTAATTTTTAAAATTCATTTTAAACTTATATACAAAATGAGAAAAGAAAAAAGATGCCATATATATATATAGCAGAACATGAGAGGATTCAAAATAAAATAATTTCTGTTTCAAAAAAAAACCTATATAATAAATATTATTCATTGTTTTCAAACCTAAGAAACTTTCTTTTTGCTTCCTTGAAGTTTTTCTTTTGTTCTCTGCTCTGTACTTTTTACCTTATTTTTCCCTCCCCCCATTGAAGACTACAATTAAACAAATTATATATATGTGTGTGTGTGTGTATACACATATATATACACATACATATGTGTAGGTGTATATGTGCATATTTATATATATATGTATCTATGCATATATATACAGATATCTATAAACATATGTATATGTACTTATATTCATATATGTAAGACCATACTTTGCATATTTCCATTTGTCATTTCTTTCTCTGAAAGTGAATAGCATCTTCCTTCCTAAATCCAAATCTTTCCATGTTTTTTCTAAATCAACCACTTTGTCATTTCCTACACACAGCAATAATCCAACACAAGCACATGCTATCTGAGAGATTGTCTATGAAAGGTTTTTTCCCCCTAATTTTCTGCATTCCCTCTATTCCTGGCTACTTTGGGTTTGTTTATACAAGAAATTCTTTATTTTTTTTTTGGAGGGGGAAAGGCAGGGCAATTGGGGTTAAGTGATTTGCCCAAGGTCACACAGCTAATAAGTATGTCAAGTGTCTGAGCCTAAATTTGAACTCAGGTCCTCCTCATTCCAGGGCTGGTGCTCTATTCACTGTGCCACCTAGTTACCTAAATTCTTAATTTAAAATAATAAAAATTATCCATCTTACACTTTGACAATGCTCTTACCTTCTAATATAGTATAAGGTCAGATACTGAAAAATATTTTTTTAAAGAAATTGAGGTGGCCATTGGAAAAGTAATCTTGGTTATTTGCAGAAAAAAAAGTCCTGCCATTGGGGCACAAAATAGGCACCCAATATATGTTTGTCAGTTTCATATGTTTTGATCTAATAATCTTGATCTTGAAATATCTATATTGATCATATTTCTAGGTAATTGCTTACCTCTCCATTCTAGGTTTCCATTATATTATAGTTGAGCCTTCTCAAAAGCTACCCCCATCCTACATAATCATGTCTGATGTGGTCTTTTTAGATACTGAATTTTAAAGGAAATCATAAGAAAGAGGGCAGTTGCTTATACCCTCAACTAAAGAGAGACTGGCATACTGGCCTTAAACAATGATAAGTCAGGGGTTGGCTATTTTATTAAGTCTTATTTTTAATTTGATTTGGAGCCAGATTTTCAAGTTGACAACTTTTAAGCAAGACATGTGCCGCTGCCTTTGCTCCTTTTCTAACTTGTGTAAGTGGGGTAGCTGTCCTATAAGAGGTAGTTAGGATCCTGGCAATGCAAACTGTTTTGTGCCAACAATTCATTAGTAGCAGAAATGTTGCCTTTCCAAACCAATTCCAACTGTATATAATCCCATGAAGACTGTTCAGCAATGGAATGTGCTGCAGAAAAAGGACCTTTTTAATCTTCTCTCCTGAAGATCTTTAAAAATAAGTTACAGACCACCAGCTGTTACTTTCAGGTGTTGTCCCTTCCATGGAGTCTTTCAAGCACTTCCCTTAGTTCTAGGTCCTTTTTTTTTTTTTTTGAGGGGCAGTGCTTTAGGGAAAAGTGAACAGTGAAAAGCAAGTTAGTAATAATAGGATCACAGCTTTAGACCTATATGAGGCCTTAGAGGTGAGAAAGTCCAATCATTTTATGAGGGACACAGAGTCCCTCATTTTACAGATGAGAAGAAAAAGGCAGAGAGAGGTTAAGTGAATTGCAGATTCACAGAGCTAGTAAGAATGTGCGGCAAGAGGCTTTGGGAGCACTTTAAAAAGACAGTAACTCAAACTTATAAACAGAGGAAAGCAAAGGTAGGGCAAAGAGTGAGCCCAGAGGGAGTGTCCCATCCTCCGCCCACCATACAATACAAGAGATGACCAGTAACCAAAAATGCATTCAGCTGGGACCTGAGAGAGGATAAATGAGGCAATGAAGAAAGACAGCTTCAGAAATCTATGAGGGCCTTTACTCTTAGGGTCCAGCAAGAGCTACCCATAACTCAGGGAAATTTCATAGGGACTTCAGGAAAGGAGGGAAGGATTCCATCCAACCAGAAGGTAAGAGACCCCTTTGCCAAATGTAATGTCTAAGCTTGAGCTCACTTTACCCTGGATTTTATATAGACTTGTGGTAGAGTATGTTCCAGACTCCTAGGGTTGCGACCACAGGCTCACTCTTTATCTGGTCAGACAGACAGCTTCAGAGCAGTTAATAATCTTACTTTATTCTAGGCTAGTCTTCTCAAAGGAGGTTGTTGATAATGGGAGCACCATCTCCTACAGCATTCCCTAATCACCCTTCTCATAGGGGCTGGTGAGAAGTAGGGTTCAGGGCGGGGGCAACTACACCTATGTCTCAATGGGGTCAATTGAGACAGGTACAACTTGTCCACTCCCCTAAGTCCCCTCAAATCTCAATGAGGACTTGACACAGATTCCCCCCAAGCCTTGACAGGAGCCAATCATAATATTCCAGCTTGTGCATTCAACCCTAAGGGTTTCCTGCTCACTAACCAGTACCCACCTGCTTTATAGGGCAACAGACAAAGAAGACATATTGCTAGTAATAGCCTCCAATCTTACGTTACCTTATCCCTGTATCTCGCTGTGCAGTCACAGTGGATATTTACAATTTAAGCACAGATGTTTATATTATTTATCATTATATAATGCTGCACAAGTGTGGTAGAGATGTTCACAAGTCATGAGCCTGGGAAACAGTGTTATGGCCAGGGATCCTGGGAAACTAAAATCTAACAAAGAATAACAAAAATCCACTTCAGACACACTAAAATCCACCTTACTTACATAGAGGTATGTCTGTTTGTTTTACTAATTGTAACGTAATGCCAAGGAAAGGCAACTTCCCAAGGTTCAGAATACCAGCATAGGTGCTCTCCATTTTATTCAGTGACCAACCAAGAACAGAGAAGATCAAAATATGACATCATTCAAAATACAGCATTTACTAAGTGTGATTAAATAATCTCCAAGTACTACCCCACAAAGTCCCTCTTCTAAATACTACTCCACCCCTAGGCTGTACCTTCATTTAGTCCATCACAAAGCCCCTCTTCTCAAATGGAGATTAGTTTCCAATCATAAGTAAAGTACATTCATTTGTTCAATCATAGAATACAAAAAGGTCAAAAGTTCCCCACCCCTGGATCACAATTGAATCTACCCCAGAGTTACAACAAGTTTAAGCACAGCATTTAATACCCAAATGGAGGTCTTTTCTTCATCTTGACACTAGGCAAGTTCTCAGCAATCTTTGTTCCTGGGGAGACAAAGCTTAGCAAGGCCACAAGATACATTACCAGTCTCTTCATTAATTCACCCTCTGTCTGCAGAACAGTCCTAGGACCCCTGAAAACATTAGCAAAACCCTCTTCCAGGATTTCTGTAAACATACAACAAGAAAATCCTTCAGGGCTTCTGAACCAACAGCAAGGTTCCAAGAATTCTGCAAGAACAGCACTGTTCTCCACCAGTGGACAGTATTCACTCTCTGTCTGCAGGACAGTCTCAGTAGCTCTGAACCAACAGCAAGGTTCCCAACCTTCTGCAACAACAGGACTGTCTTTCACCAGTGGACAAATCTGGCAAAACAACATCAAAACAGACAGACAAAGTACCAACAAAACATCCATGTCTCCTCAGTCCTCGGCAGCTCTGGGTGGCAGCTCTCAAAGTCCTGGCCAATTCAAAGTGGCCCTCAGCAATCCTCTCAGTTTCTCTCTGCCTCCAGAGGGTGCTGCTTCCAAAAAGTTCTTCTGCCTCTCTCTTGTCTCTCCAAATCTACGTCACCAGCTCCTCCCAGTTCAGGACTCTCTTTTCACCTCAATAAGTCCATCCCACAAGTGGGATTAACAAGCTCTTGGTTTTAACACAATCAATTTGAAAACCAAGCCAATACAGGGGGATCTTTATATTCCATTACTCACACTAACTCTTCCAGATATATTACCTCAATAAATACTCCTAATTAACTAAAAGCTAATTAAAGCTGGATAGTTAATAAACATCAACTAGATCAGAGGTGAGGAATCTGTGGCCTTGAAGCCACTTGTGAACTTCTAGGTCCTTGGGCATGTCCCTTTGACTGAATCCAAACTTCACAGAACAAATCTTCTTAAAAAAAGGCTTTGTTCTGTAAAACCTGTACTCAGTCTAAAGGCCACACCCAGGGACCTGAAAGTAACATGTGACCTCGAGGCGGTTTCCCCATCCCTGAACTAGATACTCAGTGGAAGCAACCAGTGGGAACCCATGAGTGATAGTACCAGAAATCCCGTAATCCCTCCCCTACCCTGAAGAGAAAAGTACAAGCTGCTTCCTAAAGACCCAATCTGCTCTTTTAGCAGGAATCTAGTATTTTATTTCTTATACACTACAAAATTCATACTGAATTAGACTAGAGGAACCCAAACTTGGATCTTGGGAGATTTTCCTAAAGAAAATAAATTTCCTGAATTTTAGGTGATTTTGGAAGAACTCACCTTAATCTAGAATCCTAAGTCATTCTCTTTTTTAAAATTATTTTACCAAATTGATTAATAAAAAGATACATTCTCTTCAACCCAACATAAAAAATGGGAATGGAGTCAAACAAAGTTGTAATCATTGAGCTTCATGATTTTTTTTTCTGCTCCACTCACCCAAGAATCTGATTTCTAGATCATTCATTTTGCAACTCTTCACTTACTAGCTTTGGATTCTTTCATTTCCTTGAGAGCAAGGAAGAAATGCAAATTGAATCTTCCTAACTCAAATTATCTCCCCAAACTGTTGCTATCCAAAAGGGGCATATAATTGAGCAGAGAAGAAGAGGCTTTCAAGATTACTATTTATTTTTAATCAATGACTTTCTGTTAGTTGCTTTCTCTGTAGATGCCCATTTGTTTTTTTCTTTGAAGATAGATATAAGTGCCTTGAGGGCAGGGACTTTGTTTCCCTTTATAGATACTTATTACTTAGTAGAAACTGATTGATTGGTTGATTATGTTTTATATTATTGTTGTTGTCAGTCATTTTCAGTTGTATAAAATTTCTTTGTGACCCCATTTGGGGTTTTCTTGGCAAAGATATTGGAAAGGTTTGTCTTTTCCTTTCCTGACTTATTTTACAGATGAGGAAATTGAGGCAAACAGGGTTAAATGATTTGCCCAGGGTCACCTAGCTAGTAAGTATCTGAGGCCAGATTTGAACTCAGGAAGATGAGTCTTGCTGACTCAAGTCTGACACTCTATGAACTGTACACACTTAGCCCCTTTTATATTTTGTATGTACTTATATATTTACTTGTTTTCCATCAATAAGCTATAAACAATTTGAGTGCAGGGACTATATCGTTTTTGTCTATGTATATCCAGTATCTAACAGAATGAGAGATACATAGTAGGCTCTTAATAAGTGTTTATCAATAGACTGATGGATAACTTTCTTAATTGTGAAATATTTGCATATTAAGTTAATAAAGAAAAAACTGTGAAAAAATGGTACATAAACTTTATGTTGTAAAACCTTACTTTTTTTTTAAGAAAATAATTGTCCTTCCGTTCCATATTCATCCTAAAGGGACCTCTGCAAATAATTTTCTTACTTTGTAATTTATTCAAATAAAAGGAAGAATTTATTAAAGTTTTGGTAACAATATACAAATAAATCTTAAAAATACAATAAAAATCATATAACATTTGTAGGCATTTATTTATGGATGGGAGCCCTTATAATGTTAATTTTTACAACAAATACTATTAAGATGTCTTGAACAATATTGCTACTCATAATTTTTCAATGACTAATCAACATCAATAATAAGTTATCATAACACCTGCAGCAGAAAACCCCATTCCACACAAATAAGATATTGCAAATGGCATCAAGTTTATATCCACCTGTTGGATTAAACCAAAGAATTCTTTATTAGGCAATAGCTAAAATCTAATAACATTTCATGCTCAAATACTCTTTTTAAATATACTATCACAAAACAAATCACATTAGCTATGAACAAATGGATCTTTTCTGCCTGTGGCCAATGAATCCTTTATTAATTTACATTTAGAAATATTTGGATTTTTAAATGAAAATGAGAATTGTTTTTTCTAAGACTGCCAAATACTTTCTTGCTTCAAATTCACTTTGCAGAACAGTTTTTTTTTTAAATTAGGAAATGCAAATGTGTATTTTTATATTTATTATTCACAGTTCTAATTTTTCATAAATGCATCTTTGTGAATCAAAGTATGAATCTCATAATATGACAGTGATCCATTATACATACATTTTTAATCCAACAAATACAAATGCTTCAGAAGGATTTTTTGTTATAGAAAAATTTTGCTTCATATTTCATTTTAATAGCTGTTGCCATTTTTTTAAGCTCAAATACCCTCTGAAATACTTTGTCAAGAGAAAACCACCATGTTTTGCAGTAATTCAGCAATGTCCTAAATTCTGTTTCCAAGCCACCACACACTTTTACATTGAGCCTTCCTTTTAATGGACTGCATAAAAAATAATAAAGTAGATTATTTTTGTAACAATTTGAAAAATACATAGCATTTATTTTCTATTTATTGATTCAGATCCAAGTATCAGGGGTTATATTTTAACAGTATTTGCAGATTTTCATTTGATCCTGATATCAATTCACTTCCATAAGGACAAAATCCAATACAATTCACCCATGATGTTGTTTTCATTTTAAAATAATACAATTATATTGAAATTTTTTTTGGTTATGACATTGCCATTGACAGATTTGCAAACTAACAGATATTCCCTAATACTCATTTCAACCTATAGCTATATGTATATTGAAAGATAAAGATATACATATATACACATATATGTGTACATATATATTTCTATATAAGGACAGATAGATGATAAAAAGATAGATAGACAGATAGAATAAAAATGGGCATTTTTGCCTCTTTTGCTTTATGCACTTACAATACAAAATAGGAAGATTTTACTTTCCCGATTCAGTGGTCAGAGAAGTCATCAGCCATTGGGACAGTTCTGCTTTCAATTATATGATCTGCATATGGAACCCTTCTAACTTACCATATCTGATTCCCCAGACATTCCTAGCTATAGGCACTATCAACTTTTCTTCTGCCAAATTAGGCTCTTTTACACTTTATGATTCTATAAACAACCTCAAAGTCAGTAATAGTTGGGTTTGTTTTTAAGTCACAGACATAGATTTTGGAAAAAATACACTTGTTTTTTCCTAATTAAAAACAACTAATTTTCTCTGGAAAATTATTTTAACCTGTCAATATATCCTGCATTTACACTTTCAACTGGGCATTTCAACTTATTCAGTTTCATGCTATATGTGGATAATATATTTGAACGAGTAAATAGCATCAATAACATTACTTGTGAATACCAGTGATAAATATAGCGGAAGCTTTCTTTTATTTCTGTTTCTGCATGTCTGCTCCCTAAGTTATCTCTACTGTCTTTGCTTATCCTAGTTTCAGTAGGTCCAGTGCTTTTTTTCTTCAAATCAGTTATGTATTTCTGTACACAATGGAAGAGTATTCCTCCCTTTGAAAAATTAAGGACAAATTTTAAATTGTAATTTAAATTAATTAACTTAATTTTAAATGTAATTGATGAATTCCCCCATGCTATTCTCATTTTTGTTGACTGTGATTCAGAATTTTTGTTATTGAAAAGTGTGGTTGGCCAGGAGTAGTGATTAAATTAAGGTTGGTGAATCACTTGACTTTCAGTTTGGATTTTCAGTGAGCTAAAAGTCAGTCAGATATCTACACTAACTCCAGAACCAATATGGGGAGCCTGAAGGAGTGGGGGACCACCAGGTGACTAAGGAGGAGCAAATTGACCCAGTAAAGAAATGCAGTAAGTCAAAGTTCTCATGCAGATTAAAAGTGGGATTGAGAGATAATAAAGGACTACTGTACTTCCAGATTCCATGAGATAGGGAGAATTAGTCTCCAAAAAATGAATAAATGAATGAAGATATGATAGATAGATAGATAGATAGATAGATAGATAGATAGATAGATAGAT
>NW_027185761.1:42620244-42622883 GCF_028583685.1 Petaurus breviceps papuanus | reverse complement strand
GATAGATAGATAGATAGATAGATAGATAGATAGATAGATAGATAGATAGATAGATAGGTGGATGGATGGATGGATGGATGGATGGATGGATGGATGGATAGATGGATAGATAGATAGATAGATAGATATATGGATGATGGATAGATAGATAGATAGATAGATAGATAGATAGATAGATAGATAGATAGATTGATTGATTGATAGATGGATAGTAGGTAGAGAATGTATTTATGCAGGAGCTGTCCTAAAAAATATCCAATAATTTTGGCCATTGCTTCATACTCCTCTAGAGCCTCCCTCTTTACGGTTACCTTCTCTCCATTTTGTATCCCTAGAGCTCTGCATGCTACCTGGCAAATAGAAAGTGCTCAAAAATGCTTGTTGCTTGCTTAGTGCTCTTGACTGTTTGGAATTATTGGTGCTCCTGGAAAAGGGGACAGGCATCCACACAGTCTGAAAACCCTGATAGTGCATGTTGGATTAAATTGACAGAAGAGTTGTGCACTCTAAGTAACTGTGTTGTATAAATCATTCCTCTTTGGTCATAGTTTATTTAAACTGAGAAGATGAGATTTACATAATTTTTTATTATTTTTAATATTATTATTATTTATTATTACTAATATTATTATTTAAGCTAAGATGAGACCCTCTGGCACAATCAGCATGTGACTGCCTAGGGTGCCGCTATAGCCGTGGGCCTTTCTTCATCCTGAATGTCTTATTGGTTGTAACTTGAGAGACATGGTGGAAAGAAAACCTTCATCACCACCTTCACTGGTTCAGTGAATGTTATCCCCTAGTTCTGTCATCCTGCTTCCATCACGCCCAGATTACTGACGTGAAGAATCCCTTTGGTGTTCAAATTCACAATACTGCCTTAGAAGATGAACCACACCCCCAGGTGTGTCTGGCCTTTGTGCAGCTGAGTGATTTTAGACCCAAAGATTCCTGGCTACAGGCTACCTGAAGAGTTGAGCTAAGAGGTGGCAGATTATTTCAGTTCATTCCTAGAAAGACAGAAACAGGAAGAAGACCAGGACAGGAGTATAAGGCTGTCTCCTAACAATAGCAGAAAGGAAACCCCATGCTGTGATATCAAATGTTCTCATCTTTACATCTTGAAGATCTTTTCCCCTGAATTTTGCTCAATTGAATCGCCCAGGGAGGTGAGAACGCACAGGTAAAATATTGGTATTTTCTCTGTAACCTGCATACATACACACTTAGGTATGTGTATATAGATATATAGATACACACATACATATATACACATATGCCCAAATGTGTTGTTTCTATATTTACACACATGTATGCATGTGCATGTTACAACACACATATATTCTATATATTATCTGTAATCTCTATAATGTATCTGTATATTGGGGGCTTTGTTATTTTAAAATTCTTGATTAGCAAAAAGAAGCTAAGTAAGAGAGAGTCTGGTATACACATCCTAGAATTTGAGGAGAGCAGATTTAAAAAAAATCAAGGAAAAGAAGTAAGACCCCCAAATCTCTGACTGTAAAGGCAAAAGTGGCTCAGGTGAGATGAAGAGGGAGGCATCCTGAATCTGAATGTCTTCAGTCAGTTAGTACAAAACCATTTGCTTAATAGCTACTACGTTTCAGTCACTATTCTAAGGCTAGAGATAAAATGAATGACAAATGGTCCTAGCCCTCAAGGAACTTACCCTCTAAAGGGGGAAGCATGAAAATAAATAGTTATATACAATATAGATATAGCGTAAATGGAAAGCAATCTCTGAGGGGAAGGACCAAGGAAATCATTATTGAGTCCACTAAGGATAAAACAAGGGACAGCTAAGGAGACCAAGGTGACTCCACAGGGAACAACCCAGTGAGCCCATATGCTAAAAAGAAATTCACAAAAGATGCAGCCAGGGGACCAACTCCTTGCCAAATACAATAGCAAAGCACATAGTCCCAGAAGAATAGTGAGAGGCAAGTCAATGTCCAGAATGGTTTATGGCTTGGGGGGCGGGGAGGGGAAGTGGAGAAATTTGTAAAGAATATGAAAAGAGCTTGAAGAAGGCCTTTCTACAGTCCAGACCAAAAAAGGATTTGGTCACTTTGAATGGATTTTTTAAAAATGATCATACGTGACAGAAAGAAGGTGGGAATATGAAAAGGCTACCGTGTTTCCCCGATAATAAGACCTATCCCGAAAATAAGTCCTCCCCTTACTGTGTAAGATTCCTCTAAAATAAGCCCTATTGAGAGTGCTACTGTAGTGAAGGTGATCCCCTGCGCTACACGCTACATTACGGTACCCTCTGTATGCACCGTCCTCCCCCAGGTGAAATGCACGCTGCGCTCCGAGCTGCATCCAATCAGAGCTGCAGCAGTGAGCGCGTCATCCTGTTCTTCCCCAGTGATTCGCTTGCTGGCGCCATTGAGAGCAGTGCCGTGGAGGAGAGCTGAGGCAGGACAACACAAGCCCTCCCCTGAAAATAAGCCCTCTGGTGTTTTTCTTTCCAAAAAAATTAATAAGACAGTGTCTTATTATCGGGGAAACATGGTATTTAACTCATGCTTTCTCAATCAGGGAGAATAGCCTCAAGATTTGAATGGAAAGGAAGGAAGGAAGGAAGGAAGGAAGGGAGGGAGGGAGGGAGG
>NW_027185761.1:42590522-42620144 GCF_028583685.1 Petaurus breviceps papuanus | reverse complement strand
GAGAGAGAGAGAGAGAGAGAGAGAAAGAAAGAAAGAAAGAAAGAAAGAAAGAAAGAAAGAAAGAAAGAAAGAACGAAAGAACGAAAGAACAGACTGAATATTTTGTCATTATAATAACCAAACTGGGCCTGTGATCTTTGAGAAATCAGGAAGAATATACAATGTGATTGCAGATTTGGACCCGGCAAATGTTGCCCGGATATTCTAAAAGGGAAAAAAGGTAGATTCTGCACAATATAGGCTTGAGAGATCATTATGGGAGGCAAGATGGTTCCATGAAAAGAACACTAGATGAGAGTTCATGGAGTTGAAGGAGCTAGATTTCAATCCTCTCTGTCCATTTTTGTCCATATTATATAACGTTAGGCAAGTCTATTTATAAAAGGAGAGGTTTGAGACTGATACTTAAAGGGATTCCATGGTTCCTTCTAGATCAAAATATATAATTCTATGATCAAGTGGATAGTTTGTAAGTTCTTAGAAAGATATGTAGTAATGATGACCAGCCAAGCAGATGTAGTGGGCATAAGGATGGTAATACAGCATAAGTAACTCCAGGTTATTGAAAGTCTCCATTTTGTAACTAAATAGCTGTTTTATAAGCTGTCTTTTGTAACAAGATAAGTACTTGTGCATAGTTTGGTAATGGCATATTTGTGTATCCCCTAAATCCAGTCAACGATCGCTGATAACACGTGTTGGCAAGTAACTATGTCCCCCAAATCTGGTGGACTCTGACAGCTACTGGCTAATGGTGGTGATAATAAAGTGAGCTAAAGGTTTGAGTGATAGCTTCCTTTCATAATAAGCTTAGGTAAGAGATCAACAATCAGAACTCAGTAACTCCTTGTAAATTCCCTAACCAAGAACCCTAAATGCCAACCACAGATTCTAGGCAACAGCTTCCTCCTGTACCAACTAGGCCAGACTCAGGAATTTCCCACACTCAGAAATTTGACGTGCTATGTTCACTCAGCATCTCAGAGGGGGAGGCGGGGCCTCCAGGTGACAGAGATGAAATATTGCCAGTGTGAGACATATTTCCTGGGACCTTTAGGAGTCAGGTTGATGGTTTTTCCCTAAAAGGGCTGATGTTTGTATTGTTGAAGATAATTGTGTTTGTTGCTTAATCAAGAGTAGTTGCCTACATTGACAACTATACGTTATTTAGTGTTTTTATTATACTAGTCAGCACATGTAGCAGTAAATCAGTTTGATGTCTACACCATATGTTACAAACAGCCTCCACATATTTTCTTAAATGTACTTTGCCCTCATCTACACCTTCAGTCCCTCAGTCAACTGTCCTCATAGTCTCTCAAAGTGTTTTTGGACTTCCTTCCTTCCTTTTCCAATCTTGACACTATAGTTAACCATCTTATTAACGATATTTTTTCATTCTTGGATGTCTTAGCCTTTCAACCACAACTTGTTCTTTCATGTACTTCTGTGTCCAGCTTCCATAGTCCCACCAGCCCTGCAAAGAATGAGGAAGGGTCTATTTTCTCATCCCTTCCTTGGAGACAAGGGATAAGTTATATTTTCCCATTCATATTGCTATATTCTTTGTACATGTAATTTTCTTAGTAAAAAGTCCAGGGTGAAAGCACAAAGCACTTAAGGCTGGAGGCTTCTTAAGAGAACTGCCTTATGTAGGAGCTTCAAAGGGAGCTGGGAAATTTCAGGCCCACGGGAAGGAAGCTATCCCCTAGACCTGGAGCACTTCCAGTACAAAGGCAGATATGTATGAGATGGAACATCATATAGGGGGAAAGAGACAACAGGTAAGTTTGACTAGAGTGGAGAACATTTACTGAGGGCTATTATGCCATAAGAATGGAGAAGGAGATGGGACTTTCCTTTTCCCCTTATTTCACATTAAAGACAGTATAGAATAAGGTCACTGGGTTACCTAAAGTATAAATAAGAAAAACGAATGTTTATGAAGCACTTTAAGATTTGCAAAGAAATACATGCATATGGTACATATAATTCTATTTTATCTTCACAAAAACCCTGAGAGGCAGGTGTAATTATCCTCATTTTACAGAGTAGCAAACTGAAGCAAGCTGGAATAGCACCAAGATTCAGTATCTGAGGCAGGATTTGAACTCAATTCTTCTTGAGTCCAAGACCGTTAGTGTATTATCTACACCCTTATGTTGTCTCAAGACAGAGTGTGCATACCAAGGCTGAGCACTTGAATCTGTCTTAGTAAGCTGTATCATATAAGGTTTTATTGACATTTAATACATCTTTTTTTTTAACCAGACTTATGAATTCATTGGTGTAAGAAGTTAACAATAAGAAGCCTTCCCTCCCAATCCAGATGATTTCTTGCTCTACAATTTATAATCCTGGAGAATTTTTTGTTGCACTAAAGGGTTAAGTGACTGGTTCCCAGAGTCACACATCCAGGATATGAATAAGGTAGGACTACTTATACTGTGATCTCCTTGACTTTTAGGTGAACTCTGTCTATTATGCTGTTACCTCTAATTCAGATTTCTAATTATTTTTTTAATAACGGTGAAAAACAACAATAAAACAATTGAAAATCAGTTCTGTGGGGTCAGCTAGGTGGCAGAGTGAATAGAGCACTGGGCCTGGAGTCAGGAGGACCTGAGTTCAAATCTGACCTCAGACACTTAACAGTTACTAGTTGTGTGACCTTGGGCAAGTCACAACCCCAACTTCCCTGCCTTCCTCCCTCCAAAAAGACAAAAAAAGAAAGAAAAAAAAAATTAGTGCTGTGAAATTATAATGCTAAGGTTTGATCCCAAGGAGGAGATATAAAGAAGGTGCTGTACTCTGTTTCTTTGCAGAGGTGTGGGGGCATAGGGGAGAATGTATAGGCATGGAACACTTTACATACCATTAGACTTTTTGATATTTTAGTTAATTTTAATAAACTGCTTTTCCCCTCTTTTAATGTTGTGTTCTAATGAATAGCTTGCTTGGAAGGTTGGGGTGTAGGACTACATAGGGAAATACAGATGTTATTCAAAACAAAAGATGTCAAATAAAATAAACAAAAGAAAATATTTAAAAAAACAAAAGAAAATAAAAATTAATTTTTATAACGAGATCATTTTTTTGGTATGGGCCTCTGATTAAATAAAAGCCAATACCTTAATGAGGCAGATAGAAATTGGTAAGCCAAGCTTTCCCATAATTTTCCAACCAAAATACCCTTTCCTGATCACAGTACATATTGAATCCTCCATTCAAGTATATGATCCTTGAGGAGAGGCATTGAGTTTTATGTGTGTTTCCCCAGTGCTTAGCTGCTGTTTCACATATAATAAAGGCTTAATAGATGCATTTTCATTGGTAAATTTAAAATAATAAGAAAAAAATAATAATGATGCTTTGTTTCCTCCAAAGAGTTAAAAAAAAAAGTCCAAGGCCCTAATAAACCTAACTTCTGGTATAAGCAAGTTCTAAATCTTTTGTCACCTGAGAAACTATCTTTCAGATGGCTCCTTCTATTCTCCCACTAACTTACACAGTTGCCCTTAGACTTTTATCTCTCATATTATAGACTCTGCGTATAAGAATTTTCTTTCATCTTATCATCTTGGACCAACTAAGCAGGTGGTTACATCCAGGAGACTACAGCTGTTTCTCTATAGGATTCCATTTAGTAAAAAAATTAAATATACTATTCTTTGGCTTATGGTGGACAATACAATTGATTGATTGACTGATTTTTCTTCATTTTTTTCACCAGGTCATTTTAGAATTTTTTAGATCAGTTTTATAGAAATTCATTTAATGTGATGATGTGGGAAATTGGGGACCTAGATTCTCCACATTATTTTTAAACCAATGGCAAAAATTGATTAGGTAAGTTTCTGTGGCATCCTGGGTTTACTTATATGCGTCTGGTGTCATGTCCTGTTTGTGAAAGCCAGGAATAATCTAGGAAGTTTGACCCCGTAGATGCAGGAAAGGTTAGCTACTCTGATCTGTTGGTCATATTCTCCTTTTGAATCTCTTCTCTTGGTTTATTTTGGGGGAGCTCAGATTATTAGGGTCATAGATTAAAAGTTTATGATTAGGGTCATTTACATTTGAAACAGACCTTAGAGGCCATCAAATCCCATCATTTTTTATACAGAAGAGAACACTAAGAAACAGAGAGAGGCTAAGTGACTTGACGTATCCCAGATGTAGTGTTTGAGGTGGGATTTGACCCCAGGTCTTTATGATTCCAGGTCCAGTGTCCTATTCACTACCTCTTTCCCTTCCCCCCCCCACTAGAACTGTGAAATCATTGGTATGGGAGCTTCCCAATGTAGACCAGTAACACTGTTCCCTAACTTTGAGTCCTAGAGCATTGCCTGGAGGCACTGAGATGTTTAGTCACCTGCCCAAGGCCACAGATCATAGTATCCAATGTGGGGCTTGAACCTAGTTTTTCCTGCTTCAACCAATCAAGGAACATGCTCTTAGGACCACAGATTGACCAAAATATTAAGATAAACACTTAGAGCAGGGATTTCTTCATGGACTGAATGGAGAAGTTAGGTAGCAAACAGAACTTGGGCCACTGTCCCCCAAACACCCTGGAAATAGAACAATAGTCCTCTTCTGACCTCCTCAGGCTGTCAGTGTCTGCGTTTGTGCTCCCCTCCCATGTGGAATAGGGAGGCTGACCAACAAGGGCCCAGTCATCTGACCAGGAGAAAACTGCTCTGCCTACTCCCAGTCTATGTGAAACCTTGGTGAGCTTGCTTCCACCTCCAGAAACAGTGGAAGTAGTGTCCAAGTCTAGCAAGCAGAATGGTCAGTGCCTCCAACGAGACACCTGCTTGACCAAGCTTGGCTAGGAGGCAGCCCAGAAAAGTAAATGAGCACCATTGAACAGCTATGCCACATTCAGAAGTGAACTCCGGAGAGAATCTGCAACAGGGCAGAAGGAATACAAAGTCCAGGAAGTACTTTCTCCAGGTTTGAGGGTTTTCTTGTTTTTTGGGGTGGGTTTGTTTTTTCGGTAGGGAATGCTTTAGCACAATTCCCTTGAGTATATCCTCCCCAAGAAGTAAATGGAGGTGCAGAGGGAAGAATGAAACTCATTTTGAGGGACTATTATTCAATCCTTGTTATACCTTCTCAGTAAATATCTCCTTAAAAAAGCTAATTGAGGTTAATTGGTTCATTAATATTGGGGAAATGTTAACTGGTGGAATGATATTGAAATGGGGGCAATTTATTGATGATGAAGACCAATGAAATTAGAAGTCACATCTTCTTAGGGTTGTCCTTAGAACACCCAGGGGAGCAGTAGCCACCCGCTGGGGACTTGCTAATCAGAGAATGAATGAGCTCAAAGACTTTGATACCTATGTGTTAAATTTCCATGCCCTTTAAATTTCTTACTCTAGGGAAACATTCAATTCAGAGTTTTAGTTACTTCCCT
The DNA here is from genome assembly GCF_028583685.1 of Petaurus breviceps papuanus. Lineage (NCBI taxonomy): Eukaryota > Metazoa > Chordata > Mammalia > Diprotodontia > Petauridae > Petaurus > Petaurus breviceps. The sequence continues at coordinate 42,614,719 of NW_027185761.1, read as the reverse complement.
GCCCTTCTTTTATTTCTTTCCATCTTTTCTCCCTTTTTTGTATCCCTAACTATTTCCTTTACGTTTGAACTGATGCAACATAATAGTGTCCCTGCATATACATCTATAGGTAATGATAAGGATGATAGCTGACAGTTATATCAAGTCCTTTCATCATAGATACCCCAGTGAGTTGCCTCTATTTAACAGATGAGAAAACTCAGTTTCAAACTGAGTTATTGATATTCATTGGGATAGTGACATTAGAAGCACATTTCTACCTAAGGCTCCTTGCCTGCTATCTCTGTTATTTTATTGGTTCCCTATTATGGTGAGGCCCTGATTAAACGAATATAAACTCCTTGATGGCAGGAACTGTTTCATTTTTTTTTTAATCTTTGTATCCCCAATGCCAAATATAGTGCCTGACACATAGTAAATGCTTAATAAATGCTGACTGATTACTTGGTTGGTTGGTCTATGGCTTCTTACTAAACAATTTTCATAGCACTATGAATTTCCTTACAGTAAAAGTCCTTCTTATTAACTCAAAAATGAAAGCACAGAAGAGTGGGCTTTCCCTAGGTGATGAATGAAATGTGCCAAAGTAAGCCATGAAAAGTGTTAAGTGTAACAGACAATGCTTTGTTTTATTTAGGGTCTTAATGCACAGAAGAAAAGAAAATGCTATAAGAAAAAGATTATTTTTACCAATATCACCTGTTATGTTCCTCTAATGAATCCCAACTAATATCCCATTTGACTGTGGAGAGTTCATCATATTTTGATGACAACTCATAAATCTTGTCAACAATTCAGTCCTCACAGGCAATACCCTTAACACATCTGTGTTAATCAAGTACTTGTTTTAAATTGTGGAGAGGATTTGTCTCCTAGATAACCTCAGAATGAGGGTCTTACCACACTTATGTCCCCTATTGCAAATAAGATTTTCCTCATTTCCTTTCAGTAATGAGGTAGGAAACTTTTTGGATCTCTGGTCAAATTGAGTACTTATATGTGTAACCCCTTCAGGAAGGCCCTTCTATGTTAGTCTCTCAAAGCAACTCTCTTCTGTTTAATTGGTCATGAAAAGTGGTCTTTTCTACCCAGTATCCTTAGACTTCACCATGGCCAAGCAACTGGCAGCAGCCTAGAGGTTCTGAATGGTTTCAGGCATCAAAATGTAGGCATGCTAACCTCCACTGCAGGCTTGTCATGATTCCCTGTTTTATCCCTCTTTTTCAAATTGAGGAAATAGACTCGGACATATCTGCTGTATCTGTCAAGACTCCTCATTTGTCAAAGCATTAGTGGTCCCAATGTCAACATAAATAAATCTGTCCATAAATCTTGACAGGTATAATGATTTGGTGCATTTGAAAGGCAAGTCTCTAACATTAGACCCCTTTTTGATTCCTAACATGATTATCTTTAAAGCAAGGCATTTTCAATGCCTTCTGAATTGGCTTCTGTCAAGTGATTGAGTGTCTCCTGCTGAGTTATCTACTCTTATGAAGTTAGCACTGGCATGGCCCCCGCTGTCACCTGCCTTGAAGGCCACCTGGACGATGGCAGAAAAATACATCCTTGATGTGCTCATTATTCTTTACTACTGGGCTCCTTATTTCTCAGCTTTTTCATTTTTGAGGGCATCCACATTGGCTTTTTTATTGCTGGGAAATTGACTGTGCCCATTGGCTAGCTCAAGGAAGTTTCTTATCACTCATTCAGCTGTGGAAACTCACATGACATCCAGACAAAATATGCCTTTTTTTCTGAGTATGCAAATAAGATTTGTAATCGTTTAGTAGTGAATTTCAAAAGCACAAATCAAATAAAATGACTGGTGGGGAGAAGGAATAAGTTCTTAGTTGGTACTCCTAAATTCCATTAGTGAGCCTTCCAGTGATAATCGATAGCTTGATGTATGCCATTTAAAACTGGGCATGAAGGTATGATAACATGTGGGGGAAGATTATTTATAAACACACATGAAATGCTAAATGTAAAATGGTGATGTAACTCCATTAGAATGATGGTGCAAAAATAAGTGAAGATGAAAAAAATAATGATATTTCTAGCATGACAACAACCATTCCAAGAAATAGTTTAGAATATTCCAGAATGATAAATAGAAATTCTGACATGGGAAAAATTCAGTTAGTGATTGGGTAGAAGGTCAATTGGGCAGTCCACTCTGTGGCTTAGTTATCCCAAGGGGGAAGTCTATTCTCCAGAGAGTCAAAACTTGTTGCAGATCCCAAAAGTTCCTGAACCCCTACTCTGGGAGGGAAGATGTAAGGGAAAGCAGTAGGTGGGACAGGTCATGGCAGTGGAGAAAGGTGGATACCAGAAAAGGGGCATAATCGTGACAAGATCCTTGGAGTGTTAGTTCAGACTAAGTGAAAAAGAAGGGAGGGCAAGGACAGAGTGCATATCTAAATCAATAGCAAAAATAAAATGTTTAAATCCTTCTTAATCCAATGTAACAAGCATTTAACAACCAACAAGCATTTATTAAGTGCCGACTGTGTGCTAAATACTGTGTTTAGTGATTGGATTACAAAGGCAAAAATAAAATACTTCCCACCCTCGAGGAAGTTACAGTCTATAGTAGAATACAGCATATGTCCCTTGGAACCATCAAATGGTTGAACATCAGGAATAGATATGGTTTTATCAATGGAAATGACACTAAAAAAGACTGAATTTTATTGTGCCCCATAGTTGAAACTTCCTATATGTGTTATGTCTTTTCTTCTAACCATCTCTTTCTTTCTCTCATTCTATGCATACATATGGATAAACACACACACACAAATATACACATGAATGTATTTCTATGTGTGTACATATATATCTCCAGAATTGGGCAAAATACTTCATACAGAATCAGTGCTTAATAAAGAAATGTTTTTTTTCATTCATTTCTTTCATAAGTTCACTCATAAGTATACATTATATAAGGAAAAAAGTGCCAATGTCTCTAACATGAAAGTGACAAGAAGAAATAAATGGTACTGGGGCAGCCAGGTGGCTCAGCGAGTAAGAGCACTGGCTCCAGTGTCAGGATGACCTGGATCAAATTCGGCCTCTGATACTCAGTACCACACCCAGAAATAACTGGCCGTGTAACCTTAAGCAAGTTACTTAACCTCGATTACTTAAAAAAAAAAAAAGAAATGAATGGTATTAAGAAGATTGAGCTGTGTATAGAATGAATGAGAGGGGAGGGAATGGAGGGAAGCACAGCAGCTAGTGAAACACTGTTGTTCTTCATTCTCAAAGAGGACTGAGATGACATCGCTATGTTGGGGTCAAGGTACAATGTGTCCAAATGAGATTGATCAGCCCAGTATGAGCTCAGAAGTCTCTACTACAAGATGGGCACAAATAGTCCATAGGAACATTTGGAACAGAGACGTCTCTAAATGTGCACATCTCACATTTTCCTTGAATTTCTACAATTCTGTTTTGCTCATAGAGCAAAACACCATCTTTCATGCGGGCACACCATGCTGGGCAGTTCTGTGCCAGTGTCTCCCATGTTTAGGATCAATTCGAAGTCCTTCAGAGAGACCATGAGAGTGTTCTTGTAATGCTTTTTCTGACCTCCCTGTGTACTCTTGCACTGTGTGAATTCTCCATAATATAGCCTTTTAGGCAAACGTAACATTTGGCATTCTAACAGTGTGGCCAGTCCATCAGAGTTGCACTCTTGCAGTAGAGTTTGAACACTTGGCAGTTCAGCTGAGAAAGGAGCTCACTGTCCAGTACCTTGTCTTGCCAGGTGATCTTAAGAATCTCCCTAAGACAATTCAAATGGAATTGGTTCATTTTCCTGGCATGGCAGTGGTAGATTGTCCAGGTTTCACAGGCATACAACAATGAGGTCAGCACAATGGCTCTGTAGACCTTCAGTTTGGTAGGCAGCCTAGTATCTCTTCTCTCCCAGTTTCCTTCAGAGTTTCCCACACACTGGTCTAGCTCTAGCGATGAATGTGCCCACCTCATCATCTTTGTTCACATCCCTGGAAAGTATACTGCCAAGGTCAGTGAATTTATCTGCAGCATTCAGAACTTCTCCATTTGCTATAACCAATCGTTATACATTTGGATGGCATGGTGCTGGCTGGTGGAGATTGTTAGGCCAAAATTGGCACAAGCAGCAAAGAGTTGATTCATACTTTGTTGCATCTCAGCCTCAAAGCCTGCATTGAGTACACAATCATCTGTGAACAAAAAGTCCCATACCAACTCTCCTTCCACTTTAGTATTTCCTGTCTTGTAGTTTTTTCAAGTTAAATAATTTACCATCAGTGCAGTAGCTGACCTTGATGCCATGTTAGTGCTCATTGGAGACATCTGACAACATTTCCAAAAGGAATGGGAGCAAGCACACAGCCCTGCTTCACTCCATTGGTGACTGGGAAAGCAGAAGAGCATTGTCCATTATCCATTCATCATTGCAAGGCCCTAAGTGTAAGGTGATCGGGGTATGAACTATGGAAATAGAAGTTAGAATGGGAATAAAGGGACAAATTTGAGAGACATTTTGTAGGAAAATATGTAAAATATGAGGAATGAATGAATATGAGGCTTAAAGAAAAGAGAGGACTTAAAGACAATGTTGCATTTTTAAGCCTATGGGATTAGCAGAATGACAGTGCCATTGACCAAAGTTGAGATGTTGGAAGGGTGAGCTTGAAGAATACAAATGACAATTTCATTATAGGAATATTGAATTAGAAATGACAGAAGGATATCCACATGTAAATGTCTTGTAGATGGCTGGACACACTAAAACTGGAGGTCAATGAATGATCTTGGACAAAAAAACATACATATCAAGTAAAAGAATATTTTCTGGCTCTTTTTCCCCCTCCCCACCTCCTGATGCCATTTGAATAACTGGGAGAAACACCATATGCCCACCGAAAAAGAATGCAGAGTGATAGCTGGAATTGTTACCTGAGAGACTGAATTTGAAGGGAAGAGATAAGAGGCACCTGCAGGGGAAGTGTGTGGCAATAGGCAGAAGAAAACAACTCTGGAAGTTTCAACCCTCATCTTATACTACTATCAGAGAGAGATAAGACTTGTATAAGTAATCAAGGAACCACAAGTCAGGGTTACAGAGATGGAATTGGCATGAGGAATGGAGAGAGGGAAGGAAAGACAGAGAAAGAGAGAGGGAGAGAGGGGGAGGGGGAAGGGAGAATGACAATTAAAAACACCATTGTCCACCTTTTAACAAGAGACAGTATCATCCTGTGCAAAGAATACTCAGAAGGAACGTTTAGGGTTGGGGTGATCTGAGCATTCCTGTAGGCAGCAAGGAAGGAGCCAGTAGAGACAGATTATGGATGCATAGGTTATCATGAGTTTGCAACAACAACCTCTGCCTTTGTCTCCTTTTATCAGGCCTATACTGTGCCTCAATTAATCAAATTGCCAATTAATCAGTCCCTTGCATATGGTATTTAATAAATAAATATTTGTTGACTTGCCTTGCCTAAAGCCAGGGCTAGGTCTTATACCATAAGGTTGTTAGAGTTAGCGCTTTAAGGGATCTTAGAATTCATCCAGTCCAACTCTTTCACTATGCACATGAGGAAACTGAGTCCCAGAGAGATGAAATTACTTGCCCAATTTTACATATATAGCAAAAGCCAGAGACAAAATTGGAAACCAAGTGCCCTGGCTCCATTCTAACACTCTTGGTACCACGCCTTGTGAATAATGAAATATTAGCAATAAATAAGGATAATGGAAGCCCTAGAAGAAGAAACCCTTTCATCTCTTGGGGTAGGGGGTAGGGTCTTAACTTCGGTGGTTCAAGCTACAATGCCTTTTATTTCCTTTCCCAGATCTAATAGTTCTTACCTAATGTAATTTCAAGCAAGAATGAAGCCCCTGTAGGCCAATTACAGCCAAAAATCAGGGAAAAAGAAAAATAAAGATAATTCATAGGAGTTTTTGATAAACAGTTGAACTTTTCAACTCCTAACTGAATTCATAACTACAAACCTTATAAGTTTCACCTACCACTCATAATGGCTTCTCATCTGACCAGTTTGAGGGGAACTTCATGAATCTCTATGACCTCAGAACCCAAGGTCCAAGCTAGTGACTTTGTTTTTAAAGTCTTTGGCACCCCACAAACCATCTCTCACTTTCGACTCCAGTGCTAATCAGTGTTTATAAAATGTGTCTCTCTCCTCCCTCCCGAAAAAATCCTGATATAGCTGGGATGACAAAGTTTTAAGATGACTCACTCTAATGAAACCTTCTGAAACAGTATACCCCAATATGGTAGCAAGTCTCAATGTCCTTTGATGAAAAAGATAGTCATGGATAGGGTACCCATTGTAATCACAATTTCAAATCATCTCAAATTTCTGCTTCTTCAGCCCAAAAAATGGACCACCAGAGAACCAGAAGACAAACATCATCCATCACAATGGAGAGGGAGCCATGGACTTTTCCTTCCCCAACCCAAACCTTACTGGCATAATTCCCAGTTCTTACTGGACATAAGATACTCATTGTCATTTGGATGATTACTCTCATGGCCCCAAGTGTGCTGTAATTATTCCCACTCTACTCTGCCCTTTGGACCTAAATCCTCCAAGCTAGGGACCATCTGCTCTGCCAATGTTCTTCAAGGCCATCCACCCCATTAATTCTCTTGCCAGAAAATCAGTATTACTCAGTCTAGTATCTATCTCGTTTGCACCTTAGCTGTTTGCATTTTATTTCCTCCATGAGATTGTAAGTTCTTAGAGAACATGTTACTGCTCTTTGGTTTTCCTTGTATCCCTAGCACTTAGTGCCTGGCTCATAGTAGGTGCTTAATGAAGGCTCGTTGTCTTCTTATCTGCAATGAACTGAATGTGAAAATGAGCCCTCCTTTATGGTTTTTCCTCCATTAGAAAGTGAGCTCCCCAAGAGAAGAATGGTCCAGAATTCCCATTTCTATCTAGTACATAGTTTATACTTAATTACTAGGTACTTTTCCATCCCATTCCTCCAGTAGAAATACCATTTAAAGGGCTCTATAATCTCACTCCCATCTAACTTTTCTAAGCATTTCATATTATTCCTTCATCCACTCACCCTTCATTCAAGTAGCCTGTTAGCTTTTTACCCACACAAGACATTGTTGCCTACCTCCATGCCTTTGCACAGACTGTCCTGCATGCCTAGAATGCCCTCTTGTCACCTCTAGAATCCCCAGCAACCTTCAAAGCATGGTTCAGATGTCCATTTATACACAAGGCCTTTTTTTTTTCTTTTTGGAGGGCAATTGGGGTTAAGTAACTTGCTCAAGGTCACACAGCTAGTTTTGTTTCTTTTTTTGTGTTAAGTGTCTGAGGCCAGATCCCAACTCAGGTCCTCCTGACTCGGGGCCGGCACTCTACTCACTGAGCCACCTAGCCGCCCCTACAAGGCCTTTTCTAACCTCAAAGTTTTAAATGCTCTCTCCCACTTGAAATTACTTTGCATATACTTTGTATTTATTTATTTTTGTACAATTTTTACCTGCCTCCTGGTGCTCTTTCCTGCACTTAGGGTATAAGCTCCTTCAGTGAAGGAACTGTTTAGTATTTGGATATCTCCAGTGCCCTGAAATTTAATAGACCCTTAGTAATTTATTTTAACTAAATTGCTTGAATCTTGATTTCTTATAATTCCATAACTGTTTCAGTCATGTAAAATCCAAAGAATCTTTGAAACCAAAATGCAAAGTGAGACTTCTCCATCTTGTCTTCCTAATTAAGAGTTGTTTAATTCTCATGGAGACTTTGTAGGTCATGTATTTTTTTTTAATAATTTTTCTTCTTCAAGGTATATCAAGTACTTGATAAATCATTGGAAATTTACAAAGTTCACAAGTGAGTCATTTTCTCTTTTCTTACATCCTTATTAATTTTATAGTTGCTAGTGGATTATTTTGATTGATGTATTTAGGTTTTACACTGCAATAATTTCCAAATGTATTTCTTTTCTCTTTCCATTCCTAGTGAGCTATCCCTAGTAACAGATATTTTTAAAAGAGGGAAAAAGTTCAGCAAAACCACTGAATACATTGATGGAGTCTAACAATAATGCAATATTCTTTTTTTTTTTTTGCCTTTGGAGGGCAGTTGGGGTTAAGTAACTTGCCCAAGGTCACATGGCTAGTTTTTGTGTGTGGGTGTTAAGTGTCTGAGGCCAGAACCAAACTCAGGTTCTCCTGACTCCAGGGCCTGCGCTTTACTTACTGAGCCACCGTGCTGCCCAATAGTTCAATATTCTATATCAATAGTATCCTACCTCAACAAGGAAGGAGAAGAATTTTATTCAGCTCTTTTCTGGGGGAAAGCTCGAGCATTATACTTGGATAGCATTCGTTTTTACTTTATTGTTCTTTCCATGTATTGTGCTGGAGTCATTGTACATAATATTTTCCTAGTTCTGATTACTTGACTTTGCATCAGTTCACCAAAGACTTCTCATGCTTCTCTGAATTCTTAATATTCATCATTTCTAATGGCAGAGTAATATTCCATTATACTTGTGTTTCATAATTTGGTTAGCCATCCCTCAGCTCATGAGAATCTGCCTCATTTGTGTATTTTGCTGACACAAAATACTACAGTAAATACTGAAATATATATATATGAAGACTTACTTTCTATATTAGACTCTAGAATATATGCCTAGGCAATGGCAAAGCATGAGATGGATAGATATCATGAAAATGATGTACATGGCATTGGACATACTCTAAGAAATAGTAGAGGATAGACACAATTGAACAACTGGAAAACAGCATATGCCTAGGTGTGAGATCTATGAGTTAAAATTTATGGATATTTTAGTAGCTTTTAAGCATGATTCCAAATTTCTTTCCAGAATCAACTCCATCTACAACGTATTACTTGGCTTCTCTTCCAACAATGGCTCCAACATTGTCTTTTTCCACTATTGTTACCTTTTTAAATATAATTTGCATTTGTTGTTATCAGTGATTTTGAATAATCTTCCATATCTTATCAGTCATTATTTTGGGATCTATTTCATATCTTTTTACCATCTATCCATGAACAAATAGCCCTTTCTCATGTATTTGTGTTCATTCCTGATGTATTTTGAATAGCTAAATATTATCAAATATTATTTGATCAAAAGTTTTCCCAGTTGGAAGTGTTTCCTCATATTAACCACATTGAGTTTGTTAATGCAAAACTTTTCAGTTACTTGTAACAAAAATTACCTACTTTGTCTTCTGTATTGTTTAAAAAAAAAGAAGTTTTCTCTGAACATGAATTTTTTAAAAGATATCTTAGGAAGAATAAAATGTTTCCTCCATATCTGACTTCTTTCTTCTAACATTCCATAGAATTTCAAAAATGTGAGTGTAGTTCAGCCTAACATAACCTCTTGATTACTTGTGGACTATGAATTTTCAGTTGCATATTGGTTCATGGCCACATCAAAATTATAGAAGATTAAGAGCAGAAATTTTTCCTATTCAATTTTGTTTAATGAGCAAGAAAGCTTGCCTTTCCTGGCAGTCAGACAAGTGTTATAAAAATATGTCATCATAAGCAGCCTAGAATAAATACTCAGATCCTCAGGGTTGTTTATCATTGCTGAAATGGCTTCCCAAGTTTTACAATCCTAACTCCTTTATTTGAGGTGAATAACCTGTTTATATTACCCTAGGATATCCTATCAAAAGTCAATCCAATGAGCTCCACCTGGTTTTTTGGCATATAGTTGAGTGTTATGTAGCTTTAGTGAAACTTTACTTTAAACATGTTCCTTTATATATAAAAAAACTAGAAAAAGAAGGGAAGAAGGAAGGGAGGAATGGAGGGAGGGAGGGAGAGAAGGAGAAGGGACAGAAGAGGGAGGAAAGAAAAGAGAAGGGAAGGGAATTGGAAACAAAGTGCCCATAAATTGGAAAATAGATTTTGTAAATTTTGACATATAAATGTAATAGAATATTATTGTACTGTAAGGAAAGATGAATATGAGGAATTCTGAGAAACAGGTAAAGAAATATGAATTAATACAGAGTGTAGTGATTGAAGCCAAGAAAGCTGTGTAAACAATGGCTACAATAATATAAAAGAAAAGAATATTAAAAATCAACAGATCTCAGACTAGCGTAACAACCAGTTTTGATCTTGGAGCACAGATGACGAGGTGACATCTTTCACTCCCCTCATTAGAAAAGTGGCAGACTGTGGGTGCAGAGTGTTGGATACCCTGTCAGATGTGGTCATTTTGTCTATTTTTCTCTTCTTTTCTTATAAGGGATAATTCAGGGAGGGAAAGATTATATTTGAAAATGAACCACAAAATATTCAAAGGCTCTCTGATTTCATCAGTTTGCCAGTTCTAACACTGAGATGCACAACTCAATCCACACACACCCATCTCAGTCACTCTGCCCATGTTCTTCCACAAAGTCACCAGATGTAGTCCTCCCTGTGTGCTAAAGAACACAATGGCTATCTATAGACACTGAGAGTATACCAGTGGAGCACACTACCTTTGAAATGACCGAAGTGGCAAAAAGACATCAATAAAAATAAAATCAGATCCAAGAACTAGTAATTAGTGGCTAGGGGAAGAAAAAAAATAACTTGTCCTTTTTCAAAAAATTTAATCAATATGTTAAAATGATGCCCTTCTGGTCCTTGGTATAATATGATTTTTTAAATCAATTTCTGACTTAAGTCAAAATGACACTTCACTAAAGTATCCCATACTGCCCACCTCAGCATTCAGAACAAAGCAGTCTTAAAGTTCTGAGTAACTCAGTTTTCTTACAACTCATAGGGCAATCAGAGACAATGTGGTTGCAAAAGAAATTCAGTTGACTAGCATTTATTAAGCACCTACTACCGTGTTTCCCTGATAATAAGACCTATCCCAAAAATAAGCCCTCCCCTTACTGTGTAAGATTCCTCTAAAATAAGCCCTCCCCCAAAAATAAGCCCTATTGAGATTGCTACTGTAGTGAAGGTGATCCCCTGCGCTACACGCTACATTATGGTACCCTCTGTATGCACCGTCCGCCCCCCAGTGAAACGCACGCCACGCTCCAAGCTGCATCCAATCAGAGCTGCAGCAGTGAGCGCGTCATCCTGTTCTTCCCCAGTGATTTGCTTATTGAATAAAGGTACATTTTTTTGTTCACATTTACCTGTTTATTAAAATTGCTGTCAATGTTCATTAAAATAAGCCCTCCCCTGAAAATAAGCCCTCTGGTGTTTTTCTGCCCAAAAAATTTAATAAGACAGTATCTTATTATCGGGGAAACACGGTATGTGCCGGGCATTGTACTAAGAACTAAAGACACAAATATGGGCAAAGATAGTCCTTGCTCTCAAAGAGTTCACTCTCTAACTGGTAGAGAACTGGTAAATTATGTACAAACTACATACAGGATAAACTGGAAGGCATATCTATTGATACCAGACCTGGGCGTCAGGAAGACCTGAGTTCAAATTTTACCTCTGATATGTATTAGTTGCATGCCCAGGGACAAGTTAACTCACTTCTCTGTACATTAGTTTCATTATCTATAAAATGGGTATCACAACAAATGTGTAGTATGTACCTCACAGTTGTTCTTAGGAGAGTGAAGCAAGATAATATAGGTAAAGTGTTTTGTAATCCTTAAAGCCTTTTATAAAATACCGAGTGTTTCTCTTATATTCATTTAAACCAGGTGGGTTTGGAACACAATTCACAAGACTTTGAATTAAATTAGATACAGATTCTTCCATAATTTCACCAAAGAACAAAGACATTTGTTCATGAGATGAGCAGCTTTGAATTTAGCAACTTTTAAATCAAGCTTACTTTTGGATTAATAAGCTTTAATGGATAAATGCACACATGTAGGGGTGGCATGCATGTTTATGAACAAACATAAGCAGAGATGAACCTGTTCAAGCAAATATTTTAATCTGTGAAATGAGGGGATACAGCCATGATCCTCTCTGTTGAAATATGGACTTAAGGACATTTCTTATAATCTTAAAGGATAATAGAAACTAGAGCTAGAAGCAGGGGTGTGCTGGTAAATATTTAACAACCAGCTCTCCAGTTCTCACACTGAAAATTTAACACTCTCTCAAATTCTGGGCTCAAAGAGACCTTGGAAAACATCAAATCCAATATTCTCATCTTAATAAAAAGGAAATTCAGGCCTAGGGAAATGAAGATATTTTCCCAAGATCTCACAAAGAGCCAAAAGTACAGCTGGAATGTGGCCCTGAGACCTCTAACTGTGACAAATCCAGATCTCTTTCTACTACATCAAGAGGTCCTTGGTTACTCTTCAATTTAGGAAACAGACAACCCTGCTTATTTAATGAATAACTACACAATGGCCCAGTCCAACTTTTGAAACTCTTTTCCCCATAACCCACATTTTGTTGTTATTATTTGGGTTTGGGCCAGGGCTGCACTGGCTTTACCCAGTGATCTGCCTGTTACTAGGCAGTTTTAGATCTTTTGCTTCCTTAGTCTGTGCTAAAAAGCAATTCAAGAAGACTTAAAATTCTCTTGAGGGTTGATTTTATAGTTACAGTGAGAAAAGACCATGTGTACCAGCAGCCAATTTCTTTGGAGCATAAGAGAAGCCGCCCCAACAATGGAGGCTCTGCAAAAATGGTTTAAAGCTATTATTAAAACTGCTCACCATTGGGCATTAACATGCTTCTCATCGTGGAGTTATTTTTAATGGAAAACAATATTCCAAAGCTAGTATTTTGGCAGTGATTTTTGCCCTCCTTAACATGCAGTGAACACAGGGGCCCATTTATTTTGGATGGGTGGCATGGGGTGTTCTTGATAGGGTGCAAACAAAAGCCAAACCTTCCCTTAAAGAGAAGCAGTGTGGAATGGATAGAACGCTCCCTAGGAGTCAGGCATACTGGGGTTCGAGGCCCATCTCAGGGTCTTAATAGGTCTGTGACTCTGGGCAAGAATTTAAACTCTCTCTGCTTTAGAATCTCTATAAAATCAGGGGGCTGGGAAAGATGGCTTCATTATGGTTCACCTCAGCTCATTCATCATCCTAAGATCCTTGCCCATCACTGGGGTGCTCCAAGGAGACTAGACTCTCAGGAACAGAGGTGTGTTAATAATGAAACAATAACATAACAATAATAAATTTCCTTTTGAGAGAAATCATGGCATATAAGATCATGTACTTGGCATGGAAACGGGAAGGTCTACATTCAAATCCTATATCCAGACACTTGACAGGCTGTATGACCACGGGGAATTCCTAGATTGAGAGATAGAATTGTGCGGCAATGAGGTTACATGACCTGCCCCAGACAGAGCCCCCTAAAGGTAGCGTCAGGCTTTGAAACAAGTTCTTCTGCCTCTAAATACAGGGTGCTTCCCACTGCTCCTCATGGCTGAACCTCAGTTCCTCATCTGTAAAATGGGGGAAAATATTTGTAGTAACTACCTCCCAGGATTCCTGTGAGAATCAGATGACATACCGTGTTTCCCCGATAATAAGACACTGTCTTATTTTTTTTTGGACAGAAAAACACCAGAGGGCTTATTTTCAGGGGAGGGCTTATTTTAATGAACATTGACAGCAATTTTAATAAACAGGTAAATGTGAACAAAAAAATGTACCTTTATTCAATAAGCAAATCACTGGGTGGGGAAGAACAGGATGAAGCGCTCACTGCTGCAGCTCTGATTGGATGCAGCTCGGAGCGCGGCATGCATTTCACGGGGCGGGGGGGACGGTGCATACAGAGGGTACTGTAATGTAGCGTGTAGCTCAGGGGATCACCTTCACTACAGTAGCAATCTCAATAGGGCTTATTTTCGGGGGAGGGCTTATTTTAGAGGAATCTTACACAGTAAGGGGAGGGCTTATTTTCGGGATAGGTCTTATTATTGGGGAAACACAGTAGTTAATGAGTCAATAAATAATTATTAAACATTTGCTATGTCTGAGATACTCTGCCAAGTGCTAGGGATACAATGAAAGACAAAAGATAGTCCTATATATCTTTTTTTTTTTTACTTTTATTTATTTTATTTTGAGCTTAAGAAATAAAACCAGCATTTCCATAACACAGTAGAATAGAAAAGAAAGATTGTACATGAAACTGCCAATCTATGATGACAACTTGCTTTTTCTTTTCAATATATAAATATCTATCTTGAAGAAATATAATAGTATATGTTATGTATTCTATATCCTGCAATTCTATATGTATATATAATACACATATATATGTGTATATGGATATTTAGATATAGATAAATATAGGTCATATAGATACAGATAGGCAGCTAGACAGTATGATGAATAGAGGACTGGACCTGGAGGCAAGAAGACCTGAGTTCAAAATTGGCCTGAGACACTTACTAGCTTTGTGACCCTGGGCAAGTCACTTAACCTCAATTTCCTCACCTAAAATGGGGATAAAAATAGAGCCTACCTCACAGGGTGGTTGTGAACATCAAATGAGATCATATTTGTAAAGCTCTTGGCCTAGTGTGTAGCAGCTGTTTAGTAAATGTTTATTCCCTTCCTTTTCCCCCTCCATATAGAGACAGGTACCGAGCCTATGATTTCTTTGCTAGAGAGTACTCTCAGATGAGAAAACTCCCTCTACCGATAGGAGCCAACACCTTTTCTTTGATGAATAATCTTGGAGAGTTGCCCAAAGCGGTCAGAGGTGAGTTTGTGTTCTTGCTCAGGGTTTTTCAGTTGGTACGTCTCTGAGGTTGAGCCAGAAGCCAGGACTTCTCGGCCCTGCGTCCTGCTTGCTCTCCATTAACCATATGCTGCCTGATCTGGGGCCAACGTCAGGCGCATTCAGTGGCAATCACACTGCTATTCCTGATACTGGCCCTATATGTAGCACATAGGAAAACCTGTTCCCTTCCCCAAAGGAAGTCAAGACAGACCGCAAACGCACATATAAGTAAGGGATGCATCCAAGAAAAAGAAAAGGGGAAAAATGTTTGTGCCTTCATTCCATCTGGCACATGAGTGGGATAGAAGGAAACTTATTTGGGTGAATGTTGGACTCTGACCATCAACCATGAGAAAAAGGCCTGGCGACCTTTCCCTTAAGAAGTCAAGGAAAACTACACATGTATGTGTACACAGCACACTGGAGACAGACACATGCACATAGGAGTGCTGAGCTCTCCATGTAGCACCCTGAAAAAACCTGGTCCTTTCCCAAAAGGAAGTGCAGACAGACCGCGCACGCACACGGATAAGTGTTTGTGCCTTCCTTCCATCTGGCACATGAACACGAGAGGAGGAAAATGACTTGGGGAAATGCTGCCTCCCCCCCCCCCCAGTTATACTAGAGCTGGATGTACCCAAACTATAGAGGGGAAAATCGTTGCCAAATTTGCCTCCAAAATGTCACTTTCAATATAAAGTTCATGATGAAATGCATGTTAATACCCACTGGTGAGTGGTTTTTATGACAGCTTTAAAATGTTTGTGTGTGTAGAGGCTCTATGATTAGTGTTGTTTCTTGCATGGAAGAAGGAAACTGGCTGCTGGGGCAGCCCCGTTTACTTTGCCTGTGAAACAGAACCTTTTTTGTAGTAACCATTGGTAATTACTAACCACAGTCCTACCAAAGAAACTGTTTGGGGGCCAAGGTTCTACCCTCTTAAGCAGCACACTTTCCATTCCAAAGTTGTCTGTGAAATTTCAGACATCAGGAAGAGGTGAGGGCAGGGAGGGGGGAGAGTTGTTTTCTTTTCTTTTCTTTTTTGGTAGAGAGCTTTCTGGTGGCTTCAAAATCTACACCATGGGTGGCCATTTGCTCTGCCTATGCATAAGGGCAGCCCTGATCATTGAATCAAAAGACTTGCTTACTATCACGAAGAGAGCTCGTCTTAGGAGGCCAGTGAGGATTTGGAAAGCTTACCTTCAAGATTATGAAAATAACAGCCAGCATTTTATAATGCTCTAAAGTTTGCACAGTGCTTCACCAATATAACCCTGGGAGGCAGGTGCTATTAGTAACCCCATCTTAGAGATGAACAAACTGAGGCAGACGGATAGTTATGCCAGTAAAAGTGTGTGGTCTGAGGGCAGTTTCGAACTCAGGTCTTCCTCTACTTCCAGTCCTTTATCCACTATGCCTCCTACCTGCCAGTGATCTCCAAACCTCCTGATGACCCATGGGATGCTAGATTTAGAGTGGAAAAGGGATCTTTGAGGCCACAGAAGCACAGAGTTCAAGAGATTTGCTCCATATCACACAGTGAGTCAATAGCTAAGGCAGGATTTAAATCCAGCCTTCCTGACTCCAGGGCCAGTACCTTATCCACTCCACTTCTTCCAAACATAGCTAAAGAGACTAAATTGCATTGCCAAGTAAACCGGACAGCCTTTGGGAAATTGGACATTGCTTTTAATGAGCCCAAGTTTCTTGCTAGAACCAAGACCGCAGCTCTCTTTCATCTTTTTTTTTTCTCCTAGCCAGGACATATGAAAACCTGACTATGTGGAATGCCCAATGAAGCATGCGTGAAAGGTCCAACATGGGCCTGCTTCACAACTTACATCCCTAGAGAGTTGCCTGGGGACACTTTGAGGCTTAAGATGCATCTAATATCACATGGCCACTGTGTCAGAGGTAGGACTGGAACCTAGGCCTTCTGCTTCAATCAAGCAATTCACAAATTCCTAAGGTCATACATATACCAAAGTATCAAGGTCAAACCGAGAGCAAGAGTTAACCTTGGGGTGGGATGTATGTGATAAATTTTAAATGAGTCATGAACTTGGATAGGAAAAAAATGACAGTTATTAATTATTTTAAAACATTTTTCTGAGAATGAGTCCATTGACTTCACTCAACTGCCAAAGAGATCTGTGATACAACAGAGATGAAAAAATCTTGTTCTGAAGTTTACTTCAAGTAGTTTAGTGTATCTGGGATCTAAGAATGTATTGGTTGATTAGTTGAAGCAAGAAAACCCAGGGTCAAGCCTCACCTCATCTATGGTCTTGGGCAAGTTACTAAACATCTCTTTTTAAATTTGTTTTGCTTTTTGGAAGGGGGAGGGTAAGCAATTGGGGTTAAGTGACTTGCCCAAGGTCACACGGATATTTTTTTGTGTAAAATGTCTGAGGTCGAATTTGAACTCAGGTCCTCCTGACTCCAGGGCCAGTGCTCTACTCACTGTGCCACCTAGCCACTTGGATTACTAAACATCTTGCTGCCCCCAGGCAATGCTCTAGCATTCTAAGAGGTAGAGCTGGTGCTGGTCTGCATTGGAAGTTCCCCGTACTACATGGGAAAAACAAAAAAGAGGTACAGCTGTGTAGTGGGTAGGGCACTGGAACTAAAATCATGAAGATCTGGGTTTAAATTCCACCTTAGACATTAAGTACATCAGTGACATTTGTCAAATCATTTAGCTTCTCTGTATCTCAGTTTCCCCTTCTGTAAAAAAAAAAAAAGGGAGCTGATAGTTTCTAAGGTCTGTTCCAAATCTAAATCTATGACCCTAATAATTGAGCTCCTCCCAAATAAACCAAGACTCAGAGGGAGAATATGCCCAATAGGGAAGAGTAGTTAACCCTTCCTACACCCCAAAAGAGTGATTCCTAAATCATTCATGGCTAGTAAACTCAGAACTCCAGAGAGAATTATCTAATCAACTCCCGGAGTTGATTTAAAAATAATATGAGTGGGTGGCTAGGTGGCACAGTGAATAGAGCACCAGCCCTTGAGTCAGTAGGACTGGAGTCCAAATTCGGCCTCAGACACTTAACACAAAAACTAGCTGTATGACCTTGGGCAAGTCATTTAACCCCAATTACCCTCCAAAAAGCAAAAAATAAAAATAATATGAGGAATTTAAGTCCCGGATTCCCCACATCATTCCATTAGTTTTGGCTAAGACTGGCTTAAACAATACTAAAGTGACCAACTGAAAAATGAAGAAAAAATCAATCGATTGTCTTGTCTCTCAGAAGCCAAAGAATAGGTTGCTTGAATTTTTCCCTGAATGGCATCTTATAAACACTTGTATTCTCTTCGATCTAACCACCTACTTAGTTGGTCCAGGATGGTAAGATGAAAGAAAGCTCTTGTACTCAGAGTCTGTAACACAAGAGATAAAAGTCCATGGACAGATGTTTAAAGTAGAGAGAGAAGAGAAGAAGCCATTTGAAAGATAGTTCCTCAGGTAACAGAAGTGTTAGGACTTGCTTAAATCAGAAGTCAAGTTTGCTAGTGGTTTGGACTCTTAAAAAAAAAAGTATATGATATGTTCAAAAAGACCTTGTTTGTGCCACTCCCAGAAGGCCCAGAGTTTTTTCATTTATTTGCTTGTTATTGTTTTTTGAAGAATTCTTATTACTTAAAACTCTGATCTACACAATGACCAACAATGATTCCAGAGGATGGATGATGAAGAATGTTACCCATTTCCTGACAGAGAGGGCATAAGTTTAATATGTATATGAGATGTATGGTCAATATGGGAATTTGTTTTGCTTGAGCATGCATATTTTAAAAGGTTTTTTTGTTTGTTTTCTTCCCCTCCCCCCCAGGGGGAGGGGGAGAATTACAGAGACAATTAGTGCTTGTTAATTTTTTTTTAATTGTGCTCCCTTTTATTTTCCTAAGAATAAATTGGAGATTTATTTAAACTCCCTCTCCCTTCAGATGACCAAAGAAAATCCATACCGCCTAACCCTTCCCCCACCCCTTTAACTCTCCCTAGATCACCACCCCCAACTCCCAGAAAAACCAATGGCACCTGAATGGTAAGCCCTTCATTGTTTCTGGCTAGACAGTTCCTACTTTGGACTAAGCAAACAAGGAATCATCTATTCAGCAACCAATATTTAATACTGGTTCTGATTTGGGCAGAACCCAGCAAAAAGAGGAAGGGGGGATGGATATTCCTTTTCTTCTCCTTTCCCTCTGGGGTTTTGTGATTCCCTCTTGAAAAAGGTCAAAGGAGACTCCACAGGAAAGCCAGCCACACATTTCAAGAATATGCTTTAGTCTCTTTATGTATATTAGAACAATTAACAGCTAGGCTCACTATACAAAGTCCTCTCTCTTCTTTTATGTTTTAGTTCTTAAAATTCCCAGAATAGTGTACAGTAAAACTGTTCACTTGAGAAATTAAGTACCGTATGTGATAAGACAGTTGGGTGAAATTTTTAAGCTGTCATTAAAAATGATTATAATTAGGACAAACTACAAGAAAATGCTTTAAAATTGAGACCCGAGTGAATTAAAAATTAAGGGATATATTATGTATTATCATGTTGAAGGGCTGGGATTTACACATGTAACTCCCATTAACACTAATGTGAGTTGGATGCATAAATCCCCACATACTGAGATGAGAAGACACCCCTTTCATATATTTGCCCCCCCACCCTGAGATCCCCAGGACTTTGCAGTATGGTAACATAATAAGAAGCATTGCACTGTGGAAAGTGGGCTGGATTTGGAGACAGAAGATGTACATTCAAACCTCAGCTCTGCCACCTGCTTGACCTTGGGCAAGTTATTTAACCTCTATAAATTCAGTTTCATCATCTGTAACATGAGGACTAGAAATTCTAGTCCAATCAGAGGTGTCAAACTCCCCTTTCAGAGGGCAGGAAGCAGCGCACAAAATTCCAAAGTACAGCCCAAACCAGATTACAACATAATGGGGAAATGCTTAACAAAATAAAATACATACATACATATTATATATGTATACACACAGTGCAGCATAGATGATGTTAATTTATGGATTTTTAAGCCAACATGGAGCTGGCAGGGATCTTTTCTATTTGAGTCTGACATCACTGGGTCAGATCTTTAAGTTCACTTCCAACCACAGGTGTATTTGGAGCCAGGCTGTATGGCCTTATGAGAGATGATTGTTCCTTTCAGTCTGAGCATTTAAACCTTGGAAATGGGCAAATTATCACAAATCAGGTGTGGTTGTCAATTTTCTGGACTTGAGGAAGTGATGGAGAAAATGCTAATAGACACATTAAACTGTCTTGGGCACTTTTTTTTTTTTCCAAAGAGCCTCTAAATCTGTGACCCAAGGATAGTAATCTGTGCTCTGTCACTGCATGGTCATGCATGAGATCTTGTAACACAAAGTTGTGTTTGCCCCGAGTATTGGACAAGGGACAAGAAATCTGCCAGAAATATTGTCCATGAAGGGTTTTTTGTCAGTTTTTTTTTTTTGGGGGGGGGGCTGGCAGTATTGTTGTCTTTTGTTTTGTTTTGTTCTTGTTGTTGCTGCTACTGCTGCTACTGTTATTTTTCTGTATATTGAGAGAATGCCTTAGGTCTAAGAGTGGAATTCGTATGGCTTTCTGGGATGAAAGTTTTCTCATATACAATCCTTTTGCTTTTTTATTTCTTCCATCATCTCTCCTTCCCTTTCTTCTTTCCTTCTTAACTCCCTCCCTTCCTCCCATCCTCCTTTTCTTCTTTTTTTCCTTCCTTCTTCCCTCCCTTCCTTTCCTCTTCTTCCTCCCTCCCTTTCTTCCTTCCTTCTGTCCCTCACTCTCCTCCTCCCCTTTCTGCCTCACTCCTCCCCTTTCTCCCTTCTTTCTTCCCTCCCTCCCTTCTTCCTTCCTTCTTTCCTTCCTTCCTTCTTTCCTTCCTTCCTTCCTTCCTTCTTTCCTTCCTGCTTTCTTTCCTTTCTTCCTTTCTTCTTTCCTTCCTTCCCTGCCTGCCTGCCTTTTTCCTCATCCAAGCCTATGATTTCATTGACATGAGGAATACCTAGTCTAGAAACTGCCTCCAAAGAAAATGGGCGGCTCCTAGAGACTTGCCTCAGGCACAGACATGTGAAGTAACTTTTTCAGTTACTTCATATATATGGACATAGATAGATAGATAGATAGATAGATAGATAGATAGATAGATAGATAGATAGATAGATAGACAGACAGACAGACAGACAGATAGATAGCTATCTTGTCCAGAGTCATAGTTTGCATCGCATACAGAACTTGAACCCAGCTCTTTCTAATTCCAAGGCCAGTCCTCTATGTACTGCACATGCCACCCTACTATGTACATATTTCCTAACAAAGTGAATGTACTTTTCTTCAACCAAACAACAAATTTTAAAATATTGATTTAATGTCTACCAGAGCCATAACTTAGGGAGAACAGGAACAGTCTGACTCGAAGGGGGTAGAACTTATTACTTGCAATCTTTTAGCAGCTTAAAAAGAACAGAGCTCAGGAGGTGCCTAACAAGAACAATCAGTTAAAATAGGAACCCATTAAGTGGATTGCTAGTGTGAACTCCTACTCTGTCCTCTGTTCCACCTGCCTGTGGTTTGGGGGGTTTGCTTCAGGTGAAATAATTTCTAGGAATGATTTGGACTCTGCTAGGTGCTATGAGGCATCAATGAAAAACACAAGGATAGGAATAAAGCTTGTGACTTAAGTTAGGAAACTCCTGGATGAGGAAAGTCTCTACCAAAGCAGGTCAGCAACTGTTTTTCCATTGACTTTAGTCTCAAGAGCTGCTTAGAGTTAAGAGATTAAGTGACTTGTCCAGGGTGATACCACCAGTATGTGTCAGACATGGCACATGAAGCCAGGTCCTTCTGGATTATAGTGTAGCCTAGATCTTTCACCACGAGACCATACTGCTTAGGACCCAGAAACAGAAGACATAATCCTAATTCACCTTTCAGATTCATCTGATTGGGAAAAGAAAACTTTGCAACAAGTGATTTCTGCCCTAAGTTATCTTTTTTTTTCCTTCTCTCTCTCTCTCTCTCTCTCTCTCTCTCTCTCTCTCTCTCTCTCTCACACACACACACACACACACACACACACACAATCACATAAACAGTGATTTTTCTTTGATTTTTTTTTACAAATCTATTTAGTAAACAAAATAACCGAAGCTGTTTAGTGGATATTCCTAAAAGAAATTGCAAAGGGGCCAATGTAAATAATCATGAGTTCTCCTTTCCCAAAAGTGGGCCAAAAGAAGCGTGAGGCTACTAAAGGTTTTGCATTCCTGGGTGAGATTGTTTCCCTCCACCCCCAGGTCTATATAAGGTTTTCTGATCTTTACAAAAGCAATAACAAACTCTTGCATATTGTTTTCCAGGGAGCATAAAATCAAATTTTCCACCCCAATTAACACTGTCTTTATAAACCCAGTAGCATCTCTGATAATTCAAGTAAATGTCAGGGCTGAGGTTTTGCTTTTCTTTTTTCTTTGTCTATTTATTTAGAAATGAAATACTGCTTTTGGAAATGTATGCTATGTGGCTAGATTCTGCCATGCTTAACACGCAGATAGTTTTTTGTCACTTTTTAAAGAGTTGTTGAGAGCCATTGATCAAGATGCCAAAGGTGCTACAAGTCCATCCATAATATCATGTTCATAGACTCAGACATTTAAATCTGGAAGGGACAATGAAGGTCATGCCATGCCACCCTCCCATTTTACAGATGAGGAAGCTGGGTCCTAAAGAGGTGAAGTGTCCTAGCCAAGATTATCAAACTCAAGTCCTAGGATTCCAAATCCAGCATTTCAAAATTCGTATAAGATGATTGGGAGCAGCAAGGCAGCACCATGGATAGAGGGTGGAGTTTGGACTGGGGAAGACTCTTCTTCAATAAGTTACAATCCCATCTCAGATACTTACTGACTGTGTGACCCTGAGCAACCTGTTTAGCCTGTTGGCCTCAGTTCCCTCATCTGTAAAATGAGGCAGAGAAGGAATTTACAAACCATTCCAGTAATCTTTGCCAAGAAAACCCCATATGGGGTCATGAAGAGTTGGACACAACTGAACAACAACCAATGTTGTTCAGCTGACCAAGTGGGGAGGGCTGTTTTAGACAAGGATGTGAAATTCCTAGTAAGTTTCAGATAGTCACCAAGGAAGACGACGGACTTTGGACCAGAACTGATTTCATTGATCTCTGTAACACACAGATTTAAAGAAGCACCCAGGTCGCTAAGAACTGCAAAGACTTGCTTGGGGTAACACAGTATGCATCAGACATCAAGGACACTCATCTCAGCTCTTCCTGACTTCACTATCTTTCCCACCATAAAGGACTTGATGGAAATTAATCCCCTTTAAGCTTGAATATTTCAAAATGCAAAGAACAGAAAAAGGGGATCATATGTGAAATTTTAACTTGTACAATAAAGTTGAGGTACAAATTTTATGCTAAATTTAACACAATAAAGGGCAACTAGTTGGTGCAATGGATATAGCATCAACCCTGGAATCAGAAGGACCTGAGTTCAAATCCAGCCCCTGACATTTAACACTAATGATCTGTGTGACCCTGGGCAAGTCACTTAACCCTGATTGCCTCACCAAAAAAAAAATCAATAATCATAATCACAATTAACACAATAGTATTAACATGGCCCTGCTGCTCTGTGTCACCTTTTGTACTCTTCTCATTTGTATATTCTCAAATGTTTTGTTACTGCTCTCTTTTTTTCTTCTTTTATTGCATTGCTATCACTACTCAAACTCCTGCACCTACAATACCTCCTCCCCTAAAAGAAAATCCCTCCCTTAAAATTAGCAAATTCAAGGGAAACCTATCAATACTTGGGCTGTCTACAACATGCTTCTCATTCCCCACCTCTCAACCAAGAGGTGGAAAGTAAGCTTTATCATCATTCTTCAGGGGGTGTTCCTGGTCATCGCACTAATGACAGTGTTTATATAGTGCTTTGGGGTTTCCAAAGTATTTTACAAATATTATTTAATTTTATCCTCACAACAACCTGGAAAGTACATGTAATTATTATTGCCACTTTGATCACACAGCTAGGAAATGTCTGATGCGGGGTTCACACTCAGGACTTCATGACTTTATATCTAGCATTTTACCCCCTGTACCACCCAGCTGCCATTGATCAGAGTTCTTACATACCTCAACTTTCTTTTCCTTTTCTTATTATAGTGATTAACCTACATGGTTTTTTTTCTGATTCTGCTCACTATTCAATGAAAGTTTAGTAAATTATTAGAGTGATTTGTATGTTTGGCATTCAATATGATAGCAAAGTATAATGAGCAAAGTACAAAATTTGGATTCAAAGACCACACATTGAAATTGCTCTTATGCCAGTTACTTGGATCTCCAGCAATCTCTCTCTCTCTCTCTCTCTCTCTCTCTCTCTCTCTCTCTCTCTCT
>NW_027185761.1:42557423-42590512 GCF_028583685.1 Petaurus breviceps papuanus | reverse complement strand
TCTCTCTCTCTCTCTCTCTCTCTCTCTCTCTCTCTCTCTCTCTCTCTCTCTCTCTCTCTCTCTCTCTTGGCCTCAGTTTCCTGATATGCCAAATGAAGGGGCAGAACTGATTTAGATGAGCTATAAGACCTCTAAGGTAGTTAGCTGGTACAATGAATAGCAGGCTAATTGGGATCAGGGAAAGCTCAGTTCAAATCCTTCCTTGAATACTTACTAGCACTATGACCCTGGAAAAGTCACATTCTCTCTGGGCCTCAGTAGTTTCCTAATTTGTAAATTGAGGGTATGGGCTTCAGTGCCTTATAAAGGTCCTTCCAGGTCTACATCTCTGATCCTCATAGCTCTAAATTTATGATTCTATAAATCTGTTACTGCTGTTAAGTCATTTTCAGTCATAACCAATTCTGTGACCCCATTTGGAGTTTTCTTGGCAAAGATACTGGAATGGTTTCCCATTTCCTTCTCCATCTCATGGTACAGGGGAGGAAACTGAGGCAAACATGGTGAAGTGATTTGCCCAGAGTCATAACAGCTCATAAGTGTTTGAGGCCAGATTTGAATTCAGGTCTTCCTGACTTTAGGCCTGCTGATCAATGGACTGCACCACCTACACAGCATTTTTAACATCTGGGGGGTGACCAATTGAAATTTTGCTTTTTATGCAGATTCTTGGCATAAAGTACACAGAGAGGCTAGGATTCCCCCAAGAAAAGTGGAAGAGTTGAAAAATATACCCAAACTGCAAAAGGTAGATGTAGAAAGTAGCATATTTCCAAAGTGTTTCTTGCCAAGAAGAAGGCCTAAAAATTAGGAAGCGTCCAAAGCATTTCAACTTGAAATTAAAGCCAAAAAATGTGATTTCCTAAGTAGCTAAAGTTAGAAGTGTTATTTTACATACAATTTCAAGAAACATTACCTGTACCTTTTTTTTTTCCTTCTGAAAGTTTTGTTTTATGGCCATCCTGCTTATAGGTTGCTTGATCTGATTTGTCCAGTGTAATAAGGTTCGGGGCATTGAAGAACTATTTTCTGAAAATAGTCTTCAAAAGTTGTTACTCATTTAAAAGTACCAGATGAAGATCTACTATATGTGGGCCAGACTGGTACAATATGAATTTTAAAGCCTTTCAAATCCAATTACTTTTAATAACTTCGTTTCCCAAACTACAATAAATCATCTATATAGGAAAGTTACAGAATTTAAATATGAATAGAGGTGGAAGATGATAGTATATCACTAGGAATCCGCTGTTTCTGTTATGTATAGTGCTGTTTAACATATTTAAAGGGAAACCTTATTAATTTGGATTCCACTAATTCACAATTTGTGATCCTTCATATAGGAGCTGGGTCGAGGTCCATATTTTAGGAGCAGTGTCATTCATGAGGCAAAAATAAAATAAGAGTGTACCTAAGAATGGAAGGGAAATGTTTAGAGTACTTGGGAACAAATCTCCAATTCTTAGCAGTTATTTGCACCTATCTGATTGATGTGCTAATTATGGGATCACTGCTTATCTGTTATTAAAGGTCTTCTACTTCTCAAATTCCATCTCTGAGCTTCCTTTGGTTTTCTTCCTTCATTTCTCCTTTTCTTTCTCTCTCTTTCTTTCTTTCTCTCTCTTCCTTTCTTTCTTTTTCTTTCTGTCTCTTTTTTTCTACATATTCCTCAAAGTTTCTATCACCTGGAAATAATGTTGTATAATATAGATCTCTAGAACTCATTACCTGTGTGAATTTGGGCAAATCATCTAGTCACCTGTTGCCTCAGTTTCCTTATCTGTAAAATGAAAGGGTTCACCTCTGAGGTCTTTTCTATCTCTGTATCTATGATCCTATGAATCTGCAGACATTGATACTGGGAAAGACCCATTCATTAAGAATGTATCATGCCAGATTTACCTCATCTCCATTTTTTACAGAATTATTAGATCAGTGCCTTCCACAAGATATAGGTGCTTAATTAATGTTTGTTGAATTTAATCAGGGGAATGCTGAAAACTAGCATTTTCTAATATCAGAACCCCATTTTGAAATGCAGCATGGAATAGCAGATA
Source organism: Petaurus breviceps papuanus (assembly GCF_028583685.1). Lineage (NCBI taxonomy): Eukaryota > Metazoa > Chordata > Mammalia > Diprotodontia > Petauridae > Petaurus > Petaurus breviceps. Next base: position 42,588,455 of record NW_027185761.1, on the reverse strand, counting down.
AAATGAGGGACTGCAAGTCAGGGAGACCAGGCTTTGAATCCTGCCTCAGAGGCTCACTTGCTGTGCTGGGTGAGGAACTTAAACTCACTGAGCCTCAGTTTCCTCTTCTGTCAAATGAACATAACCCCTCATAAGATTTTTGGGAGGCTTAAATGACATCAAATATGGAAAGTGTCTCAAAAATCTCAAATCATTTTCTAAATGTCAGCTACTTTTATGATAATCATTTTACCATAAAAAAATACATTTGCAGACCAACTGAGAAAACACACAATGACAAAATAACAAATCTTAGGAAGTGGATCAATTTGAAGACCTGTTGCCATAACTCCTCCTCACCTCAATATATAAAGATCTTGTTTGCAAATCATTGTTGCCATTCGCCTTATTCCCCCATTCCAATGGGAACTCCTTGAAATCAGGATCTATTTTTACTTCCCATTGTATCCTCAGTCCTTAGCACAGTACCTGACACGTGATAAGTGTTTGGTAAATGCTAAGTTGATTAACTGACTGAAATCTTCTATGACAGAGTCAGGATACAAAAAGAATCCCAACAGGATAAAACACTGGTCTAAAGTTAATTAGATGAAATTAAATTGGAACTTAACTTGGCTTAAAACAATGGTCCTCACAAGGACAAAGAGAGGTACACATACAGCAGTGTTAGCCAAAATAAGAATAATAATAAATTATATAATTATTTTTAAAGTCTGAGAGTTTTAGGGGACTGTGAGAGCAGGGACTGCCTTTTGACTCTTTTTGTATCCCTTACACTTAGTACAGAGCCTGACACATAGTAGTCACTGAACCAATGTTGATTGATTGAAGGATCATCAGTAGTATGCTATAGCAACCCAAAAGACTGATGTGATCGTAGACTGCATTAGGAAGAACATACCTACCAGCAATGGAAGGGGATAGATCTACTATATTCTGTCCTGGTCAGACCAAAAGTATTGTGTTTACTTCGAGATCCTGTTTTGGGGAGCACATTGATTCCCTGAAGAGCCTACAGAAGAGGGCAGTTGGGTTAGTGTCAGGACTCATCTTATTGTCATAGGAGAAACTCAAATTCGAAGAGCTGGAAATGTTTAGCCTGGAGGAAAGAAGAGTTAGGGAAGGCTTGATGGCTTTCTTCAAATCTTTGTAGGGCTATCATGTGAGAGCGTTTCAGATTACTCTCCTTTAGCTCAGAGTACAGAAATAGGGGCAATGGGCAGCTGATCGATGGGGCAGAATTAGGTTTGACAAAAAGGAAATCTTTCTAATGATTTGAGCCATGCCCAAGTGGAATTGGCTACATTGTGAGCTAATGGGTTCTCTCTCACTGGTAATCTTCAGGCAAAGATTGGATAACCACTTGTCAGGTGTGTGGCAGAGGGAATTCTTATTCAGGTCCAAGCTGGACTCTGAAATTAGAGCCTAAGACTATGTGAATGAAGATCATGCAGATAGAGACATCTAGACACAAGTGGCATTTTGAGACTGACATTCCGGGACTGGATTGGTAGGGTAGATTTGACCTTCTAAATCATCATGTTAGAAAGCATGATTGAAGCTTTGGGGAGCATGGGATACAACCTTGGGAGACCTCTTGTTCAAAGTGAGGGAGTAGGATGGGAAATCAGCATACTACTACTACTGTAAACCTGTATATAGAGATTCAAAATCACTTTTTCTTCTCCTTTGCAATAGAAATAGCACTTAAGAAAACCTGATTTTAATTTCAACACTCTTACTGACCTTGATCTTTGTTTATCTCTCTTTCTCCTCTTCTGAAAAACAAAGTGAAAAAAAAAGAACACACAAAAAACTATGCTTCCCAGATTAAGACGCACAACAGGAAGCATAACCCATTAATGTTCTATGCCAATAGATGAACCCTAGGATTTTTTTTTCCAACTCTAAAACTCCATGATCCCTAGTATAGTCAAACTTATTAAACTGATTCTCAACCCATTTAGATATATGGGAGAAACATGTAAATATGAACAAGTCACATATTCCTCCCTAAACCCACAAATATTATTAAACTTTTCTCCCATTTTTATGCCTGCTCTATTGGTCTTATCTCTTGGACGCTATCTTCTCAATTTGTATACCTACCAAAATCAGTAGGAAAGGCCCACTCTGGTCATAGGATCCTAGATTTACAGCTGAATAGAACCTTAGAGGGCATCATATCTAACCCTCTCCTTTTGTGGGTAAGGAAACTGAGGCAAAGAAAGGTTAAGAGATCTAGTCAGAGTCACATGATGAGTAAGTCTATGAGGTGGAATTTGAACGTAGGTATTCTTGATTCCAAGTCCAGTGCTCTGTTCTTTACACTATGCTGCCTCTGAAGGCTGTTTGGATAGATGACTTTAATCTACATTTTTGAGAATATGTCCCTACCGTATGGCTTCTGGCTAGGAACCCATGGACTTTTGCTAACCTTCATAATTAGACTCAAGTCATAATGGAAGAAAAAGTATATGAAGATGGATTAAGTTGGCTTTGATTGGCAGGTTCTTTGGTCTCCTGCAGATTCATTTCTGGGCAGGGACAGAATAACTGTTTGTAGAGTGAGAACTACAGCCACTGTAGCCAAACCACTGTGTAGTGGATATAAACAGACACAGCCTATGTATACAACCCCTGAGCAGATTATTTGACAGTTATCCCACAAGTTTGATAAATGGGAAGAACCACATTCTGTGCAGGGAGCAATCTGGCCTTCTGTACAGGGCATATCTTGGGAAAGAGATTGATAAGTTGGAACAGTATCCAAAGGAGGCCAGCCTGAATGCAAAGGGCCTAGAGATCATGCCATACAAATGTTACTTCAAGATAGTAGGGTCATTTAGGCTCCAGAAGCCAAGACATAGGACACATGATCACTATCTTCAAGTATTTGAAGGGCTAACATGAGGAAGAAGGTTTAGACTTATTCTGTTTGATCCCAAAGAACAGAAGAAGAAACACAAGATTATATACTTGGAAATGGAGGGAAATCCAGGGCAATTTTATCTCATATCTTCATGTTACAGATGAGGAAAATGAAGCTGAGTCAGGTTAAGTGACTTGCTCAGGGTCACACATATATTAGGTGTCTGAGGCAGGATTAGCACTCAGGTGTCCCTAATTCAAAAGTCAGTGCTCTATTCATTATGCCCCATTGTAACTTTTTATTGAGCATCGATGACAAAGAATCAAATTTAGATTTGAGGTAAAGTAAAACCATGCATTAATTAGAGCTCTTTTCAGAGTGGAATCACCTGCCTCTGGAGGTGGGTTCCTTCTCAATGGAGGTTTTCAAAGCAAATATCAGATGATTTCTTGTTGGGTTTGTTAGAAAAGGCCTTTTTGTTCAATTGTTGGTTAGACTAGAGGGCAACTTAGCATGAACCTTTCCAGCTCTGAAATTCTGTGAATTGGATTAATTGCCCACATTTCCCTCATCTTTGTATTAACCCAGGGATGGATAGCCTGCAGCCTCAAGGCCACACATGGCTCTCTAAGTCTTCATGTGTAGTCATTTGTTTTGTGAAGTTTGGATTTGGTCAAAGGGACACCCTTGAGGACCTAGAGGACCACATATGGCCTAGAGGCTGCTTGCTCCCCATCCCTGGGCTAGGCAGACCCAAGCTGCAACACAATCTAGCTTCTGCTTTAACAAACTCTCCCCCTTGTCACCCAAGAAAAGTTATAAAATGGAAGATTCAATGACCACTGTTTTTTTCCAGAATGAACAAAGTCACTTGTCAATTCATAGAAAAAAAAAAGTTGGACACTTCCTGTTGCTTATAGCTTAAAAGATTTCAATCTCAGTATTTGGTACAGGTCACTACAGAGCATTCTCAAGTCAAAAAGACTTCTTTAAAAAAATTCCAACTTCTGCATATTGTGTGCATTGGAAATGAGGATGAAAAGATTAGATGATAAAAGTATACTGAAGGAAAATGTAAAATTACTGCAAAATATGTAAATTAGAAAACCAAAGTATTCCTGTCCTTATTTGAAGATAGCATCAATACAAAGGAGATCTATTCTTTTCAATCAACTTTATCTTCACATTAAAAATACAGACAGACAGGAGTAACCTTTTGAATGACTGATGGAGAAGTTAGGCACTTTGTGTCTTTCAAACCCTATTTTCCAAAGCTCCCCCCCCTCCCCTCCAAATGAGCTCTCCTAAGTACACAAAACCTCTATTTTTGGAACTCTTCAGAATAACTGGTGACAACTCCACTTTTAAATCAGGGACTGCATATAAACTGTCACCATCCAAAATTTGCACAGACAAAACAGGATTGGGGGGAAAAAAACACCAAAATAACATGAAGGAAAAAAAGTTCTATGAACAGCTGTGTAAATAATAGCAACAATGTTAAATAATAAAAGGAAAGTGGCAGTCTCACTAAGAAGCAGGAGGCAGCCCAAGTTGTTCAAAGCAGATTGATTTGATTCAATTTGCATTTCTCTCCAAATGCAAATCTTACTTCAAAGTTACTGTTCAAAGGAGCCTAGGGGAAAATAAAGTTAGAGAGATACTTTTCCAAAGAAACTAATCTATTGGTAATTAAAGGATAACTTGGAAGAATAAAGTGATCATATTTCCAACTGACAAATGTGGGCCTGGGGGTGAGATAAAGGTTGACATTTCTTTTTTCTGGTTCATAATTATTGATTGGTTTCCACTGTCCACACTAGAAAAACAAAATGGATGAAAAACACATGTTGCCAAAATTATGAAAAGCAGCAAGAAAGATAGAAATGATTTAATAATAGAATTTAATGGTAGAAAAATTGTAAAAGATTTAATTTATCAGTGTAACAATAGGTGGGACAGCCTTGGACAAGTGTTGCTTCCACTCTGAACAATAGCTTAAAGTTAGGAAAGATGAAGGAATAGGGGATAGAATACATTTGGGATACTGTATTTGGGTAATTGTATTTCCCATTTGGGTACTTTCAAAGTTGTTCACTGTTACAAAAACTGATTTCTATAATATCAGCATTCTCTTACAGATGCTATGAATCAGCAACAATACAATCTCAAATGAATAAAAATGAACAGCAATACAAAGGACAAAAAAAATGACTACAGTATATCACCAAAGTGACTAGAACTTGAAGTGTTATAAAAGATATCATCAAGGACAATGATATGAAAACAAGTAGATAATATAGAAAATAAGAAATAATAGATAGCCAAGTATCCCCCTATTTTTGTTAAACCATGGAGAAAGCTTTTAACTAATTGGGTAGATTCTCTTATGAAGGTCTTATAGTAGGATTTGAACAAGCAACCCATGGGTGAATTGCCTTCTGCCTCAATAGAAGGAATATTTTCACCAGTGAAATAATATAGATTCAGTACAAGGTGGTAACAGAGAAATCTACTCCAAACCATTCCTTTTAGCTGGGAGAAAATGAAAGCCCAGTCATTTACCATCGTAGGCATGAACACTGTCAGTCCATGAGGATCCCATTCCTTTCTTGTCACCACAGATCTCAGAACAAGCTGCTGCTGGAGCTAGAAAGCCCAGTCACAACACCAGAAGGGCATCACCTCCTTGGCTGACCCATGATTGTTTCATAAACCTCAAATCCATACAAAGCCTTTAGTAGAGTCTTGGTTACTTTGATAACTGCTATTCCACTTGCATAGTTGATATACCTTCCCCTAAAGATCACAAGGGTGACTGGATTCTAGGAGTCTAAGGAAGGGCAAAGCAAAGTCCAATGGATTCTACTAAGTTGGAATAGATTCCAGCACTAGCTTGGCAATGTCTATCATACTGAGACCGTCTAAATTCAAAGGAGTTTAGTTATGAAAGGATAAATTTTACAGCCACAGAAACTCATGAAAGCTATCTCCTAAGCTGTCTTCTGAGTTCACAAAGAGCTCATCATTCAGAATGTCACAACATAGACTTACAGCTGGAAGGGACCTAAGAGGACATGTAGCCCAATGCCCTCTTTTTACAGATAAGGAGACTAAGCCCAGAGAGATCAGAGGAAGGAGTAGAGTGCTGGACTTTGACCCCAGATCCTCTCCATTGTCCGACAATGTCACAAGGCTTTGAAGTAAGCTTACATGTAGTCATTCATGAATAAATCGAACATAATCCAGGACTCCTTTCAGGGTTAACAGGATCGGACCCTCAGATATCTGGCCACCTCCAGTCACAAAGGAAGGAGGAGGAGGAGATAGATGGTTGATTGTTCACCACACAGAATGATACAGAAGAGAACTGTAATCCAAGCTGGTCAAGCTAGCAATTTTACATTCAGATTTTGGAAACTACAAAAAATGTTTCCCCTTGATGATCAGACACCATGTCAAGGAGAGCTTAAAACTCTGACAGTTTACTAAAGAATAAACATCACTCCCATTCAGCCTGTTCGTTGAAAATGACCATGATAACAAGTCTCCTTCATTTACTTGTACAGAAATGTACATTTGACACATTAAAATTATATTGTACAAAGAACAAAGCATAGATATCATTTGTTGTCACACTAGGAAAAATGAACATGTGAATTTGTCACCTTTTTTTGGACATCAGGTTTAGATTCCAAGGAAGAACCATGGGGAGCTGAACAAACATGCTGATGAGCATTTGAATAATGGCAAATTGAATTTCAAGCATACAAAAGAGTCAGATTTTGCCACAGACCTTTCTGGGCTTCATTTTGGTCAAGTTCATAAAAAGAGCACCTTAAATATAAATTGTGGATAGACAAGGTAACAGTCGAGGAGGTAAAATGTAGGGTACATTTTCAATGTAAGCAAAAATGTTCATTCATCTTTTACTTATGTTCTGAATGGAGGGGTTTGATGTCACTGAAATCATCAAAATATTTTTTTAAGGTAAACGGAGAAGAGCCATAAATGAAAAAAAGAAATCACTCTGGATGCGGAAAACCAGTGTTCTCGCATCTCTGGTATCTACTACTTGTACGATTTGGTCAAGTGCCAATCTCCCTGAGCCTGTAATTCCACAGCCACCACCTGATCAGCATTTGCTGAAAATAGCTTCTGCATTCACCATGCCTATGCAGGCCATGGCTGCAGTACAGTATACTCATGATTATCGTAAGACCATAGAATCTCCAAATGGGATGGCACATCAGAATTCATCTAGTCCAGTTTCTAGCTGACCCAGGAATCCTACAATATTCCAGACCAGGAAGGGATAATCCAGACTCTGTTAGAAAACTTCCAGAGATAGGAAGCTTACTTTCAGAGAAAGCAACCCTTTTCACCTTTGGAAATCTTTAATTGTTCAATTAACCACTCAGGCAAACAAATGTTAATTAACCTCCTATCTTGTTCCAGGAAAGCTAGGTCCTGGGTGTACAAATACAAAAGATAAAACAATCTTTGTTCTCAGGGAGCTTCCATTCTATGGGGGTTGGGTGGGTTGTTTGTTTTGGAAGAGGACCTAAATTAATAACCTAGCTGTCTTGACTTGCCAGTGAATTGGATTTAAGTGAGGCAGAGTTGTACAAAGTCCTCAGCCTCACTGTCTCTTCCAGAGTCACAGAAGTCCAGTGACAAGAAAAAATCAAGACGACTAGAGATTGTCTGGAGTTGCAGAAGATGACTTTGGCGTCTTAGCTGTCTGACCATGACCTTCATAGGCATTGGACACATTGGTTTCATCTTCCCATTATGCTTGGGGCAGTCTTCACATGCTTGGGGTAGACGTTCCCCCAAGTCACTCATGGGTTTGAGGCCTCTAGGTTGGCCTCAATCTATTTTAGTACCTCTGCTATGAGGGCTTGCCTCAAAGAAGCTGCAACCTGCACAGTGGTCATACCTTGGTTTGGGGGGCAAAGGGGACAATATGCACTGACTATATACAAGATTAATCCAAAGAAAGGCTTCACGTCCATGGTGGTGCTTGAGCTGGTAGATTAGATATATAAATATAAATTTAGATATAGATAGTTATAGATATAGGTGAAGGTGAAGGTCTAGATGTAGGTATAGGTTTAGCTTAGGTAAATATGGATATAGAAATTAGAGACAGAGTTGGAGATGGATATGACCATGACAATAAATTGGTTATAATCCTATAGAGAAGGCACTATGGTTAAGGATCACTGATCAAAGTCATCCTGCAGAAGACAGGATTTTCACTTAGGCTGGTAGGAATCTAGGAGGCACAGATAGGTAAAGAGTGTGCTCCAGGCACTGGGACCACGATAATGCCTGGGCAGGATAAACCCCTCAATCTGAACTCTTGGCACAGTTTCAGAGCACAGTTACCTTTGGAATGGCCTATATTTTTCATTATCATGTTGATTTCACTTTGGGGCTTTTATTCTCTTTATTTAAATGTCCTATATTTGAGCCCTGCTTCCCTGATCTACTAATCTCCCCTGATCAGTTTGCCCTGTAATGACCAAAATCAGGTCTGACTCTCTGAGACAGTAGATTTATTGTACACAAAAAATATTAAGGTGAATGTTGACATGATGAGATTTCAGGGATGACGATCAACTACCCCAAAATTCTCACCTGAAGCTTCACTAGAATATGTACATGACTAGAGAGAGAGAAGGATTGATCACATAGAGAGAATAAAGAATAAACAGATTGACAGTTCAAGGGTTTCCACAAAATGCTGAAACACCTAGAGGAAGTTAAAATACAAACTCTTGTCATTTAGGTGACCTGGGGAAAGTAATTTAACCCTGTTAAGACTCAATTTCCTCAATTCCATGGCCTTTTGTACAACCTTTATTAGGGATTTCTCAAAAGTAGCAAACATAAATCTCACAGGATTAAAAGGAGCGGTGGGTAGCAATCTCTACTAGAGAAGTGAGTTTCCTCATTAATAAGATTATGGATCCATGGAAGTATCAGAATAGTAATTATTTATACTTGCATGTGAACAAAGGTTTTCATTGCAGATTTTGATAAAAATATGGAGACAGAAAACATTTGATGAATTGGCAAAAGGAGGGGAAGAATTCAGTAGTGGAGAGAGACAGGTAAGAAGAGACATGCAATAGGAAGACTGGATAGTCCAAAGAAAAAACCAGCCATCCATTTCTTAATTTGGTCCACAGTCACCATAGTCAGAGTAATCTCTTAGAAAGAGCCATATTTGTCAATAAGACCGTAGCCTAAGATCTCGAGAGAAGCTGAAAGCCCTGTGAGTTCAACTTCTTGTTTTTACAGATGAAGATCTAAAACTCAGAAGTAGTTTGACATTTTTGTCTCTACTCCTGACTCTTCCTCAACAGAGTTTTCCCCAGGGCAGCTACCATGTTTCCCCGATAATAAGACCTATCCCGAAAATAAGCCCTCCCCGTACTGTGTAAGATTCCTCTAAAATAAGCCCTCCCCCCAAAATAAGCCCTATTGACATTGCTACTGTAGTGAAGGTGATCCCCTGTGCTACACGCTACATTACGGTACCCTCTGTATGTACCGTCTCCCCCGCCCCCGTGAAACGCATGCCGCGCTCCGAGCTGCATCCAATCAGAGCTGCAGCAGTGAGAGCATCATCCTGTTCTTCCCCAGTGATTTTCTTATTGAATAAAGGTATGTTTTTTTGTTCACATTTACCTGTTTATTAAAATTGCTGTCAATGTTCATTAAAATAAGCCCTCCCCTGAAAATAAGCCCTCTGGTGTTTTTCTGTCCAAAAAAATAATAAGACAGTGTCTTGTTATCAGGGAAACACGGTAGGTGGTGCAGTGAATAGAGCACTAGCCCTGGAGTCAGAAGGACCTGAGTTCAAATCCGACCTCAGACACTTGACACACTTACTGACCTTGGGCAAGTCACTTAACCCCAATTGCCCTGGCTTCCCCCTCCAAAACAAACAAACGAGTTTTCACCTCAGAGATTCCTTCACTTCTACTCTGGTCCTGTCTTTAATTAGTAAGTCCCTAGCAAGTCCACTATTTCAAGAGGTGCTGCCCAAGCCATTCATTCTCACTTCTCTCCTAGCCCTGTTCCTCATTCTCTGGACTTTTATATCTCCTTCCAAGCAGTTCACTTCTCTTCTATATCTCTTTCATATGTTGTCTTCTTCCATTAGAATGTAAGCTCCCTGAGGGACTATCTTTTTTTGCTTGTATTTTCAGTCACAAGACTTAGCACAGTGCCTGACACATAGTAAGAACTTAATAAATGCTTTATCTTTCATTTATCTATGTAGATCTTCCTATCTCTGACATCTATCTATCTTTCTATCTATCTATCTATCTGTCTGTCTGTCTGTCTGTCTGTCTGTCTACCTGTCTATCTATCTCTCTCTATCTATCTATCTATCTATTGGTCTGTCTATCTATCTATCCAAATAATTAATTAATAATTAATAAATAATCCAAAGTCACAAAGGGACCAAGCAGCAAAGCTAGAATTTGCAGATCCTTTTAAATGATATTTTCTCCAATTGCATATAAAAGGAATTTTAAAGATTCTTTTTTAAAAAATTCTGAGTTCCAAATTCTCTGCATCCCTCCCACCTTCCCTTTCCTTGGGACAGTAAGCAACTGAATAAAAGTTATCTATGTGCAATCATTTTGCTGCTCTTCCTATTCCCAAACCAGGACCCCTCCTGTCGCACCATGCTGTTGATCCAGGTACAATGAATTCTCCACAAGGAATAAACAATACAACTAAAATGTTCTCTGTTCCCTGCCTACATAATTGTCACACTATTTCCAGAACACTCTTCAGGTGTTTGAAAAGCACATTGATTTATTTTTGAACTACTTAGTTTAATGCCCTCTTTTCTTCTGATACATATCTCACTCATCCTCATGTTCTTAGAAAGGGTGACTAAAATGCATCAAAAAGGGTGACTAAAAGGGATTTTTAAAACTAATGAAAGGGGGAAAGAGAAAATTAATTAACTCAAGTGGATGTCACTGTAGAAATGGAAAGCAGAAATACTAATATTTGGGAATGTCAACCTGAAGGAAGCTGAAAGGCAGAAAATGGAGAATAATAGGGCACAACTGAGAATAGAACCAATGTAGAGTCAATCAAAATAGCTATTGAGAGTGGGAGAATGTCCTCCACTCTCTTTGGGGTGTAAATTTATAAAAATGTCACTGGTGGAGGATGGAAAATAAGAAAAAGGAATTCATTTTGTGAGGAATATTTTCCCCAAAAAGCATTAAGATTGGAATCTTGTGATATGTAATTTGAAGACTGTTGCAATATTGTGACCTAAGTTTTGCATAGTAAGTGACACTCTCTTAGAATTCCAAGAGACTTTCCCCCTTTCCAGTAGTTAAAGTCATGACCTGTAAACTTGAACTCACTCTGAGCCCATGGTAGGGGATATGCCTGTTAAAAAAAAAATACGTCAAGGGCGGCTAGGTGGCGAAGTGAGTAAAGCGCCAGCCCCGGAGTCAGGAAGACCCGAGTTTGGTTCCGGCCTCAGACACTTAACACCCACACACACAAAAAACTAGCTGTGTAACCTTGGGCAAGTTACTCAACCCCAATTGCCCTGCAAAAAAGGCCAAAAAAAAGAGAGAGAGAGAGAGACAATATGGCATGAGCCAACCAATTCTGCCAATCACCTTGAGCACGTGAGCAGACGTGGACCGGAGGAAATGTTCAAGCCATCTCTAGCTGGCTTAACATAGCTCAAACTCTTCATTTCTAGGGAGCAGAAGAAGAGGAATGGAGAGAAAAGTAAAATGGGGAAATTTGGTCAATTAACATTTCAAATATTTTTATGACCAGAATGCTTCCACTTCTTTTCTACTTTCTTTTTCTTTTTGAACTGTCATGTAAACATAGTCTCTCAGTCTTGTTTTTAGTGAAATGGGGGAAAAAAGATCATAGAACAGTAATCAAGTGTTTAATGCTAGCAGAGGCAAAGTGCAAGGTAAGGTTATACACTATTTTCCTCATTTTATGGAAGGAAAGGAAAGGAAGGAAAGAAGGAAGGAAGGAGGGAAGGAGCCAGAAGACCTGTATAACATAGTATTAGAAGACTATAAATGTAGCAAGCTTTGAAGCCTGCTTTCTCCCTGAACAAATTCCTGAAGATTTCATATTTCTCATTGTAAGATCTTCTATGTTGACATCATTTTGGCATCAGCTTCACAGATCCATTTTGTTGACATCAGCCTGTACCAAGACATTGTCTTGGAATCATTGTGACAATATGAAGTTACATTTAAGTGACAAGGAAATTAGCATTGGTGGAGGGGGGGAATGGAAAGAAATAATTATTGTACATTTTCATTATCTCTATCTTTCAAACTTAAATATTTTGGCCATTATAAAGTATTTGTTTTTCAAAATAAAATTAAAAACATAGACTATATTCAGAGGGGAATTTCTTGGAAGCCACCTTCATTACCAAAGAGAATTTTTTCCTATTGAAAAGCTTCAGACAGATAGTTGTGACACTGCCCAAACTATTGTTTTTTAATAATGTGTTATACAAATGGTCATTTTAGGAAAGGGGATTAAGTCTTCACAGAATATTTACCTTCTTTGTTTTTTTAATATTAGTAATGTATACTTAGCACTTAAAGTTTGTAAGTCAAATTCCTTACAATGACCCTGTGAAGGAGGCAATACAACTCTTTTTCTCCCAATTTTATAGATGAGAAAATTAAGACTCTAAGGGGTTAAGTGATTTACCCACAACTACATAGTTAGTAATTATCTAAGTGCATGACTCTAACTTTTGTGCTGACTTAAAGGCCAGTCTTCTTTCCACTATATTTTCTTGACTTTCACTTAAACAATGTATCCCCTTTCAGGGATCTATATGACTAGGATGGAAGGAAAAGGACTTCTTCCCAAATTTTGACCACAAGATGATGGATTTTAGAAGCTACTGACAGACTTTATGTTCCTCCAACAGATGAAAACAACTGAAATCAGCACCTAGTTAACCAACATAATTTGTAATATCCCTTTTAATCTTTGCTATAATGTTAAACTTGCTGGATAGAAGAGGAGGAGGGGAATATTAAAAATGAATGTAAGGTAAAAATAAGTCATTAAAATTTTAATTTCTCTTAAAATTTATCTTTAAAATAAGTGATTAAAGTATGAAGCTACCAGACTGTACTTTTTATCTTCTTGATAAGTTTGGCCCTGACCTATTCTGTTCTGTCCATACCACACACTAAACCTCCCTTTGGAGTCCCTGAGTCTCCTTCATACCACAGGGCCTCAAGTCCTAAAGGCATAGGTCTCTCTCTGAGATCTCCTCCCCTTATAATTGAATTTGTCTTAAAATTTTTGAGGTTATCAATATGTGGCAAAAAAAGGTGCAATAAAAAGACTTTGTTCTTCATGGATCAACAACCTCCAGTAGCACCTATTTTCTTTGGATTCTATCTGAGACTTCCTCTTTAGGGAAATAATCCTCTAGTCTATCTCACAGTATTTAGTTCACTTCTAAGACGAAAACGCTAATGATTTGGGAAAAAAAATACTTAAAAGATGTGGACAATGGAGCATCAACAGAAATTTTAGGCTATTGGATAACATCAACTTATTTTTGAATCCCAGTGAAGAATAGAAATTCTTTTAAAAATCTTTAGATATGTCTCTGTGCACTTTTCATTATCCTTCTTCTATGTTTGAACCATTATGGTTCTGTAAGGATTTGTTCTTGACTCTCTTCTCATTTCTTCTTACTACTTCATCTATCACCATTATGTCTGTCTCTCAAACCCCAAAACACTAAGCTTTGACCTCTTTTCCATGATCTAGATGCAAATTTCCGAGTTTATACAAAACATTTTTACCTAAATGACTTACTGGCATATCAGATTCCACAAGTTCAAAACCAACTTTACTATTTCCCCCTTAAAAAAAAAAAAAAAAGCTATTCTCCATTTTCTTTTATTTAGTGGCATTGAAAAATCTAAAAAAAAAAGAGAGGGATTTAGTCTAAAAATGAAATGATACAACCAAATATCAAAATCAAATGATAGCAAAACTAGAATGAATTATCTAAAATGTAAAAATAATTTCCTTGGAAAACATTAATCAGAAAGATAATCAAATAACAAATGGGGGATATTCATTATTACTGAAATATCATTTTGATATTATGAAAGAGCAAAGCTGAATGTCATATTTCAATAAATCACAAAAGAAAATTGCCTATAGTATTAAAGACAGACAACAAAATAGGCCTCAATAGAATTCAAAGGTTGACACCACACTGGAATCCAATTTTTTGTTCTCCTGGAATGTGATTGCTAAGCTTGGGATATCCCAAGTTAAAGAGAAAATAGTACAAGTAACCAGGAAGAGAAAGATCATATTTTAAAGAAATTTAATCAAAAATGTCCAAAACTACTCATCATGAACAAATAAGGAAAGATTATAATATAGTTCACCAAAACTAACATTTTGCAAAGTATATCAAAAATACCAATTAATGCCCATCAATTAAAATTTACTTTTAACAAAACTGCTAACTTCTAAGTTCTTTTTTGAAAAAAAAAATTTGAAATTCAAATGTGCAGGACAAAAGAAATGTAAGAAATATGCCTAGTTTGATTATTCTTTTTTTTTTTTTTTTTTGCTTTGGAGGGCAATTGGGATTAAGTGACTTGTCCAAAGTTACACGGCTACCAAGTGTGTCAAGTGTCTGAGGCTGGATTTGAACTCAGGTCCTCCTGACTCCAGGGCCAGTGCTCTATTTACTGTGCCACCTAGCCACCCCATAGTTTGATTATTCTAGATGAATTATAAGAAGACTTTGGGGGGCGGCCAGGTGGCTCAGTGAGTAAGAGCACCAGCTCCAGTGTCGGGATGACCTGGATCAAATCCGGGCTCAGATACTCAGCACCACACCCAGAAATAACTGGCCGTGTAACCTTGAGCAAGTTACTTAACCCCAATTGCTTTCAAAAAAAAAAGAAGAAGACATTGGCTTGGAATCATTCTATAATCTAATGTTACATTCAAGTAAGAAGCAAATTATCAAGAAGGGAAATAAGGAGCAGTAATTATTATATAGCTTCATTATCCAGCTTTCAAACAAACATTTTAACAATCAAGAAATATTTGTTTAAATATAAAATCAATAATAAGTAAAACATAATAATATTGTAATTTTAATGTGCCCCTTGGAGCCTAGAACAAATCATGCAGAAAGATAAAGGAGAAAAAAAAATAAAGATCTAAACAAAATTTTAGTAAAACTAGATTGATTGATGTTTGGTGTTTATGGAAAGAGAGTCTTAGGGAAAGTATCTATTTTTCAGCATTATAAAGTAACCTAACAATAATTATTCATATGCTAGTACATGAAAAACTCAATAATAAATGTAAAAAAGCATAAATGTTAAATGTATTTTTAGAGATCACAATGCAAGGAAAATTATAATCAACAAAAAATATAAAGAAGAAAGATCTATGTAGAAACATAATGGAGAACTAAATAATCTTATCTTATATAATGAGTTGGTTCAAGAACAAATAACAGATGTAATTAATACCTTAATTAAAGTCAGTTGAAATAATGAGATAACATTAAAATCTGGGGGATAACACTAAAGAAGTTCTCAAAGAAAAGCATATTTTTAGAAAACTTATAATAGTGAGACATTAAAAAAGAACAATAAATTAATCTTGAAAAAAATAATTCAGAAAATGAACAAATTATTAAATGATCAATTGAAATAAACATAAAAGTAAAAATTTTGAAAATGAAATTACATACAATTGGATGAAAAACAAAAACAGAAACAAAACACATTGTCCTAATAAGGCCAAGGTCTATTTTTTTAAAAGACCAATAAACTTTATTTTAAAATAGCCAATCTGCTTTTTTAAATGAAAGGAAACCAAAATAACCACAAACTCTTTGGAAGAGGAAAGGGAAAAAGGAAATGAAAAAGAAGAAAACAAGCCTATATTTTCAAATGAATTCTACCTGTAATTGAAAAAAAAAATCATGACATACAAACTATTAAAAAAAATAGAGAAAAAAGATATCCTACTAAGTTCCTCTTGTAATAAAATTATGTTCTTAATATCCAAACCAGAAACAGACAAAGCAAAGAAAGAGAGCTATAGATCAATATCTCTAACAAATGCTAATACAAACTTTTAACATGATTCATTCAATTATCAATCCACAGAGAAAAATCTTTGACAAAACTTAGGACAAATTAATGTTTAAAAAATACTAATGATCAGAAGAATAAGAAATCTTAATCCCTGATTAGGGCAAGAAGTATCTGAGTCCAAGAGTTAGCATTATTTATAAGAATAAAACTCAAAAGATTCACTCAATAAGAAAAGAGATAAAACAAGGATCTCCATTTTTCCCATTATTATTTCCCAGTACTAGAAATGTAGCATTAAGATGAAGTAAAAATAGTGAAGGAGCATAGACAAAGATGAAGAAATTTTATTTAAAGATGATGAGATGTTAACTTAAAGAACTAAGAGAAATTAATTCAAAAAGAGCTTCAGTAAAATATCTATACAAAATTTATCCACAATATTATCTTCTTCTCTCTGTACTACTAAGAAAGTCCAGAAGGATAAAGTAGGAAGAGAAAATACATTTAAAATAACAACAAAACATATTCAACAAGGAAAGAAAAACCATAGCCAGACACTTTAACACAATTATAAAACGATGCTTTACAAAAACTAAAAGCACCCTAAGTAATTGCATAAAACCACATCCAAATAAAGGATAATAATTAAAAATTTAAAAAAAAACATTCAATGCCCATGGCTGGGCCACGCCACTTTCACAAAGTGATCATGCTGTTGAAATTACTTTGGAGATTTTTTTTACTGGACCCTACCAAATTATCACAGTAAAATTAATAGAATTATATAAAATAATACAGAAATTATTTTGGAAAAATAAAAAGTCAAAAACAACAAGGTATATAATGAAAAGTAATAGATATCAACTCTGAAACTATGCTACAAAGTAGTACATATGAAAGCAAAATATAGCAATATTTTACAAGCAAATAAATCATCAATTTACCATGTTATAAAATAGAAAAGTTTGCCATATTTTCCCAAAAAAATTGATTTGATTTCGATATCATTTGACCTATTACCATATGCTGCATGAAAATTTCTCTATAATATTTTTGCATGGTGGTGATTAGTTAGGCCAGACTACACTTATCCATAAGCATTTCACAAGAATTCCTACAATCAATAAATGGTTTTAAGCATTGACTATGCATAAACCCTTGAGAGGTAGCATTGTACACTGGAGAGTGCTGGAAAAACTAGGTTCAAATCCTGCCTCAGATTCTAGCTGTGTGATCAAGGACAAGTCTAAACAAATATCTTTTTGAGCCTCAGGCAACTCCATGAGATTTCTCTACTAAGTTATAAATGGCACACAATGGCAGTGTTTCAGGAATTAAATTTCAAGTTTTCAAAATATTGATTTATGTAACAACACAGGTAAATTCAGAGAGGTCATCAATCATTTCACCCTGTAATAATACAATGTATTGTCATAGCAAACTCTAGCAATGGTTTGCTAGGAAGATGTGATTTGCATCAATGGAGATAATATTGATATAGACAAAGGCATGATTCTTTGAGCTATGGAAATAAATATTTATGAGATACTGGTCTACATTCTCAAGCCAAATATAACTAGCATGGATCCTGCCCTTAAGAAGCTTATATGAATGGGGCAGCTAGGTGGTGCAGTGAATAGAGCCCCGGCCGTGGAGTCAGGAGGACCTGAGTTCAAATCCAGCCTCAGACATTTAACACAAAACTAGCCATGTGACCTTGGGAAAGTCACTTAACCCCAATTGCCCTGCCTTCTCCCCTCCAAAAAAGCAAAAAAAGAAGAAGAAGAAGTTTATATGAAGTAATCCTGATAAGACATCATATGATAAGATAGGAGAACATACTGGAATAAGAGTTCAAGCTGTTGGCATTAGAAGCATCATCCCAATCTTTTGGGATTACCCACAGAATCTTGATGAGTGTAATATAGCTAACCCCAGAGACTCGACCTGCTAGTTTTTGTATAGTTTGGGAGAATAATTTCAGAGTTTCTAATGAACCATTCATATATAATATATTGCTATTAATAATATATAGATATATTATACTATATTGTTAGGAGATCAATATTATGCTATGTTAACAATATAATGCATTATGTGTACATATATTTACTTAGTTGCAAGTAATAACAGTTAGCACTTATATAGCACTTCAAGGTTTGCAAAGTACTTTGCAAATATTGTCTCATTTTATTCTCACAACATCCCTGAAAGGTAGGTGAAATTATTATCTCCATTTTATATGTGAAGAAACTGAGGCAGATAGATGGTAAGTGACTTGTCAAGGGTCACATAGCTAGTAAGTGCTGAGTCCAGATATCAGATCTTCCTGATTCCAGATCCAGCACTCTACTGTGTCATCATTCCCCCAGTAAACACCAACTCCTTGAGGAAGGGAATTGTTTCATTTTTGCAGAAAAAAGAAGAGGGGGAAGGCAGGGCAGATGGGGGAAGGAATTATGGTATTGTGGTGTATAGTGAGAGGTTCAATGGATTTGGAGTTGGAAAACCTGTGTTCAAATCCCAACTCTGTCATTTATTTACTTATGACTTTAAGAAAGTCACTTACTGCATTACTTATCCTCTCTAGGTCTCATTGAGGAAATTTCTCATCTATTGAAGTGCAAGCATTGGACTGCGTGGCCCCTGAGTTCACTTCCAGATCTGTGATCCCATGAATTGAACTTGCTGACTTGGTGGAGGTGAGGGTTGAGAGAGGAGGGAGTAAAAGTTAACAAGGAGGTCACAGTCAGAGCAAAATAATCATAACAAGGAAACTGTACAATTGGTTTATTATTGGCAGTGAGGTCTAGGAGATGGGGTGTAGGCCTAGCATATGGGAAACCTGAGTAGAGAATCCAGCAAGTCACTCCCTTCTCTTATAGCCTTAGTTCACCCATCTGTAAAAAGTGGACAATAATTCTTGCCCTCTCTGCCTCTCAGGATTGCTGTAAAATGAATCATGAACCGCACTGCAGCAGATAACTGAAAACTATCATTATAGGTATCTTACCAAAGCCCACCCCTCACTGTGCCTTTGCTATACCAATTGTCATAAGTGTTTATCTAGTACCAAGAGCCTTAAAGAACCTATCTCAAAGACTTTTAGATAAAACTATTTGAAGAGCTGTATGTATTTGGAGAAATTATTTCATCTTGCAGTTTCCTTATCTGTAAAATGGGTATTTGACATACTGCAGTGAAAAGAATACTGATTTGGCATAGAGTATTTCAGTCCCAATTCTAGCTCTTTGGCTGTGGTCAAGTCACTTAACTTCTCTGGAACTCAGTTACTTCATCTGTAAAAAGAAGACTTTAGGGGCAGCCAGGTAGCACAACGAGTAAGAGCACCAGCCCCAGTGTCGGGATGACCTGGGGATTGAATCTGGGCTCAGACACTTAGCACCCACCCAGAAACACCTGGCCGTGTAACCTTGAGCAAGTTACTTAACCCTGATTGCTTTAAAAAAAAAAAAAGAAGAAGAAGACTTTAGGCTGTTTTCTTACGTTTCTTCTAGCTCTAAATCTGATAATTCCTTGAAGTTCGAGGGACTCAGTTTCCTCATCTGTAAAATGAGGGAATAGGACTAGATGATTTTTGAGATCTCTAATATTTGAAATCTATAACCCAATGCATCTGTCATCTTTAAAGTTATTTCCAGTAGCGATATCCTATGATTTTAGTATGCAATAAAATATCCAATTCCCTCCTCCCCTCTGTAATGCGAATGTAAATTTTAAAGATCTTCCCTGCCCCTAGGCTAACGTGCACCTGGAGCCTGGGGTGGGAGGCTTGTTTTTCAGTAGATAACTTTTTGATTGGCCAGTGGGTCAATAAGGTTGTTACATTCTCTGAGCCAGGAGAAGGCTATATAAGCCCTGATGTGAGGCTTTGTTTTGGGGGCTCACTTTGAGAAGTGTTCTGTGATTTGATCTGAATTCTGGGAAGCTGTTGTTGAGAGTCCCCCGGCTTTGAAAAACCCAGAATGTGGAAACCCAGATGTTGACTGGGTATGGATGTAATGGTTGGATAGTTTGGAAATCTGTCTACTTGATGTTTCTGTCTTGATAATTATGCCTGTATACTTTGAGGTTCAGGGTGCTGACCTTTTCTCCTGAACAAGGTAAACGATATATGTCTGACTGATTAAAGTAAGCTTGTTAACCCATTTTGAGTTGCTTTCCTTTAACAAAGCAGATCCAAGAACCTGTGGTAGCTGCAAACCCTGAGGACGCTTGGGGTGCTTGCTGCTACACCCTCATACATGTATGTGTACTAGGGTGATAAAAGACAGCAAGAAGGAATTTGGGGTTAAGGAATAATCCTCTCCTACATCAAAAGAGTCAAACTCCCAGAAAGCCAGAATGTAACTCACCACTGTCCAGTGCTGCGCAAACTAGTTATAAATCTAATTGGGAATTGTTTAACAAAATGAATAAGTGCACAATTCATCACAGATAATGTTAATTCATGGTGTTTTGAATTAATATGCAGCCCACAGGATTGTTTCCACTTGAGCTGTAGTAACAATAGGATATCGGAAAGTAGTCTGCATGTCTATATCTGTAAATACATACATGAATGTCTTCACAGTATCGAAGGTCCAGAGCTGGAAGGGACATCAGAGGCCATCTAATCTAACCCTCTCATCTCCCATATGAGGTCAAGTGATTTGTCCAGGGTTCCAGAGATAGGAAATTGAATGCAATTCCTCTAGATCTAATACCATTACCTGTGTAGTAGATGATGGCTATACTTGGCTGTCTATGGGTTAGCCTTCCCTCTTGCTGCATTACAGGTCAATTTCCTTTTCTAATTATTTATCTCCTGGATGATGCTGTTTATGGCACTTTCTGAATACAAGTCATCACTGGGAAGATACTGCAGCATAACTAGATATCTCCGTCATCCGCCAGTTACCCAAAATGTTAAGCATTTAAATATTGGTATGTGCCTTACAACATCTTCAAAAGAATATTGGTGTTTTTAAAAATATATATGTGTTTTATGAGATTTTTAGGGAATAGCTTGGGATCATTAACAGCAATGGGTAATTTCCCAAGTACAATACAGTCTACTTTTTCTTTTCCTCCAATTCTGGGTTCCATTCATTATCTATCTGCAGTGTCTGTCTCACAGTAAGTCTTCATGTAAAATATATGTGTGCATAGATGTGTATATGATGTATAGTTGTGTATATAATAATTATGATGATGATCACTAGTATTTATATAGTATATATTATGTACAGTATACTAAGCATATTGCAAATATTATCCCATTTGATTCTTATAACAACCCTGGGAAGTAGCTACTAATATAATCAACTCTTTATTAGAGATGAGGGTGGCTAGGAAGCACAGTGGATAAAATGTGGGGTTTTGAGTCAGTAAGACTCATCTTCCTGAGTTCAAATCCGGCCTCAGACACTGTATGACCCTAGGCAAGTCATATTTGTCTCAATTTCCTTATCTGTAAAATGAGCTGGAGAAGGAAAGAGCAAACTAATCCAGTGTTTTCTCCAAGAAAATACCAAATAAGGTCATGAAAAGTTGGACATGATTGTAAATGACCGAACAACATATTTTATAAATGAGAAATCTGAGGCAATTAGAGATTAAGTGACTTGCCCCAGGTCACACAGCTAGTATCTAAAGTCACATTTGAACTCAAGTCTTCCAGATTCCAAGCCTAGTGCTCTATCCATTGAATCACCTGGCTGCAGGTAGGGAGGGGAGTGGTGGAGAAGGATGTTATAACTTAGTATCTTAGGGAGTCATCTGTGTTAAGTAAACCCCCCCCCCAGGATCACAGTCAATGTGCATCAGAGGCAATATTGAAACAAAGATCTTGTTGATTAAGAAGACAATTTTCTATCTCACTGTGCCAAGAAACGTGATAAGATGAGGCAGCCCTGATTGGTCAATTGAGCCTGCTTTGGTAGTACTCAGAAGAAAGCTTATGCGCTAAGCCCAGAATGGGAGGAAGAGATGGGGCAGACTGGATTACATCTGAGAAACTGCATACTGCTGTCAGTCATCCCGAGATGTTCCCTGAAAACTCCCCAACCTCCATATTGTTAACAGCAATAGTATTCTGGAGATGCCATTTGGCTGGGAATCGCAGAATGTCACAATGGTATTGCTGCTATTGTAGATGGGCCAGGCACCATGCTATGTACTTTTAAATTGTCTCATTTGATCCTCCCAACAATCCTGGAAGTGAAGTACTATGAGTTTCTCCATTTTCCAGACAACGATAATAGCTAATATTTATACAGTACATACTACGCGCAAGGCACTGGGCTAAGCACTTTATGGTTATTCTCTGATCTGATCCTTACAACAACCCAGGGAGGTAGGTGCAATCATTCCCATTTTACAGATGAGGAAACTGAGTAGAGAGGTGTTGCTCAGGGTCACACAGCTAATAAGCATCTGAAGCCAGATTTGAAATTAGATCACACCACTTAGCTTGTAGGCAACCAACGGACATCATGCATACATGCATGTGGGTGTGTGGGGTGGGGAGCAGTATAAACTGAAGTCCTAGAGAGTTGCCTGGATCATCAAGAGATTACATGACTTTCCTAGTGTCATACAGGCATTATATGTCAGAGAGTCGTGCTTGTCCCAGCTCTTACTGTCTCTAAGACTGGCCTTCTAGCCTCACACCTAAAACAAAGGTGGTAGAACCAGATGGCTTTTACATAGTGCTTCAAGGTTTGCAAGGTTATTACAATTACCCAGTGAGTTAGGTACTACTGGTATAATTATCTCCATTTCACAAATGAGAAAATTGAAACTCGGAGTTTAAGTGACTTGCCTTGGGTCACTTGGATAAGAGATACGATTTGAGATCTTTCTCATATCAGGTTTCAAATTCTTTCCACTATTTTTTCTTTCAGAAATTGGGTCAAGTGACTTGCCCAAGGTCACACATCTAGTAAGTGTGTCAAGTGTCTAAGTCCAAATTTGAACTCAGGTCCTCCTAACTCCAGGACCGGTGCTCTATTCACTGCACCACCTAGCACCCCAATTCTTTCCACTATTGATGGAGAAGCTCAATAGAAGGTCCAGTCAACTGTATATCACATTTGATATTATGATATGACATGATGTATGATATATACATGGATTTTTAGAAGCAAACCTAATTAAATAGCATTGCTTAGTAGCCCTTCCTTTTTTATTTTGTTTCATCTGAGATTTACAGAATGCATTCAACCAACATAACTCCATACTTTACCATAACAAATCAGAGTGCAACATGGTACCTTCCAAGGGGTGAAGAGAACTTGGCTTGATAAAGTGACTTTCTGCTGCGAAGCTGTTGCATCACAGCTGATTCCTGAGTGGCAGTGACAAATTCTGTAATAGGAAAGCCTCTAGTGGTCCTATGCTCTTATGTTGATGCTAACTAGCTAATTTATTTAGTGCATTGGTGCAGAGGAGAGGAGTTAGAGCAAGGGTGGAGAAAATGGGGATTAAAAATGCAAATACGTGATTACTTTTAATGACCTTATTACTTGACATCAAATCTGTTTGTATTGACAAATAAGTATGCAAATGTTTATGTCAACATTCACTTCATTAAAATAGCAAATGGTGGAAGTTAATATTATTGCAGCATTGAAATCTTGAGTAGTTTTGATTACAGAGTAATAAACCACTGATGAGCATCATTACATACCAATCATACAAAAATGAGCCACCGAAGGCCAAATTTCCAAACGTGGTGCACCGAGTACATCCACAAAAAACACACTGACTCGTGTTCTACCCATGCTAGAAAGAAACTTTCACATCCACAGTGACTCTGGGCAAAAACTGGGAAGTCACTGGACAAGGATGCCTTTGGCCACCCCTTTCTATGACTTCAAAGGGAATCTGCTAGGCCTCCATAGGCTTCCCTTCCCTTTTCTGGATTTTCCCAAGGAAAAAACAAAATGAAACACGTCCCTCCCGTGATTTTTTATCTTGGAGGGAAAATATCTTTGAGATCATAATCTTTCAAAAACAGGCAAGCCCAAATTTTTATGTTTATCCTTGGAGAGATTACTATGGTAAACAGTTGGATTGAGTATTCCTTAAGGACCCTGGCACCTGAATTCTTTACTTCTAATACGACTCAGGTTTTGTATTTGCGGTGCATGCTTTGCCTTGCAAATCTTAATGAGAAGATTCAATCAACTAGAAAGGTGAGTTGGAGAGATATAAGGAGCTTCACATGCATGGAACAAAAATCAGTTGTTTGATGACATTTTTCAGAGACTGAACCAAGACTATTTCAGACTCAAGAAAACTGGCTTCTTTTCCCTTTTTTTCTATTTTGTTAGGGAAGAAGTTATTTTTTCTAAAAATTGAGTAAAGACTTTGGAAAAGAGGGGAAGCTTTAATTATTGAAAATATAGCCATAGCTAGCATTTATAAAGTTCCTACTATGTGCTGGGCACTGTGCTAAGGACTTTATAAATATGACCTCATTTGATCCTCACAATGATCATGGGAGGTTGGTGAAATTATATATATATCCCCATTTTACAGCTGAGGAAAATGAGGCAAAAAGATAAAGCAATTTACCCAAGGTCACACAGATAGTGAGTATCTGAGGTCGATTTGAATTCAGGTTTTCCTAACTCCAGGTCCAGTACTCTATTCACTGCATCACTTAATGTTTCTGAATGATCAACTGAATTTCCCTCCAAGGTGTAAATCTCCATTTGGGCTTTTATTTCTGACACTGAACTTTCTCTCTGTCAATAAGGCATAATATGTTTTCAACTGTGCTAATGCAAGAAACCCTTAGAAGAGATTCCTATAGGAATTAGGTAGTTCAACTAAATGATCTCTAAATTTTTAAGTACTCCTAAAGCTTTTTCTTGGAATTGTCCTAGTGGCAAAGAGCTTACTATCTCTCAATTAACCAACACTCAAAACATATAGTATGTCCCAAAAATCTTAGTGCAGTTTAAAGCTTAAAAAGTTTCTTTCAAAAAGCTCTATTAGCTTTAATAGCATAAAACTACACTAAGACTTTGGAATAATCCTGTCTTTATCACGTACCTTATATGAGCCAAGTACTGACTTAGGTGCTGAGGATGCAAAATAAAAAGGCTTGCCCTCAAGGAGCTTACATTCTATGAAAAGTCTATTCCATTAGTAGGAAGGTTTTATATTCCAATTTTCCAAAGGCTTTGTAGATTCACCAACATGAGTATTCCTTCCAATAATGCAGGATACCAACTTAAACATGTCCCTCATTCACTAAAACTTTCATCTATATGAAAATTCGTACATGGATCTGAAATCTCCCTAAGTATATGTTCACAGAATCGTAGAATTTCAGAGCTGGGAGATATCATAGGAGCCACCTAATATAATCCATATTTGAAAAAAAGATTTATAACCACCTCCATGCCATGTCTCTCGCACCCTACCTCTACTGCTAATGCTTTCCCCTTTCAGATTACATCCATGTAATGTGTATGTATGTGTGCATATACATGTATGTGTATGTATATATGTACATGCATGTATTTTATACATAAGTATGTGTATCTCAAATGCAATTAGGTATTTATATATTATTTCTCCATTTATAATGTATACACTTGAAAGGAGATGCTGTTTTTGGTTTTCATTTTGGGTTTATTTTTGGGGGGTGAGGGTTGGTTTTTGAGGGGTTTGGAGTTTTTTGTTTGTTTGTTTGTTGCCTTTCTTCCTATACTCAGTACTTAGCCAACCAAGTGCCTTATTTTTCAAATCATTTTTATTGCTATTTTTTATTTTCTACATCACCATAATTTCCACCAGTATCCACCCCCCTCCAAAAGAACTATGTACAGAACAAATAGTATTTTTAAAGACAAAAATAGAAAAGGAAATATAAATGAAAAATCAGTATAACTGTCTAATACATTGAAAAAGTTTGAAAGGTTGTACCATATACATTCTTGTGGTACCACCTCTTCAAAGGAATGCAAAGGAAGCTTCTCCCATCTCTTTTGAACCATGTGTGCTTTTTTGTCAGAAATATTCAGTTTTAATTATGGGGGGGGAGGGAAGGAGGTTCCTTTCATTTACACTGTTGTAGTACTATTTTCTTAGATCTACTTACTTCTCTTTTCCTCAGTCCATGTAGATATTTCTATGCTTCTCTATATTCATCACATTTATCCTTTCTTATAGCATAGTAAAATTCCATTATTAAAATTCTTTTAGCCATTCAATGGGCACCTACTTTGCTTTCAATTATTTTGGCTACTACAAAAAGTGCTACTATAAATATTTTGGTATATGGGGACTTTCTTCTTATCAATGGTCTCCCTGGGTTATAAGCCTAGTAATAGAATCTCCAAATCAAAGAAATGGTATGGTCATTGGAGTAATTTTATTTGTATGATTCAAAATTGCTTTCCAAAATGGTTGTACAGATTCACAACTCTACCAACAATGTATTAGTGTAAACTATATATTTCCACAAACACACCAAGACTGATTTTTCCTATCTTTTGTCAACTTTGCCAATGAGTAGAGCATGACATAAAAACCTCACAGTTGTTTTGATGTACATTTCTCTTATATCAGATATTTGGTGCATTCTCTCAGATAACTAACAGTTTGACATTTAAAAGAAGTTTGTTTTGTGTTTGTTTCAGTATCCTTTGACCACTTATCTCTTGAGGAATGGCATTTGCTTCAGTTTTGTATAATTACAATTATTAATTTTATCTTCCACCATTATCTCTATATCTTATTTCACAAAGAATGCATCTCCCACCCATATTTGTGAAAGGCATATGGTAAGCTTCCCTTCTAAATTTTAATGCTATGATCTTGCATATTAATGTTACATATCCAATTAGAATGTATTGTGGAATATGGAATAAGGTGTTCCTCTAAGCCTAATTTCTAACAGACTGTTTACTGATTTTCATGACAGATTTTATCAGATAGGGAATTCTTTCCTAAGTAAGTTATATTTTCGAGTTAATCAAAAACTGGGTTATTGAGTTCCATTGTTTCTGCTTGTCCTCTGTCTAGACTGCTCCATTTATCTATTTATTTTTTTAACAAATACCAGATGGCTTTGATGACTGCTCCTTTATAATATAGTTTAAGGTCTGGAAGTGCTAGTCCCCCTTCATCCCAGCCACTTTTTCTACATTTCCCTTGATATTCTAGATCTTTTGTTTTTCTAAATCACTTTTCTGTAAAGTATCAAGAATCTGAGCAGCATAGCATTTAAACTGTAAATTAGCTTTAGTAGTACTCTCATTTTTACAATGTAATGGAAGTTTGCACATTTCTAGATCACCTAGAATGGATGTATCCACATAGGAGACATCAGGGATCTGCTTTTGGGAAAAGATATTCTCCTACCTTGTGGGCAGAACCAGCCTCTTTCCATTGGCTGTGTAAACAGAACTACTGGATTGGGACAGTCCCTCTCTCTCTCTCTCTCTCTCTCTCTCTCTCTCTCTGTGTGTGTCTCTCTCTCTGTCTTTCTCTTTCTGTCTCTCTGTCTCTCTCTCTCTGTCTGTCTCTCTCTCTCTCTTCTCACTATGTTCTCATGAAGATCTGGTTCATGTGTAAGATGGTCACCATACACTAAACTTGATGGAACAAAAGCCGCCTTCCACCTCTCCCTTTAAGCATGGGGCATTTGTCCTTTCTCAATTCTAGGTGTAGGTAGCAGGATCAATAACCTGAAAGTTCAAGCCATCATTAGAATATTCTACTTCACAAAATAATTATTGTTTCTATGATTTATTCTATGTTCTTTATTTTATTTTATTTCATTTTTTATTTTACTGTTGTCTCCATTTAGGTCTATGTTTTTTTGGTTTGCACTCCCTCAACTGGTATTATTTTTATTGTTAATGCCCATAAAGGAAGAACATGAAATTTCTGCTGGTTGACTTGTTTGTTTGTTTGTTTGTTTTGCAATGTCTCTGTGCCTTAATACAGTCAATTTTTGTAAAAAAAAAAAATCCACGTGGTGATGAAAAGTATTATGCTCTTTAAAGGTCCCTTTTAGAAAACATCATGAGATTTTTTTAGCTCTGATATTTATAGTAATTAGTTCAATTCTATATTTTACCTTTTGTTTATCTTTCTGTTAGACTTATCTAAAACCGAGAAAGAGACATTGAAATCTCCTGCCATCATTGTGTTATTATTTGTGCTTTTCTGTAGTTCAGTTACTTCTGCTTTATAAATTTACATGCAAAAGCATCTGGAGCATAAAGTTTAATATTGATATTGATTTGATGTCTATAGTTCATTTTAGCATAATGTAGTTTCTGTGTTTACTCATTTTATGTTGTAAATATTTGTTTTTGCTTTGTATAATACAAGGGTGTGCCTGCAAAATTTTAACCACTAGCTCTAAAAAAAACAAACCCTATGTACACAGCACACTTTTAGGTTCAATATTTAATATTAGATTTTCCCACATAATTTTCTTAAATCTAGGCAACCAACAAAACCATTAATCAAGTCCTGGTTTGAATTCTTTGCTGATCTCCAAAGTGTAGATGCTCACATTGAAAATTTAACAATCAGCTTTCATAAGTTGATCCAAGCTGGCTTCAGCACAACCCTGGACTGATAGCATGATTGCAATTGTTATGTTTTTGGAGTCACCCGATGAACATAGTTAATTTTTTTTCCAACTCATCATCTTTATTTTATATGACGTTTTAAGGGGTGTTTCTTAACAAGCAGCAGATTGCATGGCTTTGTTTTCTTACCTAATAGTTTACATTTTTATTTTATTGAATTGTTTAATATATTTACTTTTTTTTTGCTTTTTGGAGGGCAATTGGGATTAAGTGACTTGCCCAATGTCACACAGCTAGTTTTTGTGTTAAGTGTCTGCGGTTAGATTTGAACTCAGGTCCTCATGACTCCAGGGCTGATGCTCTATTCACTGTGCCACCTAATCACCCCTAATATATTTACTTTTAAATTTATGAGAATTAGGTTCATCTTCCCCCCCCCATTGATTTCCTCCATGTTTTAATCCAATTTTTTTTTCCTTCTTCCTCAGTAAACACAGCACTTCATCTCTTGAAATTTTATCTTAATTCACTTTAACCTCATTCCCAGAAGCTCCTTTCCTCTCACCCTCAAGTGTCTGCTCCCTTTCATTTCCCATTAGAGTTAGATGTTGGTCCAGATAATACAGGACTGGACCTAGAGTCACAAAGAACTGCTGCTAGGTCCAGGCAATGTCAATTGGCATTTTTGAAGCTCCTACTACGTCAGGCACCATCCTCAATGTAGGGGAATAAAAGAAAGGCAAAAGATAATTCTTCCTCTCAAGGAGCTCATAAGTCTCATGTAGGGGGTTACATGTAAACGAATATGAACCAGCAACACATTGGGTGGAATTTCAGGGGGAGGGCATTCAGATTAAGGAGGACTGAAAAAAGCTTCTTTTTTTTTTTTTGGAGGCAGGAAGGCAAGATGATTGGGGTTAAGTGACTTGGCCAAGGTCACACAGCTAGTTAAGTGTCAAATGTCTGAAACTGGGTTTAAACTCAGGTCCTTCTGACTTCAGGGCCTGTGCTCTATTCACTGCACTACCTAGGTGCCCCTAGAAAGACTTTTTTCTCACAGAAGCTGAGACTTTAGATGAAATTTGAAGGAAGCCAGGGAAGCCTAGGAGGAGGGAAAGGTTACAAGCATGGGAGACAGGCAGTGAAAATGCTCAAAATTTGGAGAGGGAAACATCAAAGAGGCCAGGGCCACTGGATTGCAGGACTCTAGTAGGGATCTAAGGGGCAAAATATTGGAAAGGCACAAATAGGTCAACTGATTGATTGATTGATTGATTGCCTTTTGGAGGGCAATTGGGGTTAAGTAACTTGCCCAAGTTAAACGGCTAGTATTTTTGTGTGGGGAAGGGACTTGGGTCCTCCTGACTCCAGGGCCGGTGATTTACTCACTGCGCCACCTAGCCGCCCAATAGGTCAACTTACAAAAGGCTTTAAATAGCAAACATTTTATAGCAAACACACAAAAACATATGGAAACTTTCGCCTTCATTATTTAGGTCAACAAGTATTTGTGAAGTGTTTAGTGTGTCCCAGGCACTACCCTAAGCCCTGGGAATACAAAAAGGAGCAGAAAGAAAGTCTGTGACCTCAAGGAGCTTACATTCTAATAAGAGAGTACACATAAAAGGGAGATGAAAAGCTGGGAAGTGGGGCAGGAAGAAAGTAGTGGGTGTAAGTATATGGTAGAGAAAGTCCTGTGGAGATGAACTGGTGAGCAGCCAGAGGAGGATGAAGATGTATTTGACCAGGGTTCCCTCCTTAAATGGAAGGGAGTGTGTGTGTGTTTGATATGATCAGACATGTACTTTAGGGTCATCAGTTTGGCAGCTGAGTGGACAATCAATTGGAGTTAAACTTTAAACAGGGAGACCAACCAGAAGGCTGTTGGAATAGTCCAGGAATGAGGTGATTAGGTATGCACCATGGTGGTGGCAGTTTCAAAGAAAAGAAGGGGCCATATATGAATGAGGTTAGGAGAGTAGAAATGACAGGACTTGACGACTGAGTGGGCATGAGGAATAAGAGAGACTGAGGAGCCAACATTGACACCCAGCTTCCAAGACTGACTGCTGGAACAGCTCGAACAGGAAGACATGAGTTCAAATCTATCTTCTGACACTTAGCTGTTTTCCACTTAACCTCTGTTTGCCTCAGTTTCCTCAACTATAAAATGGGAATAATAATAGCACTTAGAGAGTTGTCGTGAAGATCAAATGTAATGCTACTATAGTTGTAAAGTGCTTAGCACAGTGCCTTGTGCATCATGATAGGCAATTAGTTATGTCTTTTTAAAATTTTTGTTTATTTTATTCTGAACTAAAGAAATAAAACAAGCATTTCCATAACATAGTTAATAGAAAAATGATTGCTTAGGGTGGCTAGGTGATGCAGTGAGTAGAGTGCCGGCCCTGGAGTCAGGAGAACCTGAGTTCAG
>NW_027185761.1:42497361-42557323 GCF_028583685.1 Petaurus breviceps papuanus | reverse complement strand
GGAAGGAAGGAAGGAAGGAAGGAAGGAAGGAAGGAAGGAAGGAGAAAAAAATGATTGCTCATGAAACTGCAGGTCTATTATATACAACTTGGACCTCCTTTTATATATATATAATAAAGGCATCACGAAACTTTTTTTCCTCTTTTTTCTTCCCCCCCCAGATGGCTATCATTAGATATAAATAATGTGTATACATTCCTAAAAACATGCATACACATATATTTACGCATGTAAAACCATACTATACATACTTCTATTTGTCAGTTCTTTCTCTCGATGTTCTACCATGCCCTTTAAAATGATCTTGGGTCCCTTTTGCTCTGTTTTCCTCAGGGACACATTTTAGGGCCCTGGTGAAGTGGCTTAATTCATATCAAAGAGGGAGGGAGTTACAGAGCGCCTTCCCTAGTTTTGCAGCCAACCCAGCCCTCTTTGCACTGCCTATGCCCTCTCTGTACAGATGAGTACAGTGAGGCAAGCAGAGGTGAAATCATTTCCCCAAATCCACATGGCTAATGTGAGGCACTATGGGGTAAATCCTAAGCATTTCTGGAATTCCTAGAATAATAGTAGTTTTTTATTTGTAGGATGCTCTACACAGGATTCAAATCCTGACTCTGCTGCTTATTACCTGTATGATTTGGGGCAAATCACATATCTGGGGCTCAGTTCCCCAATTATAAAAAGAAGAGATTGGACAAGACAGCCTCAATGGGCCTGTCCACTGCAATTACTGCCAAGCAAGGTATAAGAGAAAGAACACTGGATCTGGTTTCAGATAATCTAGGTTCGAATCTTGGATAGGCTACCTATACCCATAAGTCCTTGACTTTTGACAAATTGCCTACTTGTCAAAGTTTCTGCATCCATAATACAAACTACCCAATCTCTAAAGTAAGTCCTCTTTGAACCTTAAATGGTAATGTCTCTACACAGTTGTTTCTTTCACCCATACAATCAGAACACAACTACTTCAAAGCTGAAGACATTTAATTAAACAGCATAGCAATATAAATGACAAAAAAAAAGTAAGAAAAAAAGGACCCTTATGGGGAACATATGGTCGACAGAACATAGGTATTGGAGGAGAAATGTAGGGGGCCTGGAAACTTGTGTGAGAGAAAACATACATAAAGAGCCAGGGCATGTTACACTGCTAGGTCTCTGATCTAGGTGGAATTCCCCTCCACCTTCAGAGTAATAACATACTACTTCCATATAGAACACATGATATCAGATCCTGGTCATTTCACGTAACTTAGTGGTAGCCTGCTATGCTAGGCTGTTCTCTCTTTTCTGATGCAATCTTCTGGTCCTCCATAGCAAGATCGCTCCTTGCATGTACTCCCCAGCTCTTTTTTTTTTTTTCAACCATCTATTGGCAGCTAGGTGACTCAGTGGTCAGCACACTGGGTCTAAAGGAAAACCTGAATTCAAATTTAATCTCAAACCTTCACTAACTGTGTGACACTTGAAACGTCACTTTAACCTTTCTTTGTTTTAATCCACTGGAGAAGGAAATGGTAAACCATTCCAATATCTTTGCCAAGAAAACCCCAGAAAGGATCTCAAAAGAATCAGGACCAAATAACAGGTCAACTGCTACTATGAAGTTTGTTTTTACCCAAGTAGTGGTGAATCAGCACTTTTATCTTATAGCCTTATGGGCCATCTCAGCTTTTTGTGATTCAAACCCAAATCATGAATTGTCAATAAAGCCCTTAGATTGTTAGCCTAATTGAGTCTAATCTTGATTAAAGGAGGTTGGGGAAGAGAAGAGAATAAACACTAACATAGGGTCTACCCATCTGAACCTCACAAAAGGTAAGTGCTATTATTATCCTTATTTTACAAGTGAGAAAATTGGGACAAATGGAGGTCCCATAACTATTAAATGCTTAAGGTCAGCTTTAAACTGAGGGATTTCTGACTGCAAACCCTTATCTACTACACCTCCTAGTAGGTTTCAGACTGCTATCAGACTTGGGATTAGAAATACCTTTCCAGTTCTTAAAGTCCTTCTCCCTTTACGCTATTCGAGATGGATGAATTCTCTTTTAGTGTCCTTGTCCATGGTTGGGCAAGAATTAAAGAATAGACATGATTGGCAATGAATGTCTTCCTTAATCTAGAGAGGAAAGGCAGAGGAATAATTTATACACAATCTTCCAAGATTCAGAGTTCTATTGGACAGTCATAATCTCCTTCATTTGTCTGCATACAAAGCACTATGCCAGGTGTTGGGGTTCTGGGGACAGCTAAGGAGACACAATGGCTTCCTGGAAATATACATTGGATCAGAGTCAGAAGACCCAGGTGAGAGTCTCAACTATATCTCTTTCTGACTGTAACCTAGGACAAATCACTTTTCCTCCCAGGGATTCATTTTCTTCTTCAATAAAACAAGATTAGACTAAATGATCTCTAAAATGCATACTACACCAACTCTTCCAGTTCAAACATTGACAAAATAGGACATAGGCAAAGACCACTTGGAGTCAGAGGAACTGATTTCATATCCGGTCTCTGAAACTGATTATCCCATGTGAACTTGGTAAGTCATTTAATTTCCCTAGGCCTCAGTTTGTAACTTGAGGTAGAATGGACTAGATAGATGGCTTCTGAGGTCCCTTTCAGTTGTAGATCTCTGATCTTATGATTTTAAGATGCCATATGTAATTTGATTTGAAGGAATTTAATTGCAACAGTAGTGTCTTCTACTTTTGCCACTAGCAAGACCAGAGGGGAAGAACATGATCTTAGGAGAACAAATCAGGCAAACAGCAGTAGCATGGACTGAGGCACCAAGGACATCATCAACTGATTGTCTATTTGTCCTTGCCCTCCAGGGAACACACCAGCACAGACATTTACAGATAATACAAAAGGAGGAAAGCCTATATGAGACATATCATCTGCTTTGCTTCTATCAAATGGGAGATGAATAGTTGGCCACAAAAATACATATGGAATAAAAGGTCCTGGTAGATCCCAAGTAACTGGGGCCATGTGCCCTGCTATAATAAATATAATCCCATTATTTAAAAACATATTGCATATTTCCATTGGGCTGGAACTAATGACCATATTTTATACAATTGTAACTTCAAATAGTACAAATTGGAATCCACTTCAGTGAAATTATTTTTTCACACTAACTGGGACCTAGTGTGTTAATTGAAATCCCCACTGGTGTGTTGGGAACCAACTGGGCAAGTATCTATATATGTTCTATTTGGTATGGTATCCCACTTCCTATTCAGCTCTACTGATTCATTTGTTGTGCTAATAACTTGAAGAACTAACAGAGTAAAACTTCTTAAATTCAAAAAATGTTAAATAAGTGGTTACTAGAGCAGTGTTCAGCACATAGTAGGCACTTAACAAATGCTGATTGATTGACTATGTGGAATTGAATTCCATTTAATAAACCTTTATTATACAACTACTATTTGCAAAGCACTTTGCTGGGTAGTTGGAATATAGAGACAAAATGAAACCAATAAGTCTAATTCATTTTCCTAATTGGTTTCCCTGCCTCAAGTCTTCCCCATCTTCAATCCATCATCCACAGAGTTACCAAAGTGATTTTCCCAAAGTCAAGATCTGTCCACATCACTCCCTTATTCAATAAATTCTAATAATTCCCTAGGATAAAAAACAGACACATTTTAGCATTTAAAGCTTCAATCTACCTTTGCCTCCTTACTTCCCTTTATGCACTCATTTCAATCTAATGGGTCTTCTTGCTGTTTCTTACATGGAGCGCCCTCTCTAGGCTACTCCAACTAGCATTCACACTCACAAATTGGGCCCCTAGAGAGCAGCTGCTGTTTCAGTATTCAAGTGGCACCTTATGGGCGCCCACTCCTAAAACTAAAATCCATAACAATCCCACCAGTGAGCTTATGTTTAAAAGTCAGCCAGTAGACACAATTAGCTCATAGCAAAGCCTTTTTACTAAGATGGTAGAGTAAAAACAGTAGCTATGAAATATTTTCCCCCCATCGCTAAGCCAGAGATCCCCATTATCCTGTTAACACATTAATATCTCATCATCTGCGATTATATCAACTCAGCTTGGAGAAGACACAGTCAAACCCTCCTCTTCTTACACTAACACAGGCCATCCTACATCCTGTTTCATGCCTCCATTTAAGTTCCCTCTGCTGGAATGCTCCCCAACCTTCCCTCCACCTCTCAGAGACCCTTGTTTCCTTTAAAGTTCAAAGCAAATGCCACCTTCTACATAAATTCTTTTATGATCCCCCAGTTCAAGTTGTGTTGTTTTTTAGTTGTTTTTCACTCCTGTCCAACTCTTCATGACCCCATTTGGGGTTTTCTTGGCAAAGATACTGAAGTGGTTTATGATTCCATCTCCAGCTCATTTTAAAGACAAGGAAACTGAGGCAAACAGGACTTTCCCAGAGTTTTGATTTGAACTCAGGAAGATGAGTCATCCACCACAACCCAGAGCATGATAATACTATGAAAACCAAAAAAATATAGAGAAGGGACAGGTTTGGACATGGACTAGGGAAAAGAGAGCAGGTTCAACTTTGAAGGTTTTGAATTTGAGAAAACTCTGGCACACCTGGTTGAAGATGTCCAGCCAGCAGCTGGCAATTAGGTCAGGAGAGAGATTGAGGCTGATTAACAGCTTTAGTAGTCAACTGCAGAGATGATAATCAAGCCCAAGGGATCCAATGATGTCTCCAATGGAGAAAAAATAGAGAGCAGAAAGCTCACAGCAGAGCCATGGGGGCATACATCCTTAGGGTACAGAACCAGGATGATCTACAACAAAGGAGACAGAGAAGAAGCAATTACAAAGCTAAGAAGAAAACCTGGAGAGAATATTATCACAGATACCCAAGGGAAGAATAGAGGGGTAAATAGTCTCAAAATCTGCAGAGAGGTCAAGGAAGATAAAGACTAAGAAAAGGTCACTGGTTTGGGCAGTTAAATATCATCGGTAACCTTTGAGAGAGCAAATTAATTGTACACAAACAGGGCACAAGAGTTTGGGAAGTGAGCGGCTAATGAAGAAGAAGAGGTAAAGTATGTAGATAACACTTTTTAGGAATTTGTCAGGGAAATGATGAATAATATAAGGTGAGGGATGACAAGGTCAAGATACAATGTTGAATGATGGAGGACAGTAAACAAGTTTACAGATGATGGGAAAGGAGCCAGGAGATAGGGAGGAATTGAAGCTGAGGAAAGGAGAGTTGGGAGAGGCAGAAACAGACAGACAAAGAGACAGAGAGAGATACAGAGGCAGAGACACACAGTGAGAGACAGAGAGCCACAAAAGGAAAGAGATAGAGACAAAGAGAGGAAGGGGAGATCAAAGGCAAGAAGAAAAGGATTAGCATTGTTGAGAAAGGCCACTGCTCTCTGACACTAGACCAAAAGAGGAAATGATGGGCAAAGATGTAGGAAGGTTATTTCCAACAGACTTGGAAATTTAAAGTCGCTACACAAGGATTTTCATTTAGAAACTGGAGGTTGTCACTACCTTGCTCTATTGTTTCTCACTGTGTGACTGTTCTAATTAGATTGTGGACTGAGCAAGATTACTCAGAGTGAAAAAAAAAATGGCTTCTGCCCACAATGATCCCAGAGAACAGATCATGTGACATCCATCTCTACTCTCAGAAGAGAGGCAGGGAATTACAATGGGACAGTGTTGCCTATGTTGGAAGATAGTGATTATATTAAGTGTTTTCTACTTGACTATTTGTCTTTGCTGCAAGGAAGGGTTAAATTTTATGATGAGAGAATGGGAGAAATTGCAGTAAATCCAGAAGTGACTGTCATGTAAAAAGACAAAAGGTCTCAATAAAATTCATTTTAATGGTTTGCAGACAAGTAAGTAAATTGTTCCTCACTTAATCAGTTAATCAACAAGCATTTATCTAGTGCCTACTATGTGCTAGGTACTTTGTTAGGTTCTGAGGTTGCAGAGGAAAAAAAAAGTCTTGACTCCTAAGATTTTCTAATGGGTCAAAAAAGGACATATATAAATATATACAGAACAAATATAAGGAGAATAAATCATTGTTGTTCTTCATTCTCAAAGCAGACCAAAATGACATCACTATGTTGGGGTCAAGGTACAATGTGTCCAATTGTAGCTGATCACACCAATAGAATCTCAGAAGACTCTACCACAGGTCAGGTACGAATAAGCCATTTGAACATTTGGAATGGAGATGTCTCTACATTTGTGCATCTCACATTTCTTTTGGGTTATTGCAATTCTGTTTTGCTCATAGATCACGGTGCCATCTCTCCCTCTGCTTTAGTCTTGGCTTGTAGCCTTTTCAAGCTAAATAATTTACTGTACTAACCTTGGTGCCATTTTCATCCTTGTTAAAAGCATCTGAAAGGCATCATGAAAACATCATGCTGCAAAGCATGAGAAGACGCAATAGCCCTATTTCACTCCATTGGTGATTGGGAATGGACAACAGCATGCCATGTTGGGTGGTCCTGTTCTGGTGTCTCCTGTGTCTCACAATACTTAAGTTCTTCAAAGAGACCTTGAGAGTGTCATTGTACTGCTTCTTCTGACCTCTTTGTGAGTGCCTGCCTTGTGTGAATCCTCTATTAAATGGTCTTTTAGGCAATCATACATTTGGCCTTTGAACAATGTGGTCAGACCATTAGAGTTGTGCTCTCTGTACTAGTTTGAATGCTTGGTAGTTCAGTTGAGAAAGGACCTCAGTGTCCAGTGCCCTATCTTTCCATGTGATCTTCAGAATCCTGCCAAGACAATTCAAATGGAATTGGTTTCCTGACATGGCCCTGGTAGACTATGCAAGTTTCACACGCATACAACAATGTCTTTGTAAACCTTCAGTTTGGTTGGCAGCCTAATACCTTTTCTCTCCCACACTTTCTTTCAGAGCTTCCCCAAAACTAAGCTAGCTCTGCAATGTATGAATCAACTTCATCATCTACATGTACATCTCTGGAAAACATACTGCCAAGGTAAGGAAATTTATCCAGTCTTCAAAATTTCTCCATTTGCTGTACATAATGGCTCCACTTATGGATGGCACATTGCTGACTGTTGGAGAGCTTCTGTTTTCTTAGAGTTAATTATCAGGTCATAATTAGCACAATCAGCAGAGAATTGATCCATACTTTGTTGCATCTCAGCCTCAAAGGCTGAATTCAGTGTACAGTCTTCTGTGAACAAAAAGTCATGCACATCTCTCCCTCTACTTTAGACTAGGCTTGTAACCTTTCCAAGATAAATAATTTACCATACTGAATTTGATGCTATTTTCATTCTTGTTAAAGGCATCTAACAAAATCATGGAAAGCATGCTGCAAAGTATGGGCACAAGCACACAGCCATGCAAGCATGCCACCACGAAACAGGTGTACTAATGGACTTCTCCAGGTGACCAAATTTTGCCAGAATCTTCCACAAGCCTCCAGGACTGAGAGCATCAAAGTCCTTAGTCAGATCAACATTGTGTACAGACCTCTCTTCTGCTCCTTAATTTTTCCTGGAGTTGTTGAAAAATAAGTACCATATCAAGCATTCCTCAGCCCTCTTAAAGTCACACTGGTTCTTGTATAGAGAACACAAGGGAGGGAGGGAGGACAGTGCAATTGAAGTGACCAGGAAAGTGATTCTTCTAGAAAGTGGTGCTTGAGCTGCATCTTGAAGTTAACTACATATTTTAGAATTGAAGCAGGGGACATTTCCATCAGTAGGGACAGGCAGAGAGTACCTGGTATGACATGTGTGGAAAAGAAAGACGATCAGTTTGATTTGGAGCACAGAGAATGTACAAGGAGGATAAAAAGCTAGGTTGGGGCAAGGTTGCGAAGGCTTAACAAGCCAAAGGGAAGAGTATATTTAGTTGCTGATCATCAAAGGGTATTGAGGAGCAGTTAGCCAGGCAGGAGCAAAAATAGAAGACAGCAATGTAACAAAAGCCAAGAGAAAAGACAGTATACAGGAGGAAGGGGAAGATAACTGGGTCAGGAGCAAAAGATAGGTCCAGAAGAATGAGTACCAGAAAATGATTTGACAATTAAGAGATTATAAAT
The DNA here is from genome assembly GCF_028583685.1 of Petaurus breviceps papuanus. Taxonomy (NCBI): domain Eukaryota; kingdom Metazoa; phylum Chordata; class Mammalia; order Diprotodontia; family Petauridae; genus Petaurus; species Petaurus breviceps. Next base: position 42,549,247 of record NW_027185761.1, on the reverse strand, counting down.
GAATTTGGAGAGAGCCAACTCACTCAGGCAATAAGGCTGAAAAACAAATATCAAAGGATTGAGGAGTGAATGAGAAAATGGCAAGTGGAAGCAGTGAGGGTAGAAAGGTTTTTCTAGGATTTTGGCTAGGGGAGAAATGGAAGGGATACAAAGCACCTGCTCTATGCAAGGCACTGTGCTAAATGCTTTTTAAGAATATTATCTAATAGGATCGTAAGGAAAGAGAGATATAGGGTGGCAGGGAATGGTAGGGCCTGCTGGAATCTTTTTTTTTTTAAGCAATTGGGGTTAAGTAACTTGCTCAAGGTTACACGGCCAGTTATTTCTGGGTGTGGTGCTGAGTATCTGAGCCCGGGATTCGATCTCCAGGTCATCCTGTCACTGGAGCCGGTGCTCTTACTCGCTGAGCCACCAGGCCACCCCCCTGCTGGAATCTTTTTAAGGATAGGAGACTTGAACATAGTGACTAGTAGGGAAGGAACTATTAGATAGGGATAGGTTGAAAAAGAAAGAGGCAGATTGAGGTTATGAACTGCCAGAGAAGAAAGGAGGGGATGGGATCAAGGGCACATGGAGAGGGGAATAGTTTTGACAAGAAGGGCCACCTTACTATCAGAGACTGGGGGAAAGAGTAGAGAATGGAATATAGCAAAGGATTCTGAAGCAAAGAGTAAATAAAAAGAGAGAATTCACATCAAATCACCTCAATTTTCTAATTAATTAAGAGGCATGTGACCTACAATATGGAGGATTAGACATTTGCTCTGGTCCTGACTAATTCTCAAAAATTCTTCCTCCTAAAGAGGAATTGTGTCTCAGATATAGAGAAATTGTAGATGTTTCCAGGGAACCAGAAAGCAGAAAGTCAGCAAAGTAACAGCCTTGTAAATTCAAGTGGAGAAGACCAACAGATTCACTCAGCACTCCTCTACCACAAGCCTCCACCTACTTTCTGGCTTGTGCTTTGGGACACACTTGGAGACTTCTCTGTTGCTACAGTCTCAGCCTATATACCCTGACTCTGCCCTTTCCCTCATCATTCTCTTATGACAAGATGAAGACATCAAACCTGTCTAGGTACGTGAGGTGAAGTGAGAGGTAATGGGATGAGGGGGAAGGAGAGGCATATTTTCTACTTCCTCTAGGCCAGGGAGTCCTTAGGCCCAGAAACTCTCTGATGAGTTGAGTCAGAGCAATAAATATCAGGGAGAACTGAGGCAGGGGGCCAGTATACTTAGCTAAAACATTTTTAGGGAAAGAACTGGAATTCTATTGGGGCCAATCCTGTTTCCCCAGAAACCACTTGGGTCAAGGACTGAGCCCAGTAAAAAGTAAATTGTCCAAGATGAAAGGAGATAGACTTGAGGTCCCACCCCAGGGTAAACCCACCATCAAAATCAGAGTAGTCTGAAAAGTGAGCAAAAAGGGAATATGGGGTAGAGGTGGGGTCTAAAAACACCAAATATTTCAAAAGGAAGAAAAATCAGAGGCAAAGTACTCAGCTGAGAGGGGCAGATGGGGGAAAAAACTATGGAAGGACTGAGTTAAGAGAAAGTTTGGAAAAGCTTTTGTGCTGAGTGAGATAGAGAACTAATTAGCGAAGAATAAAAGAATTGCCATCCTGCAGTGAGGGCTCAGTGTATTACACATTTTTATAATGTACCCTCTCAGCATTGTTGTGCGACGCCATCCAGAGCTATTCAGAAGCATGTGTGTAGAAGTGGAGGAGGACATGAGGGGAGATTTTGCAAGTGATGAGCAATGACGGGATAATTGAACTGCAGATTCAAGAACACAGGACAGTATAGAGTTGAATTGGCTAAGCAGTGAGTAAGAGAGAAGTAAGACAATGACATCAGAGCAAGGATATTGAGAAAGTGCTGGAAGATGGGGAGATCAGAGTTTTGATGAACGCAAAGAATGGATTTCAGATGTGTGAAATAGAGAGAGAGTGAATTTATGGTCAGATCAAGAACTGCCAGAGATTTAATTTGGAGAAGAAAACATCTCTAATTGTGTGACTTTGTCAGAGTGAGAGAGTCAATTAGGGAAAATGAAAAAATTCAGAGAGCGTTGAGTTTGAGGGAGCAGGAATATAGATCCTTAATCATTACTATAAGGACAAGTCAGGTAGGTGGCTGAGTATATAGAGCACTAGGCCTGGAGTCAGGAAGATCTGAATTCAACCTAGCCTCAAACACAAGCTAGTTGTCACTTAATCCCTAGGCAAGCCACTAAACCCCTGTTTACCTCAATCCACTCCAGTATCTTTGCCAAGAAAACCCCATATGAGCTCCCAACGAGTCAGACACAACTGAACGACAACAGGTAAAGGAAAGGGGTGGAGAAGACAGGAAAATGATAGGCCAGGAACTGTGCTTCTTAAGAAAGATAGTTCCCTAGGGCTAGGATATAGTCACCAAAATCTGGACTTTGTTTTTTAAAATGTTGATATTGTGAACCTCAAAGTAGGAGAATTTATTGAGTGATATCAATATCACTCATCAAGGGAATAAGAGAGCATGGAAGTGGTAGTGGTAAGTAAACAGGGCCAGCATGGGGGTGATTGGAAAGCCATTAGTAGACCAGCAGATCCAGGGGTGTAGTATCAAGGGGGAGCCAGGATACACTAAGAATTAGAGGATGATAGGAATGTGTGAGAAAGAGGTCCAGGGTAAAGAGAAATATATTCACTATGGAATGGGAATTCCAGAGAGCAAAGTGGAAAGAGTGGGTAAGGTTGGATGGGATGTGGGTAGTTTAGGGTTGAAAGGTACAGGGATAAAAAATAACCAGGAGGTAGGATTATCTCGTAATTAATACCGGGATAGGGAGAAAAGGAAGTGATGGAAAATTGTTAGACACAGAGGCAGCAGCAGGGTGGCAGATGAAAAATAAAGCTTCCAGTCTTCGAGGGGTATTGTCATTGGGCAAGAGCAAGGGCTTTAAGACCTTCAATCTTGACTATTTCCTGGAGGCAGCCTGGTCTCACTTGTCTGGGAGAGGGTCCTGGGGCTGGGTCAACTTAGCCTCCTACTGCTGCTTCTTACCCAAGATATCTGGGGAGAGGGGGGTCATAGGGCAAAGGCATCAAAAGTTCTGTCACCCGAGGCTTAATTTTTCCAGTGTTTTCCCACAATTCAGCAAATATGTATTAAGCATTTACTATGTGAGCACCACTGTGGTAGGCACTTGGGGGGAAAGTATGGCACATGGACCCAGGTAGCAGCTATGTTTAAATCCCAGCTCCCCCACCTACTATCTTGGTGACTTTGGGCAAGGCTTCTCTTAGGCCTCAGTTTCATCGTCTGTGAAATGAGAGGATACTATTAGATGCCCTCTAATTTTCCTTCTAGTTATATCGATGATTCTAAGCTCCTAAATTTCTTCATGGTAATCTGAGGAAGGAGAGAGCAGTGAAGGGGATTGGGGAAGGTTTCATAGAGAAGGAAGCACCTGAGCTGAGATTTGAAAGAAGGGAAATATTTTAAAAGGGGGAGATGTTTATTTTTAAACTCAATTTTCCACCTATGTTCTTGGTCTATAATCCAGTAGCTCAATGTCAGGAAATAATTATGCATATTTTAACAATCCTTTACTTCAAGTCAATGAAAAAAAAAATGAGTTACACAAATTCAGTCCAAAGCAGGATAATTTCCTTAGTAATTTTTAAAAAATTTTTTCCCTCCATTCAATTGAGAGTAAGTTGTCATTGTGTGACAGTCCTATACAATGTACATTGAAGGACACAAAGATGTGACATTGGTACATGTAACTGATGCAATCCAATCCAAAAGGGCAAGTAACATTTATTAAACACTTACTGTTTGCCAGGCACTGTGCTAAGCACCAGAATACAAATACAAGCAAAAAGAAAGAGTCCCTGCCTTCAAAGGATTACATTCTAATGGAGGAAAACAGCATTATGAAAGGGTGCTGGAAAGGTATTCACATGGCAGCATGGTGGCAAAATCCAAAGAGTCAGCAGCACAGATGGAAGTAGAATGAACCATGAGAGGGGAAGGTGCCACCTGGCATGCTACCTCTTCTTTTTTCTCCCATCCTCAGCAGCCTCCCAGAATCACCATCTGCCACTGCCAGCACCACTACCACTCCAGTAAGGGAGTCAAGTCTGGGATTCCTTGGGCAAGAGATATACCAAGAATTGGAAATTAAGGAACTCATGGCCAGACTGGCCCTGTCTATGACATGGAAGCCATGGAAGAAACTCCCCATGGGTGGGTCAGAATGCCCTAGGAACTGAGGGATGTTTCAACAAGAGAAGGTAGTGGAGTAAGAGGTCCAGAGAGTCAGAGACACAACCAGGAGAGGAAAAGGTTAAATGCTTGAAACGGGGGTAGAGAGAGAGGAAGGATGGAAGGATGACAGGTATGCTGATGACTATTTCAACAACTCTGTGATCTTATTAATAGGAATATTCCCTCCAGAGGAGAAAAGTGCAACCAATGGTGAGCTGGCCTTGGACTCATGAAAGTGTGGCTTCAAGCTCTATCTCTGATAAAAGAGACTATCTAGCCATAGGCAAGTCATATAACTTTTCAATGCTCTAACACAACTAAGACTATAAGTTGGAGAGAGGGTGCCACAAACAAGGTGGCATGGTGGCTAGAATGCTGGCCTTAGAGTCAGGAATCCTGCTTCTTACACTCACTAGCAGGGAAACTTCAGGCAAGTCATTTAACCTGTTTCTGCCACTAAAATGTAGCTGCTAATACCACCTCCATCGCAGAGTTGTAGTAAGGAGCAAATAAAATAATGTCTTTAAAGCACTTTGCAAACCTTCAAGTGTGGTACAGATGCTGGCTAGTACCAGTAGTCATGGCAACAGAAGCAACAATAACAGTGGGAGTCTGCTCAGCTGAGAATTCCCTAGACCAATGAAATCCAAGGTCCTGGACCCATGGCCCTATGCCTGTCCAGTTTCTCTCCATTGGTCCAGATCCCAATTCATTTGCCAGGCTCATTCTGTGTCAGTCTTGTTTATGGACTTTGCGGATGACACACACGGTATGTTAGAGCCCTTAAGAGTTTTTTTTTTTCAGAAAACATTTCATGGGTATTGGGGCATTACTTGAGCTATTATTCTGTTTTTCCTCAACCTCACCACATAACCAAATGACCTCATTTTTGAACCATTTGTTTCCTTGAGTATATCCCTTATATGTCTTCTTAAACTTGAATAATAATTTGAAATATAATGCAGCCTAATGATAAGCCATCATGTATGTCCACTGCCCTTTGGAACACTCATAAGGTCAATTCCTTGGATATCACGGGGTTACAACATCTGCAAACACATAGCATTGCCAAGAGAATATTTATCTTCAAAAGATGGGATTTTATACTGCACCCTAAAGAGGTAACTGATGGTAACAGATTCTGTACTGGCCTGTAGCTAAATTTTATTGTCAAACTTTAACTGAGATGTATACAAGACTATTTTATGTGCAATAGTTATAAATAAGGTGCTTCTTGGAAATTGAAGCAAAAGCATGCAATTTCATTGTATTCCTCAGGATGAGCTATATAAACATTAGAATGTTGGTCCACAATGAAGAAGGAAGAACTCATAGCTGCCCAGTATGTGATGGATCTGTGATTGCCTAACCAAATTTCACTGCCAGTCATAGGTAGAAAAGGTGGTTTATCATGAGAAGGTGAAAACAGGATGATAGATAGCACATGGACCACTTATCTTCAAAACTGGATCTCACTGGACCACAAGTGACTGACCAAAAGGTAAAAAGTTCAGTGTAATGAAACAATTTCCTACCAGTACTTTGGATAGAAATAGAAATGCTGAGCACAAGACTGTAAATTCTTGTATTCAATGAATCTGGGTTTTCATTATGTTGAATGATAATGGATTTAAATTACTAAGCCACATTCTCAAATTATTTCTAGATTTTGACATTTGTCAGAATATCTGGTTATGATCATTTTAAAATATTTAATGTCAATAAGTATTTTAAGTTCTTAAATTCCCCTGATATGAATAAAATGTATGCTGATGGAACAAATACAATATGATTGTGATGTAATGCTATTGTGTTATAAGAAATGATGTGGAGGATGGTGTCAGAAAAACCTGAGAAGAGATATAAGAACTATGCTTGTGCCTGGCACAAATTAAGCATTTAAAGTACTTATTGACTGATTAAATATTTTAAATTATCTTAATCAAATACTATGACAAATCTGGTAAAGGGGTTGGACTTCTGGTCAAAGAATACAAGAGACACTTTGCTGGCACTGGGTGAAACTGACACTGATTGGCAATTCTATTGCCCCTATGTATTTCTTGGTTGCAGTTCTAGGGAGGAGAGAAGTATTTGAGGCATGTCACAAAGGAGCGGTGGCTCTGGTTTCAGTGGTAGGTTGCAAGAGAAACACTAGCACTTGGAGTTTCAGGAGAGCAAGAGACCTGATCAAGGTTCTAGGACCAAGAGGAAGCAGAGAGCAGAAACGGATACTAGAATCCAATAATACTTGGTTTACAAGAAACACACTTGAAACAGAAAGACACACACAGAGTTAAAATAAGAGGCTAGAACAGAATCTATTATACTTCAGCTGAAGTAAAAAAGACAAAGGAACCAATCATGACCTCAGATAAACCACAAGCAAAAACAGAACTAACTAAAAGAGATCATCAGGGAAACTGCATTTTGCTAGAAGGTACAATGAAGAAATATCAAAAAAAATTTACAGCAAATTTCTCTGATAAAGACTTCACTTCTCAAATATATAGAGAACTGAGTTAAATTTATAAAAATAAGAGCAATTTCCCAGGTTGATAAATGGTCAAGTGATATGAACAGTTAGTTTTCAGAAGAAGAAATCAAAGTATATTATAGTCACAGGAAAAACGCCCTAATTCACTATTGATTAGAGAAATGTAAATTGAAACAACTCTGATGTACCACCTAACACTTATCAGATTGTCTAACATGTCAGAAAAGAAAATAACATGCTGGAGGAAGTGTAGAAAAATTGGGACACTAAGGCATTATTGGTAGAGTTGTGAACTGGTCCTACCATCCTGGAGAATAATTTTGGAACTATACCTAAAGGGATATCAAACTACACATCTCTTGAACAGCGATACCATTACGAGGTCTATATCCCAAAGAGCAAAGGAAAAGGAAAAGGACCTATATGTAGAAAAACATATTTATAGAAGCTCTTCATAATGGCAAAGAATTGGAAATCAAAGGGATGTCCATCAATTAGGGATTGGTTGAACAAGCTGTGGTATATGACTGTGATGGGATATTATTATACTATAAGAAATGATGAACAGGATGGTTTTATAAAATCCTGGGAAGCACTATATGAACTGATGCAAAATGAAGTAAGTAGAACCAGATCATTGTACACAGTAACAGCAAAACTGTAATGACCAACTGAGAAAGATTTAGCTGCTTTGATCAAGAGAATGATCCAAGGCAAGTCCAAAGGTCTTATGATGAAAAATGTTATCCCTCTCCAGAAAAAGAATTGATGAACTCTCAGTGCAGATTGAAATAAAATTTTCTCCCTTTCATTATTTCTCTTGCTTTTTGTGACATTGCTAATTGAGAAATATTCTTTTCGCTATTTTACATGTATAATTGATATAAATAAGGTAGGGACTAGAAGGAGAGAGAGAATTTTGAATGCAATTTTTTTAAAAGACTTAAAAATAAATAATACATATTTTTTAAAAAACAGTGGAGGGAGGGAAAGGAAATAGAAAGTTTGACATGAGATGCAAATGAGCTGTACCTTCCCCCAAACATTCATAGTTTAAAATGGCAGGAAGACAGCAAATACACAGGAAGGGTAATATTTACCCACGTGTCTGTATCATCATTTTTCCCCTACTAGCAGAGACAGAGGATCCACCAATGTGGACCCCATCACTTCATTTTCCAATGTCTTTTTGGTTAAAATAACATGTAAAAAGATGAATTTAGATGAACCAGACTAAGTACACACTAAAGGGATCTGGCTGGAAATATTGCAAACCTGTAAACACTGAATGATCTTTTATAGGACACCTCAAAGTAAAAAAAAAAAAGTCAAAAGAAGGAGAAAAAATATATAGATGATATTATTACTCCCAAAAGGACATTGAGAGAATATCAGTAACTACTGAGCTGTATGCCTTCTTTCTACTCTATATAAAGTTTTCATGAGAATTATCTATATACATATTGAAAGTATCCTTGATGAAAATTTGAGAAGAGACTGGCAGGTTCTGTCACAAATGATTTTCTACAGCAGACCACATTTTTACAACCACACAACTGCCTGAAGAGAGCAGGGAATACAAGATTCCCCTCTTAATTACTTGTTAATTACAAAAATATATTAGACAGGGGGAGTCCAGGTAGCACAGCGAGTAAGAGCACAGGCCCCAGAGTTGGGATGACCTGGGATTGAATCCAGGCTCAGACACTTAGCACCCACCCAGAAACACCTGGCCGTGTAACCTTGAGCAAGTTACTTAACCCCAATTGCTTAAAATATATATATATATATAATATTAATATATTATATTAATATAATATAATAAAATAAAATATAATATATATATATATTAGACAGAAGAGAAAAATGCCACCTCAGGGGCTATCCTCTGACAAGGAGTTTCTCATGCCTTTGTTAATATCATACGAGATATACCCCGGTGGTAGAGTTGATAGAATGTTAGACTTGGCAGAAAGATCTCAGTTCACAGACTGCCTCATACATTTACTAGCTACATGACCCATGAGAAATCAATTTATTCTCCTTTAGTTTCATCATCTATAAAATAGGGATAATTATAGCACTCTCTGAGATGTGAAGATCAAATGAGATAATATGTAAAGCGCTTTACAAACCTTAAAGCCCTATGTAAATGTGAGCTATTATTATGATCGTTATTATTCCTTGAGAAAGGTTAACTCCAGAAATAGAGCCGTACGATGACCCTCTGATTACTTATGCCAAGCAAGACACAAAATGCAAAGAGACTTACTGGGGGAAAAAAAAAAAAGTTTTTTTGCAGTTCCATTGAGGATGTTCTGCTCCAGATTACAATGGAATGGAATTCCCTGTAGATGGGGCAGACCCTCTAGAGGCTGCTGTTTGTAGATGATATTGTGTTGAAAATTTCAATCCCCAGAACATTACAGAATGTCCTCAATGAGATCCATGACTAACTACCCAAAGCTGACTGTCCAGACCATGTTGGATGATCAGCCAATTGATCTAATACATCAGTGCATATATTTCTAACAGACACTCTGGGTGGACAATGAGTCAAACCCGGAATTGAGAGGAGAAAGAGGCTGGGCTGGGTCTGCGTATTCTCCTTCATCATTCTCACCCTCTTCTGTTGTATGCTTTCTAATTTATCACTGTCATTTTAAAAACACAATATCCGGAACTGAACACAATACTTCAGGTCTGACCAGGGCAGAGAACAGAGGGATGGTCACCATGCCTTTAATAATACAGCTGAAGATCCCATTTATCTTTTTTTTTAGGGGGGGAGGGGAACCCTTGTCATACAAAAGGCAAACTATTCAAGCCCTCTTTCAAAAGTCCTTCCAAGGTTTTTTTTTTTTTTTTAACGTGTATGAAAATCCTATTCTGAAAAGATGAAAAAAAGAACCCATACATTTTCATTTCATTTCAAATTAGCCCAGTAAACAGCTGGATTTCTTCTTTCAAGTGGAGTCCTCTACTCCACATGTTAGCTTTGTTTCTGATATTTCACCTATCCTTTATTTACTTAACATACTTTGACAGGAAATTCTCAGAGAGATAATATATCTCCATTAATAGGGTGACTTGGGGAACATATTCTTCGGTTTCAAGAGGACTGAAACAATAACTTATTTCTCTGACATTTTTGTCAGCTCCCATCCCATTAACAGCCCTCGATAGAGCTTTCCTTCCAATTCATGAAGTCTTATGACTATTTTGGGGGGAAGCACAGTTTGTTATATTTTAGAAGAAACTGTACATTTGATACCGTTTTTCACTAGATAATCGTGCAAATTAAAAAAGCTTGTGATAAAGGCAACCTAATATCCATAAAAATGGCATTCCCACATAAATCAAAGCACTATAAAGAGTGAGGATGAATCAAAAAGGGATTCTGGATGGGTCTTGGGATAAGACAGTTTCAAAAAAGTCTTTCACCTCAAGGTCAACAATTGATATTGAACCAAAAGGCATGTAAAGAAAGGAAATCTGTTACCTCAAATGAAAGTGTGATGACTTTGGTCCCATTCTTAAGGGGAAATTGGTGATGATTTGACAGTTGGGATCTTTGGATTGTTGGAAGCTTCGACATATGAAGGCTGAATTGGCTTTTAGCATAAACTATCTCTGTTATTTCTATTGACACTGAATCCAAAAGCTAAAGAGAGAATGGATTTTTACTAATTTAAGCAATAGCTTTATATGCATTATTTTAAGACATGTATGTGTATATATAATCTATATATACATATAAGCATATATATTAATATATGTATGTATAAGAATCCCAGGATCAGTCACCATGTGGAGCCAATATAAGTTATTTTCAGTCCAAGTAACAGAAACTAGTTTAGGCAGGAAAACAAAAAGGGAGTCACCTGCTTTGCCCCATACTAACATGATGGCTTACAGTCTCCATCCAGATGCCTTAGGTATTCAAACATATTCTCCAATAACTCATAATATAAAAAACATAGGATGATATAACCGTGCAATTTGTAGCAGAGAGATAAAACCCAGGTAGAAGAACATTTACCTTAGAATGCTATTAATATAAAAGTAATTATGAGGGTTGGTTCTAATTACAGTAGTTGCTTAGACTCTTGATCAAGAATGACAGCTATAGAAAGTCTCCTGGTGCTAGAATGTCACTGCTTTGGTTCAGAAAATTTACCTGGTATTTGCAACTATGAATTAATATTCTTTTTTTTAACTAGAAGCTTCATTCAATTTGAAACTGATTAGCAATTTATCCATAGGAACTTTTACCCATGTTCGACCTTTCCATTGATACAATGGGCTCATTTTCCTCTCATTTTTCTCAGGCATGCATGCCTTTGCTACAAGTACATTTTCATGTGAAGGATAAAGTCTCAATATGTTTGTAATGAAAAAAATTGATGATTACATCTGAAGATTTTCCTCCCTACTTAAATGAGTAAAAATTATTTTAAAATGCTTGGCAGTTTTTCACAATCTATAGAAGACATTTCATGTGTTCATGGTGTATAAATTCTATAAATATATCCTATATATGTGTTTATACACAGGACGTCTGAAAAAGCCTTAGTGAAGTTTTAAGTTTTAATAGGTTTAAGGATGTACTGTGTACATAGGTAGATAGATGGATAGAGAAAGTGATAGATTGCACCCTGACACTGAGAGAAGCCAAACAGGAAACATCCAAGCAAGCACTGGGCTGTTGGGACCTACGGACAATGGTAATGCATAACAAAAGACTATGAGGCATCTAGAAAAGGTTAAATCCTACTCAGAAAACTTCGGTTGAAGAAGGCAGAGAAGAGTGTCCTAGCTGATAGAAAGGTCTCCACCCAAAAGAAACTTCCATTCAGTCAATAAAGATAATTAGACTCCAAGTCACACCTAAATCCTACTACCTTTCAGTACTGCCATTCACTCAGTCAATTCACCTTTGGAGACCTCAGTTTCTCCATTTATAAAATGGGAGCATTGGACTAGACTTTCTGCACAATGCCTTTCTGCTCTAAAATTCTATGATTCTCCTTTAAGAAAAAGGACAAAAGTGATGTAAAATGAAGAAGTTACTAGATTTGAGGTCAAGGAACTGAGTTCAAATACCACCTCTGCTACTTTCTGCCCATGCAAACTTGGTAATTCCTTTGGGTCTCAGTATCTTCAACTGTAAAATGAGGAAACTAGATTAGAGAATTATCGAGATCCTTTCCAGTTCTAACTCTAGCCTACCTGTGTTTTTGCCCCCAATCTTATCAGAAAAAAAAGATGTTCTCCTTTAGCTGTCAAAGCTAGCATTTCATTTTGGAAACTAGTACTTTATCAGTTACAATTTGTCCTTTTATTTAGAAAACTTGTGAATCTCAATGGCTCTATAGGCAACATACATTGATATTTATGGTATTTGTATAGCCATATGGGGGGAAAGGATAAAACATTCACATTTAGTTCTTTTAAACATTCGACATATTTCTGAAAAGTTCACTTTTTTAACACAAAAAGTTTTCTTGTTTATAATGTATGTAAATATGTTTCTCATCAAAGTAAGATTTATACATGTTCACCTTACTTGACTTTGGAAGAAATCTCTGGTTCAGCTCAAAGGACAAGCACCAAGGAAAGGCAGTTTTAAATAAGTGCTGGCTCCACACTTCCTGCCCCCACCCAACCCCCAACAATCTTCCATCTGACCTATCATCCCAGCTCTGTCTCATATTACTTCAGTTCCCACACACTGTGTTCCAGCCAGACTGGTGTTATTTGCTATTCACCAAATGAAACATACTATCTCTAAATCCAAGTCTTTGCACAGATGATTTCCTCATGCTCTTCTCGCTTACAACCCCAGAATGTCTATGTTCCTTCAAGGTTTAGTTCAAGGGGAACCACCTATGGGAAGTTTTTTTTTTTTCTGATCCTTCTGGTTACCAGGGTTCTCATCTGCCTCAATTCATCATGTATTTATTAAGCAGTAGCATATCAAAGATAGAACATTGAGGGCACAGTTAGGAAGATCCAGCTCTAAGTCCTGCCTTTGACACTTCCTAGCTGTGTGACTTTGGACCAGTCACTTAACATCTGTAAGCCTCACTTTCATCATCTGTTAAATAGAGATAATATTACCAATAGGACAGACCTCATAATGTTGTGAGATAAGATATTTTATATAAAGAACTTTGTAAATTGTAAACTCTATATGAATGGCTGTTATTATTATATCATTGAATCCAATCAATAGAATGTAGTTCCTTGAAGTCAAGGACTGTTACATTTTTGTCTGGGGCCCCAGTCCAGTGCTGGGCTATAATTTTTTTAACCAGACTACAAGGAACTCCCAACAAGGAAGTCCCTTCTACCAATGTAGGTTTCCCTTGCTCTACAACTTAAGAGAATTATCTGGGACTCTAGCAGGTTCAATGACTTGCCCAGCATCACACAGCCTGTGTATGCCTGCAGCAAGACTTAAACCCAATGCTTCCTGGCTCCAAAGCTCTCTCTCTACTATGTCAGAGTGTTTCTCAGGCCTAGCACATAGTAGGTACTTAATATATGTTAAATTGAATTGAATTGATCAAACTTGCTTTATAGACCATGAAGGATTTTTGCCTCAGACCCCATAGCAAAACTAGGAATGAAATTGCTTTTGAAAACTATAAGCACTGGTTTCTCTCCAGAGCTTTATGCCCTAGACTATATTCCTTCATTATTAATCCATTGCAAAAGGAGCTCCATCTACCACTGGGGCATTAGAGCTGGCTACCAAGAGAGGTCTTCAAACCTCCTTCAAAAGATTATTAAAATCTGGATCTGTCGCTTAATTTTCATTGAACAAATGTCTCACCAGAGGCCATCCCAGGAGAACACAGTTGCCTTAGACAATCAGGAATTATTGGGTGCTCATATTGGCCTCTTCCACACATCCTTGTTATCTCTTGCTTGGTTCAGCCACCTGACGCCTCTGAACTTATTGGGTTTTAAATGATTTCAGGCCACACCAGGGGCGCTAATCAGCAAATGAAGTTACCGTTATTTAGTTTACTGTCAGCGTCTCGCCCAGCAGGGGACCTAACCCGGCGCAGGCATCTTGAGAATATTACAGTCGAAACTAGAGCATGGGATTTAACATTGGAAATTAGAAGTTGATCCTACTTCTTAAGCAAAATTGAGATTGACAAAATTGAGGTTTATCTACATAAACCCTTAAACAAAGATGTGGTTCTGAATCAAAATTAGGGAACTGAAAAAATGAAGTTGAGGATTTTACACTATTTAATTTCTTAAAGGAAACTCTTCTGTGGGGAAAGAAAGATATGGAGTGAAACTAGCGGGTTTCAGGCTGATTGTAGGAAAAGCAATATGGCCAGGTGGTCCAAAGAATTGCCTAGAAAATTACTTCTGTCATTTCTAGCATCAAATACAACCTATATTTGGGTTTTGAGAAATACTAATCATTTAAGTGTCCATAACCATGTAAACAAAGGTTTCCTCATTAATTATTCCATAGTCAGAACCAAGCTGTCCCCCTAATCGCTGTCCTTGCCTCCCATCTCCAGATTGCTTGCAATGCATCCTCCACTACAGTTACCAAATTGATATTTCTAAAACATGGATCTGATCATTTCACTCCCCTATTCAAATTTTTTCAATGGCTTCCCAATACTTCTAGGATAAAATAGAAATTCCTCAGTCTGGCATTCAAAACCTTTGACAATATGGCTCCCACCTATCATTCTACTCCTGTTCTATATTACTCTCCATGTATTCTCTATTGCTGGCTATTTCCTATATACAACAATCAAACATCTACTTCTAGGTCTTTACATAGCAGGTCCCCCATTTCTGGAATGTATTCCCCCATTGCCTGCACCTCATGGGATGGAGTTTCCTTCAAAGCACAGTTCAGCTATTATCTCCTACACAAGGTCATCCCTAATCTTCCCAGTTTTTAGCCCTCTCCCTCTTAAAATTACTCCTTTAGTTTGCTTATATTTTATATTTACTTATTTGTGTATAACTTACATAATCCAAGCAGTGTATAATCCCCTTGAGGGCAGGCATTGTTTTATTTTTTTGTTTGCATGTCCAGTTCCTAGAACACAGCAAAAACAGATATTCCTAAAATTGAATCAAATTATCTGGAAAAGCCAAGCTCAAATTACAGTTGATTCCAAAGAATTTCCAAAGAAATTACAGTTGGTGCCTTACCTGCTCTAAGAGAGAGAACAAGTCGCCAAGGAAGTTTCTTCCAGTACATAGCCTCACAGTGTGTCCATTTAGAAGGCGTTTTCCACTAGAGTGCTTCCAAAAGTTTAACTGTACAACTAAGAAAATAAACATTTGTTTTGGTCAGATTTCAGAAAAAAATGAGAAAATCTGCTGAGCAAACTGCTTTTGATGGAAAGTTATGAATTCCAGCTGTGTGCCAGCTGAACACATGGTATCCTAAAGACTTGCAATTGAAATAAGGACTTAACAAGATCTGTATGAAATGGGGAACTTGGGGAATGAAAAGTCAGGTAATTAACTAGAAGATCTTTGATACAGATAAGACCAATATGATTCATCATCTTATAGGTCATTATGACAATTTTATATCTGATGTGAGATTTAACTGGCATCTAGTTTAAAGCCCTGACATAATAGTGATATGCTATAGGAATTTTTAAAGTTTGCTCTGCCTCTCCCTTAGCCTGATGTTCCCAATAATGGTGATTCAAGTTTCTATTTGGCTGACTATAAAGGCAAACACATTACAATGGGTCATCCTACGTGGAGCTGAGCCATCCTGTTAGGCTGGAGAATTCTGCAGTGAATTGATAAAAAATAAAGTCACTTCTGTAATGTACAGTCACAGGGAAAGTGCCACTCCTTTATTCTGACTCTAATCTCATGCCTCTGTTGCCTTTTTAATGATTCATATCTCTTGACAATGCTCCATCCTCTTATAGATGTTCATTCTTCTCCAATAAAACAATTTTCATATACTTTTGTCTCTCATAGGAAAAGGCAAAACCTTCATACATATGCAGACTCACCTTAGAATATCCTAAGAAAGTGTCTTTAGTTTAGAATTTGAGGTACATGTTAAGTGATAAAATTATTGTTTTCTTGACAGAATTTCATAGTTGGAAGGGATCTTAAGCATACATCCAGACCTAGTCCTATGCAAAGGAATCTTGACCAGGACATATCTGACATATGATCATGTGGTCTTTATTAGAGACCTTTTGTGACAGAAAGTCTGTTACCTCCCAGGATAGTCTAGACCTCTTTGGAAGAGCTCTCTTTAGTAGTAGTTTTAGCTGACTTCAAGAAAAAGCATAGAGTTTGGGTTTTTATTTAAAGTTGAAATTTTATTTAAAACGTGGAATATGTTCTTAAGTTGACTTTCTTCTGTTTGCATCAAGCCATGGAAAAGTGAAGATAACACACCTGTGCATTCCCTACCTTCCAGCCTGGAAGTATCTGGGAAGTCATGGTGGTTTTTGTTGTGACCTGAGATGGATCCTATATCTTCTCTCTCAGAAGAAGCACCTATAAGGAAAAGGCTGGACTAAGTTGGGAGGAGGAAAACAGAGGAGAGAGAATTCTTATTTTACTGGAATTGTGAAAATCAACCAGCCTCATAATAACCTTGGACAGCAAGATTCATTTTTTAAAATTGCTCCCTTAACTTTTTTTTTAAGCAATTGGGGTTAAGTAACTTGTTCAAGGTTACACGGCCAGTTATTTCAGGGTGTGATGCTAAGTATCTGAGCCTGGGATTCGATCCCCAGGTCATCCCAACACTGGGGCCAGTGCTCTTATTCGCTGAGCCACCTGGCTGCCCCTTCCCTTAACTTCTTGATGAAGCAAAAGCCAAACATTAGAGTACCTGTGTCTAATGTGGTGGTATGGGTGTCAATCATGGAATATAACAGTCTTCCAAAAGTTCAAAATTAATATCACCCACAAAATATGTTTAATATGATCATACATGCATAGCATATATCAGATCGCATGCCATCTTGGGGAGGAGGAAGGGGAGGGAGAGAGGATAAATTTAGAACTCAAAATCTTAGAAAAGTGAATGTTGAAAACAAATAAGTAAATTATTTTTAAAAATCAATATCAGCCACAGGCAATGGTGAGGCATATAATGGGCATAAGGAGGCTATGTAATATCACAAGTTAGAAACTACATAAAGAATGTCATTAAAGAAATGTACGGGTAAAAAAGAAGATGAGCGGGTCAAGAGGTGAGAGTGAGAGATAATGACCATCTGCTTCAGTGGTATCTTCATGATATCAAAAGAACACAAATAACACCCCCCCCCCTAACGTACTAAATAGACCCTCTGTGGTGACCTTATGGGAATTCATGGACAAGATTAAGACAAGGCCAACAGATATAGATGAGATGCAATATTCATCATTGGAGGTAACATCTATATTGATAATACTATAGATCCATTTGAATATGCTTCAAGAGTGGTTCAAGTGTATTAGAGGATCCAATTATTTGGAAAAGGTCTTTAGACAAGCCAGTTATCTAGGGAGGATTAGCCCTGAAGTTTTCTTTGATCTAATTTTCCTATTTCTTTTTCTGGTCTAGTTTTGTTTTGTTTTGTTTTTACCTTATTTTTACCACTGGTTCCCCATTGTTCTCAGAATTTACCAACACTATTATACTAGAACATGTTGGTGTTATATAGATAATCAAGTACTCAGAGAAGAAAATACACAAAAGAAGAGGTTTACAATGGCCTGTTTCTACCTGAGGACACCTGAAAGTCTTTGACCAATCAAGATGTCAAAGTTTCAGTGTCATGATCCCTCATAAACCATTCCCAAGGAGGGATCTGGCAAATCATTTGATGTTTGTTCTCCACATAGTTTTGTGTTTGTAACTATTCTAGTCTGTGGATAAGTAAGGGTGACTGATTTAGCTGTCACTCCTAAAAAAATTGTGGTTGACAATTCATATTATTTAGGAATATCTGAAATAAATCTGCCCATGTGTGGTTCTCAGTTTTGATATCTTCTTTGGATTATGGAAGGTGTACCCAGGTTGTATGTCTTGTTTTGGTGTGCCCGTAAGTGTTCCTTTCTCTTGAAACTGTGTCTTCTGGGAATCATTTCTTACCTAGCCTAATCACTAGATGGGTGTTGCCTCAGACAAAATGAGACCTAGGAAAGACCTTAGCTTAAAAAGGTCAAAGTCTCCCACTGTATGTGGAGCCATCTCCAGTCATCCTAATCTGTGTATGTCTTGTCACTGAACTTAGATGGCTCCATAGGAGATAGTGAAGCTGGTGACTTTGCATAGCCCTACCTCCTTTAAATCCAATTCACTTGCAAGTCAAAACATCTCCTTCCTGATGTCTTTGGTTCTCTTAGAAAATGAAGGACAAAAAATAATCCAGAAATTAACAGTTGGAACTGGGGATGCTTAGGCTGGAGAACTAAAACCTTAGGGAAAATAACAGCAATCTTCAGGGACACAGTTGATTTTTTTGTTTGTTTTGGTTTTGTCTTCGTATCCTTGGTGCCCTGCTTATTGAACTGAATTCATTCATTTATTCAATAAACACTTTAATAAGCTTCTACAAACACTGTGCTAAGTGCTAGGGATATATACAGAAGCAAAAGACAGTCCCTGTCTTCAAGGAGCTTACAATCTAATGGAGAAGAAAGCATGCAAATTAATATATACAGAACTAGCTACATATAGAATAAATAGGAAATAATTAAAAGATGGAAGTCACTGAAATTAAGAGGTTTAGGGAAAGCTTCCTATATAATATGGGGTTTTAGTTGAGATCTAAAGAAAACCAGGATGGTCAATAGTCTGAGAAAAGGAAGGAGAGTGACCGAGGTATGGTGGAACAAGGTATGTCCAGCATCGAAAACAGAATGTCTTGTTATTGAAACAGTCAAGAGGCCAACGTCACCTGATCAAAGAATATGTATCCAGAAGTAAGGCGTAAGAAGATTGGAAAAGTAGGAAGGGGCAAGATTAGCTCTGAATGTTAATTAGAGCATTTTGTACTTGCTCCAGGAGGCAAATAGGAAACCATTAGAGGTTACTGAGTAGGTGAGGTGACATGATCATATCTGTGATTTAGAAAAATCACTTTAGTGGATGATGGAGAATAGATTGGAGTGGGAAGAGACTTGAGGCAGGCAGAACCAACATCAAGCTATTGTAGTAATCTAGGTCTGAGGTGATTGTGGCCTGCACTAGAGTGGTGGCAGTATCAAAGGAGAGAAGAAGGCATATTTAAAAGATTTTGCAAAGATGAAATCAATAGGCCCTGACAATAGTTTATATATGAGAGGTGAGAGATAGTGAGGAGTCCAGGATGACATCTACAGGATGTAATGTAATGCCAAGGAAAAGGCAACTTCCCAAGGTTCAAAATACCAGCATAGGTGCTCTCCATTTCAATTCAATTCAATTTCAATTCAATTCCAATTCAGTGACAAATTAAGAACAGAGAAGATCAAAACATGACATCATTCAAAATACAGCATTTACTAAGTGTGATTCCATAATCTCCAAGTACTACCCCACCCCAGGACCTAACATTCATTCAATCAATTACAAAGTCCCTCTTCTAAATACTACTCCACCCCTAGGCTGTACCTTCATTTAGTCCATCACAAAGCCCCTCTTCTCAAATGGAGATTAGTTTCCAATCATAAGTAAAGTACATTCATTTGTTCAATCATAGAACACAAAAAGGTCAAAAGTTCCCCACCCCTGGATCACAATTGAATCTACCCCAGAGTTACAAGTTTAAGCACAGCACTTAATACCCAAATGGAGGTCTTTTCTTCATCTTGACACTAGGCAAGTTCTCAGCAATCTTTGCTCCTGGGGAGACAAAGCTTAGCAAGGCCACAAGATACATTGCCAGTCTCTTCATTAATTCATCCTCTGTCTGCAGAACAATCCTAGGACCCCTGAAAACATTAGCAAAACCCTCTCCCAGGATTTCTGTAAACATACAACAAGAAAATCCTTCTTCAGGGCTTTGGAACCAACAGAAAGGTTCCCAGACCCCTGCAACAACAGCACTGCCCTTCACCAGTGGACAAATCTGGCAAAACAACATCAAAACAGACAGACAAAGTACCAGCAAAACAGCCATGTCTCCTCAGTCTTTGGCAGCTCCGGGGGCAGGTCTCAAAAGTCCAGGGCAATTCTCAGTCTCTCTCTGCCTCCACAAGTGCTGCTTCCAAAAAGTTCTTCTGCCTCTCTCCCATGTCTCTCCAAATCTAAGTCACCAGCTCCTCCCAGTTCAGCCCTCTCTTTTCATGTCAACAAGTCCATCCCACAGGTGGTATTAACAAGCTCTGGGTTTTAACACAATCAAACCAAAAACCAAGCCAATACAGGGGAATCTTTAAATGCCATTACTATTACAGCCTGGAACACCGGAAAGATGGTGTTGACCTCTACATTAATAGGGAAGGTGACCAGGGAGAAGTGATTTAAAGGGACATTTTGAGTTTAAGATGTTTACTGAACATTCAGTTCAAGATGTCTGAAAGGTAGTTGGAGATGTGAAATTGGTGATAAGGAAAGAGATTAGATCAGAAAACTTGGATTTGAAAGTCATTAGCATGAAGATAATTAAATCAATGGTTGCTGATGAGATCCCCAAGTATAGAAGTAGGAGAGACAAGGTCTCAGAATAAAAGTCATTGGATCACCCACCTATGTATAAATGGTGTGATCTAGATGAGAATCCAATAAAGGAGATTGGAGAGGGAGCAGTCAGATAGGTAGGAGAAGAACCAAGAAGAGTGGTATCCTGAAAAACTAGAGAAAGAGAGCTTCAAGGAGGAACAAGTGATCAACAGGGTCAAAGGTTGAGGAGAGGTCAAGGACAATGAGGACTGAGGAAAATGATTGGATCAGCAGCTATGAGATTATTAGTAATTTTAGAGAAAGTAAGGTCAGAGGCCAGATTGTAAAGGATTAAGAAGAGAGTGAAAAGAAAGTTGGAGACACATATTGTAAACAGCCTTTTGGAGGAGTTTGACTTACTCTACTTGGCCATAGAAAGAAAAGCAAGGAATAATGGTCAGAAGTTACAGAGAGGAAGATTTAGGCTCAAATTAAGGGAAACTATCCCCTAATAATGTGAATTATTTAAAATTTAGCCCCATCCAATGTGCAGTTGCTTAATACTTTCTATATACAAGACAACATCCTAAGTGCTGTAAATACCAACAAAAGATACACATATACTGTACCTTTCAGGTGCCATTCTAGTGGAAAAAAGTGGAATGACCTGCTTCCAGAATTACACATAATTTACAAACAGAAAAGACTTAAACATAGATTCGTGGGATGCCCCACTAAAGAACCCTCCCAAATTGAAATACAACCATTAATGAATGTATGTGATTCAGATCTGGGCTTTTCAACCAGTTCTCATCATTCCAACTGTTTACCTAGTTTACATTTTTCTACCTTGTCCATGAGAAGAGCATTTGACTTTGTCAAATATTTGGCTGGTATCGAGGTATTTATAACTGTAATATTTCCATGATCAATTAGTTTAGAAACTCAATTTTAAAAATTGAAGTAAGGTTAGTCTGGTATGAAGTGAAGCCATACTGGCTTTTTTCCAGGTGGGTTTTTTTTTCCCCAGAACTAGCTCTGAAAAAAAGCATAATTCGTGTTCAAGTCAAGATATTGCTCTCTTCTATGATGTTATTGGTCCTCTTCAAGAACAAAGGACCAATAACAACTGGCTTTTGAGAATTATTTCCTTCCTAACTCTCCCTTGTATAATAATGCTCTAGAATTTTGATGGCATTGAAAATCAAGCCCATAGACCTGTAGAGAACAGACTCCAATTTCTTACTTTTTGTTTGAAAATTTGATCATTTGTCCTTCCACCTTTAGCACCTCTCCATTCTCCATAGTCTTTCAGAGATCAGTGGATGACCAATGGTGACATTGGCCAGAATTCTCAGGACCCTAGAGTATAATTTTTCTAGACCTGGTGATGTTTAATCACCAAAGGCAACTAGCCATTCCCACATCATCATTCCCTTCTTTAGATTTCAACTTCCTGTTAGCTATTTTTGTACTGTCTTGTCCAGGCCCAAGATCATTTACAATAAAAAAAACAAAAACATAGTCCCTTAGAGTCTAGAAATCATAAAAACAAACACAGGTATCTATTAAAAGGAGAATTTTTCATTTGGGCTTTGTAGCAGCAAGCACCTCAGGGTCCCCAGGGTGGCTGCTCACACAGGTTCTTGGATCTGCTTTGATAAAGGAAAGCAACTCAAAATGGGTTAACAGTCTTACTTTAATCAGTCAAATATGTATCATTTACCTCATTCAGGGGAAAAAGGTCAGCACCCCGAACTTCAAAGTATACAGGCAGAATTATCAAGACAGAGAAACAGATCAAGTAGACAGATTTCAAACTGTCCAACCATTACATCCATACCAAACAACATCTGGGTTTCAACATCTGGGTTTTTCAAAGCTGGGCAGCTCTGGACAACGGCTTCCCAGAATCCAGATCAAATCACAGAACACTTCTCAAAGTGAGCCCCAAAACAAAGTTCCACATCAGGGCTTATATAGCCTTCTCCTGGCTCAGAGAATGTACCAACCTTATTGACTCAGTGGCCAATCAAGAAGTATCTACTGAAAAACAAGCCTCCCACCCCAGGCTCCTGGTGCACTTTAGCCTAGGGGCAGGGAAGATCTTTAAAATTTACATTCCCATTACAGGCTTTCACCATTACTAAAGACAAAAAAAAGACAATTAAAAGGATTTTATTAGAAGTACATCAGGATAGCAACACATAGACCATCTGATCACTGAAAATCAGCAATGGCTTTAAGGTAGGGACAACTTTTATAGGTAACTTTAAGACAGAACCACCTCAGCAAAAGAGGTTGGGCCCTTGAATCTTAAATCCTCCCCAAAGTAAGTATGTGACAATTTTCAGATGGGGTATGTGACAAAGAACAGGTGATACAGGAAGCTGCAGATTTCATGTCTATTTCTCTGACAGAGTCTCCCCCAATACTGGTTGATATGCTGGGCTGGGAACAATGGGTAACTGGGTGAAGATAACACTAATTTACAATAATGCCCAATAAATATCTTATAGAGTTATGGGACAGAGTTCTATGTAAGGTCTCTGGAGATAGATCACTACTGACAGGGGGTAATATTTCAGTTCAGCTTTAGGAGATGTATAGGGATTGAGCAGGCAAAATGGTATAGGAAGAACTTTCCAGACATACAGAATAGCATTTATATTATATAATAGATTAAAATATATGTGAATTAAAAATAAAACATATTAAAATATAAGTATAAGGAGTACTTATTGATTATTAAGTATCTACTGCCAGGCACTGGGATGGGTGCTAGAAAAACAAATACAAAAATGAGATATTTCTTGCCTTCACAGGGCATGTATCCTAATAGGAGAAACAATAATAAACTGGTGTCAAAAAAGGGAATGGTCAGTGGGGTCATAGGGAAATTGACTGGCATAACCTTTCTAAAAATAATGACTTGATTATCGTTCCCAGAAAAAAGAAGAAGAACATGGACATGTGCCTGAATATGCCTACAGGATAGATGGTAAGATGTCCTAAGTAGGTGAATATGATGTGTAGTCAGGGGCTGACTAGATGCGATGAATTGGGTAAGTTTGTACTCACTCACTCCCTCACCAATCAGGGCAAGTCAGTGCCAAGGTAGAGTTCCATTTTTTGAGTCTATTAATGTTCCCAGGGACAGTGTCTCCAAATCTGATCTAGAGTGTGCTGTTCCTGGTAGAGAGAACATGTTTGACATCTCTGAGTTACAAGATGAAGCACACCAATAAGCTGTTCTAACTCTATTGTATGTTTCTGTGATTCTATGAAATTTCTAGTTGTTATAAATAGTTCATACATTTGGTCTAGTGGACAGACAGCTAAATCTAGGGACAGGAAGAACTGAGTTCAAATTTTGTTTCAGACACCTCCAAGCTGTGTGTCTGAACAAGTCATGGATAACTTCAATGAGCCTCCATTTCCTCTTCTATAAAATGGGGATAATAATAGTGCCTACCTCACAGAGATGTTGGGAGAAGTGAATGAGATAATATATGTAAAGCAATTTGCAAGGCTTAAAGTACTACACAGATTTGTGCTATTACCATCTTCATTAACAGGCATTTTCTGGGAACCTTCTGCATATGCATATGTACCCTCTACATAAGAAAGGGGGGTCATTTTCTATCCATCTATTGCAAAGATCTCAAATAGAGCTCAAATTCTGAGTGCAATCTTGACCCAAAGTTAAATCTTTCTTATTAACACAAGGTTAACAGAAAACAAGAATTCTCCACCTTCTCAATTTTTACTGTGTAAAGCCTTAAAAGGGAGCCGTCATTTTATATTAAAGTATTGGGACAGTAGCCTTTGAAAAAGATGTACAATCTAATTAAAACGGGGAGATTATCCTCCCTTGGAATATTTGCAAAGCCTAGAAAGGTAATTTAATGAAATGTATACAATTTTATCTGGCTTTAATTTTTAATGAAATAATTTATAATAAGTGTCCTTCATACCTATTCCCCTCCATTACCTGCATTAGCCAAACTGAGGCACCTGTTTACAAACAGACAGAAATTGGGGGGGAAGCTTTTTGGTAAGGAGAGTATTGAGCTCTTAATGAAACACACCAGCAACCCCTTTTCCTTTTGTTTAATATCACATTTAAGCTTCGGTAAGAATTAGTCCCCTGCTTGAGGTCTCATAAGCAGGGAAAAAAAGATCAGATAAGTTAGAGATTCTTTTGAACACGATTTCCAAATTAGCTCATGTGGCAGAGCCTGTGGACATTGGGGATGTTAGGATGTCCAGGGCATTGTGACACACCTAAGAATCAAAATATCCAATTTCTGTTATTACGATGAAACGCTAAACAGCCTGTTTTGTAACACAGGACACATGGTTCAAAGAAGTCCTATATTCTTCCTGATGTACCCCCAAATCCTGGAAATTGTCCTGCTATGGGCAAGCACATGCACATGGAGACACACCTACACTCATGCACACATGCATGACTTCCAAAACCAGATCAGAATCTAGCAGTTTCGATATATGGAATAGGAAGCAGTATGTATGTAATAGTCTATTTTTAGGACAAATTTAACTAAAAGGGGGAGAAGGATATAGACCCTGGCATGCCAGCTCATAGGAATAAGACAGAGATATCATCATGGGGTGTGGGTGGGATTGCATTAAAGAAGGGATAATGACTGGTCTAGATCATCAATCAAGTGGGAATTGCTACAGGCAGGAAACATTTGGTATATTGCTTTAATTATTCTTACTATCTAGATACAAAACTGAGTTGTACCTAAGCTGCTAAGGGACTGCCAGAGCTATCAGTCCTTTAGGTGGTCTTCTCTATATAACTCTACCTGGCTAATTGGAACATTTTTAAAGTTGCAAAATGGAAGGAAAATAAGATATGGCATCCATGTCCCGATATTAACTGTCTGGACAAGTGGGGGGACAATAGAGGCACAACTCTTGGGGGTTAAATAATTTCCTTCAGGTATAGGCAGTGCTCCTGGTAGGCAGAGGACTGGCTTTGGAATCAGATAGGCCTGGATTCATTGCCTACCTCAGATACATAACAGCTATGTGACCTTTGGTTAGTAATTTAATATTTTTGTGCCCCAGGAAATGCCCTATTTGACTATTGACTTCAGAATTCACTGAGCTGTCTGGATAGAGGAACCCCATCAATGGGATTTCCTTTTCAAATATTCAGACATTCAAATGGGTTTATGATCTTATTGATTCTTGAGTTCCCCCCAATGATGGC
This sequence comes from Petaurus breviceps papuanus, assembly GCF_028583685.1. Lineage (NCBI taxonomy): Eukaryota > Metazoa > Chordata > Mammalia > Diprotodontia > Petauridae > Petaurus > Petaurus breviceps. Next base: position 42,523,628 of record NW_027185761.1, on the reverse strand, counting down.
GATTAAACCCATTCACCTCTTCCTATCTTCCGAGATTTGTTCATAATTTTTCAAAGGTTTGCCACGATGGTGCAGACGTGGGTAATCCAACACGCTGGAAGTCTCCCTCACTTTCCCCTGCTATCGCAACACCACCAATAAAGTATTCCGACTTTCTACTTGTCATTGGTGTTCCTTGTCACCTGACCCATCTTCTATCTCTTCCAGGCAGATCTATGATGAGGTCTATTATTCCTGTTTTTCTTGGATTTTATGGCTATCACCATGTTGCACACTGCTCGCACCCACCATACAGCATCCTGCTGTCCAAATGGGATTCTTCTTTTTGGGTCTTTGGAGGCACTGATACTCCACGTTTCATTGAGCTATTATTGTTGTTTTTCAGTCATTTTCAGTCATGACTTTTTGTGACTCCATTTGAAGTTGTGTTGGCAAAGATATTGGACTGACTTGTCATTTCCTTCTCCAGCTCATTTTGCAGATGGGGAAATTGAGGCAAACAAGGTTAAGTGATTTGCACAGAATCACACAGCTAGTAAGTGTCTGAAGTCACATTTGAACTCAGGAGGATGAGTCTTCCTGACTCCAGACCTGGCACTCTATCCACTGCATCACCTAGGGGCCCCTTTCACTGTGCTATAATAGCAAACCCATAAAATGTTGATATTGAACAGATGGGTAACTGAATGGGGATATTTCTGTTGTAGCTTCCAAGGATTCTAGAATGGTCTTGATGTGTGGATAGGATACACTTGGCTATAAAAGTGCTTGTAAGGTAGCATTTTTTTCCTACTGAAACATTTCTTTTCAGAAACAAAAAAATAAGTACAATGTCATCTTATGTTCTCTACACTGTCAGCCAGTTGGGAATCAAAAGAAGATGTGGTTCCATTAGTGGATATTGCTAGTAAAAACCTGCTTTGCTCTCTACTAATTCAGGTATAGATGGTTTTCAAAAATGTCTTGTATAGGTGGGATTATGAACATATTGTGGTTATTTATGATCTTAGTCAGCTTTTTTCAGTTTAATTACATACCAAGATTTTTTTCCCTACACTTTGGTATCTTTATCTCCTTCAGATACCGTGTATAGCAGTCTTTGAATGGCCTTGCAATGGTATGGCATTCATCATGCACCTTGTCTTTACATACTTGGCCTTATCAATCTGCTTTTGCCATATTTGTTCTTTTTAATGCTACTGATATCTCCTCTGTAAGCACCTCAGAGAGTGTGATGTCAGCATCCAAGTAAAGTGGTTCCTCTCCTGATAGAGGAAACAGTTTGCTGCAAGAGATTTTGTAAGTCTTTTGTTTCTTCTGCTTATAATCTTTCCATTTTCATCCTTGCATGACATCGGGATGACTATTTATTTAGATATTTTGCCAACCTGTCTTTAAATGACTATACTTTCACAGATTCTCTCTGCTTTCTTAAATAGTGCCATCCACAATCATCCATCATGTAAGATTTCACAAATAAGCTTGATGTTGCACTTTTTTTGGTTTTGTCTTATTTTTGTGACCAAAGCAATTCAAAACCAAAAAAGGGGTAAATAACCCTCTGTTCTAAGAAGTTACAGTGGTTAAGTGTTGGAGAATGGAGCTGATGGTGCCAGAAATTACTTCATTTTTAAGCAACCTATAAACTCCTCTTTCTAAGTTGAATCACTAAATGTGTGATGCTTGTACAGTGAGGGAGAACCTGAATCATATCAATCTTGACATGCTTGATATAAATGAAAATGGAAGAAAGAAAAAAAGTTGTACCTAACTATTAAGATGGCTCATAGTTTGGGGTGGCCAGGTAGCGCAGCGAGTAAGAGCACTGGCTCCAGTGTCAGGATGACCTGGAGATCGAATCTCGGGCTCAGACACTTTGCACCCACCCAGAAACACCTGGCCATGTAACCTTGAGCAAGTTACTTAATCCCAATCGCTTAGGGGCGGCCAGGTGGCTCAGCGAGTAAGAGCACCAGCTCCAGTGTTGGGATGACCTGGGGATCAAATCTGGGCTCCGATACTCAGCACCACACCCAGAAATGACTGGCCGTGTAACCTTGAGCAAGTTACTTAACCCCAATTGCTTTAAAAAAAAAAAAAGATGTCTCACAGGTAATTCTAGGATAGACAAGGAAAGGAGTTAGAAGAATGGGCTCTACCACATACAAAGAAGATAAAAGAAAAATTATATGTGCCAAGCATAAATTCCAGTTAATGCTAAGTACATGCAAAAAAAAAAGGCAATCATGAAAGAATAGGCAGCATGTATAACCCACATTAGTGACTGAGAATAAGTAGTAGAAAAAAATCTATAAATAACTTGATAAGATCATTCAAATCAAATCAACTAACCCTCTGACACTTGGTCACTTCAATGCAAGTGTTGAAAAAGGAGAATTATATGGGAAGGTTTGGTTCAGGAGAAAGCAATGTTATAGGCCAAAGAAACACTTTAAACAGATACCTTATGTTTCTATATCATGAATACTTAATTGAAAAATAAAAAATAATAAGATCTGAACAAGATGTACACTAAAAAATGACTATATTTTGCAAACAGGACCAAAAAAACCCTTATCATTAATGTATCAAATGTCTGGATACAGCAAGACCATTGACTCAGTGACCTAAGTAAAGAATTCATATTAAAAAGAAGAAGAAAGAAGATTGAGAAAAAATACTCTGCATAATAAAAAAAATTAAACCTGAACTGTTAAAAAGATTAGTGAATATTTTAAAGAAAATGGGAAATGGACAACAGACATTACATGGAAATTAAGTATAATAATTTCATCTAGAAGTTAACCAGTGTAAATTAATTCCCACAAGAAGACCAAAAGATCTGAGAAAGTACCTTATTTAGCAAACATCAGACATTCTCTTTTTTAATTTTTTAAAACAATTTTATTTAAACTTTTGAGTTCCAAATTCTATTCCTCCTTCCCTCCCCTCGCCCCTTTCCTGAGATGGTAAGCAATCAGATATAGGTTATACTTATGCAATTATGTAAAACATTTCCATGTTAGTCATTTGGTAAAAGAAAACTTAAATAAAAGAAAAAGAAATGAAAGTTAAAAATAGCATGCTTCAGTCTGTATTCAATCAATATCAGTTCTTTGAAGGCAGATAGTATATTTCATCATTAATCCTTTGGGATTGTCTTTGATCATTGTACTGCTTGAGGATGGATAAGTCATTCACAATTCTTCATCAAACAGCAGTGCTGTTACTGTGTATAACGTTATCATTATCCTAGTTCTGTTCACTTCACTATGTATCAGTTCATGTAAGTCTTTTAAGGTTTTTCTGAAATCATCATGCTTGTCATTTTTTATAGCATAATAATATTCCATTACAATTATGTACCATGACTTGGTTAGCCACTTTCCAACTGATGGGCATCCCACTGATTTCCAATTCCTAGCCACCACAAACAGACCTGCTATAAACATTTTTGTACAAATAGGTTCTTTTCCACTTTGGGCAGAATTTCTTTTGTATATAGACCTAGCATAGGCCTTGATTTCTGGATCAAAGGGCATGAACAGTTTTATAGTACTTTGGGCATAGTTCCAAATTGCTTTCCAGAAGGTGGGATCAGTGCCCAACTCCACCAATAGCATATTAGTGTCCCAGTTTTCCTATATCCCCTGCAACAGCCAACATTTTCCTTTTTTGGCATATTAGCCACTTTGATAGGTGTGAGGTGGTACCTCAGTTATTTAAATTTGCATTTCTCTGATCAATAGTGATGTAGAGCATCCTTCCCCCTCTGATTGATAATTTTCTCATTGTAAATGTAGAAGTAGAATAGCTTTCTTATTTCTCTTGCTACGGAGAGGCAGCATTTTGTAGTGGCTAGAATGAATCTACAAGTCATAAAGACCTGTGTTCAGGTCCTACCTCTCACCTGTACTGCCTGTGTGACCCTAGGTGAATTACTTAACTTTTCAGTGCCCCCAAGCAATTCCCTTGAAGCTGCAGAAAAGGTACAAACTTCAGTCAGCAATTAGTATTGATTAAGAGAATTCCCTAGGTCAGTGGAAACTTAGCTTGGGACCATTTCCTTTAATTGACTTTGAGCTCTGTTTAGAGAAGTAACTGTGTCTTAATCATCTCTGTATCCTTAAAACCTAATAGAGTCCCTTGTACATCATGTGTGAGATGGATAGAAGAACAGATATGGAATTTGACGATACCATCACTGTTCTTTTGAAATGGTTGAGAATAAGCATCTCATTGGGTAATTGACCTCCTTGTGTATTTCCATAATAAAGTCTCAAGCTGACTGAATTTATAGTCTTAATAATGGAAAAGCAGGAAGCTTGCAACAGGGCTGATGGTACAGAGCTTGTGAGGTGGAGTAATCAGATAATCAACATACACTTTTCCTGTCTAAACCAAGACATCCACCAAAGTTTTTTCTTTCATTTTTTTTTGAGGGTACCATCATCCTCTTGGTTACCTAATCATGTAACTTTGGAGTTTCTAGATTCTTCTTCTCCCTTGCTACACTCTGCCCATATCTAATCAGTTGTCATTTCTTATTTCCTCAGCATCATTCAAATCCCTCCACTTCTTCCCTCTCACAGGTTCTAGTTCAGTCTTTAATCATCTTTTTCCTGGTCTATTATAAAAAAGAAAAACTACTAATTAGTCTCCCTACCTTTCCTCCCTTTCTGATCTCTCCTCCATTCAGTTTTAAAAATAAAGGAAGAGTTTACTCTTGTCCCTCCCAAACTTAACCTATTCTCCACTTTAGTGCCTCTATATTGCCTCTAGGATTAAATGTACAAACATGACTCTTAAAGGTCTGACTCCAATTTATCTTTCCAAACTTGTTTCATATTCTTTCCCCACACACGCTTCACATTACAGAAAAGTTGGACTACTAGTTGTCCCCAAATCCAACATTCAATCTACCACCTCCATAAATATGCAAAAAATCATTTTCCAAGTGTAGAAAGCAAAGCTTCTTCCAGTTCACCCCTCTAAATCATTATCTTCCTTCAAGAGTCAGCTTTGGTAAACTTCCTTGGTGAAGCTTTCCCTGGTTCCACTAATTCTTTTTAGCAGTCCCTTCCTCTTAAATTACCTAATTTTTACTTTCCTTTCAAATTAAATTTTAATTTTTTTCATTTATCAAACATGTGTTCCCTTTTACCTCTCCTCTGTTCCAGAAGAAAAACAAAACTGATCTAACAAATATAGTCATGCAAAATAGATTATCAGAGATACTTGTTAAAATTCTTTTCCCAGTTTTCTACTTTCCTTGTGATTTTGGTTGCATTGGTTTTGTTTGTACAAATCTTTTAATTTTAAATTATGAAAAGTATCTACTTTACATTTTATAATGCTCTCTATATCTTCTTTAGTCCTAAATTCTTCCCTTATCCATAAATCTGACAGATAAACTAGTCTGTGCTCTCTTAATTTTCTTATGGTATTACACTTCAGATATAAACCATATATCTATTCTGGCCTTACCTTGGTATATGGTGTGAGATGTTAGTTCTATACCTCATTTCTGCTATAGCTTTTTTTTTTTCAGTTTTCCCAGCAGTTTTTTTTTTATCAAATAATGAGTTGACATCTGACATCCTTGCAAAGTAAAGAGAGATAGGAGCCTTTGATACTATAGAAATCATAGGTCTGGTGAAAAGAATAAAAATAAGCAAAAAATGCCACTTCCTTTCGTTTCCATTGTTTCTAAAGTTCTGTAGCTCAATTATACCTACACCAACACATAGTCTAAAAATGGTATCAAACAAGGCCAAAATAGCTCAACAGGTGGTGAGAAGGTTTTTTTGGGAAAGAATTAAATGACATGAATTCACAGCAATGTGGTTTAGTTGGAAAGAAAACTGGAAATCTGAGTTTGAATCCCAGCTAGATCATGTATTTCCTCACTGTATGAGCAATTTCATCTTTATGAGATTCTTTTTCCTCCACTGTAAAATAAGGATAATAAGATTTATACTATCTACCTCATGAGGGGTCTATGGGAAAAGTAACTTTTAAAGCTTCAAGCTTTTTGTTCAATCTGAAAGTCTGTGTGTTTAAAAGTGAACATACTCTTTTCCTGTCTAAACCAAGACATCCATCAAAGTTTTCCTTCTTTTTATTTTTTTTTAAAAGCACCACCATCCTTCTGGTCACCTAATAAGTCCAACAACTTTGGAGTTGTTCTAGATTCTTCTTCTCTCTTGCTATACCCTGCCTATATCTAATCAGTTGTCATTTCTTATTCCTTCTATCTCCTCAGCATCATTCATATCCCTCCACTTCTCCCCTCTCACAGGTCCATCATTCTAGTTCAGTCATTAATCATCTTTTACCTGGTCTATTATAAAAAAACAAACAAAACAAAACAAAAAAAAACCCGACTGATTAGTCTCCCTACCTTTCTTCCCTTTCTGATCTCTTCTCCATTCAGTTTTAAAAATAAAGGAAGGGTTCAATCTTGTCCCTCCCAAACTTAACCTCTTCTCCACGTTGGTGCCTCTAGGATTAAATGTCCAAACATGACTCTTGAAAGTCCTTAAAATTTGACCTCAATTTATCTTTCCAAACTTGTTTCATATTCCTTCCCCTCACACACATCACATTACAGGAAAGCTGGACTACTAGTTTTTCCCAAATCCAACATTCAATGTGCCATTTCCATAAATATGCAAAAATCATTTTCCAAGTGTAAGAAGCAAAGCCTTTTCTGCTTCACCCCTCTAAATCATTATTTTCCTTCAAGAATCAGCTTTGGTAAACTTCCTTTGTGAAGCTTTCCTTGGTTGCAATCATTTTTAGCAGTCCTTTCCTCTCCAGATTACCTTATATCTTCTTTCTTTTCAAATTAAATTTTAATATTTTATTTTGCATAATTACCCATGTATTACCTATATTGAATTACTTGTCTTCACAGAGGAGGTGAGTGAGAAAGGAAGAAGGGAGAGAATTTGGAACTAAAAGTTTTAAAAAACAAATATTAAATGATTGTTGTTACATGCAAGCAGGGAATAAGACATACAGGCAATGGGGTATAGAAATCCATCTTGCCCTAGAAGGAAGTAAGGGAAAAGGGAGAAAGGGGAGGAATGGAGGGGGGTGGTGAATATGAGAGGCAGACTGGGGGAAGGAGTAATCAGTATGCTTGCCATCTTGTGGTGGGGGGTAGGGGAGAGATGGGGAGAAAATTTGGAACTCAAAATCTTGTGGAAATGAATGTTGAAAACTAAATATATATTTTTTAAATTTTTTAATCATTAAGCATTTGTCCCCTTTTACTTCCCCTCTTCCCTAGAAGAAAAAGAAAACAAAAACAAAACTCATCTAACAAATAGAGTCATGCAAAATAGATTTTCCTGTTGGGCATGTTCAAAAATGAGTGTCTAATTCTACATGACAAATCCATCACCTTTAAGTTCCAACTAAAATCCTACCTTTCACTGGAAGCTTTCACCAAACCCTCTTAAGTACAGAGCTATCCTTCCATTATCTCCTAATAATCTTGTAGCAAGTTTGCATTGTATTTATTTGTTTGTTTGTTGTCACTTCAATTAGATAGTAAGCACATTGAGGGCAGGGACTGTCTTTTTTCTTTTTTGTTGTTTCTCAGGCTTTTGGCACAAAGTCAGACAAATAATAGGCACTTTAAAATGTTTATTGATTGATTGAACTGCCCTCTGGGAGTAGTACAATATTGTTTTTATAATATAAATTTTCCCCCAGGTTCTGCTCATTTCACTCTATGTCAGTTCAATCTTTCTCAAGTTTCTCTAATATTATCCCCTTCCTCATTTCTTAAAGCACAATTGTATTCTATTATAGTCAGATACTATAATTTCTTAAGGAATTCCCCAATTGATGGTTAGCATTGTACCTTTTTTCTTCTGTAATCCAATATAAAATCACTTACATTACATTATACAAACAATCTTTAGTATAAGTGACTTCACATTTGACCACACAGAACATATAAACTCCTTCTAGGACAGAAGTTATTTTTATTTTTTTATTAATAAACTAGTGCTTTGCACATAGTGCTTCATATACACATACACACATATATTTGTAAGTTGAAATGAATTCATATTATTATTATTGTTAAGTTAGGAATCAGTACATTTATTACAAACCAGTTAATTACATTTGTCTTCCTAAGATCTTTCCAGTCCCAATGTGTTATCAACAGCTAATCAAAATGTTTACTATAAGCAAATGATAAATAAACATCCAAAGTAGAAGTACACATAAATAAAACTGGATTTAAAAAGGTTTTAAGAAAAAATGCTTAAAAGGCAAACTATTACATGTGTGCATACATCTATCACTTCAGTTAAAGTTATATAATGCCCACCAAAAAAAATGCAAATTTAATGTTGACTTGGGCAAATTGGTTTTCTGGATAAAAGATTTGGCTGCCTAAATGTTTCACTTTTCAAACAATTGTGTTGCCATCTTGTAGATAACCTAAAAATGTATAAAGATTCACCTGCTATCATAATTTCAATCTCTTTCTTGCTTCCAGTAGAGCAGAAATTTTGAGAAAACAGGAAATGTGTGCTGGGAAATGACAAATTCCTTTGGCAAAATTTGTCTCTTCTATGTAGACCAAATTTTTTTAAAGGAAATTGTTCAATGCCCGGCAACAAATGAAAGGGTAGCATCCTTAGTTGTTGTAGCAAAAAGGAGGAAATTCATAATACATGGGCTTAAAATGTTTTAAAATCACAAGTTGTCTAAGACAGCAATGGAAACAAATTCATTGGAAGTGATATTTTTGGAAATGAAATTTGAATTATTGGAGGCCAAATTTGAATGGTGCAAATGGATTTCTTCCTTTTAAGCAATGAGACAAGGCTCCAGACAATAAAGAGAACTTAAAAAAAAAAGAGGAATTCTTCAAATCAATTAAAAGTCTTTAAACTAAAAATGATTCAACATCTATCAATATCCATTGATCACATTATATTGGCCATATTTTATCACTAAATATGCCATAATATAAGCAAAAGAGCACTTTCCTCTTTAAAACATTTTTTGATTTAAATTAAAGTATCAGTTCAGGGCATCTGAAAGATTCTCCATCTCAGGACTTTTTTATTTTGCCTTTTTGGAGGGCAATGGTTAAGTAAATTGCCCAAGGTTACATGGCTAGTTTTGTGTGTGTGTGTGTGTGTGTGTGTGTGTGTGTGTGTGTGTGTGTGTGTGTGTGTGTGTGTTAAGTGTCTGAGGCCAGAACCTAACTCAGGTCCTCCTGACTCCAGGGCCGGTGTTTTACTCACTGTGCCACCTAGCCACCCCCATCTCAGGACTTTTGACTGAAAAGACAATAACCCCCTCACTCTGATGTGTCTTTTATTGTTGCTTGTGTGAATTTTCTTCTGTATAATGGTAGTTTAGTTCATAAGTTTAAAAGGCTTATTTTTGAACTCTAAAGGAATTTCACATTACAGATATTTAAATCTATCCATGAAGTGTTGAAATATCATATTGCTTTGCAGTTTATAGCAGAAAGGTAAACTTGGTGTTAAATGTTATCTCCCCAACACTAGGCATAAGAATAATTGGGTTACTTCATCTTAAGAAAGGAGTGATTGGGGTGGCCAGGTAGCACAGCGAGTAAGAGCACCAGCTCCAGTGTCAGGATAACCTGGGGATCAAATCCAGGCTCAGGCACTTAGCACCCACCCAGAAACACCTGGCCGTGTAACCTTGAGCAAGTTACTTAACCCCAATTGCTTAGGGGTGGCTAGGTGGCTCAGCAAGTAAAAAGCACTGGCTCCAGTGTCGGGATGACCTGGGGATCAAATCCGGGCTCAGATACTTAGCACCACACCCAGAAATAACTGGCTGTGTAACCTTGAGCAAGTTACTTAACCCCCATTGCTTTAAAAAAAAAAAAAAAGAGTGATTGCCAACATTTGGTATAATAGTATGAACCCAATCCCCAGAAAAAGTGTTGTTGATGAAGAACAATATCTTCTGTTACTAATTAGACTTATATTCCATCTTTGGTTCTGACTCACAGGAATGTTTTCCAGTGGTTTAATGATGGCAGGCATGGTGGTTTGAGGCTTACATCCCTATAACTACTGACTTCAGAAATGCAGAACCCTTCAACTCAAGTTGAAAATGCTTTCACTAGATCTTGGTTTGGCCTTTGAATGCCTGAATTTAGCATTAAGAATTCAAAAAGAATATGAGGAATATGGAAGAGATAAAGTAGAAACACCATAAAGCTAAAATCCATAATGAATTCCAGCCTAAGATGTGAAAATCAGGTGAAAAGTCCCAAGAAAGGGCACAGATCTTCAATCTTAAGAAGGTTATTACAGCAGTATAGATAGGAGTTCAACTTACTGTCAATAAAGGTATGATATTCAAAAGAAAAATAAAAGTTGATTTGGGAAATGGACATTTACATGTTTAAGAAGATAGTGTCTGAGGATGGCATTTGGATTTCTGACCAATAACTTTCAATATAGAAATGATGGGCTCTTAACAAATGCACAGAAGACACTAAATGAGAGAGAGTAAAAATATATTTGCCTAAAGATTTGTGAGTCCCATCAAGAGGGTTTTAAACCACTTTTAAAAATCTAGAACATGTTAATTTTTTAAAAGAAAAGCTACTGCAATAACTGTTTTTCAATATAATTAGTTTTCTTTGTAATCCTACGTATTTTATTTTACATATTTAAACACAACATTCTGAGAAGAGATCCACAGATTTCACCAGTCTATCAAAATCACCAAACTACCAGACAAACATAAAAGGATAAGAACTCAGGCTTTATACTAAGAAAGGAAAAGGAAACAGAAAACTCACCACATGGAACAGTAGGTATACTACATAGGAAGAAGAACATGAAATTGGAGAAAGTAATATCTAAGAAAAGAAAAAGTTAAAAAAAAATTCCACTTGAAGAATCCTAAAGAATCAACTAAAAAAACTGGTTGAAATAAAAAAAAATAATTTTCTAGCAAAGTTGTAGGATATAAAATAAAGCCACATAAATCATCAGAATTTTTATATCTCAACAACAAAGTACTGCAGAAAGATATATTTTAAAAGTTCCATTTAAAATAACTGTAGACAACATAAAATACTTGGGAGTTTACCTGCCAAGACAAAGCCAAGAACTTAATGAACACAATTATAGAACTCTTTTTCCACAAATATATCCAGATCAAAACATTTGGAAAAGTGCTAATTGCTCATGGGTAGGCTAAGCCAATATACTAACAATGAAAATTTTACCCAAATTAACTTACTTTTTCAGTGTCAAATTACCAAAAATTATTTTACGGAACTAGAAAAAAAATTACAAAATTGATCTGGAAAGACAAATGGACAAGGGAGTCAATGAAAAAAAAGTGTGAAGGAAGGTGGTTTAGCTATACCAGATTTCAAAAAAAATATTGCAGTGGTAACATCAAAAGAATCTGGTACTGGAGGGTGAATCAAAGAAAGAGATCAGGTACACTACACAGTAGAAAATGCCTGTAGTAATTTAGAGCTTGATAAGCCCAAAGATCCAAATTTTGGGGACAAGAACTCACTATTTGACAGTGATTGCTGGTAAGTCTGGAAAGCAATTTGGCAGAGTCTGGGTATGTCCCAACATCTCACATCATATATCAAAATAAGGTCAAAATGGGCACATGATTTAAATTTAAAGGGTGATACCATAAGCAAAATATGGGAGCATGGTACACTTTATGTGTCGGAGCTATAGATAGAGGAAAAATTTATGACCAAACAAGAGATGGAGAGCTTTTCAGGATGTAAAACATGCACTTTTGATTATATGAAATTGTAAAAGTTTTTGCATAAACAAAAACCAATGCAGCCAAGATTAGAAGGAAAGCTGAAAACTGGGAGAAAAAATATTATAGGAAGTTCATCCGACAACTGTTTCATTTCTCAAATACATAAAGATCTGAGTCAAATTTAAAAGAATACAAGTGATTCCCCAATTTACAAATGGTCAAAGGATATAAATAGGAAGTTTTCAGAAGAAGAAATCAAAGTATACTATAGTCAAAGGAAAAATGCTCTAAATCACTATTAATTAGAGAAATGCAAATTTAAACAACTCTGAGGGACCACCTCACACCTATCAAATTGGTTAATATGACAGAGAGTGTTGGAGAGGATGAGAGAAAATTGGGATACTAAACGCACTTGCTGAAGTTGTGAACTGATGCAACCATTCTGGAGATCAGTTTGGAAATATTCACAAAAGACTATAAAATTGTGCATATCTTTTGATTCAGCAGTAGTACTACTAAGTCTCTATCCCAAAGAGATTTTTTTTAAAAGGAAAAGGACCTGTATGTAAATGTGTGTGTGTGTGTGTGTGTGTAGCAGCCCTTTTTGTGGTGGCAAAGAATTGCAAATTTAGGTGATGTCCTTCATTGGGGAATGACTCCACAAGCTGTGGTTTGCAATGGAATAATTGTAGTATAATAAATGATGAGGAGGATAGGATGGAGGGAAATACAGTTAGCGATAGGAACTGTGAAAAAAAAATTGAAGCAAGTCTCTCTGTTGATGGCCTCATTTCTCAAATATATAGAAAACTGAGTCAAGTTTATAAAAATAAGAGCCATTCCCCAACTGATAAATGATCAAAAGATATTATTAGTTTTCAGGTAAGGTAATCAAACTATCTCTAGCCATATGAAAAAATACTCTAATTCACTATTGTTTGGAGAAATGTAAATTGAAACAATTCTGAGGCACTATCTCATACTAGTAGTTTGGCTAATAGGACAGAAAAAGTAAATGACAAATGTTGGAAGGGATGTGGGAAAAATGAGAAATTAATGCATTGTTGGAGGAGTTGTGAACCATTCTATAGCGAAATTTTGAACTCTGCCCAAAGGCCTATAAAACCATGCATACCCTTTAACTTAGCAATGCAGCTACTAAGTCTGTATCCCAAAAGAGATTTTACAAAAGGAAAAGGACCTATATGTACAAAAATATTTATAGCAACTCATTTCCCGGGGCAGATTAGAAATTTAGGGGATGCCCATCGATTGGGGAATGGATACACAAGGTATGTGATTATGATGGAATATTATTGCACTATAACAAATGATGAGCAGGATGCTCTCAGAAAAACCTGGAAGGACTTGCATATAAAGGACTTGCAAAGTAAAATGTACTGTTTATGAAGTAACAGCAATATTGTAAGAATGATCAATGATGGATTACTTAGCTATTCTAAGTAATACAACGATGCTAAAAAATTCCAAAGGACTCATGATGAAAAGTGTTATCCAACTCCAGAAAAAAAAAGAACTGATGAAGCCTCAATGAAGATCAAAGCATCCTTTAAAAAACATACTTTATTTTTCTTGGGTTATTTTTTTGGGGTTTGTATTTGCTTTGAAAAAATAACTAATATGGAAATATGTTTGGTATGACTGAAGATATATAAATTGTATCAAATTGCTTGCCTTCACAATGAGGGGAGAGGGCAGAGAAAGAGGAAGATAATTTGGAATTCAAAAAATTTTTAAGATAAATGTTAAAAATATTGATATGTAATTGAGTAAAGTATTTTACAAAACCTTTTGCCTCAGCTTTTTCTATACCAAGGCCCCAAGTATGAGTAAAAATCAAAACAAAAACAGTAGCAACAACAACAAAAACCAAACAAGCTAAACCACAGATCCTAAAGTAAAAAGGTAAATTCCACACAGCAAGTAGAACTACAACTTATTGGGAAGAGATTCATGACTAGGATTTGGCTCTGGAAGGGCATAACATTCCAAAGAAAAGCAATAAATAAAAGTGGTGAGGAGTGGTTTTGTATATGTATATATTCATCTTAGTAAATACAGGAACCTGATGGAAGAATCAGAATGGAGGGTATTCTATGTGAGGAGTAGAACAGAAATGATGCAGTTTGCTATGGGATATACTACAAACCACCTGATCAGGATAGAGAAACTTTGTCATATAATAATTTTATTGTTAAAAGTATTAAAGCCCTTAGTTGATGCTAAAAATTAATACTAAGAGCAAAAAATGGAGTGAGGAGTTAAAACTATGTTAGAGGCAGAAAAAGAAAAAATAAAACCACTGTCTGGGCTAAGTGGAATGATGATAATAGACAATGGTCCCAAAGCTAACTACTCAACACTTGCTTCAAATCTAGAACATTTTTCAGTATGCCACTCTGACCAACACAGGTTCTCTGCATAAGTCATTTAGGAGGTTGGAGGGGGGAGTAGAAGGGGAACTGTTTCAATATAGTGGTGGGAATAGCATTAAAACTTCAGAAGGTTTTGTGGAGCAACTAAAGGCATAAAGAATGAAGCATGTAATCAAACTGTGGTTCCCAGTCTTTTCAAGTATGGACCTTTTTTGAATGTTAAAAATATTTTACAGATCACTCCCTCCTCACAATATAGAAAGTATACTATGAGTATTTGTTGATTGAGAAAATGTGCAATGACAAAAATGTTACCATTAATTCAGTAATCCTTTCAAATGAATTTGTAATCTATTAATCATAACACAATTTACACACATTTAAAAAATAGGGATATACATATGTGCCAGATATAGTTATTCAGTCTGCAGAAGCACTGTGTGCTTATTTACACATCCACATGCCAATTCATGGACTCCTTGCCTTCTAATTTTTTAAAAATGCATATTTAATTAGAAGATATCATAAATCTTTTAGCTCTGGTTTCCCAGCAATTTGTTCAATTCTGTATTTTCTCTTTTATCCTTTCTGTTAGATTTATCCAAAACTGAAAGAGGGAAATTTTTCCTCTCCGTTTTATTACTGTCTATGCCTTCTTATAGTTCAGTTGATTTCTTTTTTATTAATTTAGTTGATAAGGTATTTGAAGTATATAAATTTAATATTGATATTGGTTTGTTGTCTTTGTTTCCTTTGCTTGGTTTGTTTGTTGTTGTTTTTTGCTTATTTTTTTGGAGGGAAATTGGGGTTAAGTGACTTGCCCAAGGTCACATGGCTAGTTTTTTTGTGTGTTACGTGTCTGAGGCTGCATCCAAACCCAGGTCCCCCTGACTCCAGGGCTGGTGCTCTATTCACTGTGCCACCTAGGTGCCCCTTATGTTTCTTTTCAAGATAACATAGCTTCCTTTTTTGTTCCTTTTCACAATGCAAATTTTCTTTTAAATTTTTCTCTGATATCATAAGTGTAACTCCTGATTGTTTGGATTTACATGATGCAAAATAAATGTTTCCCATGATTCATTTTTATTATATTAATGGCCTCTTTTATGGGTTTGTTTCTTGTAAATAACAAATTTTGGAGTTATGTTTTCTTATCCAATCTGTCACACTTTTTCATTTTATTGGGATATTTAATCCCTTTACATACAAAATTATGAGTTAGATTTGCATTTTCCTCTATTTCCCTCTTTTCTTCAAAATTAGAATTTCCCCTCTTCCTCTGTAACCACAGCACTTCACTTATTTCAGCTTTACCTACTTTAAAGCAATTCTATTACCCGTAGCTTTCTTCCTTTTATCCCCTTTCCTTAGATTTGAAGTTTTGCTTAATGTTATTTTTCTTTCATCTAATTACTTAATTCTTCCCCTTTCTTCTTTGACTTTCAGTTAGTCAAATAAAACGCTCCATTCCTACTCTCCTATAAATGTTCATTGTTTTTTTAATTTAATTTTTTTGCCTTTTTAATATAAAATATTGTATTCCTTCAAAATCTTCATTATTTACTTACCTCCCTGTTCATTTTAGTGTTTTATTTTTTTTATTTATGGACATTATGCTTATTTGGATCTTCTTTATTCTCTGTATTCTTCATGGAATTAAAGCTCCCAAGGTGTTTATTTGGGGGCTCCCTCTTTTAAGTACTTTCTATTATTACATTGTAGATCTAGCCCCCTGCATGCCTTTTTCTGTTGTGTCTCATTCTTCGAAATTTCATTTCCTGGAGGCAATAGAGGATATTACGTCATGGTAGGAATCATCCTGTGTGGCTGATTGTGCAGATGATTATAATCTCTGCCCTCTGATGACTATTTATGAAATCTTCTCTCTGTGTCCATGAAATCTCTCTGTGTTCATGCCCATCTGCTCTTCTGGATGTCAACATCTGCTATGCAATTTTAATGCCCCTTCTTCTAAGGTAGGAGGAACAATCCCTACCTACCCACTGCAAGGACTCCATCTTCCCTTATAGATCATTTATTTTCCCCTATGGGAACATGCATCAATGTTACCCTATCTCACCTCTGAAAGAAAATCTTTTCTTTTCTTTCCTTGTTTCATTTTCCCCCTTGCCCATTGTCCCATAGGTTCTCTTCTTCCTGAGAGACTATTATTCTACCTTCATTGTTAATCTTTGACATATTGATGACATATCATATATTCTCCTCTATTGTTTTCCTGCTCTTTCCCCTTTTATTCTCCCTCTCATTATATATGTATATATGTATGCATATATGTATATGTATGTATACACATGTATGCATATATATGTATGTATACACACACATATAGGTCTTGTAGCTCACTCCTAAAATACCAATTCCTGCAGGTGATAGGGAGGATATTCCTCTATGTGTCTAATTGTGTAATTATTATTAATCCTTGCCCTATTCATATTTGTTTTTCCCTCATTTGCCTTAAAATCTTCTCTCTGGGTACATGCTTTCCCACTCTTCTGAATAGCAGTTGCCTTCAGGAGCTCTGATTCCCCTTCTCCTCATACAGGATAAGTAGGATGCCCACCAGATCCCTGAAGTAATGTCCATTGTAAGGTCCCCAGCTCCCTATTTAGAATATCTCTTTTTTGTTGTTGTTCCAAGAGGAATATTCGTAAGTGGTACCATTCTTACTACTGAAACAAGATTTCTTGTTGTACTCTATTGTTTCAATCCCTTTTATCTCTCCTCACCAGTTCTCCTATATGTTATCTTCTTGCTGAGACATTGCCAGTTATTTTCCCTTCACCTACATTGCTAAACTTTGACTTGATTAGTATGTATCACATATTCTCCTCTATCTTCCTCCTTCCCTCTCCTCTTTTAGTTACTCTCTCATTCGGACCCCCCCCTCCAAAAAAAATTAAATACCGTCCCCCCATGACAACAACATTGTTTTACCTCTATGCAAAGTGTTGCAAGATTTGGTCCATGATGCTTCAGTTTTCTTTCTCAACTATCAGTTCTGTTTCTCTTCTTCTTTCACCCTTGTCTCCTTTTTATTGCTGTTTGTCCTTGTAATGGTAATGTAATTTGACCCCTTTGTATTGGCAAGTAAGCAAGTACTTAAGACTTAGTAATTGATCGAGCTTCTGTGAAATAAACAGAAGGTATGAACCCCTGTTCCTGACATAATAGGAAGGGCTTGGTTGAAACAGGAAGTAGCTAATGCTGTGTATACAAGAAAAGCCCCAGAGAGGCACAGTCAGAATTTCTTAGAGCACCATGGAGGCAGAACCAGCTGCTGGGAAGAGGATGAAGAGAAGCCCAGAAGCCCAGGGGTCCCTCCCCCCAGGCTGGATAAGGTGATTCTGATTTTTTAAAGGACCTGCAGAAGACTGAGGAAGCATGATCTGGATGCAGGGACTTTGTTTTTTAATTTTTTTTTAATTATCAAATGCTTTATTAACTTCTAGTTTACATCATTCATTTCCACAAGATTTTGAGTTACAAATTTTCACCCTGTTTTTCCCCCTACCCACCACCCGAAAATAGCTATCCCACTGAATATCCCCTCCTCCAATCTGTTCTCTCCCCTATCTTCTCCCATATCCCCTCTGACTTTAGGGCATGGTAGATCTCTATGCCCCAGTGCCTGTATCTTATTTCCCAGTTACATGTAAAATAACATTAATAATACTATATATATATATATATGTATATATATATATATATATTAAACAGTTGATTTTAAAGCTTTGAATTCCAGATTCATTCCCTTCTTCCCTTGTCACCCACCCTTACTGGGAAGATAAGCAATTCAATATAGGTTGTACATGTGTAGCTATGTAAAACATTTCCATAGTGGATATATTGTAAAAGATTGACTGTATTTCCCTCCCTCCTATCCAGCTTCCCACTTGTTCTATTCTCTACTTTGATCCTGTCCCTTTTCAAAAGTGGGTGCTTCCAACTTCCTTCCCCCCCCAAGCCTGCCCTCCCTTCCATCATCCCCCCTCTCATCCCCTTCCCCCCTACTCTCTTGTAGGGTGAGGGACCCTATTTGGTGTGTATGTCATTCCCTCCCTAAGCCAAATTCAATGAGAATAAGGTTGACCCATTCCCTTTTGCCTCACTGTTCTTGCCCTCCATTGTGACCATTTTTCCATTGCCTCTTCTATATGAGATAGTTTACCCCATTCTGTCTCTCCCTATCTCCTCTCATTATATTCCTCTCTCACCTCTTAATTTCATCTAAGTATCATCCATTCCTATTAAATTGGTCCTGTGCCCTCTATCTATGTATACCTGTACACATATATACACACAGTCACATATGTATTCATATACCCATATACCCTCCTATATGTGTATGTGTGTGTGTGTATATATATATACACACACATATATACATTTCTATTCCCTTCAAATATTCTCATATTGAGAAAAGTTTCATAAGTTACAATTATCATTTTTCCATGTAGGAATGTAAATAGTTCAACTTTGATAAATTCCTTATTATTTCTTTTCCCTGTTTACCTTATCATGTTTCTCTTGCTTCTTGTATCTGAATGTCAAATTTTCTATTCAACTCTGTTTTTTTCAGCAAGAATGCTTGAAAATCCTCCATTCCATTGAATGATCATATTTTCCCCTGAAACATGATACTCACTTTTGCTAGGTAGGTGATTCTTGGTTTTAATTCCAGCTCCTTTGACCTCCAGAATATCATATTCCAAGCCCTTCGATCCCTGAGTGTAGAGGCTGCCAGATCCTGTGTTATTCTGATTGTGTTTCCACAATATTCAAATTGTTTCTTCCTGGCTGCTTGTAATATTTTCTCCTTGATCTGGGAGTTCTGGAACCTGGCTATAATATTCCTAGGAGTTTTCTTTTTGGGATCTTTTTCAGGAGGTGATCAGTGGATTCTTTCAACATCTATTTTGCCCTCTGGTTCTAAAACATCAGGGCAATTTTCCTTGAGAATTTCTTGAAGGATGATTTCTAGGTTCTTTTTTTGATCATGGCTTTCAGGTAGTCCAATAATTTTTAAATTATCTCTCCTGGATCTATTTTCCAGGTCAGTGGTTCTCCCAATAAGATATTTCAAATTGCCTTCTATTATTTCCATTTGTTTGGATCTGTTTAGTAGTATCTTAATTTCTCATAAAGTCACTAGCTTCCATTAGCTCCATACTAATTCTGAAGGAATTATTCTCTTCAGTGAGTTTTTGAGATTCTTTTTCTTTCTGGCAAATTTGGCTTTTTAAGGCATTCTTCTCCTCCTTGCCTTTTTGACCTTCTTTTGCCATTTTATTTAGTCTATTTTTTAAGGTGTTATTTTCTTCAGTTAGGTTGTTGACTCTCATTTCATAATTTTCTTCAATTGTTCTCATTTTTCTTCCTAATTTTTCTTCACTTCTCTTATTTTGTTTCCAAAATCCTTCTTAAGGTCCTCTATGGCCTGTAACTAGCTACTATTTTTCTTGGAAGCTTTTGGTGCAGGAGTTCTGACTGCACGGTCGTCCTCCTGTTCCATGCTTTGATCCTTTTTGTCCCCAAAATAGTGGTGTAAAGTTGGGTTGCTCTGTTTGATTTGCTTCCTTTGCCTGCTAATGTTGCTACTCAATTACTTGACTTTGGGGCTTTTTGCCACAGTAGGACTCTGTGCCAGACAGGTGAACTTTGTCCCAAATGCTGGGGTTTTCTCAGCTGCCGAAGGTATTACTTAGGTGCTCTCTCTGAAGCCTCCACATGCTCTGGCAAGCTGGTCACACACCCCAGGACCTCCACCCTAGACCACAATCCAGATCCAAACAGGTGAAAGTAAGAGCGACCCCTCAGACTGGTCAATTTGTCCCTTTACAATCTGCAGGCCAGGAGCTGAAGCTGCCACATGGTGGCAGCTGCACAGCCATGGTGCCTCAGCCTCTTCTTGCCCTGGGAGCAAAGACCAGATTGCATTCCTGAATTCCCAGGTCCCAAATTCCACACTGCACTTACCTCTCACTTTGTCCTTAGTATCTATTGATTGATAATTCTGGAAACTGCCAAAACTGCTGGTGATCTGAAGTCTCTCCTGGCTGGTCAGGCCACCCTGAGGCTAAAACCTTGGGCTTGTGTGGGGCTGGGCTCCACTCCCAGAGAGCTGTGCTGGCCACTTCCTGCTGGCATCTCTTAATGGTCTGTTTTATGGTTATTCTTGGCTTTTCTGTTTAGATTTCTTGTATTTCTGTTGTCTGGGATGTTTATGAAATCATTTTTAAGGTCTGATTTTCTTTCTAGAAATAATTCAAATGCTTCTTTTATTAAATGTCCAGCTTTCTTTTTCACTAATGGTTAGGCTCAGGTTTGCAGGGTAAACTTTGGGTTTCATTTTGAATTCTCTTACTCCTTGGAACACGCTATTCCATTCCTTCCTGCAGTTCCTAGTGGATACAGAATAGTCTTAAATTATTTAAATTTCCTTTCCTTTACATTTGAAGCTCTTTCTCTTAGCAGTATGGAGAATTTATTGCTTGTCATTTAAAATATTAAGTTTAACATTATGGATTTTGTAGCACAAGGTGTTTTTGTTTTGTTTTTCCTGGAGGCAATCACTGCATTCTTTTAATCAGCACTTTGATTCCTGCATTCAAATGTCTGGGCAGATTTCTGGTATTAATTCTTCAATAATGGTGTTCAGATTTTTTGACTTATGTTCTTCTGGGTGATTGATAATCATGATATTGACTCTATGTGTCTTGTCTGAGATAAAAATGTTTTGTTTGTATAGAGATCATGTTTCTTTTAATTTTATTGTTTTTGTTTTTTGTTTTTGCTTCTCCTCAACCACATTGCCCTTCTTCTCTTTGCATTTGTATTGCCAATCAGTTATTCCCTTTGGTTACTTTTGATGAGATTTGCTACCATGGATTCAAGCTTTTCAATTCTGTTCATTATTTCTACTTTTCAGGCCAGCAATTCTGCTTTTACAATCTTTATTTCTCCTTTAAACCATTCAGTAACATGCTGCTATGGTTCCATGTTCTCTCGGGAATCTGCAGAGTCCTCTGTCTTATTTGCTATCAGTTATTTTTCCTTTGTTTTACAATATGTATTCATAGATGCCTGTAATCTTTTAGCTGAAACAGAGGCAAGATCCCTTCCATTTTTAAATATCTTCCCTGTTGGTTTATTT
Organism: Petaurus breviceps papuanus; assembly: GCF_028583685.1. NCBI lineage: Eukaryota > Metazoa > Chordata > Mammalia > Diprotodontia > Petauridae > Petaurus > Petaurus breviceps. Next base: position 42,502,283 of record NW_027185761.1, on the reverse strand, counting down.
AACTCTTTATGCTCCAAATCTTACTGAGTTTTCTTCCTCCTGAAATCTTAGTACTTTTAGTCTTTCCCCCTTATTTTCCCTGTGCTCATTCTCTGACTCATTCTTTCACAGTGGTTTTCCTGGGGGATGGACCTCAAAGTTTTCTTAGCTTTCTCCTGTGCTGGGCAAATCACATTTCACCTGACTCAATATCTGGCCCAAATGAATTTATGACAGAAAGAATTAGCTCCAATTGTTTTATCCAAGGTCTTTCACCTCAAGTTTAATGAAATGCCACCTGCCACACACAGAGTCTTATCCTACCCCCTTTCCCTTTGTTGCCCAGTCCTCTGACTGTTATCACACAGCTCTCTTATACTATTACCCCAGCTAAAGCAAGCTTCTGCCTCTTTTTCCTAGCACTGAAAGAACAGGGGCATAGTTGTCTTGAGTGAATCAGGGATTGTTAGCCTTTTCCCTTATTAGTTCATTGGTTTGGGTTTTTTTTAACCTTATATAAGTTCTTACTGACTTAAATGATAAAGGTAGCTGAAATTGTTTCATCTCTTGTACATAATTCATATTTTATAGGTTTGAAATATCATGAGGATTGGATATGTCTATTCTCCATCTTGTCACATGATCAGAAAGTCATGGATTCCTAATAATTCCATGTCTGTCCCTAGAAAACCACTAACACACAATTTTGGAACTACTAGAGTATACTAGTCTTTTGAGTAGTTTAGTAGTAAAGGAGAGGGGAGAAATGAAAGAACCTGATGAGGTGTAAAGGTCAAGAGAAAGGGTCTTTTATATAAAAGAGAAATTAACATGCTTCTAGTCAAGTAGATCTCATGATTCATGAGGTCTAAGGATATTTTAGGTGGGAAGGGCTAGGTAGAGTGGCTGTGGGAGTGTGAGCACAATATGTTAAGTAGCAGAGCTCAGTTCCAAAGGTTCAAATTGACCAAGTGATATTTCTTTTTTTTTTTTTAATTTCCAAAAGCTTTCAAAACTCCAATTCCCACAGGGATGGAACCCCAAGTTTCACATGGTTATTGAAGAGGTTACCCATAAAGAGGGTTAGGGTTGCTCTGGAGACCCCAAAATACCAACACACCAAGTCCTGCTGAATGAATTCCACTCAAGTCTTCTCAGCCAAAGAAAGGTAAAGTTTATTCATTGTTTGCTTGTATTAGACACAGAGTTAAGCCTGTGCTAGGTCATTCTATGGCGCTCTCACACACATGGAGACAAGATGGGGTCTTATATACAGAAGGTTGTGGGAGGACTCTCTGGTGGTCTAGAGGAGGAGTTTAGGGAGGGTCTTCAGGAGGAGTTAATGAGATCAATGAGTGATTAAGGGTGGGAAGTTGCTGGAGGCTACCTGGAGACTACAGACAATGGTAAGCTAGGCCAGTTCAAGCGTGAATTGACATTTTGATAGGCTCTAGGGTGGGAAGTCTATTAACAGAAGTTTGGGCCCAGCCACAATGTAAGGCTTATGGCTTCATGCAAATGCCTCATCAAATGGGATGATTTAATGTTCAAGGGGGAGTTCAAGGGGGGTTCCCAGAGCCTATACCTCAAAGATTCAAGGAGAGCTCAAGGGGGCTCCCAGAGCCCATACCTCATCAGTTTCAGCCAGGATGACTGCTATCTTTCCAGGGCTTTGAGTCAAGTCAGACCTCAACCAGACCACTCTGGGAAGGACGACATGACCAGGTGAACTTTTGACACTATAAGAGTTAACAAGAGCAAAATGCCAGGTGAGTCCCTGCAGGACAGCCCTTGAGAAGATTTACCTTGTTAACAAAAGCCAGGATGATTGCATTAGCCAATCAGGACTGTGAAAGAATTCTTTGGAGGCCAATCATGCAAAGCAGAACAGATTAGCCTATAGAGGGCAATCAGGCAGGGCAGGTTAAGTTGGCCTGCCAAGAAAACATGCAGGGCAATTTTTTTCTTTCAGAGGGAAAATCCTTGGAGATATTGGGCTTGCATTCTCTATTCTTTTCTCTATTGCCTCTCAACTGTCTGAAGCCATATTCTCTTGGGATCCATGTCACGTATTCTTTGTTTTGTGGGTAGCGTCCTTTGCATCTATACAATCCAAATGGGAAACCTGTCCAGACAACATTCACTGAATGTGTCCCACCCTGAGAATTCAACCCCATTCTCCTTCCAAGTTCTCCAGGTGGCTGGGAAATCCCTATAGTAATTGGTGTGATGGGAGAACATAAAAAAGCTGCCATCCATGGCAGGCAGAAGGAGGTGGGGTACATGGAAGAAAAATAGGAAACTCTTCCTAGAGAGCAACATATGGGGTTGAGTTGCTAGCTTGGGGACTTGCCAGAGAAAGACATTGCCCTTAAGACAGACAATACTAGGTGAGTCCCAGCATACCATCTTCTTCCTTCAGAAATTAGCTCCTGCTTTTAACTTACCAATTTTTTCTCTCAAAGAAACATGATCTAATTTTCAGTGCCATTTCTGAGCCCTTCCTCTCCCTTTGATAATAATGCCAGCATTTATATCTCACCTTAAGGTTTGCAAAAGCACTTTAAATATATGGCCTTATTTGACTTTCTCAACAATCCTGGGAAGTAGATGCTAAAGGTATTGTTCTGTCCATTTTGCAGAAGAGGAAATTAAGGCTTAAATAGGCTAAATGCCTTTCCCCATGATCATGCTGAACCATCAATGAATTAATCAGAAATCAGTTATTAAATACTCAGTGTGTCTTAGGTACTTTGCTAAGTGTTGTTAAGTATAAAGAAAACAAGCAAAAATATTCCCTTCCCTCAAGGAGCTTACATTTTAAGGAAGGAAACAACATGTAAATTTGTAAGTAAGTAGAAGTACATACAAATCAGTTACAAAGGTAATAACAGCTGACCCACAGTACTTTGAGGATTATATAGCACTTTACACCTACCACCATCTCAGTGACTTCGCACAACAAGCTCCTGATTTAAGCATTACAACCTCCTTTTGAAAAATGGTAATAGAAAGGGCTCAGTGACTTAGTTATGACTTATTCTGCACATACCTGATGTTTCCTGTTGCCTCTGTCAAATATAAGTTCCCTGAAGGCAGGGACTGTCTCATTTTTTGTTTTGTCCCTACAGTGCCTGATAGGGGAAGGGAATGAAAAAGTACTTTATAAAGTGTCTACTATGTGCCAGGCACTGTGCCAAGTGCTTTTCACATATGATTTCATTTGATCCTCCCCCAAGCCCTGGGATTTAGGTGGTACTATTACCCAGTGTTACCACTGAGGAAACTGAGGCAGACAGTGGTTAAGTGATTTACTCAGGGTCATACAGCTAGTAACCATTAGAACCCAGATGTGATTTCTGTTTTTTCTTGACTCTAAGCCCAATGCTCCATCCACTATGTGACTCAGCTCTTCTATTCAGTGATACATAGAATTTAATTAAAGCATGTTGAATGGATGTGAATCTTTCTATTTTCATCATTCAGCATGTCCCCTTGTTCATGATAGATATGTAATAAATATTTGTGAATCTAAAATGTTGAATGCCAAGCCAATGAACACTAAAGTTTGGCAACAAATACCATTGTCTCATTCTTGAAACAGTAAAATTTAAGTCCCTTGAGGGCTTTGAGGTTTTTTTTCCTTGAATCCATAGCATGTAACACAGTGCTAGACATACAGTACACACTTAAGAAATGATTTTTTATTTGAATTGGATTTAGTTGATATTTGATGTAAACAGAGGAATGATCTAGATCAGGGTTTGCCTCAGATCCCCCTTTAGCCACCTCTACACAGCAGGAAGAGAATTTAAATATTAGTTGCTGTTCTGTGAGTTTCAACTGTGTTGAGAACCAATATGGAGAAAAGAAACAATCCAGTTTGACTGTCTGAACGGGCTGAATTCATTGGATAATTGCCAATTCTCCACTCAGGTTCTGAAGAAAGCAAATGAGCCCTTCTTTATTCCCAAGGCTTGAAAAGTTAGCCTTGTGACCTATATGAGAATATGTGTAAAGTCGCAGAAGTGACAAAATAAAGTTTGTTCATTGCAGTTCTGTCAAAGCCGTATGCACTTTATAGATTTTTCTGTAATTATTTTTAGAATAAAATCTTTGAATTTGACAGTGTCTGAAAAATGAAGTACCTAGGGCAACTCTCTTCTGATCACTTTGAAATGTGGAAAAACACTTGTAATTTTGTTTTTAAATTCCCCCAAGGCCCATTAGCAGTTTCAATTCCAGAGAATTAACTCATTCAGCTGAGCTCACCTCTTTGGAGGAGAATTGGAGCCAGTGGACTTAATATGACCATCATTTGCTTAATGCAAATGAACACTTATAACACATGGAAGAATATTTCCACCCTTATACACAAAGGATAAAATTTGTGAGGCAACCTTCTTCTAGGCCTTGATCTACTTACTATGATGAGCAGAGAGCAGACTATATTTTTTAAAATTTCGATTTTCCCCAAGGGATAGAGGGAGAAGCAACAATGATTATTTGTCATATGATATTTGAATTTAAGAATTTACAGTTCTTGGAAAAACAGATCCCTCTACCTCCAGGGTATTACCTATTCTAATGTCTGAAAAGCAAAGCCATGGGCAGTGGAATTGGGACTACCCGCAGTCCCCAGTACTGATGCTGAGAAGAGGTCTTTTTTTTTCCCCTATGTGCCATTTCAATTTATAACTATCATTCCATTAGTCCAACTAAAGGGGCAGATAGTATAGTTTAAAGTAAAATAAGTCCACTTCTCCCTCCACCTCAACCCTCCAAGGTTTAGGTTAAATTATTGGGAAGTCTTCCTCAGATTGTTATAAAAATGAGAGAAATTTTCTTCTCTGATCCTCAAGAATAGCCAAGTTCTCTTTCTTTCATCTCCACAAAGGTTGATAATAGGGCCTCAGAACAATGAAGTGGAAGTGTTCAGTTAA
>NW_027185761.1:42416500-42497261 GCF_028583685.1 Petaurus breviceps papuanus | reverse complement strand
TATATATATACATATATATATATATATACATATATATATATATATACTATTACTAATACTATCTAATTGGGAAATAAGATATATAGGTACTGGGACATAGAGATCCACCATGCCCTACTGGAAAGGTCAAAGTGGGTATGGGAGAAGATATGGGAGAGAGCAGATTGGAGGAGGGGATATCCTGTGGGACTGCTATTTTGGGGCGATGGGTAGGGGAAAAACAGGGAGAAAATATGTAACTCAAAATCTGGGGGAAATGAATGATGTAAATCAGAAGTTAATAAAGCATTTGAAAAATGCTATATAAATTTTTTTATTATAATGACCCATAAGAGATGAAAGGCACAAGGATTTATTGAGCACCTACTATGTTCCAGGCACTACGATAAGCACGAATATAATTTCATTTGAACCTCATAATAACCCTGAGAGGTTGGTGCTAACATTATCCCCATAATATAGTTGAGAAAACTAAAGCAGACAGATAGTATATAACTTGCCCAGAGCTCCACACCCAGTAAGTATTTGAGGCCAGATTTAAGCTCACATCTCCTGATTACCTCTACTATGCCACCTAGCTATGGATTCAACAGCAGAATGATTGTCCATATAATGTTATAGACCTTACTTAAATGCTAGATTCGATGTGTATATTTAGATTATTTTGGTGACTGGCATTGTGCCATTCTGGGAAAGAAAGGAGTTGATCTACCACGCCCAAAGTGACAAAGATTAAAGACCAAAACAAAAAAGATTGGGAGGACTGTGGGAAGACAGGCAGACTAATATGTGATCGGTGGAACCCAAGTGCTCCAACTCTTCTACAAAACAATTTAGAATTATATATAGAATATCCCTGAGCTCTTCATACCCTTTGACCCACTACTGGGTATATGCTTCAAGTATGTCCAACAGAAAAATGAAAGGCCCCCATTATCTACCCAAATATCCATAGCAGCATTGTGTGGTAGCAACAGTATGGAAAGAAATTAGAGTTCTTGAGAGCTGGGCAATGGCTAAACAAATTTGAGATATATGAATCCAATGAAATGGTATGGTACCATTAAAATTGACTCATAGGAGAAAAAGAGAGGCATATGGGAAAACTCTTTTTAGCTGGTTTAGAACAAAGTAAGAAAAATCAAGAGAAAATATATAAGATAATATTATATGATGTATATGTACATTTTATACACACATGTTGTATGTATGTATATATGTATGTATGTATAAGAAAACCGTGAAAAGCAGTAGTACTCTGATTACTTCCCAGGACCAGCTTTGCTCCTAGAAAAGAGATGCTGAAACACAACCTTCTTCTAAGAACAGAGGCAGAAAACTATGGGTAAAGAATGTGGCCAGTGCTGTTGGTTTTGACCAATTTCTTCATTCCAAAGAAAGGTTCTATGTGACTGTGATGAAAAGGCATCAATAATTTTTAAAGGAAAATGGCCATGTGGAAAATAATACAGGACAATAAGCTACTGAGATTCGCATTACCATGGAGAACAGCCATGGCCTTAAGAAGGAAGAGAGAAAGTGAACAGGAGCAGAGCAGCTTTCTTATCTGACAGAGAAGGTGGGGTAAGAATGGCCTGAAGTTATAAGAACAAACAGAACATCATTTTCTCCCCCTGCTGGGAAGACAGAGACATCTCAGATGTGGACAAGAGATGGACCCATTCCCAGGAGATGCCAGCTTCAATTGAATTTAAGTAGGTGTAGAAGAAAGAAGAAAGACTGTGATTTTGTTTTAATTTGGAGGGGAGATTTTTGGAGCAGGAGAACGAATGACAATATGGAAAGGAATTTTCAGTGCAACAACATTATAAATAGCTCCAAGAGCTCATAACAGAGCTAAGCCAATAAAAACGGATGTGTACCGTCCGAAATTCCACAAAGCTGTTCTTTGTGACAACCTCCTTTATTAATAAAGCAGGAATTCTGTGCTCCATAAGAATAATAAAGGCAAGAGCTCTAAAAGTCTTTTACAGTGCTTTTGTCAATGCCTGAATCACAGCAAGGGAACAGCTGATCTCTTGTGTAGCAAGAAATTAGATCTTTTTTTGGGGGGGGTGGGAGGGGGGGATGGGGCCTGCTACTTCCAAATGGAACCTTGTTTCTGATTCCAGGATATCTTGGATTCTGCCAGAGTAGCCCAGAAGAGGCTTAATTGGTTTTCACTCCATTCTTGTTCTTAAGCTTAAGGGAAAATATTATTTCCCTCCATATTCCTATTTATAGTAAGATAATGGTGACCTTGTCATGTGCTGAAACTAGAAAAGAGAAGGAGAGGTGCTGTTTTCCATATCCTCTTAGACAATACTATCCTGTTTTCCCCCCAGATACCCTTGCCCACATCTCCACTAAAGGAGAAGGGTATTTTGACAGTCATCTGATCAATGGTACACATGGGGAGGGAGTGAGGGAATCTTAGCCTACAGCAGAGGTGTAACTAACATGGAGTGAACAAATGGTGGTTTCTCTAGGACACTAACATCCACAAAGCCCCTTATCATAATGGTTTTTCAATCACTATTCTGGGGCTTCACTGAGGAGTGTTCTGTTCAGCAGTACCATCTTGTTCCATAACCTCTGGGGTTCCATTCCTATGGCACCACATTCATATTCCCCACCCCCAAACTTTGTAGGAGTGTGAGCTTGAAGCACTGCAACACGGACAGTTCCTTTCCTGGTGTGATTGCACCCAAGCTTGGACTAACTTTTGTGCCATCAGTTTCCTCCTCTTCTCCTTTTCTCCCCTTCCTTCAACTGTTTTTGCCCCAGGTAAAGTCATTCTCACAGAAAATTAAGTAATCATGTGATAAGAGAACTAAACCAGGACTAGAGCTCTGGTTTTTTATCTTGGCTGTTTTCAATAATTGGTATGACCCTAAGTTACTTACCCTCTTTGGACCTCAGTTTCCCCATTTGTAAAATAAGTGATTTATCTAGGTGATTACTCAGGTCCCTGCTTCCTATTCTATCATTCTGAGGTGGCTATGAGTGCAAATAAATAAAAGACTGAGATATTGGCAGTGAGTCAAGACCAAATAAGTATCTTGCTAGGGGACCATGTTTTTGAACATTAACTCTCATGTTAATGTTTCATTTTGTTAGTTTTGTAATGAGATGTTTGCTCTGGAGAATTTTTAAAAATCAATGTTGGTGTTCAACTCCACAACTGAGATATTGCATCCTTCTTACTCTATTCCTCCACCCTCCAGCATGTTAGGATTTCCTCTTGGACTCAGAATCACTAAAGTCCCAGCTGAGGAAACTGTGGGATAAATACAGAACAGTCACGGGCAATGGAATCCAACCTGGCCAGCACCTCTACCCTATAAATAGTTACAGGTCTGACTAAGAGGTCCTTATGCTCCTGCTGAACCGATTAACCAAACAAGTGATAAGTGTTTGAACGTGAAGAAAGAGACTATGGGCACCTTGAGTGCAGGGACCTCTCTTTGCCTTTCTGTTTTCCAATGCTTCACACAGTGACTGCCATACAATAGCTGCTTAATAAAAACTTACTGATGACTTCTCTTTGGTATAGGTGTAGAAGAAAGACTAGCATTTTGCTTTGATTTGGAAGGGATCCTGAAATATTCCTTCAAAAAATGGAGGAATTTTATAGTTTTTATCATCACTTATCATCTTTCAATTAAGATCAGTGAAAACTGAAATCAGCATGATCCCTGGTATGGAAGTCCTACCCCATGGTCCTTATTTACATGGTTTCCTTACTTCAAGGTAATTTATTCTCCATCCTAAATAAACATGAAGAAAAATTCAACCATGTTCCAGTGTGATTTGAAAAGTATGATTTTAGGTGATACAGGTCAGCTGGAAGTAGCTCATAAGATTGCAAGATCTGAATTGGAAGGAACCTTGGAGACCATTCAGTCTAACCCATACCCTTAAGGTGAATCCCTGATTAAAAAAAAAAAAGATAACCAGTAAGTTCCCATCCAGTCTTTTCTGGAAGAACTTCATTAAGGGAACAGCTCATTGCCTCTCAAGATAGCCCATTCCCATTTGGACCATCTCTAATTATTGTATGGTTGAGGAGCCCTCTTTGCAATTTCTACCCAATGCTCCTGGTTCCACTCTTTGGGATAAAACAGAAAAAGGCTAATTTCTCTCTTGCACAGAAACCTATTATGTAATTAAAGACAGCGATCATGGTTCCTGAAATGACAATATAGAATCAACTTTCACTGGGTGGAAGGTTCTACTGAGAAAAACTCAGAATTTGCCTGGGTTTTTTTTTAAAGACTAGTGAGCTATTTAACCCTGGACTTTTAAATCAATCTTCTCAATTGATTCTTACCTTTAAAAATGAATCTCATTTTCAAGTGATAAAATGTTTTCTGCTTCTTGCAATCAAATGATTACTCTCTGTGATATTTAACATCATAGAAACCCATCAAGTCATTAGTAGGTATAAAGCCTATTAATTGACAATACTTGCAGTGACATTTTCTTTTAAGTCAATAAAAAAGGAATTGATTGATTAAATCACTTGGGATAATATTCTGTCTTGAAGCATTAAGATATCTCTTTCCCAATGGTTGCATAATGAATACACAATATTTAGAGCTCTGGGTTGCTGATATTGTAAGCCAGTGGACATGGTATAGGATCCTATGAATTGGCCTTCTGCAACCATTTTTGGACAATAATAGGGCTGAGTATTTTGAGCTTTCTTCTGTCAAGATATACAAGTGTATCTGTAACTCTCATAAAGAAGAGACCTAAGAGTGGAATGTTTCTATCCAGAAAAACTCAGAATTGTCGAATGCTGAAAAATCTTAGCACATTTGCTTAGGATATATCATCGAAATTGTATAGGTTAGGGATGATATTGTGCATCAGTACAGATGAAAGAGACAATGAAACTACTCACAAACCAACTCTGTGAGCTGCCTGCCATTTTGGTCTTCAAACTCAGCTCCCACTCAGCCCTCTGTCACCACTAAGGACCTAATGCACTAATGGCCTAGGTAGGTGAGGGATATTGTCCCCCCCAAAAAGCATCACTGATGTCTATGCTTCTCCCCTAAAATCCATCTAGCCCTTCCATGACCATACTTCTTTTCTCTTTTTTTTTCTTGCTTTTTGGAGGGGGGAGGGCAGGGCAATTGGGGTTAAGTGACTCGCCCAAGGTCACACGACTAGTCAGTGTTAAGTGTCTGAGGTTGGATTTGAACTCAGGTCCTCCTGACTGCAGGGCCAGTACTCTATTTACTGTGCCACCTAGCCACCCCCATGACGATAGTTCTTATGTGACTGTCTCTCTGTCCTAGCTTTAGCCATAGCCCCAGACACTCATTGGACAGCCCTGGAATAGGACGATACTGAGAAGTGGCTGCTTGCTGCCCTGTCCTAGAGGCCCTCTTAACCATATGGCTTTCTGTATTTCCATTGCTGTCATCCTCCCTGGCTCAGGGGCCAGGTCTTTCAAAGACTGTGCTGAAGAGAGACAAAAGACTGAATAGATATGGCTCTGTATTGCTCAATCCATGACCTCCACTATAAGATATTTCAGACCAATATCACCATGAGCACTTCTATCCCCTTCTTTGATCAACCAAGTACCTGAATTCATCGTATTTCTCCTCTCCAGTGGCTGGTGTAGGGAGGACAATGATTTTCATTGCTAGGGAAAAAGGTATCTGTAGCTCCCCTGCTTCTACCCAGGCCTTTGCAATCTGACCATCCTGCTGACTTACATAGAAACCAGGGGCCTTGTGGGGGTTGAAAATCTCACCTTGGCTCCACCAAGATCTTTTCAGTTTCACTGGCATCTCACACCTGTTTAAAATATCATCTGCTCACCTGAAATGGCTCCTCTTGAAACTTCCCTCTTTCTCCTCTCTCTCCCTCTTAGCCAATATGCAGCAATTGCTAAGTCCCATCAATCCTGCTTCCCTATCCCTCATATGCATCTTGCTGACCTCTCCACTATCCACATTTGCTATCATTGTTCAGTTCTTTCAGTCATGTCACACTCTTTGTTGACATCATTTGGGGTTTCCTTGGCAGAGACACTGGAGTGGTTTGCCATTTCCTTCTCCAGTTCATTTTACAGATGAGGAAACTGAGGCAAACATGGTTAAGTGACTTGCCCAGGGTCATACAGGTAGTAAGTGTCTGTCTCAGAAAGATAAGTCTTCCTCTACTCTCCATATTACCACCACTCTAGTTCAAGAGTTTATTATCTATTGTGAAACCTTCACATTGGTCTCACTGTTTCCAATCTTTCCAGTTCATCCTTTATGTTGTTTTCAAAATAATCATTGGATACCGGTTTGACCATCTCATTCTCATGCATGAAAAATTGCACTGAATCCCTACTATGTCCATGGTTAAATAGGAACTCCTCAGCAAGGTCCACGGGGCCTTACACACTTTGAATCCAGCCTTTTATGGCCCCAGATTCCAACCCAACTACACTACCGTTCCTCCCTTCACCTCCACTTCCTATTCTCTGCTGTTGAACATCTCCCTAGTCAATTGGCCTCTCCTATAATGCATTTTACTTTCCTCTGTTCCTCAGAAGACTTACCTTCAACGTCCAACTTAGCTTGCATCTCACTGGCCCAGCCTTTTCTGATTCCCCCATATTCCGGTGCATTCCTTTCCTCCCATTCATTTGTGTACATGTTGTATCCTCTGCCGAGTCTTGCCTCAACAGCATATCAGCTCAGCTTTCATCTTTGCACTTGAATCCCTAGCACCTAGCACCTAGCATATGCTTAATAAACATTTATTCAAGGGAAGCAAATTGAATTATGCCAGGAATGGCATACTAGTAGATATACACTTGTTGTCAAAGTTATTTCAGCAGAAAATCGCCTCTTGATCGTGAATGGAAAATATTAGAGATGCCTTTTTATTATAACACTGAAAAATTAGCTGACTTCCCCATGTTGTGTAGTTCCTATCCTTCACACAGGGACACATTCAAGATATAGCTCTGTACTGCCCAATCAATGACCTCCACTATAAGATATTTCAGACCAATATCACCATGAACACTTCTATCCCCTACAGCTACTGACTCAAGATGGGAATAAAGTAAAAGCAAGCAATCCATAAAAAAATATGCATTGATTGCCTATTATGTTCAAGGCATTGCATGAGGGGCTGTTGGGTTGAAAAAATATTACGGGGTTGGGCCTGCCCTCATGGAACTAACAGTCTCATTCTATTTGATTCAACAAACATTCATTGCCTACCATGTAATAATAATATCTAACACAGAGTGCCTGCTATGGTACTGTTGTAAGCTCTGTGCGATTGCTTTCTCATTTGATCCTCACAACAACCCTGGGAGTAGGTGTTATTATTGTCCCTAATTTATCAGATGAGGAAAGTGAGGCAAACAGAGAGGTTAACTAACTTGCTCAAGGTTGCACAGCTAGCAAGTGTCTGAGAAGAGTTCTGAAATTTGTGTTGACTCTGCCACTTCCCTGCCTTTTCCAGATGTGGAACACTGTGCTAAATTCTGGGAACTTTAGGTCCAAGACAAGATCAGAGTCCCTTCCTTCCTGGAATTTACAGTCTAGCAGGGCACTGGGACACACAGATAAGGATGACACAAAATTTAAAAAAAAATCAATTCCTGTCATTTTGCCATAAGAACATTTCTAGATTAACCTGGAAATAAAAGACATTCAAAATGGTACTTGTTTGCTAGTATATATGTCTATAGTTATGTAGTTTCATCCGTAATGACTATTGTTATGTGATGAGATGGGAAGGCTCACTCAGGCTTAGGTCAGTATCCTGGTAGTTTAGATTTGATGTTGGAATAAAATTACACAACCATAGGTCATTCTCCATTTAAGAAAAGGTTTCATTGGTTCCAATATAGAAAAGATGCTCAGTAGAAATATTATAGAAACATTTAGCTACCAGAAAGCAGTACCAAGCAAAGCAGCACCTTAAGCCTTAGTGCCTAAGCCAATCAAGTCTCAGGTTTGTCCTCACTCAGGAAAAAAACTAGACTAACCCATGTTGAGAGGGAAGGAAGAACCTTGGAATACGATCCCTCAGTACTCAAAATGAGGATGTAGAAATGGCTTTTTAAAAACACAGATCCAGGGACACCTAGGTGGTGCCGTGACACTGATCCTGAAGTCAGGAGGACCTGAGTTCAAATTCTGCCTCAGACACTTACACTTAATAGCTATGTAACCTTGGGCAAATCACTTCACCCCAGTTGCCCTGCCTTCCCCCCTCCAAAAAAAAATACAGCTCTAGAATGGTGCCTAGAGCTAACATTTATACATCAAAGAAATCAGTTTTGGACATGATAAAAATAGCAGTGGCACTTTGGCATGGATTTCCGATATATGTTATGGGAGGATTCTGAAAGAATGGGAAGAATACAAATAATATGATTTCTCCTTTCTCCCTAAAAAAAAGTATGCAAGCAGATAACAGTAACCACTGAGTCATACATCTAATTTCTCATCTTTAAATCTTTGAGAATAATCGATATGCATCATGGTATCCTCAATGAAAATATGAAGTAGCCAGTTTTTAAAAATTGATTGATAACTTTTATTTCCTTTTTTATAGGCAACATTTATTCTTATTGAATAAGGATTTTAAAATAGCCATATTTTTAAAAAGTTAAGTACAATTTTTTTTCCCCAGTGGGTCACTTTTTAAAATATTTCTTTTCATTTGTTTGATCAAATATTTCCCTATTATACGTAAAAAGTTAACATTCATTTTTTAAATTTTGAATTCCAAATTCTCCCCTTCCCTCCTGTCCCTCTTTACCACTTGAGAAGGCAAGCAATATATGATTACACATATGAAGTCATACAAAACATATTTCCACATTAGTCATGTTTCAAAAGAAAACATACACATATAATCAAGAAAAATAAAGAAAGTTTAAGAAAAGGTATGCTTCAATTTTCACTCAGAGTTCACCAGTTCTTTCTCAGGTGTTGGATAATATTTTTCATTATGAATCCTTTGGAATTATCTTGGATCACTATCTTAATCAGAGTAACTAAGTCTTTCACAGTTGATCATTCTTACAATATTGCTATAACTGTGTCAATGTTCTGGTTGCCTGTTCATTTCACTTTGCTTGAGTTCATTTAAGTCTTCCCAGGTTTTTCTGAAACCATCTTGCTTGTTATTTATTACAGGACAATAGTATTTCATCACGATTATATACTATAATTTGTTCTCCATTTCATGGGTATCCCTTTAGTTTCTAATTCTTTGGCACCACAAAAAAGAGTTGCTATAAATATTTTTATACATATAGGTCCTTTTCCTTTTTCATTGCTCTCTTTGGGATACAGCCCTAGTAGTGGTATTACTGAGTCAAAGGGTATGCAAAATTTTAAATCCCTTTCATTGTAGTTACAAGTTGCTCTCCAGAATGGCTGAATCAGTTCACAACTTCAATAGTGCATTAGTGTCCCAATTTTTCTATACCTCCTCCGGCATTTGCCATATTAGACAATCTGATAGATGAGATCTGATATCTCAGGGTTATTTTAATTTGTATTTCTCTAATAAATAGTGATTTAGGGCATTTTTCTCATATGACTATTGATAGCTTTGATTTCTAATTCTGAAAACTGCCTGTTCCTATTCTTTGACGATTTATCAACTAGGGAATGGATCTTACTTTAATAAATCTGGCTAGTTTCATATATATATTTGAGAAATGAGACCTTTATCAGAGAAGTTTACTATAAATTTTCCTCCCGGTTTCCCATTTTCCTTCAAATTTTTAGCTGCAATAGTTTTGATTATGTAAAACCTTTTTTAATTACATGTAATTGAAATTGTTCATTTTACTTCCTATGATCTCTGTATCTCTTGTTTGGTCATAAACGCTTTCTTTATCCATAGATTTTTTTCTACACTTCATTAACCTATTTATATTGCCCTTTATGTTTAAATCATTTGTCCATTTTAACCTTACCTTGGTATACAATATGAGTCTATGACTAGTTTCTGCCAAATGCTTCTCAAATTGTTCTAGCATTTTTTTTTGTCAAATGGTGAGTACTTACCCCGAAAGCTTGGGTCTTTGGGGTTACCAAACATGAGATTACTATAGTCATTTATTACTGTGTACCTAATATATCTTACTTATTATAAATGATTGATTATCTCTTACTATTATGCTGTTCTCATGATTACTACTTTGTAAAATTGGTTGAAATCTGGTACTACTAAGCTGCCTTCCTTCACACTTTTTTTTCTGTAATTCCCTTGATATTCTTCACCTTTTGTCTTTCCAAATGAATATTATTATGCTTTCTAGCTCCATAAAGAAATTCTTTGGTAGTTGAAATGGTATGGCACTGAATAAGTAAATTAATTTAGGTGTTATTTATTTAAATACTATCTGACTCTTTGTGACCCGTTTGGGATATTCTTGGCAGAGATACTAGAGTGGTTTACCTTTACTTCTGCAGCTCATTTTAAAGAAAAGGAACTGAGGTAAACCAGGTTAAATGACTTGCCCAAGGCCATATAGCTAGTAAGCATCTGATGCCAGATTTGAACTCAGGAAAATGAAATTTTCTTACTCTAAACCCAGCACTCTAACCACTACACCACCTAGTTGCCCCCAAATTTACTTGTTATTATATTACCTTGGCCTACCAATGAGCATTAAAATTTCTCTAATTTTAGGTATATACCTGAAAAAAAACTTTTTTTTAACTGTGTTCATTTAGTCCCTGAGTTTGTATCAGTATGTAGACTCCCAAGTATTTCACATTGTCTGAAGTTGTTTTAAATGGAATTCTCTTTCTCTTGCTCCTGTTTTTTGTAGTTAATATATACAAATTCTGAAGAATTATGTGGATTAACTTTTTATCTTGCAACTCTGCAAAATTTGACAATTGTTTAAACTATCTTTTTAGTAGATTCTCTAAGGTTTTATAAGTACACCATCATTTCATCTGCAAAGAGTGATAGTTTTATTTCTTCATTACTTATTTTCATTTTTCCCATTTCTTTTTCTTGTCTTATTGGTACAGCTAGCATTTAGAGATATACAATTTCACCCAATTATTGTTTTGGCTACATCAAACAAATTTTGGCATGTTTTCTCATTATTGTTACTCTCTTTAATGAAATGACTGATGGTGTCTAGGATTTACTCTTTAACCCACTTATACTTTAATATTAGATTATTTAGTTTCCAATAAACTTTTAGTCTATGCTTCCACTTCCCCTTATAGAATGTAATTTTTATTGCATTATGCTATGAAAGGGGTGCATTTAATTTTTCTGCATGTTTAATGTCCTAATAGAAGGTCATTTTTTTGTGAAAGCACCATATACATCTAAGAAAAATGTATATTCCTTTCTATTCCCATTCACTGTTCTCCAGAGATATGACATATCTGAGTTTTCTAAGATTTTATTCTCAGGTTCTCTTCTCTTTAACTTCCTTATTATCAATTTATAGTTAGATTTATCTAGCTCTGAGAGAGGAAAGTTGAGGTCCCCCAGGAGTATAGTTTTACTGTCTATTTCATCCTGTAATTCATTTAATACTTTCCTTAAGAATTTGGATGCTGTATCAACTGATGCCTATATATTTAGTATTACTATTACCTCATTGTCTATGGTGCCTTTTAGTAAGGTGTAGTCTCCCTGCTTATTTCTTTTAAGTCTATTTTTGCTTTTGTTTTTTTTTCCTAAGATTGTGATTGCTACCCCTGCTTTTTTTTTTTTTACAACAGCCAAAGTATAATAGATGTTGTTCCAGTCCCCTATTTTAATTCTGCATGTGTCTGTTTCAAATGCGTTTCTTATAAACAATATATCATTAGATTCTGGTTTCTAATCCATTTTGCTATCTACTTTATTTTTATGTGTGAATTCATACCATTCACATTCAAAATTATAATTACTAACTGTACATTTCCCTCTTTCTTATTTTCTTCTATTCATCCTTCTCTTTCTTTTTGTCCTGTTCTTCCTCTAAATCTCTTTTGCTTCTGAAAACTGCTTTTCTTTTTTCTTTATCATGCTTTCTTTTATCATGCTCTCCCTTTTGCTTATCCCTTGCTCCTCCTACTTCCTTGTTGGGTAAGATAGATTTCTATACCCAGTTGACTGTGCACATGCACACACACACACACACACACACACACACACACACATTTTCTCTTTGAACTAATCTGGATGAGAGTGAGGTTCAAGTGTTGCTGATTGTACCCACACAATTTCCTCTCCACTGTAAAATCTCTTCCTTGTGTCTGTCTTTTATGTGAAATAAATTTCCCCATTCTTCCTCTCCTTTTCTCCCTCTCTCAGGTCATTCTTCTTTCTTGCCCATCCATTTGTTTTTAAGTTATCCTAATACAATTGACTCACATGTGCCCTCTATGTAGAATCCTTCTGTCTTAATAATGATAATGTTCTTAGAAGCTACATGTATCATCTTCCCATATAGAATATAGAAATATAAAAAGTTTAACCTCATCGAGTCCCTTATGATTTATCTTTTCTGTTTACCTTTTTATTCTTCTCTAGAGTATTGTATTAGAAAGTCAAATTTTCTATTCAGTTCTGGTCTTTTCATCAACAATGTTTGAAAGTTCTTTATTTCATAAAATATCCATTTTTACTTTGAAGGACTATATTCAGTTTTGCTAGTTAGGTTATTTTTTGTGGTAATCCCCCACTTTTGCCTTTCAGAATTTCATATTTCAAAGCCTCCTGTTGCTTTACTGTGGAAGTTGGTATGTCTTATGTGATCCTGACTATAACTCCATAGTATTTGAACAATTTCTTTCTAATTGCTTCTAATCTTTTCTCCTTGCCTGGGACCTCAATATTTGGCTATAATACTCTTGGGAGATTTCATTTTGGGATCTCTTTGAGGTGTTGATTGGTAAATTCTTTAATTTCTATTTTACTCTCTGGTTCTAGAATAGCAGGGAAGTTTTTCTTGCTAATTTCTTGAAATATGATGTCTAGTCTCTTTCTTTGATAATGACTTTCAAGTAATCCAATAATTCTTAAATTATGTCTCCTGGATCTATTTTCTATGTCAGTTACTTTTCCAATAATAAATTTCACTTCTTTTTTTTATTATTCTTTTCATTCTTTTATTGTTTCTTTTTGTCTCGTGGAGTCATTAGCTTCTACTTGTTAAGTTCTAATTTTTCAGGAATTATTTTCTTCAGTGAGTTCCTATATCTCTTTTTCCATCTGGCCAATTCTGTTTTTTAAGGTATTTTTTTTTCAGTATTTTGTGCTTTTTTTATCAACTGGTTATTTTTTCATAATTTTCTTCCTTCACTCTCATTTCTTTATATAATTTTCATCTATCAATCTTATTTGATTTTTAAAATAACTTTTTAATCTCTTCCAGAAAATCTTATTGGTCTTGCATCCAATTAACATTTTTTCCCCCTTTAAGGCTTTCCTTGGAATTGTTTTGACTTTATTGTCTTCTTCTTATTTAGCATTCTGATATTCCTTGTCACTAGAATAGACACTCTAGTAGATTCTTTTTTTGTTGGTTGCTCATTTTTCATCATATTTCTTGATTATGAACTTAATAATTAATTTGGGCTCTGTTCCCAAAGAGGGAACCAAGGGCACTTTCCTAAACTATAAGATTTTTTACATTGCTGTTTTCAGAGGTAGTTCTATGGGCCTGGAAATTCCCAGTGCTTCCAAGGCAATGTGATCTGGGAAGAGGTGTAGTTACTGCTCTCCTGATCTGCACTCTGGTCTTTTCCCAGAAAGAGTCCCTTATTAATTGAGATTTCAATTGATACTGTTCCTCAGGGCCTCAGCTTCCCTGGGACCAGAAGCTATACTGTTCCTTGGGGACCTTGCTCCTTTGGGACTGGAAGTGATGTTCTTCAGGGTTCCTGCTTTCTTTTGATACAATGTGTTCCTTTCCACCCTCAAACTGTGACCCAGAAGTGGGTATAGACAATGGAGTTGCCAAATAACCACCAGTTCTATGTCTAGTACTGGCACAGGGGTACCCTGTAATCTATTCCTGAACAACCGCCAGGGCCCCTTACCATCTCTGGTTTGAGCTGCTGAAAATGCTGCTGCTTCTGTAACCACCACCTAGTCCCACTAATGGTGTTTCATCCATATGGGCTCTGGGCCAACCTACAGTCACATGTCACAAATATCTCTTTCCAGTTTCCTAAATTGTCTGAGGCTGGAAGAATGTCTCACCCTGACCTTTTGTTGGCTCTGCCACTGCAGAATTCAATTTGAGGCACTGTTTTAAAGTTGTTTGAAGGGAAATGTTGGGAGAACTCAGCTGAGTGCTTCCTCTACTCTGCCATCTTGGCTCTGTTCCAATAAATTTTATTTCAATGGCATAGTAATTTCTAGATACATGTCCTTACTCTTTCAAACAAGTGACCCTTCCCTTTGCAATAACTATATATTTTTAATTTAAGCAAGACCAAATGACCCATAGACTACATGTAATAATATATGCAAAATGCTATATACACTATTCCCCATCTTTTCACTGATAAAAATAGAGGGTTATTTCCTTATTTTATTTTTCTTCCAGGGCCAACCTCAGGTATTATAATTCTCAAGAATTTAGTTTTATTTTATTGTTCTTTTCATTTACATTGTATATTATTTTTCTGGTTCTCCTTACTGTTCTCCACATCAATGTGTAGAAATCTTCCCTCATTTCTCTGAACTGCTCATAGATATCATTTAAAAATGCAATGTTATTTCATTAAATCCATCTGCTCTATTCAGCCATTTCCTAATTGATAGTTACTCTCATAGTAGCTAGCTTTGTACTACCATAGAAAGCATTGCTATGAATAGTTTGGTAGATATGAGTAAACAGGAAGGACTTTCTTAGAGGGCAATATTTTACAATGTTTTGCCTTGTAACAGACACAATTGCCCAAAGGTATAGAGACTAGAAGATCCCCTTGTAGTTTCTGTTTGCTGAATACAAGAAAGTCTTTTTTTCAGTAGAGTAAACCATGGCAAAGATTTACTTCTTCATTGTGGGGGATTACAGAGAAGTTCACAAAAGAATAGAATTTGAATTAAGTTTGAAAGTTGGGTAGAATTTAGAGGCAGAGAGATAGTGAGAGACATCTCAGGAGCAGGGAGCATTACTAGTAAAGGCACAAGGGAAAAAAGCACAAACATTTTTCTTGGGGAGGGGGATGGAAGACAATGAATACTAGTTGGTTAACAAAACACACACACACACACACACACACAACAAAGGGAGTAATGTGTGCTGAGATAGGAAAGATGGATTGGTACCAATGAAACGTGTTGAATGTCAACTGAGTATTTGAGTCATCTTCCCCAAGCCAATGGGGGTAATTATATATTACTTAGGTTCTCCCTCTGACAATCAAACAATCCAACATCCCCATGGGAAATCTCCCCAAACTCTCACGTTCCCTTGGACTCCTAAAGATTCAGCTGCTCTCCATACCTCTTTAGGATTTTTGTAGACTAGATCATGCTTTCCAGACTATTCTAGTCCAAATCTAAATTTCTGGGTTGGGTTAGAATTAGCACCAGAAGGGGCCTTACAGGTTAAGTAGTATAGCCTTTTCATTTACAGAAGAGGAAATTGAGTTCAAGAGAACAGAAGTGACTAGTCTAAGGTCACAGAGGAAGGTAGAGATAAGATTTGAACCCAAAGTTCTCTTGATGACAAATCAGTGGACTTGGAATTCTTCCATTACAGCAATAAATGGGCACATGTTGAATTGACCTGAATGGGAAGCAGGAAGAGCAGTTAGGAAGATCGGAATGTAAGGTCTGGAGGGAGAAAGGGAGAGATACAGGAACTATTCTGGGTGATGTAAAAGGAAAAAATATTTTTTTAAGTGGAAAAAATGGGGGTAGGGGGAAAGAAGGGTTAGGAGAGAGCCTGGCACATGGTAAATAATAAATGTTTATTGACTGACTAATTGCATTAATCTAGTCATGGCAGGAAAGCCTAGAGTGGAAGAAGGGTGGCAATGGGAATGTACTAGATCCCAAAGTTATCTGAAAGGAAAAATCAGAAGATTGGATTAGTTATGCAGGGATGGGGAGCAAATAGCAAATCGTTTTATGAAGGGGATTTGTTCTGTGAATTTTAGATTCTGTCAAAGGATCACACTTGAGGACCCAGAGGACCACATGGGGCCTTAAGGTTGCAGGTTCCCCACCCTTGAATATAAGATCCATCTTGCCTCCATGAAGGGGCTGAGATTCAATCTAGAGGATATTCAATGTGGCCCACTTGTCAACATAAGCATCACAAATACTTAGGCTCCTTAAGAGTCTACCCATTATGACGACTCTTTAATAAACTTTGCTTTTCTTTGGCTAAGAGAAGGCTTGAGTCTAATTCATTCAGCTTAGTACTTAGAAATCAAGAAATAAGAAAGCAGTGCATCAACTATGTTTCATTTCTACATGCCTGATAATGATCAGGGTAATCCTTGCCTCCTGCTAACACAGTGCTCATGCATTGGAATTGGTGCCTGGTTCTCTGGGAGTTCCCAGAACATGGTGGTATTGAGGTTTGGGGTTTAAGGGCAGTTGAGACCCCAAAATACCAACACACTGGGTACTGCTGAATGAATTAGACTCAAGCCTTCTCTTAGCCAAAGAAAAGCAAAGTTTATTAAAGAGTCGCCATAATGGGTAGACTCTTAAGGAGCCTAAGTATTTGTGATGCTTATGTTGACAAGTGGGCCACACTGAATATCCTCTAGATTGAGTCTCAGCCCCTTCATGGAGGTAAGATGGATCTTATATACAGAAAGGCTGTGGGAGGGATCTAGGGGATGGCCTAGAGGAGGGGTTTAGGGAGGGTCTTGAGGAGGAGTCCAAGGAGCTTCTTGATGGGGACTGAGGTCAGACTCTAGGAATGGGATTAAGGGTAGGAAATAGCTGAAGGCCACCTGGAGATGACAGACACTAGAGGGCTAGGCTAGTTTAAGGGCAACAGATTTGGGCCTAGCAATAGGGAAGGATTAAGGCCTCAGGCAAATGCCTCAGCAAAAAGTAAGATTCAGTCAGAGTTTAAGGGGTTTCCCAGAGCCTAAATGCTTTCAGTGACTCATCAATGTCTCTAAATGAAGCTTCCCACAACTCATGGCTTTTCTCCTCTTACTCCTCTGACCATTTGTTGTTGACCAAGTTGTGGAATCTGGCCTTTATTCGCCTACACACTCCCAAATCACCAAGAGCCAATTCTCCAACAGCCTAGGTTTCCTGCACTGACTTCTTAAGAGGGGTGATTATCACCTCTCATACAGGGATAGTGTCTCCTGTGAAGATGAAGATGTGAATACGAATTGGAAATCTGCTGCCTCATGAATATGCAACAGACTAGAGACAGGTCATCAGCCAAGAGACTGCTGAATTGTCAGAGGGTGGGCTGCTCTGACAGAGGGAAGGAGAGCTGGAAAACTCAAATCTCATACTTTGTGGATAAGAGAACACAGATAGCCAACAGGCTAGAAAAATTATAGGTTTGCTGACATTCCACTCAACCTCAACCGTTCTTTATTCTAAGAAGATAATAGCTATCTATAGGAGAGCTGTCTGGTTACTCTATTCAATTCTTCTGCTACCCCAGCTCAGGCAAGGTATAATGCAACACACAGTGACACCTCAAATGTCACACAATTGTACCTCTGGGTTTCTGAAACATGCCTCCAGTGTCAGGCGATGCAAAGTGTTCAGAGCTGCCAGTGACATTGAGATGTGTCTTGTTGCCTAGAAATGCTCTGGGTCCTGGAAGCCATATTGGATTCCAAGTGCCTTTCTCCAGGTACATCTGACAGAGGACACACAGGAACTGGCTCTGCTGACATATTTTTAAGTGGGTTGCAGGGTCATCATGCCTCAGGTTGATTTTTAAGATCTACCTTCAGTAATGACAATTCCACAGCCTCCAGATAGAACATACACACACACACACACACACACACACACACACACACACACACCAACCACCTTTTGAAACCCATCATCAATTGTTTGTTTCCTGAGTAGATCTGTTTTCACAATCACGGCTGTGAAAGCCTGCGTCTGGTAAAGGAACCAGAGTGCTAACAATGAGGATGTGATGCATTTGGAATTAGAAGAACTGGATTCAAGTCCTTGCTCTGCCAACTTTCCATCCAGGTGTTCTTAGGCATGTCACTTAAGCTCCATTTCAGCTGTAAATATGTGGCGGTCATTGTATATGACCTATGAGATCTCTTTCATCTCTGTCTGGGGCTCAATTACAGTTATCCCTTTCACATCACAGAGGTTAGGAGTGCAGAGCCCCCGCAATCTGGAAAACCCTCATAAAATGTTTTGGCCCTCCCTACCAGAGAAGAAGACGGAATTATTGTGGTTATTAAAAGATAAAATATGTTGATTTTATGCATTTCTGAATTTCGCAACTTTTTCGGTGTCATCTGCAGGCCTTTGTGTGTTGTCTATGCCTTCCTCAAAACTCTCCAAAAATTCCCATTTAATTTCTTATGACAACCCACGATATATCAAAACCACAATGAGGAAAGTCAGGCTGTGGAAGGGATAACTGTATTCTCTTCACCCCCTTGTCTGGAAAGCCTTGTGAGAGAATGTAAAAAGAAGAAAATTCCAAAGCAAAGCCTTAGAATGGAATCCTGTCTCCACTCGTGGTGGAAGTGATGGCTGAAGAGGACCCGTCTAGCAGCACAGTGAGACAGACTGGGCACAGGGCAAGGAGTGGCTACTGCTGGGCATGGCCATGGTTTTGTGGGAAATGGGCTGGGCTTGGAATGACTGACCTTGATTCGAATTTTAATTCCCATCTTTCCTGCCTTGGGTTCAAGTCAATCCCTCTCCTGCATCTCCATTGTCCGTTCTGTAAAAAATGAAGTTATGCTAAATATACCCCAAGGTCTCCTTCAGGCTGAGGGCCTAGAATGATTCTATCATTGTATGAGTTTCCCTAGAAAATAATTCCTAAATTAGCAGGTTGGGAAGATTGGATGAGGAAAAGATCAACATGGTGACGGGCTGGTTCTGAACACCAATATCCTGATGACTCTTTTTTTTTTTTTTAAAGCAATTGGGGTTAAGTAACTTGCTCAAGCTTACACGGCCAGTTATTATTTCTGGGTGTGGTGCTGAGTATATGAGCCCGGATTTGATCCAGGTCATCCCAACACTGGAGCCGGCGCTCTTACTCGCTGAGCCACCTGGCCGCCCCTAAGCAATCAGGGTTAAGTAACTTGCTCAAGGTTACACAGCCAGGTGTTTCTGGGTGGGTGCTAAGTGTCTGAGCCCGGGATTTGATCTCCAGGTCTTCTCAGTACTGGAGCCGGTGCTTTTACTCGCTCTTGATGACTCTTAAGGCTTTCAACTCCTTGCTACTTTTCCTACAGTGGCTATTCATTTCTTTTTAAATAGTATTTTCCCAGCTCTTGTATCTCTCCCTCCACTACTGAATGTCCCATTATAGTTCATAAAAACTTATCCTATGGTTGAGTATACCATGACAGCTCCCACAGCTTTGGGCCTCTACTTACCCTGTTGACTAGGGTTTTACTGTGTCTGACAGAGGTTAAGGCATTAATACAGTGTCCATCAGGAGGTGTTGTTGCCAGTGAATCTACCCTGTAAAATCCTATAGTTTTAGAAATTCTTTAGTAAGAAGAATTGCTGGCACTTATTTGGTATTCTATGGTTTGAAAAATGTCTTCTTTTTAGCATTCCTCTGAAGTAGGGAGAACAAGGAATATTGGCCCATTTCACAGATGAGATTTACAAAGGTGATATTATTTACCCAGTGCCACATAACTAATAATTGTCAGAATATGCTGACCTCTGGTTCATTTACTTTATACTCTGCAAATGTCTCTTTTCATGAAAAAAATCCCTTCACCAAATTTGAAAGTTTGAAGTCCCATGTAATATGTTTATATAAAATGAAAGAAATTTCTATCTTTGTTTCTCAGAACTTGTGGTTTATTTTTTAAACAGCCTATAATGTCCTAGAAAGAAGACAACATCAAACCCATCAAGACCAGTGGGAGCCTTGCATTGCAGGGTTGTAATGCCTGGAACTTCCCTGGTCTTAATTCTTCCCTCTCTGATTTTAATGGACCACTTGTTCTCTGCATCAAGTGAGGTCCATCATTTAAACTTTCCCATGCATTTCACAAAATTTTTATCCTACTAAGACATAAATACACACATATATATGTGTATATATACAGACACACACATACACGCGATATATATATACACACACACATAAACCCATATATATGTATGTGTGTGTATAGTGCCAAAATATGTTGCATAGTCTTTGTATCCTTCCATGGTCTAGGTAGAGCAATGCTTGATTGAATATGTGAAGACATCATCATAGAATTCAATCAAAAGCATCAAAAAATGGTTTTTAAGAAAGTATTTCTATTTTTTTTAATCTAGATAGTTCTACAACAAGCCACTGAGGTTCAAGACAAGCTACATTAGACCTTCCAATCTTCACCCCAACCCTCCATCTCTTATCCCTATTGGTTGTCAATGCTGTCTCCCACTTGCAATCACTTGCTTTTGGTTAACTTTTTCTACTTGTGTTTTGACTTAGCAGAAAGTACATTCCTTGAGGGCAGCTACTGCTTCCTTTTTGTCTTTTATTCCCAAAGTACACAGTGAAGATTTGATAAATATTTGTTGAATTGAATTGAATTTATGCTCCAGTCCTGAAGGAAAAAGAGGGTGATGGGAACTGAAAGTTGGAAAGACCTTTAGACATCCATCATCTAGTCTGGCCACCTTATTTTAAATAGAGGCCCAGTCAGTAGAAGTAACAGCATCAGGTCCCTTGGCAGTAAAGGATTTGGCAGAGCTGGGATTCAAAAGGAGCTTTTTAAATGCATACTCTTTGTACCAAATGCTGCCATTTTCCAGTATCTAGGTCTTGGGAACTTAACCTATGGTGGCATGATGCAATTTTAAGAGTACTGTGATTTCCTATGGTTCATTCCACCCAATTGCATACATGTCTGTTTCTAGACCATGCCACAAGCCAGTCTATAATAGGATCCAAGAAGAACCTTCAAGCAGGAGCAGGAGACTCTTTAGGGCCATTTACATTCCCAAGTAATGTGAGTTATTTCCTTTGGCAGGCACAGTCTGCCTTGGTTTGGTACAGAAGGAACAGTATGGACAATTCAACTATCTGTGCCCATGAAAGCAAGCAGAGGAAGTTGTGTTGCATGTAAACAACTTCAGCAACTGGAAAATTATTCCAATGCTCACCTGAGCCAGGAAAATGCCAAAATGGGGGGAAATAAGATGTAGATTTATTTCATCTTTTCTTTTAGACTGAAAGTTTGCTCTCTGTCCAAGAACAATAAAATATGCCCTACACAGAAACCTGATGCTTAGGGAGCCCAAGCAATGTGTTATTTCAATTACAAAAGCTCAGATTGGAGTACAGAAAGAGGCCTAGCCAAAAACAAACAGAGCACAAACACAAAAACAAAAAGAAGACAGAACAAAAAACCCTAAGCTTCGTAGGCCTTTATCTTAATGTATGTCACATGACTTGGACAGGCTTTGCCAATGTCAGTAGGGGCTAACCTGACATCGCTTTGAACACCACTCACACTCTGAATTTGATGACAATTTGGAAATGTTAACTTGAGTTCATACATCATCTTACCTAATAATGTTATAGGTCTCCAAGTTGTGAGGAACTATCTATTGGTTCAATATTGGTCAAATCTTCCTTTACATAATGGTGTCCCTGTCAATGGAAGTTAGATTGGTGATACATTGACTATGGAGCAGAGGAAATTAGGGAGAGAAAATTCACTGTTATTCAACTGTACACCTACTAGAGAGTAAGCTCCTTAATGGTATAATGGATAGAATCCTTCTTTTGGAGTCAGGAAGACCTGGGTTCAAATCCTGTATCTAAGATTTAATCATAGTCTGACTTAGGGTGAGCCACCTAATATCTCTAATCTTCAGTTTACTGATCCATAAAATGGAAATAATAACAGTAACTTTAGTGCTTACCTCCCAGTGTTACAGTGACAGTCAAGATGAAATAAGTAAAGTAGTTTGCAGACCTGAAAGATAAATGCCAGCTACGATGATCAATATTGTATGGACAGGATACCTAGCCGAGGTCTGCATACACAATACATCCTCAGCAAATGCCTGGTGATGGTGTGTTGTAAATGACAGGGTGGGTACATGGTAATTCAGACTTTTTCAAGGAGATTGGAGGCATCTGTTTGTCTTGCATGTGTTGATTTGAAAATTCCTCTGAAATGCTTTTTGATATCAAAAGAAGCTAAAGGGTCCCTTAAATCCCCCAATACAAAAACATGTACTGCAGGTGGAAAATGGTGAATTGAACAAATCAGGTGAATGTTATTATGCTGTATGAAGTGATGACTAAGGATTTCAGAGAACTATGGAAAGATTTACCTGAACTAATGAAGAATAAAGTAAACAGAGCAGAAGAATAATCTACACAATGACTAAAATGATGTAAATGAAAACTACAGTAAAAACTAAAAAAGAAAGGAAGCCAAACTCTAAGGAACTGTAATGACCAATTGGATTTTGGAAGACAGATAATGAAGCACATTTCCTTCCATCATGGTACAATGGATAGAATTCCACATTCGGAGTTAGAGGGCGTGAATTCAAATTTCATCTCTGCCTGTGCTTGTTTTGTGACCTTGGGCAAGTTCTTTTCCTTCTCTAGGCCTCAGTTTCCTCCTTGTTAAATCGAGAGGAATGGTAATAGATGACTTCAAAAGCTCATCCAGCTCTAAATATGTGATTCTCTAATACTCCCGGTACAGAGGTACAGGGACTACAGGAATCAAATATTACCTATGTTGCCAGATGTGAACAAAACCTGTTTTTGCTTTCACGTTTTTATTGGTTACAAGGGAGGATTCAGTTCCAGAGGATGGGAATTAGAACATCTAGAAATGATTACTGTAAAAAACAAAAGACATCAATAAATCTTTAAAATAAATAATGACCTCCTCTTTGGTTGCTACAGCTGCCAAAGTAATTTTCTGAAAGCACAGTGAAGGTCTGACCATGTTACACCCTTACTCAATAAATGCCAGTGACTCCCTATCACCTCCAGGATCAAATACAAAATCTTCTATTTGGCATCCCTACCTACATACTTTTCAATTCAGTGACACTGGCCTCCTTGCTATTCCTAGAACAAGACACTCCTGTCGCTCATGTCTGGGCATTTTCACTGGCAGCCCCTCGTGCCTGGAATGCTCTCCCTCATCATTCCTGCCTCCTTGCTTCCCTGACTTTGTTCAAATCCCAGCAAAGATCGCAACTTCTAGAGGAAGACTTTCCAAACCCCTCTTCATTCTACTGTTTTCCTTCTGTCGGTTATTTCTTATTTATTCTGCCTTTAACTTGTTTATTCTTACTTGTTAGCATGTTGTTTCCCCCATTAGGTTATGTGCTTCTCAAGGGAAAGGGATGGCTTCTGCTTTTCTTTGTAATCTCAGCACTTAGCACAGCACCTAGCATATAGTAGGTGCTTAATTAATGTCTATTCATTGAGTGATATTGGATCTGCTTCAATGTGCAAATATTCTTTAAAAAAGTTTTTTTATTTAATGGAAAATGTATGTTGTATCTTTTTTTGTGGCAGTAAAATGAAAATAAAACCAAAGTGGGTGCCCACTGATTTGGAAATGGATGAACAAATGGTGGTATATGAATATAATACTGTGCTGCAAGAAATGACAAATATGAAGGATCCGGAGAAACATGAGAAGAAATAGAATCTGCTAAAAAAACAGAAACAGGAAAACAACATACACACTGGCTATTATCAGGTAAAGAACTATTAAAAAGACAGCTGAATGAGATGAATTGTAATCATCAATATTATTGCTAGAGCTCCCCTACTAGAATTGTAAGCTCCTTGAGGGCAGGGATTATCTTTCTTTTTCTTATTTGTATCCCCAGCATTTAGCATAGTGCCTGGCACACAGTCAGGGCTTAATGAATGTTTGTTTTATTGTATCATATATTGTAGATCATTCGAAAACACATTTTCCTCCTCTGAGCAGAGAAGCATGGATGATGAGTGGGAAATACATCACACATGCTATCAGGTTCCATCACTTGGTGTGACTTAACTATTTTTCTTTGCTACAAGAAACGAGAGTGACAGAGTGAGGTCGGGCAGAGCTGTATCTATGACTGTGATGTAAAAATGAAAAGACATCAATATACAAATCTTGAGTAAATAGATAAGTAAATAAATGATCACCTTAATGAGGCAATTCTAATTTGCTCTTGCTACATTGTTTGTGTTGATAACAATCAACTCCTTGGTCCAAGCTTGAGCCATTTGACAAGGCAATGGGCAGCTCAAAGACTCCAGTCCCAGGAATTAACCATAGAGCCTGCCTGTCCCCCCTCCTGTAATACAGTACGTACTCGGCATTAGGCCACGAAGTCCAAAGAGTTGCCCTGGAGGGGTACCACTGAAATCAAATTTCTGCTAAACACAATCCTCAGTGCATAAAAATTAATCAAGTACTGTGATGACTGGCTTTATTCATAATACTTAATGGTCATGTAATAGGAGTTTTTATTCAGCAGTTAAAGTTCATAAGTGCAGGTTTTACATGTAGATAGGTATTATGCTGATGGTTTAATTACACACCTTTTTGCACACCAAAGGAAATGGTTATGCAGTTTTCATAATCAAGGAAGAACTTCTAAGGGGGAATGAACTTTGCAGTTAGCAGCCTAATCCCTGATCTTTCTCAAAATGTTTATTTTTAAATTAGTGAATATTTGCCAATGTACAACCCAGGAAATGATTGCTGGTGCTAAGAGCTGTTAGTCTTGTAAATTTTCAGTTCTCATTTTACAAATTTAAATTTAAAGGTTTATGAAGGTAACATTAAGTAGTCACAACATCATTTCCTTTAAGGCTAGAATAACAGACACCTGACCAAGTACATCAATTTCCAGTTGATTCGGCATGTCAAGGAAATGAATGTGTATCCTGGTGTGGAAAAATGACTCTCTTCTATCCCCTAGCTCCCTTTTATTTTAATGAATTCAACCTACACATTTTTTTCTCTTCAATTAGACTCTGTTTACATGAAGCAAATGTTGCCAATTCTCTTTGGACCAAAATAACATTCTTTACCATATTGTTTGTTTGTAGAATATGTGACCAAACAGTTATAAAAAAGGGTCCAGGGAAACTGAAGTTAAGACCCCAAATAGCCTTCATGTGGATTTGGTTATAGAATGATACTCTGAATTATCTTTGGCAGTTAGTCCCATTACTTAGAACATAGTGCTAATGAGGCCAATGTCCTATGGGCTAGCCAGTTTCCTGCTGTTCCATGGCCAGGGACTAAACCTCTAATTCAATCGTTGGATACCATTGGTCTCAAGGGGAAACTAGGCAAATGTGTATGAATGAATCAGGGCAAATCTATCTCTGACTACTAGAAAAACAACTCAAAGTGAGGTAATCTTTGTATATAAAGGACTGTATTATCTCCATTGTCAATATGGTGAATACCAATTTTTAAAACCTAATGATTTTCTGTCTTTAGTCTCAGGTTGCAAACTTTCCTCCACATGGATGTCAAGTCTTAGTAGAAATTAAGTTCAATATAGAAAAAAGGTAAAGTTATTTGAAATTAGTCAGATGACCCCTCCAAACCTCACAAGCAGAATCTTGTTATTCCATGAATTTTTTTATGCTTGGTCTCAAATCACACACCACTATCTTAGGGCTCTAGAGGCAAGGGTGTGTAAAGGTGGGGAACCATCTTTGCTCCTCTATAGGAGCATCAGCATGGACAAAGGGTTCCACTAGTATTCCAAAGACATTCCTTAAGAGGCCTGGGTAAGGAAATGAATTTTGCTTTCCACATGGACTTTTGATCGCTTCGAGGAGAGAAGCCATGTTTTTGTCTTTCGGGGCCAGTGCTTACACACATACTAGTTGGTTAAAATGATTATTGATTGAAGGGCAATAGATGAGGGTGGGGAGAGGTCAAAGGAATAGAAAGAATATAGGCATGGACAGCCCCATTCCATCATATTGACCAAAGACAAAACCATTGATTTTCTTAGTGACCCTCCAGGGACACTATGTACTGACTAAAGCATGGAATTCTGGAAACACCCATTACAAGCTGAGAGATCTGTACAGAAGTCCTGATTCCCTTGCAGACAAATGTCATGGTTATCTAAAATCAAGAGTGCTTAACATCCTGCAGACCCAGTTTACAATTTCCTTGTTCGGTTCCCAATTGCATCATTTTAGACTAGAAATATACTATGGCAATTGATAAAGATGACGGACAATTCCACATATCACTAAATAGTTGTACGCCTCATGTCAGCATCTCAGAAATGGATAGGTCAATATATTTGTGAAGTTGATAGCCCCCCCAGGCAGCAATGGAGAAGTACATAGTAGACACAAGTAGGCCACGAGTAGACTACAGCACACATTACCAACCAAGAATGATTCAAGAGAAGCAGGGTAAAGTACATCAACAGAGAGAGGTGTGAGTGGAAAAGGAACAGTCAGTCATGTTAAGAGTGAGGGATGAGTGAAAGGAAGCCATGGTGATTCAGCAAAAGAACAAGAAGAGGATCCACTTTGAGTTCATTGGATTTATGGGAAGATGGACAAAGAGTGCTTTAAAGCACAAGATTGCTTTAAATGGGTTACAGTTAGCTTTCCTAGAGTCATTATCCATATTGAGCTCACACACAAATCAATGTAGGGATTAAAGTATTCTTCTAAGATTGGGGTTCTTTACACACACATACACACATATATGTATGTATGTGTATGTGTATGTATATATTCATGCATATATACCCAAATGGGAAACAAATATCCATCTTATTTTTCCTAGAACTGAATTTAGCATTTTCTTCAATTACAAAACAAAACATTATTTTAGAAGGGTCCATAGGCTTCACCAGACATCCAAATGGGTCCATCACACAAAAAAGAAAAAAATTTAGGGTTTTGTCTAGGATTCAGGATGTAAAGCCGGAAGGGACCTTAGAAGTCTATTACTCATGGTCATCCAGTTAGTATCTTAAGTGGATTCAAACATCACTTCCAGTAGTTTTTTTTTATTTCAAGAGTGGAATGGGAAACATTTCTGTCATTATATTCTTACTGTTTGAGTAATGTTTTTATCAAGTGTTTTTCCTGCCCTTTTTAATTAGGCACTATGTATTTTTTTCACTTTAATTAAATAACATTAAATGGCTAAAGATTCAACTACTAAACAGCCCTTTGGTGAAAACAAAAATTAATATATTGTCATACTTGAATACACTACAAAAAAGTTATTTTCTTTTGGTATTTGAGTGATTCAAACTCAAGACTTTCCTGCATCCAGATTTAGTGCTGTTTTCAATATAATACACTACCTCTAGAACAATCCTAATTAGTCTTTTTTTCCCCTTCTCTAGTCAAGCAGAGGCCAAGAGAGAAGAAAGCTCACTGGTCTGGATTCAACAAGGAAGAGAGTTCATTTTTAATAATGTTGCCCTACTGGTCTGCAATGTCTAGTTCTATATCATAACACCAGGATCTGAGACTTGCAGCTGGAATAGTCTAGAAGAGGTCACCTAGTTCAGCTTCTCATTTTATTGATTAGAAAGCTGAGGCCCAAAGATGAAATGACTTGCTCAAGGTCATATAAATAGTAAGGTGTGTGTGTGTGTGTGTGTGTGCATAAGTATGTATAAATGAAATTTTTATATCATTGACATTTCTGAATCTCTCTCACCTCCCACTCCCTACCTCAGAGAGCCATCACAAAACACAAAGACTTTTTTTTTAAAGGGCACAAAAGTTCAGGAAAACTGGCCAACATCAAAAAAACCAAATCTGACATTATATATAGTGCTATATACTTCCCCAGCATGTTCAACTTTGTGTGTGGGGGTGAGGGTGAGGAAATGACAGGGGAGGTGCAGTTGGCTCTCTCATTTCTTCTTTTGGGCCAACCTTAATCATTATAATTTTCTAGCATTGTTTCCATTATTTTCTTGTTCTTCTTTTCAATTTACATGTTTGTATTCATTGTATATATCATTTCCCTGGGTCTGCTTTTCTCACAGTGTAAGTTTATTTGAGCTTTCCCAAGTTTTTCTGTATTCATTGTTTCTGATAACACAACAGCATACCATCATATTCATGAACCATAATTTCGTTAGCCATTCCCATTAGGTACCTACTTTGTCTTCAGTTCCTTGCTACAACAATAAGTATGGCTATAAATATTTTGATATATATGGAACCTTTCAGTCATTGACCTTCTTAGGACACAAGATAATTAATCTATGTAAAGTGCTTTGCAGATCTCACAGACCTATGGACATGTTAGTTGTTATGGCTAGCATGGAAATGCTTGAGTTAAAAGATAGGAACATTTTAATCACTTTGCACAATTACAAATTGCTTTGTAGTTAACAGTACACCAAATCACAACTCCACCAACAAAGCATTAGTGTGCGGTCTTTCTACCACCTCCTCACCACTGACTATTCTCATCTTTTATCATCTTTGCCAGTTTTCAGGATGCAGGGTGAAACTTTATGGAGTTATTTTGATTTGGATTTCTCTTATTAATGATTTGGCTCATTCTTTCGTATGGTTGTTAATCATTTGTAATTCTTTTGAGAACAGATTGTTCATATCCTTTGATATCTTTCCACAGACTAAAAGCTAGAAAACTCTGGACCTCATTTAGTCCAGCTTTATCTTGTTTTCTTTTATAACAGTAGAGGAAACTGAGGCCAAAGTGATTTGCCCAAGGGCTGGAATTTGAATACAGATCTGAGTACTTTTAACACCCTGTTAGAAAGGTACTAGACAGGTTGATACCAACATGTAATGCAAAGATAGACATTATCTAGATAATGCATAATCATATCCAGTGCCTAGAATTTGAGGTGTCATTTCTCCCCCAGTGCCTAGAAAGCACTCTTGCCGCTCCTCTGCCTCTTAGAATCCTTAATTTCCTTTAAAATTTAGCTATTTTACCCCCTAAAACAGGAAACCTATCCAGATCACCCCAATGGCCGAAGCTTTGTACCTGTAGCCCTTCTGACTACAATTTGTTCCTTCCCTATTGCATGAATAAAAACTCAAGAAAAACAGGATTATTTCCTTTTTTAAAATTTTTCTTAAAAAACCCAGAGCCCAACACAAATAGATGTTCCCATGATGATTGAATGAATGGTTGAATGAATGCAAAGTATTCTAAATGCATTGTTTTGTAGGAGTGTGTGTTGCATGGGTTGTGTGAGCCAGCAGCCTTTATCTATCTTACTGCTTCCAGACTGTTGTTTAATCACTTTTCAGTCACATCCAGCATTTGGAGTTTTCTTGGCAGATATACCAGAGATGCCATTTCTTCCTCTAGTTAATTTTACAGTTGAGGAACCTAGGCAAACAGGGTTAAGTGACTTGCCCAGGGTCACACAGCTGGCATTTGAGGCCATATTTGAACTAAGGCTTTCCTGACTCCTGGCCTGGGGATCTATCCTCTCCACCACCTAGCTGGGGTTCCTTCTGACTAGAAGCACCCTGAGGACAGGGCCCTAACATTTGAATTGCATTCACTTGTAAAAGAAATTCCATTTACTTTGAAAGGGATGCTATTTCCCCACCTAGAGATAAGGTGTCTTTTTCAGCAAAACAAAATTACCTTTAGCAAACCTGGCTCAAAAACAGAGTATTAGTAAACATTTGAAAATGAGAAACAAATTATTCTCTGAAATCTCAACATCTTACTTCAAATACACACTTGAAAAATTGCTAAGATTTTATTCGGTTAAGAATGCTTGAATATCTCCCTAAATCATAACACTGGTAAACTTATTGAAATATTTTTACAATTTTATTAGAGGTTTTAATTCACTGCTTTATCTATCTCTGTTAGGCTGCAAAATAGCTTTAAATATTCAAGTGGTAATTAATGAATCTTTTATGTTGCAAATCAAACATTTTCATCTGTGCAGCGCTGGAGTAGCTGTGAGAAGGGATTTAAAGAGTAATTGTTTCTGCTGCTCCAGCATTGTCGCCTTGCATTTACCTTTCATTTTCCTTTTGGGTCTGCTTGCCTTGACTGGTGGTACACCATCTTTCAGAGCGGATGATGTCTTCTGTCTCTTTTTAGGTCAGGATATCATACTGTGCTTTTGCCAGAGACATTCCTGACTGGATGGAAAGTCTTTGAATGTGGAATTTTTGCATGAGTGCAAAATAATAAAAAGCATGTGTGTATTAAAAAAAAAAAGGATCAACTTAATGGGAAATGAGCATTGGGTTACATTAATATTGTATTACAGTAAAAACGTATATTTAATAAATTTTCTCCAGACTTTTTCAGTATCTATTTTTCTAAGTTGTAAGGCAGCCTAAAGAAAGGGTACATGATACATTTGATTTATGTTAAGTAAATAACCTGCACAACCCACTTGAAAATGGATTTTTAAGTGTAGAAACCTATACCCAAGGGGGGAAAAATGAATATATGCCACATCCAGCGGGGCGAGGGGAAATGTCCAGCATTTGGAGCAGAAAGTCTTTGTAAACATTATTTTATTTTATTGACACCAATTTTTTAAATGTAGGATTTTATGTCAGATGGCAAGGGAGTGCCTCTGAAAAACACTGCAATTTAGTTTAAATGATAAAATTAAACTAGTATTAAAATAATGACTTTATTGGGGGTAGAAGAGTTTCCTTTTCTTTCTTTTGTCCTTGTAAGCCAAGAAGCTTGAAGAGTGGGGCACAAGAAGGCCAGGCCCAAAAGCTCAGGTCGCCTTCTAAAAAGCCTTCCCAAAGGCCTGACACATCCTTGACTGGAAGCCATATCACTCGCCCTCTTGTTGTTCCCTGGCCCTAATTAATATTATACTCTGTGACATTTATGTATCAGAGCAATAAGCTAAACAGGAAACAATTTATGTCACCTAAAGCTTTTTAACAAATCGATGGGACTATTTGTAATTGCTTGTTTCACAAGATTAAAAGTGCTCAGCCTTGATCTTCGCCCATGGTTTCGTGGCCAACATGACCTGTTCTTCCGTTCTTTAAAAAAAAAAAAAAAGAAAAAGAAAAAGGAGTATTGGTCATCAGCACCTACTTCCATCAAGTAATCCATATTGCTAATATTTCTGGAATTTTAATGTGGTTATAATTTATAGCCGATCAAATGTGGTTACCTAAATTGCTGTTGCTGGTAGACAGCTTAACTGTCTTTATTAATTACGGTATAATTTAATGTGTGAGCACCGGCACTTGTGCTGGTCATTTTTACAGCTAAAGCAGTTATCTGCCTTATGACGAACCGTTTTAGCATTTTCAATGGAAATTTGCTAATATGATGAGTGATAAAAATGTCAAATGCTGGTAAATAACGATTATTGCCTTGGCTGAAATTAATTCTTGAAAGGCCGGTTACCTTCAAATTAACATTATAACTCGAAGCTTATTTTTCCTCCAGTGTTTTCTGCTACTTATATAAACAAAAAATGGATTGCTAATAATTTCCAATGGATGTATTTTCTGTTAGAATCATTCACTAAACATCACCCTCCTATCGGCATAAGAGTGGGGAGCAGGAAAAATATTATTTCTCGGTTTTCATTTTCTTTTTTAAACAAAACAATATGGAAAAACAATTCTCATTTCAATAGTTACCTCTCTGAGGTATGTAGCTCAAGTATTCCTATTTAACTAGAAAATTCTGTGATTGTGAATATATCTGGCCTAATTTTACAGGAAATACGACTCAGAAGCAGTTTATGCAACTTGACCATGGTCACGCAGATAGTAAATGTATGAGATAAGGTTTGAGCCAAGATATCCTGACTCCAATTCCTGAACTATTTCTCTGAAAGCTTGCCTGCATATTGCGCTCTTGGGTAAAGTTTATAAGTTTTGAAGAAGGCTTATTTGAAAGTTGATATTATTAAGTTGAAACTGTCATAATGTAAACCAAATATTTTCCTAGAGTTAAACTAATATTTTTTTGCATTGTATTTAATTTCCAACCAAAGAGACCATGGACCCATTGAACCCACAAAAGCAAATTCTCCCTTAAACCTTTCACCGATTCCACACATGCAAGATTTTAAGAAACAACAAAGTATATTACAATGGGCATCTTCTTTTTTTGACATCATAACAATAACAAAAGATAAGTCTTAATTAACATCCCATAACATCAATATATCACATCATCATTGAAGAGACAGTCTGATTAATAGGGCAAGAAAAACTAATTGTATTTGGTTTTCATTCTGAATGCAGTAGAAGCAACTCATGGAAATAAGTGTCCATTAATAATGTGGAATTTAAACTTACTATGGGATACTTCCCTTTGAATTCAATGCCAACATTTAAAAGAACCACCTATCTATGGAGGCTTTTATATCTTCATATGTGTGTATGTGTGTGTATCTGTGCATACGCACATATAATAAACATTTGCAAAATATATAGTCGGTTTATACATATAAACGTGTTTGCATAAACCAGTATATGCATACGTAAACCCACCGTGGATTTTACAAATACCATATCTGTAATATCTGTACTTTCAGGACCCTTTGGACACAAATGACCACATGAAAGATTTTCCATGAATATTCATTGATATTTTATATATACTGGGAAGGATGGGAAATAAGCTTGTTTGAGCTTTTGTTCTACACTAGTGTGAAGAGTTTCTGGAGATGGCATTATTGGTGTATCTGCTGGTTTGAAATTTAGGGGTAGACGCATAGATTTCCAGAACATTGTCAAACATGCCCTTTAAAATCTCTTTTCAAAGAGGGTGGGGGACATGATAATCCTCCCATTGGTGTATGGTTGAGTTGTTTTGCGTAAATAAA
Organism: Petaurus breviceps papuanus; assembly: GCF_028583685.1. Taxonomy (NCBI): domain Eukaryota; kingdom Metazoa; phylum Chordata; class Mammalia; order Diprotodontia; family Petauridae; genus Petaurus; species Petaurus breviceps. The sequence continues at coordinate 42,464,294 of NW_027185761.1, read as the reverse complement.
AAATGCAAGGTTAATTTCTAAATCACCTACTGGTTTGAGTGATGTGCCCTAAGTCTCCTATTCTTTTGTCTTATGGTATGCTTATTTAAAGTGCTGCTCATCCCTACAATGGTAATTTTACTTTTATTAAAAATGATGCCTGTTTTCTGAAATACTTCTCTAAAATCTGCATCAAAGAACGTAAGAGAAACAGCAACTTCTTTAAAGATAGGTCATCAAAATTTGAAAATCAAGATGATTTTGATGGAATATTTAGTAACTCAAGTTCTACTCTTTTCCCATGAAAGTAACATTTATCCAGTGTAATTTTATGATAAGAATATTTTTATAAAATCATTTGTTCTAATCTAAGCATTTATCATTATATGCAAAAGATTTCTTGATGAGAATATTATAGACGGTGCATGTTTTTTGACATTAGCATTTTATTTGGATGACTAATCTTGCAGATGTGAAATTTTAATGAATTATTCATGAAATCACTTTCCTCTGAATTTTCAGTTTGCTACTAATGCTAGTTATTAAACACTTTATTTTTTCTTTATAAAATTTGATAAAGAAAGTAAGTGTGTGTTTAATCGAGAGAACAGTGCTCCTTTCTCCAAGTTTTTCTAAGTGGACATTTTTACTTTGATCTTGGTGTGTCCAGCAAGTGTGGAGAAGTTGCTTCATGCCTTCTTTTCTTGAAAGCTGACTTTAATAATTAGGTAACTGAAGCAGCTGGTGATGGAGCCTAATGCAATTCAACTAATACATAACAGCAGGGCAGGGAGGGGAAAAAAAAAAGAAAAAAAAAAACTTAGTCTGTGGCAACTTGTACGACCAGTGTGAACAACCAGCATTTTTATTGCATTTGAGAATGCTATTATGTCAGTAATTAGTACTGACTACACAACATTTTTTTTATTGTCTGTATCAACAGACATGGAATGATGGAATTACAGTTGATGTAAGGAATGAGTTTCTTTTATGCCTTATCAAAAAAAAATCTCGTTACTGGCAGCACATACACACACAGCACCATGCTAACAGTCTGGACTGTACCATTTTCATCAAGGCTTATGGTAGCAGGTATTTCATAAACTATGGCAGGCCCATGAAATGCCACTGGAGCTGTCGATTTGATCCTTGAGATAAGAAAGCTAAAACTCTTTTCTAAACATCCCAAAAACTCGGTGTAAGTTATTAACTAAAAGGTACCAAAGAGATTTAAAACCATTCTATGCACAGTCTTTTGTGTTCTTAAGAAATGGGGCTCACCTGTAATCTGAAAACTACAAGAATTCTCAAGGCTTCCCCCCTCCCCCCCCTTAAAAAAGGTTTTTGTTGTTTTTTTTTGTTTTGTTTTTTTTTTGGATAAAATATCTAGTGATTTACACAGTAGTTGTAGATTGAAAATCTGAGGTATCCCATAGCAGTTCTGAGACAGAGCATTGGGAATTAGGTGAGAACCATCCTATGTCAGCATCAAAAGAGTGACAGCCAGTTTGGTAGTCACAATCATTCTACATAAGCCTTGATAGGTCATTTTTCTGCTAGTCAAATGCAGAAACCAAACAGGTTTCACATTTACAAACTCTGGGGGACAAGGAAGGCTGGACCCTCATTCCTGACAGCGTGTTTACCTGATACATGGTACTACTTTCATAATGTACGCTTTTCTTTGAGAAAAAAAACATGTAACAAATTGTCTTTACATCTTGGCACCTTGTAAAGTTTTTTTTATACAAAAGTTCAATATTTTGACACTCCCCATTAATAATCACTACTTCACTGATAAACTTTGAAAGTGTGACCCTGGACTTTCATCATGCAAAATATTTACTGCAGCAGGAGAAAACATTTTCAACAACATTTTTTTTTTTCCTTTTCAAATGTTAGGAACTCATTGAAGACAGCCGGAAATGTCAGTGGTAGAATAACACGAAGGGGAGAGGGCGGGGAAGTATCAAAAAAAACCCAGCTTAACACACACACACAAAAAAACACAACTGTACAAAATGCTTCAATCAATGATAACAGAAAAAAAAAAACACAAAACAAAATCTGTCAACTATGTTACAATTTAAAAGCCAAAAAAAAAAATTAGGGTCAGGGCTTTTCTCCCACATGTCAGGAAATGTCATCCAATATAATTAAAGCAAGGATAACTAAATGAAATACATGTGCAGCACACTCTGCAATCCCATTACATACAGTAGGTTTTTTTTTCCAAAGCTATTTTTAGTATAGTTAATATAAAGCAGTTGCACAAAAAAAAAAAAAAAAGAAAGGTGTTTTGACAAACAGGTGTATGCATTTATTCCTTTTTAGGAACAATATCTAAAAAAATGAACCTCCCTCCGCCCTCCCCCGAAAAAGACAAAAGCTCACACAGACACAGCGGGCTATATATGTACAACATAATAAACCCCACCCTAAAGAATCAACTGGGTACCCAAAGGGATACTGAATCAGAACTGTAAAAATCAGAATGAAGTTTGCTTGACGGAAAGAAAGCCTGAGATTGTTTTTTTTTTTTTCAGTTGGTTCTTCTGCGAGGCCATGACACCCGCAAGAGACATAAAATCTAATTTTTCTCTCTTTTTATTTTATTTTTTGCTACAGTCTTTAGACTAAGCATGCAAGACATACAAGGAAGTGCAACTGAGTGCAATGTATTTTTCTTTTACTCATTCCCTAAAGGTTTGAACTGAGGTATGCGAACTAACAGTTTCTCATGCTGTTCTCTTTACTCATGTCTAGCTACACATGCTGAGAATGAACTAATCTACCAGATTTTTATCCTCTTTTGAATACCGAACTAGCCAGCAACCCACTCAGGTTAGAAACACAGGGCCCACTTCTCATGATCCCATCGGGCTACTGCCCGCACATCAGGGTAAGTTTAAAATGACCACAGACTGCCCTTTGTATGGTGGGAAGCAGAGCGGATGGAGCTCCAAAGAGTAACTGCCAATCAAGTTTCTATTTCTTGTACCAAGCTTATGAGTGGACAGGAGTGTTATTTCTTTGTAGAAAATGGTGAACAAAACCTAACCAACAAAAATGGAGAAATTATGCCAAGATAAACCAAAATTTAAGATGTGATCAGAGCATAATCTTTTTTTTTTTAAGTGGCATACAATCTGTCAAACAAACATTTTTCCCCCTAGAAAATCTATTACATGTCCCAGTTCAATCATGGAAGCTTTTCTTGTTCTCTCTGAATTTTATTTAACTGTCTCCTTTATTGGATACACTAATTTTCTGCAACATACATTCACTTTTTTTTTGTCACGGGAGAGTTCTCCCCTTCTGTAGTTCCTTTAATACTGGTTCCCTACTTTGATCCTTGATAGCCCCCATAATTTTTTACAGTAGTGAGCTTCAGTCACTGTAGAGGTGCACAAAAAAAAAAGCAACAACTTTGGTTCCATTACCTACTTGGCCTTCTAAATTTATTATAGAATAAAGGAGCAGTTCTCTCTCAGGTTAGCAATAGCCCGTATCTTGTCATTTCCCACTAAATTCTTTCACCTCCTTTGATCAACAATAAGAGGATATTTGGCTTCATAAGATAAAGCATATAACAGAGAACATAATTTACCTTTGTGTAATATCTTTGGTAATTTTAGAAAAAAAGTACAAAGGAGAATATAAATTAAGCTCTGAAAGGCTTTCAAACTAAAATAAAAAATAAGCTACCATCCTACATAAATAAGTGACAACAGTGATTGCAGAATGAACGTGCTCAGGTGTTTCGTGACTGAGGGGCCTGATGGAGAATCCCAGCTTTCTCCCCACATTGTGCGTCATGAGCACTGCTGAGCTCCTAAAGGCAAGCTCCAGTCCTGAGACTGCCGCCATATCTCTCACTCTGAGTGTGTGATATGAGTTGGCATAGGAATATTGCAGAGCCAACAAAAACCGCAGTACAGAATTTGTACAATTGGAATCATTAACACTTTAACATTTCCTGGGCTCAGTTCTTCACAATTTCCATAACAAGTTCAATCTGAAATCGAATTTGCATTCAAGCAGATTAATGCCACCAAGCAGTCCTTAATGGATGGATGCCTAAATTAAGTTACAACACCACTACTTTCAGGAATGGTATTTTGTGAAGTTCATGACATTTTTCACCACTTTACAGACAAAGTAACCCATGTGGGTACCCTACACACATCCTTACGACTGCTTCAGAGAGCTGTTGGTCCATCCAAACTTGTGTCAAACAAGGGAACATCTGCCACTGCATTGTTATTTGTCTGTGTCCCCAGCGCCTAGCACAGTGCCTGACATATAGTAGGCTCCTGATAAATGCTTTTTGATTGACTGATACTAGCTGCTACTGAATTCCATTGGTGTTAATATCCTGGTGATGTTACATATGAGGTGGCATTTATTGACAATCACTGTGGCTGCCAAGAAAACAACCCTAAGACAAAATTCCCAAACACTGCTTTGTGGAATGAATCTGCGTTGCTTTCTACAGTGTTTCTCTGTCTGTCTCTCTGTCATTCATTCTCATTCTTGCAGGATTTCATCCTTTGCAGTTGGACAACCTTCATTGGGGTAGAGTGCAGCATTTGGGACCTTCTTGCAAAGACCAAAACGGAATGTTTTCTGAATTTAAAGAAAACATGGGTGCTATCTGAAGGAAATTGGAATGAATGACAGAAAACTACAAACAAGAAAATGACATTCAGCTTTGTATAATAAAAACACCTATTAACATTCATCACAGAGTACAGAAAACATTAAAGCCTCAATGAGGCCCTGGGCCCAAATTGAGGCCTGAGGTCAGAACTTAAAATGTATAGTAGAAGCCAAAAAAAAAAAAAAAGCAATACATTAAAAAGTTTGGGATAATTATTCTTTAACCCCACCCCCCAATACACACACAGAGGCCTTCCCCATCCCAAATGGAAGCAAAAAAAAAAAAATGGAGTAAAGGCAGTGATAATCAGCATGCAGTAAGTACTGTGCAAATATGTGGTCCATTGGAATCCTTAAAATCTGGGCAAAGGCTTGATCTGCAGTTTGGGTGAACATGCTCAGTCTGACGTCCTCAGTGTCTGTGATTGGCAGGACTGCAGTCCAAAGTCTGCTGCTAAATGTGAGTGAATCAGTTTAGCAAATTTACAACACTGATGTTGACTGTAAGAGAGGAAAATCCCAAGTACCAAACAAGTCCATCCAATGCACAGAGTACAAATTCCTTTTTTCAACAAAAAGTAGAAAAATCAAAAATACTCCCAAATGGGATACTTGATGGCACTAAGAGTTAACACATTTCAGAGTTGTCAAAATGGAGTGAAAATCCCCCAGACTGTACAATAATGGAGAGATTTCACAGCGGACTTTGACGGGTTTTGTTTGTTTGTTTTCCCAATCTTCATTTCTCAGGGTAAGGTTATCAGACATTCACTCCATGTCTTCATTTACAGGCTCATCTTCATAATCTCTGTCGTGATCAAAATCTGGACTGTGGTTTGCTGTTGTCACTAAGGAGAGTGGACCTTCATTCTCGTCTGGATCTAAAGGTTCCTCTTTGACATGCACAGGGTGCCTACGGGGGGAAAAAACATGACCAATGAGCAGTTTCCAATTGAATTAGGAGTGTTCCATGCCTAAGATTATTAGCATAAACGTGTCCTTCCAAAGAATATTAAACTTTTTACTTAGGAAACACATGAGTCATTCAGTCATTACTTGGTGCCCAAGAAAAAACTTCCCTGAAAGAACCCTTTTTCTTCTGGATTATCTCTTCACTCCTTTGGAGATTATGCTCTCAGTAGACACACTGGGCTGATTAATACAATCTTCAAATAAATAAGTGAAATAAACATCTGTACAACAAAATGTTGGTTTGTCAGACCACTGAGCTCCCAGAGTCTGGGCTAATCATTGCGAGCTATGCGCTCTGTTTCTCTAGTTAACATGCAGAACCTCTGAAACAACTCTCCAGAGGACGACCCCAAGTGAGGTTCTATCATTAATCAACTTCAAGCAAACACAGCAAAGAGACACCATGATACATGCTTGAAACTCCAAATTAATGCATATTTTTACAAACTGTCAATAAAGGAAGAAAAGCCCTGCCAGGAAACACAAACGTCGAGGAAAAGGCCCGCTCAACACAACAATATGATAAGAGAGCAGAGCCCTAACGAGAATAATAACACTGTCAGCTGTAAACAAGGCAAGACACGATCCCCAGCTTCACAGTGGGCACCAGCATGCTCTACGGAGATGAGATCTGCCAAATTTCTCATTATGGACTAGCCCAGGAATAACCCGCAGGGGAGTGTGGGGTGATCATACAAAACTGCTATGATAACAATTGAGAAATGTTGTTCGTAAATCATATTTACAACCAATCCTTTACAAATACAAATTACTTTTTTTGTTCTGGGGCTTTTGATATGTAAAATACCCATGTGAGTTACCATGGTCTCCTTGGTGGGGCTATCAATGGAAAAGGACGGGTTTTTATTGACGTTATCACATATTAGGACTAAGAAACAGTAATGGAGACCACTGGCTTATTAAATAATTGATGTTGGTACAAATGCTAAACAAAGGGGATAAACCATATTAAAAAACAAAGAGAATATAACTTTGGACCAGAGATTCTGAACCCTTTTTATGTGTCCTGGATTGCTTTGGCAGTCTGAGGAAGCCTCTGTGGATCTTCTCTCAGAAAAAAATGGTTTTAAATGCATAAAATAAAATACATAGGGTTACAAAGGAAATCAATCAAACTGATTACAGTTATTAAAATGTTTTTAAAAGCACAAATTCACAGATATGCCCCACCCTGATTCCAAAAAAGTCATCCAAACACGCCTTTGAGAATTCATGGAATCCAGGTTAAGAACCCCTGCCCTGAACTGTTCTGGAAGATAGAAACTTTCAAACTTTAAGAGGTTTTAACCTTATTGTAACTTGGATAAAGTTTGAGGAATGGTTCTTAGAAAAAAAGACTTTCTTTTCCTCTAAAGCAAGTTCATACTCTCATGAATAACTAAAAGAAAATTTTAAAATCTGAATAAAAATTTAGACAAAAATTTAATGGAGCTCCCTACTATGCTTTCAGGTATACCACATTCAGGTCAAGTCATCTGATCTCTCTGTGTTCATCTCATTATTTCCACTAACTCAGAGAACCAAGGACATAGTTTGCCCTGCTTTCCTCCATTATAAAGAGCGTAGAAGGTACAGTCTTTTTCCTCCTTTTGCCTTTTCAGTACATTAGACTTTTTGAAGCCTTTGACTTTACATGTAACAAGTTTTGAAAACGAGATGAGTTGAGTTGTGGCATTACAAAAAACATGGGAAAAATTAGTTTTGTTTTAGGATTATGGGGGTGGGGAGAGCATCCCCTAAAGCTGAATAGGTGCTAAGCTGCACTATTCGCTCCATAGCAATACAGAGAAGGATGGTATGCTTCTCTGGAAATACTTCATGACGTGCCATTCCCTGTGATCTCAGAAGCCCAACTCAAAAGGTGCATTTGCAGATGTGTGAAGCCAGGGAAGACACCTCCTCTTTACTTTGACGGATTTCAGTGCCATATAAATATGGAGAGACAATACATATTTATTGAATGAATGGATTCCCTCTATCTCTCTTGCCCTGAAATACTACAGTAGACTATTTTGATTTTTAACATGAAACCAAAATCAAAATTCATGACCGTGCTTGAGATATCACTAGATACCTTGGGGTGTTACAAAACTGGCCATGGGATATACTGCTTTAGATAATAAAAAGTGTGAGGCTGTAAAACATGGGAGATCATAGAGCTTCTCCCAGCAGATAAATCACATATCCCAAACTAGTTTAAAACCATGTTTCACCAAGAACCACCCATGACCCTGAAGGGAGGGGCTTCCCAGTCCACATTTCCCTTCTCCTCTTCTTTCTGAAAACAGAAAGACTGCTTCTAAAAGAGTTAATGACGAGCAACCTTGAGAAACCACAGCTCTCCCTTCTTCTGACATCTGAGTAATTCTTTTGTTTGTCCATTCTGGGAGAAGTGGTTTCTTTTCTTTTTTTTTTTCCTAAATAAAACTAACTTGTTTAAAGGAATTGTGTTCTGGTGGTGTACACAGCACGAAGCAGTTTGCTTTTAGAGCACATCAGGATGAAAGTGTTATGTCCTGAAGCTGTAATTAGATGACGCCTTTCTAGTGTTTTCAAAAGAGAAATAAAAGTAGTGGTATTTGAGTGTCAGAAAAACTGGGGAAAATGAAGATTTGGGTTGGAGCACTTGTTACATATTAGCTGGGTTGCCATGCTAACAAGGTCCTTTAAACCCGGTGATAAAGTTTAAGGCTTGATTTATTCCAATATCCTGGAACAGTTAAAAAACAATTTGCATCATAGCAGGGTAGTGCATATTGGAAGAGAATGAAAAAATGCCATTATAAAATGCACTTAATGGAAATAAGAGGTCACAAAGAGTAACTGTCTATGACACTGATAGTAGACAGAGGAAATCTGCTGTTGACATATAATTACATTTAGCAAACAGGGTAAACCTGGGAGACTTGAGCAACATGCTGTATGCATTTTCCCTTCTTTCAAAAGCATTCTGAGACCCCAGTTTCAATAGAAAATCAGAGATCACATTATTCCACAGTGTTAAACTCCAGGATCCCAAATATCACCTGGAAATTGGCCAGGTGAATATGAAATTCTTAAATAAATGGCCTCACTGTATGGAATGTATTTACTGAATTAGCCATATAAATTCTAAGTGTGCTTTCCAAAAATGCTGCTCACACATTATCATGCTACCTATCAGAGATCATTTGGATCATTTCCCAGGCTGTCCATCATCTGAGGTCACTCCATCAACTAATCACTGGGGACTTTTGTCTGGAAAAAATCATTGCTGCACAACTGAGAATAAACTATCCCAATATCTAAAACCAAATTCAGTGGGACATCAATGACAAAGATGAAAACGACATATATTCACATAAGCATTACAGAACCCAAGCTATTCGTCTCACTAACAGCAGAATCAACATTTTAAAATAGTTCTTCCCATCTTGATTAAAAATTACTATTGCCAGTTTAAAGCTCTTTTTGTTTTCTTTTGGATGGGGGAAGGCAGGGCACTTGGGGTTAAGTGACTTGCCTAAGGTCACACAGCTAGTAAGTGTTGAGTATCTGAGGCCGCATTTGAACTCAGGTCCTTCTGATTTCAGGGCTGGTGCTCTATTCACTGTGCCGCCTATCCACCCCTAAAGCTCTTTTGAAGAGAGTGGTACTGGTATAGCCTTACTGCTGGAATATCAAAATCTGTTGAGTGTCAGATTTCTCTCCCCACCTACCCCGAACATGGAGATGGGAAAAATAAAAGCAATAACAAGGCAAGATGGACATCATTCTATATCAATTCCGTTTGATTCCAATAACAACAGATTAAATCTCTTCCCACTTTTTCATTTCAGTCACTGACATGACCTTAAAACAAAATGCTGGAAAATTGTGGTCCAAGGTTTGCTCACTTGCTGAAAGTGTTGATAAGCAAATTATACCAAGTATTGAGAGTGTCACAAATATGAAAATGCCTCATTTCCTTAAAGTGTCAACTCCCCAAATGAACAGGAATCTTGAAACCTTTAGAACTCCAGTTTCCTTCTCAAGCATTCAAAGGATCACTCTTTTCCTGATATTTTTGGGGGAGGGACGTTTATTTACTACTACACAAACTCACTTCTTTCACCCCCAAAATATGGCACACACCCACAGGGGCATACGCCCTTCCTCCCTTACCCTTTCCTATTATACAGAGCAGCCCGGTTGCCATTCACAGTTAGCATGGACAGCAAGCTCCCATTATTTCATTCAGTTATATATGCACTCATTATACTGCCGTCTGCTGCTATAATGCTCCTATTAATTTTCCTTTTGATATTTTAAGAGCAATCTATAAATCATGTAGACTTTCCTATGTGCCATCATTAATGCCTGGAAATTATGTTGTATTTGGAATGTTACTTTAAGCTTATCATACAACTTAGTAAACAAGTATATTTTTCCTCCTCCTCATACTACTCATTCTCCTTCCTCTCCCCTTTAATCTACCCAAGGCCCACATTTTGAGATGTTGGAAAGTTGGGCAAATCAAAAATATTTTCATAAAAATGCATGAAAGTAATAGTAATAATGATAAAGATGATGATAATGCACTAATGATGTCCTAGACTTGAAAGAAGAGAATTAATTTTATTTCTTTTTGCAGTCATAGAATGAGATAAAGTGACTGGCTTTATATGGAAGGTGTTCAGTGACCCCTTTTTATCCTCAAATTTATGAAAACATTTCCAGAAACTCTAACATGTCCCAACACCAAATTCAAAGGGAATTTCAGGAAAGGAATTCTTCCCTTCCCCACCTCTGACAGAAAATGGAATCATTGTCCAAAGGTTCCTGGGGCATCAGTGTCAAGGATGTAACCGCCATGTTTTTCTATACTTACATTGCTTGCATAGGGGAACGGCCCGGGCTGCTGTCACTCTCATTGCTGTTTGTGTGCTCCATTGCACCATTCAGTTCTTCCCTCATAGCACTGGCTAAATTGCCCAGAGTGGGATTTCCCATGGAAGCAGTAGTGTAGAGAGGTATACTATTCTCAGCCATCGAAGCCTGCCAATAACACGGAAAGAGTGTATGAAGAAATAAGACTTAGAAAGCTCCACACATGATAAATAGGTGGGGTGTATTATAGGCTCATTTACTAAATCATGATGAGCTCATTTTCATAGGCGCTGCTTCCTGGCAAACAGAGTTTCTAGTGGATTTAGAGTCAGAGCAATCATATAATTTGCTTAAAAACAAAATAAACTCAAGAACTCTAAATGCTAAGATATCCTTCAAGCTTCAAGTCTTAAGAAATCCCTATCACTGTATACATTAACCCCAAGAAGCAGGAGAGCAAGTGTCTTTCTCCAGATATTAGCAAATGTGGGGAGGGCTTGAGGAAGGAAGCCCCCCTTTCCCAAATGGGATTTAACCCGGATTCTGAGAAGGGACAACCGAATATGAGGTTTCTGTCTGGTGCTTTCTTTTCAAGAAGAATTGAATATTTACAGATCACAGTGAAATATAATGCAATTTTCATTTCCTTATCCATCTTTATAATACCACTATTGGATATTATAGATTTGATAGGATTATTCTGACTGCACAGCTCCACCTTATGAGAACTTCCATAAACATTTACCCTATAGAAAGGAAGCAGATTATAAAATATGAATCATATATATGTGTGTATATATATTTCCCCTGCCTAATGATTTTTAAAAAAATGTATGTATAACTGTTATAGGTGAATTTGTGATGGTGACATAAACTATTTTCTGTCCTCTAAAAAAGGGGGTGCAGGTTAAATATCTTTTCTACCCTAGATGTTTTTAAGTATATGACTTTTTAAATGTTTAAGTAGAGAAAGAGATCCAGAATCATGAGGCAACTCTGGAGAGCAAGGAAAGGAGTAGTGAAAAATGAGGAAAAAAGTCCTGAACTGTAGCCCTTTGATGTGCTGTATTTTCTTGCTGGCTACCTATCCCATTTTTATACTCGTCCTACAATTTGGGGAGTGGGGCACCACACCGGTTGAAATCATTGAGTGAGCTACTGTACCTGAGTATTTTGTTTTGCTACAGTGCCCCAGTGAACTTTTCCATAGAGGATAAGCTTAGCAACCCAAGTCAGAGATCAGAAATGATCAAAAGCATCTTGCTGATCCTACAATAGGCCTGATTTTCCATCCTGTGTGAACGAGGCTCCAAGAGAGGCCCAGAGAGTTGGGTAAATCCTGATACCAAAGAAAAGAAGAGCTCTTCTTTGTACATAGGAGGTAGGGGTGGGGAGAGGGAGGCCCTAGGCAGCAAGATTCTAAGTTGTGTAGCTGAGCAGCAAGGAGAATGCCTAGTAGAATGATCCCAGCCTCACACGTGGTATAAACCCCCAATCCATAAACGACTTCCCACTACATGCCACGTATTGGGGGGGCTAAGCTAACTCACCTACACAGCTGTGGCTGATGGACTAGTGCCAAGGCCAGTGTCTTTGAGAGCCTTAGATTCTTCCTCTCCACATTTGAATTTATATAGCTGCCTTTTTTAAAAAAAAGAAATCAGAGGGTTATTTCCTCTGTTCTTGTTTCCAAATGTGGTGAACTCATTTTGATGAACAGCAACTTTGAGCATTCCCTACTTTCCTACAGTTTGTGAAATAATTTAAGTCAAGTACTTTTTCCACACAGATCTCTTGTAATTGCAATAAAGCATTTTTTTTTGGCAGAGCAAGGAGAAAAAGCAATTGCCAGAATTATTTTTTTTTTTTTGCAAACTGCAGCTGGGCAAGAGCCCTCTGAGCTGCCTTCACTGAAACCCAATGGTCACGCCTCAGCAAATAATGGGCAGTTCTTTGGGGATGATTACTCCAACTTCTCTGAAGTGGGAATGTCACAAGATCGGGTTTCTCTCCTGATCTTTTCATTACTTCATGGTTTCAACCTGGGTAGAAATGACAGAGCCCCCATCTTAGGATGGTGGTATTGTGAATTCAGTCCAAAAAGCAAAAAGGCATCAACATCAGGAATTTTGGGGGTTTAGGGGGGAGGCTAATTACAAATCCCTTTGGCACTTTAGAACATTGTAGCAGGAGGGATAAGATAAATGCTAATTTGCTTTCTGTCTTCAGAGACTAGTCTCTAAGCTACCCCAGTGTTGGATGGGGCAACTGCTTACTTTCCTTGTTTGCCTTAATCATTCCTTGCTCTACAAAGGAAGTTTCTAATATTACCTTTGTAAAAGGAGCTCAGGAGAGGAAGAATAGCCAAGACTGGGAAAACCAGGATAAACATATAAGTATATAGATCTCTGAATCAAGAATGCCCTACCGCTATGCGCTCATACCATGGCACACAGAATGGAAAAGAAGCCTACAAATGGAGGAACAGAGAAAGAAATGAAGGGAAGAGCTAACACTGCTCTTTTGGAACACATGAGAACTTTGTCATTAGGGGATAAGCTGCGTGACCCAGGCTAAAGGTAAAGATAACCTGACCAACAGTCCCAAATTCAACACTTTAACTGAATGGCTTACGGTACAGTTCCTTAGTTGGAATATTAGTATAGACACAGATGGCTAATATTTTTTTCTAATAGGGGTCCCCCCCAAAGGCTATAAAGTCACCTCAGGGTTTGCATGTCTGCCAAAAAACTGAAATGCTTAGATAATGGTTCAGAAGCACTTGAAATATTCCCCATCCATGTCAGTAAAACATTTTGTGATCCTCTGGAAAAAGGAACTCTATAAATGCAAAGCATTACTGTTACCCTTAGTTACTATCACGATTCCTAGGCTTAATGAGTCCCATGCTTTATTTCTGTAGTAGATCATGTGGTCCCACTTTATATGGCGTGTATCATGCCATGCTGAATGCCACATTATGTTTCTTAAGACTTTTTAGACTTTCATTTTTGTTTTCTGGAAAAGGGATTATGCCATTTAAAAAAAAATTTTGCTTCTCTTTGGAAATGGATGACAATGGAAGAATCACTGTGGGTATGACCACATTGCTTAGCTCCTTCACTTAATTAACCCAGCAGAGAGGGGTCTTAGGATATTGTCTATCCACAAGGATCCAAAATCGCAGAGGAGAAAAAAATCCACAAATCTAATTGATCAGAATTAATTCATTCATCTAGACCTATTGTGGGCAAAAGAGAGAGAATCTACTCTCCTGGAAAATCTGAAGATAGTTTTGGGGTTATCAAAGAAAACAGGAATGGATAAAGATGATGACATCACCACATGTTTCAGAAATAAAACATGAACGGTTCTGTAATGAGAAGCATACTAATTGAAATTAGTCACATAGTTAACAGAATCCAGTGGAATGCAGGATCATTTCATTTTTGCCTTTCAGCTTCATGAATGTAAAATGTGCCTGTAATCTTAATACTATTCCAGAGACAGAGCAGCCTTTAAATTCACACTTCATACGACTCCAGGGAAAATAAGTTACTAATGAATGGTATTTACAGTGGCTGCCTTTACACATGCTATCACATTTGCTTTTCTGAAGTTACTGTGTCAACTAAAATAATTAAAAGAAATGCAGAAAGTCATTTCTCCGATTAATTTGTTTCCTGCTTGGGGAAAAAAAATGAAATTGCTTAAATGATAAGTCTGATCAATTTCCTTCCCAAATTTAATTGTGCACAATATACTTAATCCTTTATTGAGAGTTTATCCAGAATAGAGTGATGTGTAGAACCTGTCCCTTACAGAGAGAGCTGAGGGGGCACTGTGCAAATCACTAACCACTTAATGCAAACAAATATCAGGAAAAAGCATTTTCAATTTTTAAAAACTATTCTTTAAAAGTTTTGAAAACTCATTAGTGCTAATCTGCCAAGTCAAATGTGGTTTAAAAAAAAAAAAGAAGCCAAACACCGACACACCCCAGCTCCTCAGGAGTAGCCTGGTCATGGATGAGAAATTTCTTAGGATCTAGATAACTCTTTAGGTAATTTAATCAAAAGTTACACGAGATTTTGAGAAGGTTTGGGAATAACCTGCTTACCCTCTGCAAATGTTTCACTCCCTCCCACCCTAACATAGGCTCAAACACATTAGAATGAGGATACAATGGAAAGAATGCCCAACCACTAACCTTCCCTGGTACCTGAGAGAGAACCAAACTTCTGCCTGCCTAATATTGACTCGTCCTCCCTTTCTGAAATGTAGGTTATGTAATGTGCTCTGAATCCATAGGCAACATCAAATTCTATGGGCATGTTACATAATCTTGCCTGTTTTGCACAAAATCCAAAGACGTTTTCTCCGACATCTCTATGGTTTAAACAAAAACATCTGTATCATCAGTTCACTGTTAGAGAGTGAACTAAACACTGATTTCAGAACAAAAGAAAAACACGCTAAAATAGACTTTAAAAGAAAAAAGATATGCTTTCTCTTTAAAGCCGGGAACAATAGAAGGTCATGTGACATAGTATCCTATCATTCAGCACATTAATAGCTGTGCTAGAGTAATTACACTTGTGGTATTTTTGCCTCAAGTGAAATTCTGAAATAAGAGGATGGAAATTATGATACTGCTGATAAATATTAATAAGTGAACTTTTAATTTTTTTGCCACAATATTCAAAATGCTAAGCATCCGCCTAATGCTGAAGCAGCCTGATATGTGTTTGCCTCCAGGGACTATGATGCTTTGTGCACTTAAGAAAAAAGTTTAACGGAATTAAAATTTAATATCTAATTAGAGCAAGGCTAATATATTTTGAAATGAGTGGGGAAGACACATGCCTCTGTTGCATCTTTGGTACGGTCATTAATCTTACCTGTAAAGCAGCATTGAGAGGTGTACAGTAGGCGTGGCTGCTCTGTATATTTTTAATAAGAGAAGGGTTACTGCATAAGAAAAAGATAAAAACGCAAAGTTAAATACAATCAACTCTCGATTTACCCTCTAAGTCCTGTTTTCAAGTCTGTTGGTTTTCCTTCCAAATCAGAAACATATATATATTTGGTAGGTTCTCCCAGAAAAAAAAATAAAAAAATAAAAAAACAAAACTATTATATTTCGGTTACATTTGGTCATATGAATTTAAAAACCTAGAAACTGGGCATTTGTGATTTTAAGGCTCACCTGCTTGAAAGCCTTGCTAAGCATTATGAAGTAGTACTAGTCTTGGCTGTCCACTGGAGAAAGGAATTTCTATCACAAACAAGAAATCTTGCAGGACATCCTTCCATCCCAAAGCTCTATCAAAACCAAAGGTCTGATGGGAAAAAAAAGAAAGCTCCAGCCGATGTAGGGCAGTAAGTATGTTGCCATGAGCTAGTTAATGACACCAACAAGCAAGGCTGATGGAGCAAGTGCTTGGACACTTAATAAAGCCAGACTGTATGGAACCCACTGGTTGGGAAACAGTAGAATAGTCCTTGGCTGTGACCTCTGGGGTATCGCTTAATTATTAACAGGAGAGAGGAAGGGGGATATTTCTGGGGATGTCAGAAGGTTGCATTTTGTGCCAAACTTTGGTACTAGGTCCAAACCTGGGAAGAAGATTGTAATACAGCATAGTATAATAAGGTATAACATAGCATAGTATAATACAATATAAGAATTTATATATAAAATATATCCTACTGAAGGAACTCCCTTTACTAAAGCAGATATGGTACTGTTCTGAAACTTGAGGGTCTCACAGAAGGATATCTAGGACTGCCTTTTTTTAATTAATGGACCAGGTCAAGATAGTATTTAAACCTCAATGGTGGCCTAATAAGAGTCGAAATATTAAATCTGCAAACAAGAGACACAATGCGGAGTTTCTGCTTCCAATAGGAAGACTGCTTACTTTTGGTGATCTTTCCATGTAGGCACTTAAGAAGTGTTTGCGAATTAAATTGTATCTTTAAGATGTTTAGAAGTTAATAATTATTTCTAATGCTTAGAGCATCTTAATCATTCATTTCATTACACTTATATTGTTATGCTGAATGAACACTAAGAAGAGATTAACCTGAGTCTCATTAAATGCAAATTCCCAACCTAAGTAAAAGTTGACTTTCCACTTGGAACCATATATCTCAATTACAGGGTCACTACGTGCTGTTCAATTAGAGGGTCACAATAAGTTGCTGAATCCTGCTACGACCAACATTTGCATTAAAGATGTCAAAAAAGCATTATTCAAGGCTCTGGTATTGAGAGAAACAAAGAAATACATGTACGATCACACAACTTAGTTCCATTGTAAGAAAGTGTGGCATCACTATTGGTGAAATGCAAAACTACATGAGATGAATCAACCATGCAAAGCAAAGCAACAGCAGAAAAAAAAATAAAAGCAAGTAAAAAGTCTTACTGTGCAACAAGCTCGTCAAAGTTTTCATCAGGGCAGTATTTTCGAGGACGGCCTCGTTGAATATGGCGGCCACGTTTAAACTCTTCATCATCAACAGTCCAAAAGGACCCAAACTCATCCTCTACTCTGATAAAGCACTTATGCAGGGAGAGGTTGGTGCGAATGGCACCCTGGCACAAGAGCAGCAGCAAGGGAGATGAAGTGGAAACAAAGGGACGCGGGATTGGGGGTAGAACAGACATCAAATACAAGGAAAAGGAAAAAGAAAATAAAATGCGATAAGCATAAGCAAATGGTTTGTGAGGGTTAATATGCATTGCCGCCTACAAGCTACTAGCATGTGATGCAACGGACACCAAGCAAGCAGGGTCAGGGAGACTGGTGGGCATACAAACAGTAGTGATGAAATGCTTTTTTGTTCCCTTAACTGAAACAACGTGAAACCGCCTTCTTCGTCTAATGCCGTCTAGCAGCCAAAAGCCTCTACGTGAAACTGTAAGCATGATCCAAGCTAGGCTAAGAAGTTCAAACATGGTGGACATACCCACTGATCTTTTGTGGCCTTCGTTTTTGGAACTCTACTTCATCCACTGTCCATACTGCCCCTTTAACGTTTTCTACTCGCACAAAACACTTGTGGAGACTAAGATTATGGCGTACTGCATTCTGCAGCAGGTATAAAAGAGAAAAAATCCAGAATTTTCTATAAGAAAAGGCTTGTCATTGTCCAAAAACAGCAGTAAATTCAGCCTAACAGTCTGCATTCGTAAAATCATCCCATCATCCGCCGCCCCCGTGACCACTGCTACGTGGTTACAACTTTCTTTTCCAAAGGTGAAAATCAAATCTCAGGACCAAAATTAGGAATTAGTGCTTTTGAAATGACCAGTGACTAGACTGAAATTATAACGAGTAAGCTTTTTTGTGTGTGTGCACACCAACCAACAGCAGGTTTCACATTACAAAACATAACAGCACTGTTAATGTGTCTTCAAAGTAGAAAATGTTCAAACCATGAAATCCTCTCCTAGAAAAAAAAAGCATTTTTTTGTTTTTTTAACAAAACAGAGAAAGAAAAATTCTGAGTTAACAATATCAGATACTTATTGAGGGTTTTGGCTTTAGAAACTTTTATTAGTCTTACATTGATTAAGTATCTTCCTAAATTTTACTTGAGGAATCAAAGGCTATCTCCACATGTTGCTGAGGGGATACCGTTCACTTTAAATGGCATTTGCCGCTACTGCCCCCACACCTCCAACTCCTGCTTCACCCCATGGACCAGCATCCATCATTAAGCCATGTCTTCCCTTAATATACAGAAACAAAAGTTGGCCCTCACTGCTGGCAAGTGACTTACTGAACTGAGTGAGAGCCAAAAGAACACATGGGAAGGGCTCTTGGTGGCAAAATGCTGAGATCCCTGCAGCTGATTGCTGTTACAGACACATGTTTCTTCCTTATGGTTGAAAGTGCCCTTCTGCTGGTCATTCCTAAGCTAAGATGCTCACACTCTGTTATTTAAAAGTACTTTAAAGCAAAGGTCTAAACCACTCACTCTTCTATATTTCTTTGGATTCAGGATGATGGATAATGCTTATCGTCTATCTTGAGAGGTTTCTTAATTTTATTTGGCTTAAAACTCCCCTTCCCTGCAAAACCTTTAAACTGAATAATACTCTTACTTTTTTTTTTTTTAGCACTTTATAGTTTTCAAAGCACCTTCATTGACTTCAGCCTCCCTTGAGCCACACAATCCTGGGAGATAGCAGACAAGAGAGAAATCATTATCCTTAATTCACAAGTGAAGAAACTGAGGCCAAGGGACATGGCTTGAAAGTAGAAGAGTCAGAATTCTTTTTGTTCAGTTGGTGAGCTATTCAGAACTGGCATAGTCATGGTACATGGGTATATCACCAATCTGCAAGCTCCAAGACTGAAACTTTCCAATCTCGATGGAAAATGGTGGTGGCTCATGGGAGGTGGGCTTAGAAGTTCTATTTTGCTTTTTAAATTTTACTGGGCTTACAAATTCACTGCTGTTGGGTCTCTGGGTAAGGAATTCTTTCTAGAAATACACACTGAAATCTGCTAGGCAATATAGGGTTTTAAAGTTCTGTAAGACTGATTTTTTTTAGCCAAATCCCTCAGAATTTCATGATAAAAAAAAGAGTCCTATACCATTCAAAGTCATCTCCTTTGGAGGCTATATAGTCCAACGAGGCTGCTTTTCATTTCTTAAAACATTTCTCAATCACCTCTTTGGGAGTTTCCTTCAGAGCCTTGTTGCACATTCTTATGCCTACCATCAATATGGGCAACTGCTCTTTAAGAGTAAATCTGATGTTTTTTAATTGATAAAAGTCATTTAGAATCAAACTAAGATTGGAGGGAATTGTGTTGGATCACACCAACTGGATGATCCCTCATCAAGTAAGTCCAGGGAGGGGTTGGACTGGAAGGTCCCTGTGGATGAACTGAACTCTGCTGTCATGGACCCACCCTGCCTCCAATGTAAATGAAAAACTAGAAAGGGATATTTTATTTTTCTGTTCATGTGGCTCAGACACAGGCTCTGAAGGCAATTTCCAAAAAAGTGCTTGACAGAAACATATCATATAAGATACCACCTCTGTGCAAGGTAAAGTATCAAACAAGTTAAAAAGAAAATTCCCAGCAAATCTAGGCATAGATTATACATGGAAAGAATGAACAGTAACATGAATAATTATTGAATAAAGCAGTGAAGTGGTTCAGTGAATTAGAATCCTGGACTCAGAGTCAGGAAGTTGTCGCTCAGTTGTTTTCAGTCACATCTGACTTTTCATGATCCCACTTGGAAGTTTTCTTGACAGAGATATTGGAGTGGGTTGCCATTGCCTTCTCCAGCTCATTTTATAGATGAGGAAAATGAGACAAATAAGGTAAAGTGACTTGCTCAGGGTCACACAGCTAGTACACGTCTGAGACCAGATCTGAAATCAGGAAGATGAGTCTTCTGATTCTAGACCCAGCACTCTATCCAGCAAAGCACCTTGCAGGAAGACTTGAGATCAAATTTGACCTCAGATGTGTGACCCTGGGCAAGTCACTTAATATCTTTCTCCCCCAATCCCCTCAGCTGTAAAATGGTAATAATAGTTCCCAATTCCCAGGAATGTTGTGAAGATAAAATGAGATATTTGTTAAGCGCCTCAAAATGTTATCTAAATATTAACTATATTTAATTCCCAATCGTTATCTGACATTTTCATGCAATTAACTGGGGTGAAAAAACGTAGAGTACAAACTGATAAAGAGAAAATTTCTCTGGAAAAACACACTGCGGTTGCTTTGTCTTCATCTTATGACTATGTATATAAATTTGAAAAGGAAAAATAGAAATGTGTATGTGTACATATTGCTAAATAACTGAAAGGAACATTTTTTAAAAAAGATAATAGATACTGAAATACTGACTCCTCTCAAGCATAAACTTAACTTGCCATCTAACTCAGTATCTAAGATGGATGATAATGTAAATAAAGAAATGTGGGTACAATTAAAGATACATATATTGGGCATCCAATCACTTCAACTATGATCGTCACTATTTAATGACACTTAAACCTGCAATTTATGCATGTGAGAAAGTTATGTTTGAAACCCTACGTCTAAAAACTATGTCAATTTCTCGGAGTTTTTGTCACTTCAAATAAAGGTAAGCTATTTTCATTCTGGTTTAGGCTTGATGGTTCCTTAAATGTTGACCAGGATGGTAATTGGATCCAAATTCTAAATTGAGTTCAGGGTTGTTCATAGGTATCTTTACCTCCAATACCAAATTTCCCTCTTGCTGATTCACTAGGAGCTCTATTTATTTAATCTGCATAGCCTAGGTGACAGTGTTCTGTTAATCCTATTCACGGTAAGGGTAATATAATTTTAAAAATGAATTTCAAAAATATTTTAACACAAAATAATATCTCTCCCATCACAGTTATCATTAGAAAACAACGATGGGATTATTTTGTGTATTTTGGATAAAATAAATAATACTTATCTCCCCTTTTTGGCAAAAGCAATTTTTAGATCTCGTCGTCACTTAAAAACAACAACAAAATCCAGCATCTAAAGCTCCTGATTACACACATGATGACTGCTTCAGCCTCATCTGAAAGAGAGCTCTTTGATTTCCAGGAACTGGCTCAGAAAAAAAAAAAGAAAGATAAACTTAGGGGAGTCTGCTGGAACTTTGCTGGTCCATGACCTGAGACCACCTTGCAACGGAATCACACTAGGCACTTGAAATGGTGTGTCCAAGATGAACTTGCTTTATCCTAAGGTGAATCATTTAAACTCCTAGAATCGTGGAGTTGAATGAAAGATTATTGCAAAGGATTATTGCAAAGGGTTAGGATTACTGCAAAGAGGTTCAAGTATTTTTTTTCCTATTCATAAGGAAAAGACTTTTGTTTGGGGCATGAGTGGTAACTATGTCTGAAGCCACTTCACACTGTGAAAAACAAGTTCATCACACTCCAAAAAAGCAAAAAAATCCCCCAAATAACAACAACAAAACACCAGTCTATTGAAAAATAAATAGCCTAGCTTATATCATTTTGGCTTTTCCCTTCCCATGGGTTAGTTTTGATCCAACCTAATTATAAACCAGAGAGTTGTGACAAGATGGTAGAATATTTTTTCCAGGTATCAATTGGTTGAGAAACAAATTATCCATCTCCACTAATGACGGTTGTGGGTGAAGGACTAGAAGAATGAAAGCTTTGTGTAAGTAACAAGACAAGCCCAATATAACATTCTATCCCTTTATCCTACATATTCCAGCTGGAAAGATAGAATTTCACTGCTGAGAGTAACAACCACAGATGAACTGGTATAATCATGGGAGAGAAAGCCAATAATGAGAGGCTTCAATTAGTGCTTTTCAAAGACGGAAGAAGTTTCCTGCCAAATCTCCAATCATTCCTGTGGATGAGATCGTTTTTGTGTGTCAAAACAAGCCATATAGATTTAATGCCCTCGTGGTGTTACAACCGTATCATGTCATCTGCTGGCACTGTCTATTTTAGACATGGCAGAAACCAAAGACAAGAGGAAGGTGTAGGAAAAGGCTTACCTTCCACGTTGCTGCGTTGCGCCTGAAGTAAGCAAACATTCGTGTGAACCAGTTATAGATTTCATTTAGGGTTAGTTGCTTTTCTGGAGATTCAAGAATAGCCTACGACATGAATAATAATGGAAGGGAATTTATGACCATTTCATCACAATCACCATCATACCTTTCTTTGAAAATACTAAACCATTGTGATTTGGAGCAAAAATCCTAAGAAGACTTTCACAAAACGATCTAAGATTAATGGTTGTATTTAACAGTTCAATAGCAAAATTCAAAATGGAATTATCTAATTGTTTTGAGTTTTTATTTCTGTTTCCTTACAGAAATATTAATTTATTAGTCATTCATAAAGCAGAATCAAAGAGAAATGCAAAACATTTCACTAGCTGATTAAAGCTCAGTAATTATTTAGAGCTGAGATTAATTCTAGGGATCAGAGATTACTGTAGCTTGTGATAATTGACTTGCCATCTTTAAACAGGCTCATTTTCACTGTTGTGTGAAATGAATTTCCTAATAATCACATCGTATTGTAATACTTAATCAAAAGCAATTATGTTATATATTGCAGTTTTAAAAAACCTTATAGAAAAGGTTTGAGCATGCCTGCATACTAAACGGTTTTAAATCTATTTCATCAATATAAGATGTACAGAGACATGTGTGCTTTTTTCGGTTCTCTTTTAGGGGAATTTACTTACCTGCCTAATTAAAGATGCATATGTAAAGGGTGGTCTAACTTCTGCGTTCTTATAAAATTCTTGGTTCTGCGCAATATCTGCTAAATAAGAATCATGGTCCTGTTAATTTTCACTTCCACAAAAATCCAAATGCTAGTATGTAGGCATCTAAAAGCTAAGTGAAGAGGAGGAGTAAAGCAGTTACCTGAAGAAATGGGCACATTGTATTTGTCCGAGTACCGCCTTCTGATGGGTCCCACATTGTGCATGCTGGTGGTAGTGATGACAGAAGGTCCTTGGGTGACAGGAGTGATGGGTGTTGTAGGGGTAGTAGGGGTATGAGGTAAGCTCTGTGGAGAAGCCTCTGATGCTGTTTTGGAGAGTGTTACACTTGATACCAGATTCAACTAGGAAGAAAAACAAGAAAGTCTGTTTTGAAAAAAACTCACTGAAAGCTACGCAAGGATAAGGCACATCTAGGTTTATTACTGTGAAAACATCAGCAGAACAGGAAACTGTCAATGGAGACTCAATGAGAATTTCCACTGAAAGAGACAATTTATCTGTGGTGGTTTATCTTTGATTGGCAAAAATGGTACTTGTTTTCTTAGTGTTGGGCACATTCTAGTGCAAAGATAGAGGGATGTCTGGAAAATGGATCAGTTGTTTTTACCTGTATCTCAAAGAATGACTGAACACTTGACAGAGGAAGAACTCGGCATCTTCATTCCCCTTTAAAACAAGCCTAACAATACTCTTGAAATTAAACTGTACTAAAATCCACTGACTATAAAATGAAAATCTATAATAAAATAACTGCTGAGAGAATTCTGAACACAAGCTTTTCTTTAAAACTAATGACATTTTCACAAAATTATTTTTTCATGATTTCAATAAATGACTATATAAATACCCAGAAATTATTATTTACTATGTATGCTAATTAACATTACAATGACATTCATAGACGTGGGTGTGTCTTCAGATTTTCAATTTGTTGAGTTGACTAATTTAGCAAACATTTATTAAGCACTTTCTTTGTGTCAGACACAGCTACTGGGTGGGAGATAAAGACAAAAATGAAAGAGAATCCTTGCCCTCAAGGAATTTACATTCTACTGGGTAGACACAACATGATCAAAGATAAGCAAATACCAAGAGGATTTAAAAATAGAAAGTAATTTCAAGAGGGAGAACAGCTGGGAAGGAAGGGGCATTATGAAAGGCCTTGTTTAGGCAATGGGACCTGTGCTTGCACTGAAGGAAGCTGCAGATTCTATAAAGAAAATAAATGGCATGGATGGACATTTGTTTTTATCTTTGGAGTTGCAGTGCTTAGCAGAAGGTCTGCATAGTAGGTGCTTAACTGAATGGAGGTAAAAGGAAGGAGGAAATGCCTTTCGGGCATACATGACAGAATATATGAAGCTCTGGGGCAGTCAGAAGGGCAGGTTAGCTGAAGCACTGAACCCAGGATGGGGAAAATAGGAAATAAGAGTGGGAAGGTGGGTAAGAGGTGTCCAGAGAGCTTTAAATGGCAACATAAGGACAGGTGGATCAGGTTAAAAAAAGCAAAATATTGTATTACAAATGTTCCAAAGAGGCCATCAGCTATTTGGATTTTGCTACATCAAAATAAGTTGGCCACTATTCTGTATGAAATTCTCTAATAAGTATTTGCCGTGATTCCATGGATGGTTCTGAGCACACATATGTGCATGTGTGAGAGATGGGGAAGAGAGATGATGACTTTCAGCTTGGCTGTTGTAAAAAATAAAAATAACACCTATTTTAATATATTTATTATAATAGTAAGCATATATGTTTTGATGCCTGGATACACACAACTAAAAAATAAACAAAAAATCCTAGATGTTTCACTAATTTTGCTTTAACATTTCCAAGACTCTCAATTATAGATGGACTAAGATCTGCATTGGTAGAAGTTCCATACCACTACTGTGATGAAATAATTTCTTTGCTATGCTGTTGGTGAAATAATTTTAAAATAGTTTCAAGACTCTTTATAATAAACATCATTGAAAGAAAGGATTTATTTAACTGTCTCCACATTTCTATTATCATGTCATTTATTGGAGGGCTTTTTGGGGTAGAGTATCTTATTGATATGTGATTAAGATATATGCAAATGGATAAATATATCTAAAAGAGTCAATCTCTACATCATAAAAAGAATCTTAATATATTTGCATATTAGAGATTGTAAACAGTTATTTTGTTTCTAATGACATTATTGAAATAATTAAAACAAAAAAATTTCTATACATTCTATTTAGAATTCCGTCATAGTTGAGTGTTTTATGTACTTTTTCTATTTCTATTTTCTATTTTTAAGGGAAATTCAGAAAGATTCAGGAAATATTAAATTTTTTTTTTGCTTTTTGGAGGGGGGAAGGTAGGGCAGTTGGGGTTAAGTGTCTTGCCCAAGGTCACATGGCTAGTTATTGTGTTCAGTGTGTGAGGCTGGATTTGAACTCAGGTCCTCCTGACTCCAGGGCCAGTGCTCTATTCACTGTGCCACCTAGATGCCCCTGGAGATATTAATTTTTAAGATGAAATACAATGGAAAAGAAAAAAAAAACCTAGGGATTGGTTCTGGAAAACAATTTTGGAATTTTCTAAGAAAAGTTACTGAATTGCTTATATCTTACTCAACTGATTTTAAGCCCTAAGGAATTTAGTGAGAGCAATAAAATTTACCATTCCCCCCCCACAAAAAAAAAATCATGGTAGTAATATCTGTAACAATTGAGGAAGGGCTTAGCCAAACTGTGGCACACAGTTGTACAACAAGGAAGCTTGAATACAAGTTAATTCAGAGAAATAAGGTAAATCTTGTCTGAACTGATGCAGAGTGATGGAAGCAGAGTTAAAAGAATGATATCACAAGAGCTTCAATAAAGACTGACTTAGAGGCAACAAAACTCAACCTCACTGTTATTACTAAAAGATTCAAGATAAGGGACTTAATGGTAAAATAAAAGTGGAAATTAACATGGTTGCAATTACCCCCACCAAGCAGTCCTACATAATGGTTTGCAGTGGATATACATGCTTTTCCAGGGGGTTGTCTGCTAGCTGTTGGAAAGCTTCTTATATCACAACCTATCAATTAAAATATTTAGGGGCTGCATATTTTAATGCATTACTCGCTTTTGCATTCTCCACATGTAGAATACTAGCTGTTTACCAAACGCCACATTTCATCTCCCAGCTCAGTTTAATTATACTAAGTCTTCTTGCTCCCTCCACTCCTAGTCTATATCCCAGCCACCCCTCCTTATTTCTGCTTCTCAGAAACTCTCTTTATCTCAGTCACTTCTTTGGGGAAATCTTCCTGGATTCCTCTCTCACTACCCCAATAATACTCCCTTCTTCCTCAAATGCACACTCACACATCAACATATAACACGTTATATATGCCCCTCAAAGAACACATCTGCTCCTCAAGGTCAGGAGTGTGTGTGTGTGTGTGTGTGTGTGTGTGTGTGTGTGTGTGTGTGCACATCTCCAGTGTCTTCAGGCACTTAAATGTTTATTTGACTGGAAAGATGACATTAGTGACCCTCTACCAAGCAGGGCCATTTGTTTAGAATACTTCTCTGACCTGTCTCCCACCCACTCCCTCTCCTTTTTGCTGGTATATTTGCAATTATCCAACCACAAGCTCCTGAAGGGCTTACCCTTATGATTCAGTGGCACAAATTTACCTGATAGCTGGTCAGGGTTAAGGGAGCAGACTATGCCAATGGAAAAGTATAAAGTCAACTGACCCCCATTGAGATGTGACCCATGAGCTTGGTTTCATTAGCACCATACTCAAAGCAATTGAGCTAGCCTGCCACAGTCCACGTAAGCATCAATTCAAGCAAAGCTCCAAAGAAATTAATTCATGAAACCAAGACCCTCTACAGATGTGACTGTGCCAGAAGGTCCCTGCTTGGAGTCATCCTGCTTTGGGAAAAAAAAAAAAAACATGGTGGCAGACAGACTCCTAAAAGGGCAGAGCTCATCTTATGATTTCCTTAATAATCAGTTAACAAAGTGAACAAATCATTATCACTCCTAATTTGGCTTATAGGCTGCCCCTTGGAACTAATTTGTTGCACAGGTTTTTTTTTTTAAATGAATTTGCACTTATAATATTTGTTGGTTTTTTTCTTTGTAATTTACAAATATTATCTAGTGGTTCATAAATCAATACATCATTTATATATTTGGGAAAAAGGGATATTAAAAATTAACATGGAGTAAACACTAGCTTCCATCATGCAATAACATATCAGTACTTTCAGATTTCATAAGGAGGAAAAAAAGATCAAACCCACTGGATTTTATTTCTGTTGCACAAAATCAAAGTCCATTCAACATCTGATAACTGCTGGCAGACCCAAAGCATTTTAGGTATCCATGTATAAGGACAGTCGATGATTTCTTCCTTTGGAAAAGTCATAGTGATAACATTTTATCCATTTCAAAAGGCGTTCAACTATTTTACTTTAAAAAAAGCTTAACACTTGGTCTGCTTCTACTAGAAGACCAAAAAAAAATATCCCATAAAGGTCAGTATTCTCCACTGAAAGAACTGAAAGTGGGTAACATTTCTTCAAGCTTTGGAGTACAGGTACCCACTAGAAATAAATACTGAAAAAGAAGAGAGCAAAGAGGGGACTTTAACAGGCTTGACAAATGACACTGTGATTCACACCCACTGCTGGGCTGCTACTAATAAGCTACAGAGGAAGCAGCCAATCTCAGCTAATTACCAGATAAAATTGTATTGTAAGGACTCTAATTAGGAGATGCTTATGGAGGTGATCTAATGATTAAACGCTGCATTCGAATGACCCCCACCATCAATGTGCAGTGGTGCAAGATGTCACTGGAATATTTTGTAGAAACAGTAATTCTATTTCAAGGAGGGGAGGCAGTAATATTTGTAATAATGGCTATGAGGTAAACTAATTAAAAGACAGTTCCTAGAGGAAGAGTGTGGCTTGGAGCAGCTGTGGTCGTTCCAAAACAAAGTGCCAAATCTCAACAGAGGAGCTGCAGTCAAGTGGAAAATTTCTGCCTGACCTCTGCTCTTGCTATTAATTTGCAGGAAAACTAATGACACATATACATATTCCCACAAAATTGTTCTAATTGCTAATTTGCCAAAAGAGCCCAGTTTCCAAATTAAACATGACTGCAGTCTGTGAGGAAATCAACACGAAGCTGGGGCTCCAGAATATTGGGGGCTTCCTCTCCCATAACTGTCTATGAAGTAGCCCAACTACCAAGTGAAGGAAATGGCGACCTTGCCAGTTGCCACCGAAGTTTTACTTTTGCACTTCTGTTTGATGATACTTATCAACTTGCCTTGAAGAGGGATCTTATAGGGCTGAGGTCACAGGAAAGAGAATACTGAGGGTGGGGAAAGGATTAGCAACAGGCTCTATTTTCATCCCAAACTTCCTTTTTTTAATGAAGGGGTATCTATAAAATGTAGACAAAAATTAATTATGGAATTAGAACATAAGCACAAATTATGAATAGTGTTGGTTTTGTTATAATCTTGAAATATTCATCTTAATTGTAAACTATTAAATCTTAATATAATCATCAATTAGAAATGAAAGTGTATGTGTGCCTGGTTTCTGATTGCAGTTGAGGTTTTAGAAGATAATTATACAGGGGCAAAGTGCAGGAAGGGATTGGACTGGGAGGGTTTCTTTTCCTGATGGAAACCTGATTTTTCTTATTGTGTTCATTTTCTATTTAAAAAGAAGTTGCTATGTTTAGAAAAGTTGGTAACACCTAATATTTTGTTTGCAGCAGTTTCCATCGTGTGGTGATTTCTCCCTAAGATAGCCTCTTTGAAACTTTAAGAGATTTGTGTCACTGACACTGACTGAAGAAACTCCCAAGATTTATTATTTTCTTTGTATTAAGAAAGTTATTTGTACTTGAGAGACAGAACTCCTCTCCTGGCAGTTCAGCTGTGAAATAACAAGCAATGAAACATTAACTAATACAGCATTTCCATAAGCTATCATGATTGTATCAACCTTCAATATCCTGCTAACTATTTTTTATTAACCTTTACTACTAGTAGTAAACAGTAACCTTCCTTCCCCTTTAAAGATGTGTGAGTCACTAACAATTTTCATAAACAAACCAGTGAGGCAACCCCTTGACAGAAATGGACTTGTTTTAAGTGGCTCCACAGGAACTCAGTTTTATTTTTGTTTGTGTTCATTTCATGTCTTATAGGAACAAAAGACCAGCCTGAAACCCAAATACCAAGTGTCCTAATTGTACAGAACAGTAGGACAGCATGGTCAGTTTGGGGAACCAGCTTGTCTGCCATCAGTACTGCTGGTCAGATCAGAGCTAAAGCTGATGCTGTAACTGCTGAGAGTGTCTGGACATTAATCACTCTTCTTTAAAGACTGTTTCTAAAGGCAGCAGGGGAGTTCCCACACAGAGGGGAGGGCAGTGCAGTGGGTGGCGGCCTAAGGCTTTGTCAGGAGTTGGTGTCTTCCTTTACTATTTCAGTCTGGACACATTGCTATATTAGATGCTGGCTCTGGCAAAGAGTAATCATTTAGCAGGTGTTATTATTGGCAGTGATACTAAAGAAACCTAGGTTGAGGAGTGGGACTTAATGAAAAACAGTATATAAAAACGGCTTTTGTGTGTTGTATTTGAGAATCTCCTTTCACCGCTGTATAACATTATTTTTCAAACTATAAAGTATAGTTACAGTAACTAGAATGCTCAGTCATTACTTCAACAGTTAAAAGGCTTTTTGGATACTTTGTTTTTACAGTTGCTAAAAACACTTTCCAAACAGTCCTAATTGCTATGGTAGAGTAAAAGAAAATACATAAAAAAGGAATACCTAACAGTGCATTTCATTTAAAATGCCCAAGCCCCTGTAAATGTTTTATGTCAATTTCATAAAGATGGATGTACTACCAGGTACACATAATTACTTGTCCACTGGTATAAAAGAATGCTATTTTTTCCCCTTGTATGGGGAGTTGTTCTTTGATGTTAAGTAATATTCCAAAGCAGTCTGTAACTTTAACCAGTATTAAAAAAAATCATTTCTGGCTTTCCTGACACAGTGATGTTTGTTGAAATTAAAAAAAAAAAGATTTTTTAAAAAGTCAAAATGAAGATACAATTGGGTTGTTGTTAATTGTTTTGCATTGTGTACAATACTCTAAGGAAATACCTCAGTAGATTACACTGTAGATGACAGCATTTACTTTGAAGGATCTAAATGTAAAACTCACAGGGTAAGGGGAAGATTTTGCCTCCCAACAATATGCAGTTATGTTTCCTTCATTTGGGCTGAAAATGTAACCGCATTCAGAGCCTCTATGACCAACATACATCAACCAAATTTATCACTATATATATATATATATATATATATATACACACACACATACATATACACATATATATATTCTCATCTTTCTATGAATTGTAGAGCCAGAATCTCAGTGAGAAACTTATTGATCATCCAATCCAACCCCTGAAATACGAATCTTCCGTACAACATCCAGAATAAAATGATCCTATCTCTGCATGAATACCTCTAGCGAAAAAGTTTTGATTTGCTCATAACGAATCTGAGCAGAAAGACTCAAAACAGTGAAATTCCTTCTAACTGTGCACATATATGCACCAACAAAATATCTTCCAAGGAACATTCTGCATGGATCAACAACTGTCACTGCCTGGTGAAACCTCCAATGGCCTTCCATGTACCAGGAATGCTTGACAAACAGGAAGCTCCTAGCCTCACATCCCCTTCACCTTTTTTTTTCTTCTTTTTTTCCATTTTCTGGAAATTTCAGATGCTCCAAGTCCTCTCATACCTTAATGAAAGGCTGAGATGAGTCACATTCACCAGTGAAAATATGTCACCCTCTTCAAGTGTATTTTTCATTTTAAGCCTTATTTCTATACTGTGGGGAAGTGTTTTATTCTCAATCAGGGAAATGTAGAAGTAAAAGCAGATAGGCAGAGGTGGAATTGTGGAGGGTCAGCCCTTGGGAACTTGAGGGAAGCACCACAAAAGCAGGACCTGCTTTGGTTTGGTCTGTGTATCTCAAAGCATTCACCACAATTCCTGGGATAGAGCAGGAATTAAACTGACTTGAAAACTTACCAAGCCAACTAAACCCACCAATGATAAAAAAAAAAGGCTCATCCCCTTTCTGAGGTCTTGAGGAACAAATTGAGTAAAAAAACATGTTATTTAACATTACTGGATTTGAAAAAAAAAACACTACAGCAGGGAGTAAGCTTGCTTTGGTGGGCAATGCCAACAAGAAGTTAAGGATCTACTACTTGTCATGGCTTCTGAAGGTGCTGTAACAACTTTTAGATGCAACTAAGTGAAGGGACACCAGGACAACTGAGTAGGGTGAATGGCAAATGTTGGGCAAATGACATTCCCTTCAAAGTAAGAAGCTTGACTACACTTTCTGTTATCTAGTTATTGACAAGTGAAAGAATAAGTATAAAAGTCCTTTAGCTAGAAACAGAAAAAAATATTTTTTACTAAACCATCCTGCCACTGGATAGGCCATAATATGAAAGTCCACATGTTCTGCTGGGTTTGAGCCATTCATAACAACTGGTTTAAAATAAAGAGATAGACAAATGGATACTAATTCTGACCTACATCTAGTATTCTATTATTTAGGGAGGAATAAATTAACCACTGATGAAAGTTCCACCCAACAGACATGGTCACCAGATATCCCCGGAACCACGAAGTTAAAAGAATTGGGAGTTGGCAGGGCATGCGTATTTTTTTCACAAGGAAGACAAAATTTATGCAAAATACTATACTTCTACATTTTATAATTAATTTCTAGATGCTCCCACTATACATATTTTAATAATTTCTGATTTATAAGATGGTATCTATAATAAAATTTTCTATTTTTCAATAAATGAAAAGAAGGCAGTTTCAATCCAACAACAGAATGTCACACAATATAGGCCTGTCAGGCACCAATTTTTACTTCTAACATGTAAGTTAAAGGATAAGGAATTTATAATGCTGCCTGTGAAGGAAACCACTTTTCATATACAAATGTGATCTTTTTTTTTTCAAAGGGTAATACAACAGTACATTTACATAAACTAATCCAAACAATCTATGTATTTGACAATGGCAAACCTCACACAGACTGCCTATTGTTGCTTTACATCTTGGAGTTCTTTATGTTGGCTTGTAACACTGCTCTGGCTGTCAAAGGCTTGACTTGGACTCTAAATAAATGGTTACAGAAGTGCTGTGCAGCGATATTGGACTTCTTTGCAAAAGAAAACCTGCTGTGTATGAATTCAAAAGCTATTAATTTTTCAGTCAAAAATATTCGTGCCTATTTCTTTTAATAAAGAAACACTGTGCTGAGCAACTGAGAGATAATGTTGACTAGTGGTACAGAATTTTCAATAGAGCAGTTAAAAATAAATTTAGTAGGAGGTCCCCATCAAAGCTATAATTTTCTAGAATGTAAAACATTTTTTTAATACCAATCAAGACAAACCTTCTTTCCCTGTTCATTTTTTTTTTCAGCTGCCATTCCCTGTTTATTGGCGGCTTACCACTACTCTTCATGGCGACACCAACTGGTATTTTTGTAGCCGATTTCATTAAAGTAGGCTTGCATATGGTGCTGCCTGCCAATACTCTGAAATGATCACTAGTTGAGCAATACGGGACTCCTTGCAATCACTTCTCCTTAAGTTTTAAATCCCTCTTCTTAAGGGGGCACTGATGCTTGCAAAGGCCCCTGTGCCTAGTATTGGGAGACCCAAGTCTTATTCTACCATTGTTATTTTTAATCTACCTGGAAAGATAGAAGCTAACTCCTATTCTCTCCTCCATGTTGCTAGGTCTATATACAGAGGCCCATCACAGAAGGAAATGTTCACCTGCAGGCTAGAATGATTTGAAGATTTTCAGATAGTTTCCTGGCAAGAAGTTTCCTTCATGACTGGTTGAACTCATCTGACAAAAGGTCACTCAAGTAATTTCAGGGTATGAATTTGCTTCACTGGGTTCATGTTATTCCCAGGTCCCTTCCTAAAAGAAGAAGTTGTGTGACCAACAGAGTTGACTCTGGATTCCACAGTTATGTCAAGCTGGGGAGCTGTTTTCTAGGAGCCTACGCATCACTTTTGCAGCCATTTATTATGGAATACATAGAAATGGAGAATTCTTTTCTAGTAAAAATGGATGTGTGGAGTGTTTAATGATTTTATGTTCTATATCTCTGTAATGTGTTCTGTTTCAGACATTAATTTTGTCTGCCAACTGTATCTTGGCAGGCTACCATATTTGCTGGGTTAATAGTCTGACTCCGTTTTATTTCTATCACCATAAATCATACATATATGGGTGTGTGTTTGCTTTATTTATAGAAAAAAATCAGTCAAAACAGATAAACCAATACTTTGCCATTATGCTGCATCATTGCATATTGATTAAAATTGCTAGTACTAACTATAGATTGTCAACGCTCAATTAATTTTCACACAGTGACTCAAGGCAAAAATCAAATAAAGGCAGTGTACCTTTAAATCTGACAAATCTTAAAATCAAGAACCAAAGCACTCTCTCCATTTTGAATAATCAGTTAAAACTACTAGGAACTCTTAAAGAAATATACAAATTTGGTAAGCACAACCATTACAATAACAACATGCAATATCAAATAAGGCCCAAGAAAGAACCTTTCCTTAAGATAATGTCATTCAGGATTCAGGTCAACTACCTATTCTCAGAAGACAATGGGTTTTTCTTTAATACTATCTGCTTGTACATGAAGAAGGTTGATCACTCTGAAGTTCCTTTAAGCTTTTATTCCCTTTTGCATAGACTGTCCCCCCATGCCTGGAATGAATTCCCATTCTCACCTCCTACTCTTAGAATCTATAATTTTCTTTTCTTCTTATTTTTTAGGCCAATAATTCCTTATTTTTCACTTACAAAAAAATGAGGACATTTTGAACAAATGATACAAAATGATGTGTCAACACAAGGGACAACATGTTGTCTCATATGCATTTTTATATAGCAATATCATAGTGAATTGATCATGAAGTATTCAGAAACATACTTACCCTTCCAACTGGAGCCCTCCCCCAAAATGTAATCCATTATTTTTATTCCCTACAATATTAGACACTCAAAGCAAGAAATAAGGGACTGGACACCAGGACAGGGGGAGACAGTACAGGTTAGACATCCCAACTGATATACAGTCCTTTTCAGTTGTGACAGTCTAATATTTTGCAATATGTTTGGATAAGGAGTCTTTTCCATTCAAAACAACATGGCAAACAAAATCATTTTAATCAGGTAGTCACATACAGTATACACACTTTTCATGAAACTATAATTTTCAATGAGACTTGGGTCAAACGCTACATCCTACATAAGGTTTAACTGAGGCCCTCAGATACTAGAGCCCTCTGCCTACTCCAGGCCTGCAGGCTCAGAGAATCAGTTGGAAGCAGCAGAGAACCTTGGAATGCACTGAACTGGACCATCATTTGAAAGATGGAGAAGTGACAAGTTTTAGCAATTTGCCCAAGGTCAGTCAGTGTCAGGACTGGAACCCAGGTGCTTGGACTGCAGAGTCAGCACTCTTTCCCCTGCTCCGCAAGGCTTTATTTGTATATACTTTGTACCTAGTTATGTAAAGTAAGTAACTGCGCTCACTTTGCTATCTCTCTCTCTCCTCCCCACAGAAGATTAATTTTTGTCTTTGCACCCTCAGCACCTAACACAGAAACATAGTAGAACACAAAAATAATTGTTGAATGAATGAAAAAAAATGCCTTCATGAGAGAGAAGGATAAGAAATGACGAATTCCTTAAAATCAGCCCAAGTTTACATATACTAGGCTGTATTATGTGGTTATAGAAAGGGAATTGCTTTCTTTGACGCATTTTGAAAGTGGAACATGCTACTTCTGGGGCAGCGAGGAAAGCACAAAGGGAGGTCTGGAGGTTACCATCCCATATACTGGTACTTACAGGCTGAGGGGTGGCTTTGGGTTCAGTTGACTTCACGTGGAGGTGGGTCATCATCGCTTGTAGGCGCTCTTTGTCTTTTGCAAGCTAGGGAGGGTAGACAAGGAATGCTATTATTTTTATGAATAAAATACATTACAACTTTAACATCCCAAATGATGCTGATTTCTAATTAAACTGTTGGCACCACAGCACATGACCAAACAGTTTTTATTGCTTAATTGTTTTGAAATCTATATGCCTATTGCCAAACTAAAACTAATTTGTGATGCCTAGTGTATTTCTCAATACAAAATGCATTAGGCTCTTAACTGGGGAGCTCTAGACCTGCTGGCACCAAGGGGTTCATTGTAGCTCTGACAGCTAGAAGACAACAGTGAATCATGTCTATTAACCAATCCTACTCAGGGAAAAGCTGAGGGAAAATGAGTTATGCAGCTCAATCTCATAAATTCTTTGTTGCAACAGTGAAACACAGACACACAGACACATACACCCAGACAAATGAACACAGTTTATGCAAAATTAACCTCAAATTTGTGATACACATCCTAAAACAGTGGTGGAATACTGGGGTATTCATACTGTGAGGGCAAATATTTTCTGCTCTAAGAAACCACACTCCTACTAACAACAGTGCATAGAATGTCAGGTCTCCCTTTGGAATGAAGTTGGAAGCAGCTCATTTTGTCAAAATTCCAAGCCCCTCATAGACTTTCATCTAGTCAGGATGTAATTTTCCCCTAAAAGAAAAGGAATTTTTTAGCTCTCTGCAAATAGTAGGAGCTCACTAAATATTTGTTGAATGATTTCCCCCTCTCGGCCTAAGAACAGGCCTTGGGGGCAGATTTGCTCCTAACTTATTTTGATAGGCCCAGAAAAGATCTGGCAAAAGGTGCTGGAGAAAATGTTAAGGCACCTTTTTTCAAGAGAGAAAGTAAAAGTACTTGAGAGAAGATACTAAAGGAATAACTGAGGAAAGGTAAGGCCCAAGCTTGGACCCAGTGAGCCATCCCTATGAAAATGATCAAAGGAAGGCCAAGTTACTGATTTATTTTGAAAAGGGAACTCACATTCATTCTATTGCTTCTCGGTCTATGAGTGGAAGAAATGCTTCAAGGCTAGACGGGGTATCTGTCTTTGGACAGTGGATTTTTGTCCTGCTATACAATTCATCCTAAAATCATTTAAAATCAATTAAGAATGAGATTTTTAAATTAAATTGTTCTTTTAAGATGGGTCCTGAAGCAAAAGGGAGTAGAAGAGGGTTTTATTTTATTTCATCCTAACTGGTTGGCCCATCCCAATCCATATCACATTAGATTTTTTTTTCCCCTTGTAGTTCAGGGAGAAATAAAAAAAAAAAAAGCCTTAGAGCCTTAGCATTTATCTTTCAACAAACAGGAAATGAAAATGTTACCATATTAGGAACAACTTTATGTCACTCATGCTCTGTTCTCTAGCAAGTTATTGAACAGCCAAACGAAAAGATGTTCACAATACATAATACTAAAGGAATGTGAGGTTTCCAACAGTGATTCAGCGAGAACAATTAAAATGTCAGGAATGAAGGTCTTTCTGGAAGGAGTACTTTGTTTTATATATGTTTTTCTAGATTTGGGACATAAATGTTTCAAAATAGTTAGCTTTACTTAAACATACATATTGGTCATTAAGTAGGAAATACTGAAGCACAGAAATACCACTAAAAATGAGTTTATCTACAGTACTGAAAAAAGAATTTCTTTAAAAAATGAAGACTTAAAAAAATAAACAAAAAGCTAGAAGAAGATAAAGATAAGGCGTAGATTTGTGATTTCATTATGATAGGGAGTTTTATATGAGAAACTTCCTCTATCAATGGAGGTCAACCCCTTTTGTGTAATTGACAAATTCAGAGTTGTCTTGGACAGTAAGCGATAAAGCAATTGGTCAAGCAAAGCTCATACAGCTAGTATGTGTCTGTGGGAACACTTGAATCTGGGTCTCCCTGACTTCCAGGCCAGGTCTTTTATCTGCTACATCAGACTGTCTCTTATATTTACTAGAGTGGGACCCCAAATTTTAAGGCAAAATCTGGGCTTAATTAGGAGGGCTGAATGTATTTGATAAATTGAATGTAACTGATATAAAGCCCTGACTTTCTCTAAGTTTCAGAAAAAATCCCAACTTCTGTAAGAAATCTTTCCCAGCCTCCCTTGAAACTGGGGTCATCCCTCTGATATTATCTCCAAATACTCTCATATACATCTTATTTAGACATACTTGTCTGTATGTCATCTGTCCTGTTAGATTCTGAACTCCTGGAACGCAGGGGCTATTGCCTTTGTCTATATCTACAGTGCCTGGCATACATTAAGGCTTAAAAAAACCCTTTTTGGTTTGATAACATGTTGAATCCTTTCAGTAGATTGTAAGCACCTTGAAGACAAGGACTGTTTAGCACTTTGGCTTTATGTCCCCAGTGCAAGTGGTAGGCACTTAAGTAAATGCTTGAGTAAACACATCATATTCTGATTAGAGCTGAATCACATTACCTTTGGAGTCATGGTGGAAAAGTGATAAAGCCAGGCTAAGTGAAAATGTATCGCTATTGTTTAGCTCCATATTCAAAACCAGAGGTGTAATTAGGTAGGTGACTGGGCCTGTTCCAGGGTGGAAAATTTAGAGGGTGCAAACTCCTACTTTGCCCATTCTTTTTAGGGTCAATAGCAACAAGAAAAAAAAATAACCTCATATGGGAGGTACTTACTTTCCTTACATCCCCAAGCCTCAATGCCATTCCAAGCAACCACTGCTCCAGGTACAGAAATTACTAGACAGCTCTATTAAATTCCTATACTTTTATGATAGGGAACAGATCTCCTTGGTTGGCCTTCCCTAACAATTCTTAATTTCAGGGCTTCCCCTTTTTTATTTCCTATTTATTCCGTATATAGTTTGCTTTAGATACAGTCTGTTTACCTGTTGTTTCCCCCGTTAAGCTCCTTGAGAGGAGGGGCTGTCTTTTGCCTTTTTTTTTTGTATCCCCAGTCCTTAGACCAGGGTCTGGCACACACTGGGCACTTAGCAAAAGTTTAGTGACTTGAAATGGAATTGGATTGTTCCACTTGCAGATTGTTTCACCCCAGTTTTCCCTCTTTCATTCTATTTTAGCCATTTAATTGGCCCATACTTCTTCTGGGCAAGAGAAAGAAAAAGTGCAACACATTAACAGATGCTCTTAATGCCTAGGAGCTTTGGAGAGGGGTGGTGGTAGTAAAATATTTCATAAAGTTGTTTTAAATGAAAGGTCCTTTACATTGCGGGAGTTTGTGCCTACATTTTAATTATCAATGCCCTCCTTATTCCATATACTTCACAAGTTCTAAAAGATAAACCAGCACGGCACAGTGGGAAGAGGACTGGAGCAAGTATCAAAGGACCAGAGGTGGCTAGGTGGCGCACTGAATAGAGCACTGACCCTGGAGTCGGGAGGACCTGAGTTTGGGTCTGGACTTGGACACTTAACACAAAGACTGGCCATGTGACCTTGGGCAAGTCACAACCCCAATTGCCCTCCAAAAAGAAAGAAAAAAGTATCAAAGGACCAAAGTATGAGGCCCCAGTCAGTCACTTAATGGCAATTTGGAGCTATTAACTTGGCATCTCAGAGCCTTCTTTTTCCATCTGTAGAATGGGCATGACACCTGCATTTGTGACCTGTCTCAAGAACTTGTTATAAAGAAAGAGTGCTCTGTACATGAAAGAACTTGGCAATCTTGGGTATCACAAGCCTCCACTGTTGCATTAGGTATTGATTGTTGGTAATAATATTAAATGCACAATACTGCTATAAGCTCCACCCGTGCTATGAGTACAGTAACTTGTCCCTACATGTGCATGTGTGCGCGCGCGCACACACACACACACACACAAACCCCAATGGGAAAGTGCTTTAAAAATTTTCAATGATTTTTGTGTGTTTTATTTCATTGGATCCCCACAATGAAATAAACTAAACATCTCTACTCTTTTACTGTTTGGAATCATGAGAGTATGAGAGAATGAACATCTTTAGTAAATATATTTGGGTCCCTTCAGAAGAACAAATTCCCATGAAAAGAGGACAGGAACAGGTCCATGGAACACATAATACCTTGGCCCTAGTCAACGTTCAGTGGGGGAACTTTTGCAAAATAATTTAAATGTCAAGGTGCCAATTTCTAGTCAAAAGTAGATTGAGTACAGGGTATTAAAAGCACATTGACAGAGTTACAAACAGCATGACATGCAGAAAACTGGTATTTATGATTTTATTTAGCAAGTCATATGTATATATATATACATATGTACATATATTAGCAATAATTATATAACATAAATGCTACAAACAAATATTTGCATAAAGTATAACTATTTTCCTGCCTGGACTACTGTTTCACGAACCAAATGCTTCTTTCTCAGCTGTGCCTCACAATATCCTGTCTCCGTTAGGGACCACTCTGCTCCTCTTTGAAGCCTTTCTTGCTTCTCTCAGCCAGATGTTAGTACCTCTTCTTTATGCTTGGCTTAGTTGTGTAAATCCTGTATTCTTGTGGTAGAATGTAAGCGCCATGAAGGCAGAGATGATGTTACTTTTATCTTTATATCACTAAAACTTGGCAAGAAGTCTTAATCAAAATCTATTGTTAAGTGAACTATCATTACAGGAGGCACCTTCTTGAAAAGAAATAATAGAAGATGAAGGTGAAAGCCTGATAAAGAAGGCAGATACTGAATGGCTTCATGAACAAGCAGCTGGGACGCTCTTGGAACAGAGAGAACAATACATCACGCTTTTAGAGCTGGTCCACGAATCAGTTCTCCTGCCTGCTCTGCTTTATGTTAGGCCCTCAGCATGGGCAAGAGCTTTTTTCCCTTGGTTTAACTAGTTCATCCTCCTTTATTGTTAGGGCTGAAAATTGGATTTCAGCTGTATTGACTAAGTTAAGAAGGAGAGAAAAGCTGGCATTACTGTGACCATACTGAATATCTTTCTTTGCAGGAGAGAGAGCTCTATCATCATCTTCAAAGCTAAAAAACTGAGGAATTAAAAACCCATTCTTTTAGTAGGAAAAATGTGGGTCAGACTCATTTAACTGTATGTGGTCATGTGGACTAAACTGGAAGTCCAATTTGGCCACTGTCACTTATGGTGTAGGGCGCACTTAAATGAATGACGATTTCTGTCTTTACAGAATTAGCAGAGTAGGTGGACGTGGTTTTTATAAGCAGAAGATCACTTATTTCATTTCGTAGAATTTTAGAGCTAGAAGCGAGCCATTTGAAAGGGAAGAAGAGGCTTAAAAAGGCTGTGACTCACTCCTGTGAGGTAGATGATCTGCTTATAAGCCTAGCTCACAACTTCTAGGCCAATATTCTTTCAACTACATTCGCCTGTTTTCTAGGGAATTAAAATGTATGTAAAAAATAATATGCTTTTTGGCTTTCAAAATTGCGGTGAATAACCAAATACATTAATCCGTTTAAAGGTAATATATACAAGGAAGGTAAACATAGGTCTCTAAGGACAGAAAAACTAGGGCAACAGTATAAGCTGGAATAAATAAGGGAGGAATTCATTTGTCAAAGTGAATATTTACCAATCATTTATTTTTGACCTAGTCAATAAAGCTAACAATTAAAAAAACGGATCTCCCACATTTAGCCACAATACACACTTTAACATAACATCTTTAGGTCCTTCTATAACGCTCAGGTATTGGACAACACAGGAGTCATTTCCCACCAATCTAAATTTTTCCTTACTTTTATTGTATTCTGTCACCAACTTAACATTCCTTAAATGTTATTATTAAAGATTCTCTTGACATTTAAAGCAGACACACACTAATACTCAGTCATAGTCTAGGAATTCTAATGCTCACGTAGTTAGACAGCATTTTAAATTATGAAAAATAAAGTCTCTTGGTTTTTAAATGTAAGACACAGGAGTGAAAAATCCCAAGAATTTTCCCCCTCTTTTTCTCCCCAGTCTTTGGTCACAAAGCAGTTGCAATCTAAAGGCACGGTGCTATTAGAACCTCCCCATCATTC
This sequence comes from Petaurus breviceps papuanus, assembly GCF_028583685.1. Classification (NCBI taxonomy): domain Eukaryota; kingdom Metazoa; phylum Chordata; class Mammalia; order Diprotodontia; family Petauridae; genus Petaurus; species Petaurus breviceps. Next base: position 42,423,416 of record NW_027185761.1, on the reverse strand, counting down.
ATTGGAGATCACTCAGAAGAAGTCATAGGGGCTTGGCAGGCCACTGATGTGAGGAAGCTCTCATCAACATTGCCCCAAATGGGGTTACAGAGGTCTAAAAATGGATACTATTAGTGGTATTGTCAGAAATGGGTTTGATTACAAACAGCGTCGTTTAAGGAAGAAGTTATTTTATGTAAAATAAGTACAGTAATTGGTCTGTGATGATTTTAATGCCTCATTTTGCCATCAGAACATGTATCATTTTTTCCTTACTGATACTTCCCTCTAGCCTACAATTCTTAGTGTCAAGATAGTCAGGAAGACCTTATCCACAAGTCTATTTCTGGCCCTTTAGAGTAGATAGAATATTGAGTTTCTAAGACCCCAGGTTGCCCATTTAATTCTCATGGAAGCAGAGATATAGGGAGGGTGGCAGATACTATATACTATGTCCACAAGCTGCCACTAGGATCATTTTATAAACTCTTCCATATTCACTCAAGACAAAGGGGAAAAACTATGAGGTTGTCCCTTCCTCCTATTTACTGATGAGTCATCTAGCATAATGGGTCCTTGACTTTGTGTCTCTCATGTGCATAACTCTGCCGAGACCATAATGTGCTTCAATTAACATATGTGTATATGCACATGTATATGGACGTGTATATGTGTATAAATATGCATGTGACCTTCAAAAAAAGTAGAAGAAACTGATAATAACCTAACTCAGTAATGATTTAAGAATGACAGCGTGTATTAATGTAGATTAATTTAATTAATTAATGTAGATTAAATCTAATGAATAAGGATAACAATAGGGGAGGCTAGGTGGTGCAGTGAATAGAGCACCGGCCCTGGAGTCAGGAGGACTGGAGTTCAAATCTGGCCTCAAACACTTAACACAAAAACTAGCCATGAGACCTTGGGCAAGTCACTTAACCCCAATTGCCCTCCAAAAAGCAAAAAAGAAAAAGATAACAATGATAATGATGATTAGAACTTATTAAGTATCTTTGTAAAAAAAGCAAAGAGCTTTACAAATATTATCTCATTTGATCCTTACATCAATCCTTGATGTAGGTGCTATTATTATTCCTATTTTACAGGCAAGAAAACTGAGATATACAGAGGTTAACTGACTTGCCCAGGGTCACTCAACTGATAACTGGTGGTGATTGGATTTGAACTCATGTTCTTTTCTGACTCCTGCTTTAGCACCTCTCTCCACTGAGCCACTTAACTACCTAACTTTATTATTAGTAGTCAGGAAATATAGCTATGCCACTGTATTTTGAGCTTAGTTTTCCATTTTTCAGGTTTCTTATTTATTAAATAGGGTTAATGCTCCCTTTCCCCTAATAGCAACCAAATTAGTCTTTGCTGACACCATTTTAATTTCTCTCCCAACCTTAGCATGGTTGGTTAGTAATTTGCAGGGGCAAGCTAGTGGCCCATCTTATAAACAGCAAGTGAAGGCCATTTGAATTTGTATTGGAGATTTTGCCAAGGAAAGTGGACTGTCTAGAGGGCCATTAATTTGTGGTTTTAAGTCTATCTTTTTGGGTTTTTTTAGGGTAATAGTCATATTAAAAGTATTTTAAGGACAGTCATTTAGGAGAGGGATTAAACCCCAAGGGCATACCTGGAAACAATGATGAAAAGTTGAGAAGAAGCCATTTAGGCTGAATAGAAGCAAACAGCTTCCTAACACATACTTATCCTTGAACGTGGTGAATTTTCCCTCAGTGGAGAAATTCCAGCAAAGGTTCCCAGAAAGGGCTATGTGGGAGGGAATCCTTGTTCAGGTCTGGGGCTGACAAGATGGCCGCTAGTAGCACTGCCTGCACTGAGATTCTGAGAAGCACTAACTGATTTCGGTCTGATCACATGGAAACCTTCAGAGCCAGAGAGCTTAGTGATTCCCTAAAGAAAAGCCTCAATTTTCCTAGCTACTGCCTAAGGATTTCTCCTTTTCTCTCAATGCAATTATTCCAAACCTTTTAGGACTGTAACACACCTGTCTTAAAAAGTTTCTGGCCACATAAGAATTTTTCAAATTCTGATCATTCAAGTTAAATTTTTTCATGCCCCTGGAGAAGTTTTTTGATACAAGTCTGGCATTTGCAATATGAGGCTAACCTTGGAACACAGCAACACATCTCACCACCAGAGAGTAAACAAGGGGATACAAACAATGGACAGAGAAATACGAAATCTGGTAACAACAATTTTTGCCAATACCTGGATCCCAATGCCACTTCACTGCCAGTTAATTACCTGACTAGGTACCCTACTCAGGAAGCAAATCCTTTCAACTCTTTCCTTGTCCAACAACTTCCACTGCAGTTGGTGAGGCAAAAGTTTTCTCCAGTTTCAAACATTGACACCCCCACTCAGCTAAGTACTTAGCCTTTTTCCCATCCCCTCAGCCCACGTTTATAATCTGTCCAACTATGTGTGAGGAGGGGAGGGGAAAAGCTGCCAGATTATCAGTTTTCTGGCTTTTTCTTTGATTTTTTTATTCATCTTCTGTTTTCCATGTCTGGTCTCTACTCATGTGCAAAATGGGGGTAGCAGGCCATGAATGACAAGGATGGTCACTTTGGAAATTCTACATGTTCTTTTAATAGATTCACTGTTCAAAGGCTTCAATGATCGCTTATCGTTATGAGAATGAAATAACTCACAAAAGGATGTAATTCTTGGAGAGAAGGCAGAATCAACTGAGGCTGGGGGCAGACAGACTAGCCCTGAAATATGACCCATGTCCTGAACTTATGTCCCCTATGTGTGGTTATTTTCTTTCATGCTTTTCTCCATAAGAAAATATTCTGTAAATACCCTTAAATATTGCCCATCTAACTTCCTAATCCTGCCTTTCTCTTACTGACTCTCAAAACTTTCAAACTTTCGGGAAGACCAGCAATGATCAGTCCAATACTTTCTTTTGGTGCTCATAATGATGAGTCTGCAATTTCATCATGGGGATGAGGTGTAGGGGTAGTAAGGAGACTATTTTCAGGAGGGGTAGGGCCAGGAAATTCACCAGTTTCTGGCCCGACTGGTGAAGAACTCTTGTGCATTCATGCAGACAAGACTTGGATATCAAAGAAGCAGCTCATTTCTAGGGCATGCCCTGAGTCATCCTAGCTTGACACAGACTTTAGACCACAGTGAGGCACTGGAAAAGGAACTCAGAAGAGTGCCAGTGAGAAAACTGGGACCTAGAAAGGTGAAATGATTTTCCTTAAATGATAGTTAAATCATGAAAAAACCTGGACTAGATGAAACTCCCCGTGTCTACATACCAGGCCTGGGAGTTTAAGGAATTTTTTATCCAATGGGTCACATTCATTTCTTAGTTTTTTTTCTCCTATCATCTGAATGTACCTTTTTAGAGAATTCACCAGTGCTATGAAAAAGCCCACTAGAACCATACCGTTTACTACCATCTGTGAATCACACATTGTTATTTCAAAGCTCTTGGCCATGATATCTACTTGGCTTTCCTTGTCCTACCTGCTTTGGTCAATTATTAAACTAGTTCTAGACCTCTTTTGTTCATCTCTTTTGGGTTAGTAGAGTTAAGCAAAATACTTGAATCCAGAAAATGTATCTCATTTACCATGACTCTCTTCGCTTGCCCAAACAGCTTAGAATGAAGCAGTCAATATGCGAAAGCTTTTAGTGTCTCATGGAGTTGCTAAAGAGGGGTTCCAACAGTCATAATGGCTGGGCGTGCCTCGTAGCTCCTAGTACAAAATATGGCATCCCTGAGAGGGTGGGAGGGATATAAGGAAGCAAAGAGAGAGCTAATATATATTCAGAAGACTAGTAACATAAGACATTATATTCTCATCTTATTGCATTTGCAATAGTGAATTAAGGGGAAAAAAACCACATAAAACAAAAAAACATTCCTATTAGTACAATGGTTTCCTTTTCTGATCTACCTGGCATCACTATATTATGTAGAATTGCTCAAATTTATATAAGGATTTTCCAATTTTTCGTTTTCTAAAGAAATCAAGCCCATTCCAATTAGTCCCTCCTTTTCACAAAATATAACAAGGTCATTTTAGTTTAAATACTAATGAAAGACACTTCTTTGAAACATTACAAAACATATACACAGTGGTGAATTTGATGAAATCACATGGAAATCAAAGCGTCAGCTTGACAAAAGGTTCTGTATATAGGGTGTGAAATCACTATGGTCACTGCTGTCTTCGAGGCCTGGAATTCTCTCCATCTTTATCTCAGGCTCCCGGCTTCACAGGCTTCATTTGCATCTTGGTAAAATCCTACCTTCCACCAGAATTTCTCTGTTAATGCTAGCGCTTGCCCTCTGTTTATTAGCTGTAGTTAGTCAGTCAAATGAACTTTTCCAGGTCTTGTTTGTATATAGACGTTTCCATGTTGTCTCTGCCATTGGACTAGGAGCCCCCTTTAAGCAGAGGTCGTCTCTAGCTTTTCCATGTACCCCCAGAACTTAACCCAGCACCTAGCAAATATGAAGTGCTCAATACATGTTTTTGATGGAATGACTATAAGTTAGTGCTGAGGAGCAAAAAGTATCATAGCGTGACTAACTGAAATCCTAACATAATCCCCAATTCTTCCGTTTTAGTCAATAGCTTCAACTATTCAGGACTTCTGACAAGTAACAGACATGATCTCCTAATAATCTTCTAACTCTTGTCTTCTACCCATTTTAAAACTGATTAAATGGCAAACTACTCTAAAAGGTGTGAGGAGGAGGAATCAGAACTGCAAGGAAGCAGGGCAATCCACAAACCAGATAATCAGTGCTTCAACTATAAAAGGTTAAAAGAAGCCCAGGTTGGTGATATGGAAGGATTCTGTGAACATAACAAATCTGTATACCAATTGAAGTATGAGCCAAGTATCAACTAATCCATATTATTAACTAAATGTGGGATAATTATGAAGTAATAAACACTAAAATCAAGAGTAGACAAGTAGTCTTTCTATAAAAATGGAAACAAACAGTCCCAATCTTCTGCAAATCCAAGTTGCTTTAATTAAATTGTATCAGCATAAGCTTGTAAAAGACAATTCACTCATTTCAATCTCCCAACAAATCAGAGTTTTGGGGTGGTTTTTTTTTTTAATAATCAAAAAATGTATCAGAATAACATTCCACTAAAGAGTTTGTATAAGATTTTGATATTTTACTATTGGGCCTTCAGTTTAAATATACACTTGATTCTGCATTAAGTTTAGACACTATTCTGAGTGATGTTACAATCTTAACTGGCTCAGAAAACATTAAAATTTGGCAAATACTTAAACCAAGACAGTCACTCTAAGAAAAGTTGATAACCAATTTTAAAATTTCTTTCTGTCTCAAAGAGTCACAACAAAAAAGTTTGAGTGTGTTTTTTTGCTGATTTTTCTCTGCAACTATTTGAAGCTGTAAATGACTTAACTCAGTAAAATTCCAAATGTAATTATCTTCTGTACTTAGCCCAGGGCTTTCCATATATCTCCGCACTGCTGTCTTGCATACAAAATAGGCTTTTCGATGGCTGCTGGTAACTATATAATGTACAACATTGTTTTAATTTCCCCTCCCCTGCTAACCTCTTGCCTACACACATGCAGAAGTGCGCATAAACACACACACATACACAAACACACAACTATTCCCAAGCTCCAATTTTCTGCCCAGATCAGGCTTGTTGTAGGCAGTATAAGAATCAGCTAGTAAGTGAGAAAAAAGGAGCTCCTCCTAGGTGCCCACGGATAATCCAGAAAATGGATAACTGAGAGATGGGTGCATACATAGAAATATACTTAAAAATGAATAATGCAGTTTAAAAATAGAAATGAGACTAAATGTTCTCAAGAGTTTTAAAAATCACAATAGGTGTTGCAATCTCCTGTTCCATCAATAACGAGTGGAGCAGAACTCATTACAGCACTGTAAAGATTTGGAATTTGATTAATATTGAGGTAATATTAAAATAAATGTTCTTTTACCTGGAGCTCTAATTGCTGTACAACCTGCATCTGTACTCTACATTGAGCTGTACTTCTATCGTCCAGCGCATGCTCATTGTTGAGATGTCTGCAACAATACACAGAAAATCAGTAAGTGAAATGGACAAACAGAAAGGAAAATCATTAGGAGGAGGTGGCATCAAACTGTTGACTCTCTGGCCCGTGCCCCAATCCCTTTACTGGTGCATGGCCTGCCCTGCTGGCGATCACCTCTGACAACTTTGGGTGTCTAGTTTACTGTGTTACAACTCATTGATATAAACTTCCTTGAAAGAAAAATCCTACCAAGCATTTACCCTGTTGAAAGGAAAATTAGGGAAGTAGGGGCCATACTTTCAGACTACTTAGGTGCTCAATAGATACACTCTAGGCTAGAATAAAAAAAATACAGATTAATTGTATATGGGAGACCAGTTATATAAATTTGTGTCTAAGGAACAGTCTTACAGAATTAATGGGTCACATTTGAATTATGTATACATTTTAATACATAAAAGTGAATGTAAAGAAAAATTTGCTTAAGAATGGGAAATACATGGTATATGAAACATGAATGAACATATGTGGAAAAAAATTTACCATTAAAGAAAAACAAAGTATAATTTTGGAGAAAAAAAACCAAAATAAAAACAAAAACAAGCCCCCTGTTTGAACTCTTAACAGAAATGTAGCACATCTCCTGACCCTAGTTCATTTCGGCATTTCCTCATATGACTGTAGTTAAATCTTAAATTATTCAGGGGCTGGCTAGCCAGGTTAAGGATATCTGGGCCTCATGTGGCTACTTCTCTGATTAGGCCTACCTCCTTCCTGGCCATTTCCCTATTCATTAGAAACTCCAACAGAGAAAAAGTAACAAAGCAAAACTCAAATTAGGCCTTTTTTACTGTCAGCTGTGACTCTGACA
>NW_027185761.1:42409000-42411500 GCF_028583685.1 Petaurus breviceps papuanus | reverse complement strand
CTTTGTGTGTGTGCGTGTGCGTGTGTGTGTGTGTGAGAGAGAGAGAGAGAGAGAGAGAGAAAGAGAAGGAGAGAGGGAGAGAGGGAGAGAGAAGGAGGGAGGGAGAGAGAGAGGGAGGGAGGGAGAGAGACAGACAGAGAGAGAGAGAGAGAGAGAGAGAGAGAGAGAGAGAGAGAGAGAGAGAGAGAGAGAGAGAGAGACTATTTCAATAGCTGATTTCATTCTCAAAGCATAGTGCACACATAAAATAAATACAGGTCACAAAAATTAACAAATCATCATAACTGTCTAATACATCCTGGGCTGGCTACGGAAAAACAAGATCATTTTGGATTTATATCTGTAAGTATGGGATTTCCTGGACAGCTAATATCCACAAACAATCAAACATAGGAGGGACATGAGAGGGGAAAAAGCAGCATTACTTCATATTCGAGCTGAGAGTCGTGATTTTTTAAGGGCTGAACAGGAACTAGGGCTGAAATCCGAAGCAAGCAAATTCTTCTACTAGGCACTGATGGACATTTCTGTGTTTCTTTTGGCTTTGTTAAAGTTTTCAGATCACTGGGTTTTGGATGTTCCACCAAATGAGAATCTGACCAGCACAGAAACTTTGAAGATGGCAACTAATTTAAGCCCTCTATGTAAGTATTAGAATAATAACAATAACAACAACAACAATAATAATGAAAAATAATTAATGATACTTCCCTAAAGAGACAAAGCTTTTTATGGGACCTGTTGCCAATATTAGTGCTACCAAATGATCTCATCTTTCATCCTGGCTAAATTCCAGCACACAATTTCATTAACCCAGGTACTGCAGGTGATAAAACTCATTTTTCCCTAAAGAGACAGCTAAAAAGTACCAGTTATACATTTATGAAGTACCAGCAATCAAAATTATGGATTTTCTAAAAGGTTTTTAACTACTTTTATTGAAAGGAAAATCGCTGTCTCAGACTTTTGTGACACTATTGCTAATAATAAATTTCACCATTTAGACATAGCCATAATAGGGGAGACAGTGTCAATAAAAGTATGAAACAAAGATGATCTCTGTCTTTTAAGTAAGGCCTTCTAATTACACACCGGAAATGTCACATGAAACACCTAAACTAATAGCATGTTAAAAAAAATACAACTCTATAAAGAACAATAGAGCTCTACTCAATGGTACAGAAGACATGAATATATATATAATATATAAAATAACAAATTGTTCAAATGTACTTTTAAAAGGTCTAAATATAAGAATTAACTAGAGAATTGTTAAAATTCCATATGCATCTCTGAGACACATTTGTGGAGAAGACTGAAATAGTCCTCACCTGCTTATAAACAAAAGCATTTTAGTCATGTTATCTTTGGGACACTCAACAGAAAACTTTCCCCTCTAATTTTCTATTTATCACTAGAGGGCACTGTGGTATTTAGGCCACTGACCTCCAAAAAAAAAAAACCACAAAAACCCAAAACCCAAACTCCTGGAAAGGTCTTGAACTCCTGAATAGTATCAGAAAGGTTAATAAGGGTGCTGAGCAAAAGCAAAAAAAATCAGTAGGGTCCAGATCTTAAGCTACTACCCCAAAGAGTAAATCTGGTCAAATTCTGATCTTGAATCATCATGTATTATAATTTTAAACCAATTCTATGATGCAAAAATACCTTACTATCATCTGTTACCTATAATATGGAATGTGTCGCCCCAAAATATTTTGATTTTAACATAGGACTTAGACTTTGCATATGTGTATAATGATCTTTCCTTTGCTTATAGATATATATGTATATATACACATTATATATATACATATATACATATGTAGCCATATGCACACACACATAATGGTATTATGTGTATGGATGGATGTGTGCATGTAAGTTGCTTTTTGACATCTTTATTTGGTCAAAAGTATGTTGTACAGTTAGGCAATTTTACTGCAGCACATTCTGACATGCAAATGATAGCAATTAATGGGTTTGAAACAATTTATGATTTCCGGCCTACTTCAACATGTATTAGCATATACCTGGTTTCTTTAACATACACTTTGTTTTTCCAAAACCACAAACACCGTTGCTGGAATTTCATGTGGAAGTGCTTAAGGGGTTGAAAGTTAACACCTTTGTGAGCTGTGCAGACTCACAGTTGCAACTCAACAAAAGCCTCTTTGTAGAGGCTTTCTTGAAATGTTTTCTTAACATGTTCCAAGTAGTTTTAGGCAGGCAACTAAGGTAAACAAGATGTGACCATGATAAAAACACTTGTGAAAACATGACAGAATGCACTTAGTCGTTTCTTTCCCATTAAACTCTTTGGTTTCTTAAAGTTAAATTCACAAGAAATCCAATTACAAATGAAGCTCCCAATATCATTCACAGCTCTCTCTCGCTCTCTATCTCTCTCTGTCTCTCCCTCCCTCTTTTTCTTTCTCCCCCCCTTCTCTCTTTCTCTCTCTCTCTCTCTCTCTCTCTCTCTCTCTCTCTCTCTCTCTCT
>NW_027185761.1:42384717-42408990 GCF_028583685.1 Petaurus breviceps papuanus | reverse complement strand
TCTCTCTCTCTCTCTCTCTCTCTCTCTCTCTCTCTCTCTCTCTCTCTCTTTTTCTCTTTTTCTCCCTCTCTCTAAAGGGGCAAATGGTCTTTTATCAGGGTTTATTCAGCTGTCCCCTATTAGAGGATGAAAATCTTACAGGTGAATATGCTTCAATATAAAAATTGGACATATGAAGACAAAATGAGTAATTAAGTAGCCAAACTACAATATATGGATTTTGTGTTCAAACATGGATATAATCCCAGCTCTATTTTTCCATTAGAAATGGCTCAAATTTCCCCATTCCTCATAAAAGATGGAATTTCTAAGAGGAACACTTTTCATTTCTTAGTGTAAAATGTATTTCATTTTTTCTCCATAGGAAAACTAGAGAAAACATACATTTTACTGAATAACACTTGATATTAATGGGAAGTGAGACCTGAGTCCTATCTCACTCTATATGTTAAAACCGAAAAACATTACACATACAGGTCTCCAAATATATTCTCACCCATAGCAGTTGGTTGTGCATTCTTCCAAAAAAAAAAATTAAGCCTAAAAGCATCAATGTTTCTGATATTTTAGGTTCTCTTTGATATTGGGGAGATGGGCAGGAAGTTCAGTTTGAGAACAGGAAACAGGAAGGGAATATGGCTAAAGTTCTTTATGCAACAGTGATGCCAGTGGACTTGTTTTTATTTTTATGCTAACGGAGTATTCCATGCAATGCAGGACACAACTGTTTCATGAAAGTTAGCAGAGGCACCTGCTGATAGCAGTTTAGTCTAACTGATACAACCATCACATGATAAAGCATGGTTGACAGATTTAAAAACACACACACATTAAAATGCGACTTGTTTTGAACAGAAATAGGGAGATTGTGTGCACGCTAGACTGTGTTATGTGCTGGTTCTGATGAGCGTCCCCCTGTTGGCTGTGAGTGAGTGAAAGACAAGCAGGATTGTTATTTGTACAGTATTTATCTTTGAAATCAAGGGCCCTGTGGTGTACCTCACCTTAGGAACAAACACTACAGAGTGATCACAGAAGAGTGTCAAAGCTCTGTTTTTGATTTACCAACAGTTGATATTTCTTCCTCAGGAGGGGAAAAATGAACCATATTTTTAGACCTGGGAATACTGTTTTCTTCCCCTGCTTCCTCTCTCCCCTCCTCCTTTTTAATGGTGGCATTTTACTGGCAGAGACTTTCATTCTAAATAACTTACCGAGGGTCACTTTAACAACTCCATTTTATTGGCAAGAGTGGTAGTAAGCTTGGAGAAGAGCTACCAAGCCAAATCACTTTGCTACTCAGACTGAAAATTAAAATGGTAGTGTAGAACTTGAGCCTGCTCAAAAAATGGAAACCGTGACTTATCTACGATTTCTCTGGTAGATCATCTCACTTGTGGCCCACAAATAACTGAAAAACCATGTTGTTGGTATTCAGTTATTTCAGTCATGTCTGACTCTGTGACCCCATTTGGAGTTTCTTGGCAAAGATACTGGAGAGGTTTGCCATTTCCTTCTCCAGTTCATTTTACAGATGAGGAAACTGAGGCAAACAGCATCAAGTGACTTGCCTAGGGTCACACAGCTAGGAAGTATCTGAAGCCAGATTTGAGTCTTCCTGATTCCAGGCCTAGAACTCTATCCACTTTGGCGCCTAACTGCCCAATATATAAATAGTATGTATACACACATGCACGTATGTAGATACACAATCTACATACACACGTAACACATGTACACATGTGCATATGTATGTATATACATATATGAATAAGTATGAGGTTTTAACAGCACCTGGGATGAAATACAAATGAGAAAAGCAAAGGCTTAACAAACTCAGATTTCATACCTTCCAAAGCTAATCATTTAGACTTTATATAATCAATGGTGAGATTTTGCACTAAACATATTTTTAACAAATAGCCAAAAAACTTCAACATTATACTTGATGAATAATACCCATTACTCTGACATCTAAGAGTCTAAGGATAGTTTTTCTGCTTCTTAAATGGTTCTTTCCTGGAAAATGGGGGGGGGGAGGACTCTGTTTTTGCTTTTAGAGGGTAGAGAAAGGCAAGGTTTAAATAGCTAAGAAAATAAAAATGTGCTGTCTTCCAGAAAGTAAGAACTCAGGGTCAGGAAATGTGGGTGTGGCAAAGGGAAGTGGAAATAAGTTCATTTTATAAGTCAATGAGTTAAAAAGAAAAATATACTTTATTTGGTTTAACAAATAATTATTAAAGACCATTGTGTCCCCTGACCATGGTATGGCTGGCAAGTTGGCCATGTAGTCGAAAGACCTGGATTCAAGAACTGCTTCTGACACACACTGGCTGTGCGATCCTGGGCAAGTTATATAAATTCTTGAGTGGCACTCAAGACTTTTTTTTTTTTTTAAAGCAATTGGGGTTAAGTAACTTGCTCAAGTTTACACGGCCCGTTATTTCTGGGTGTGGTGCTAAGTATCTGAGCCCGGATTCGATCCCAGGTTTCCCGACTCTGGGGCCCACGCTCTTACTCACTGAACCACCTGGCCACCCCCAGCACTCAAGTCTTTAAGACTAAAGAGTAGAGCAGTTGCACGTGTGGCTTAACGAAGAGTGTTTCCTCCCAGAGTTCAGTATACCAGTGAAAATCATGCCTGGCATTCTCTACCCCACCCCAAATGCCAGTCACTGTGCATCCTGCTGGGGAATATAAAGACAAAAAAACAAGACATTCCCTATACTTCAGTTTATATTCTACTGGAGTAATGAGTCATAAAGGCCAGGCCAATGTTTGAAATCATTGGGATCAATGGCTTGGCTAAAGGCATCAATGGCTTTCTTACTCAATTCAAAGGTGGGAGATAGCTAACACACACAGTATGACAGGCTCTAAAAGCGATCATTAAGGGGATAATTTTAACAAAATGAAATTCAATAAGAATAAATGTAAATTATTTCAGTAGGGTGCAAAAAAAATTATCTTCACAAGGACATGACTGGAGACACCAGATTAAGCAGCAATGAAAAAGATCTGGCAGTTTGAGTGCAGGACAAGCTCACTGAGACCACAGTGTGATTTGCCAGCTCAAGAGGAGAATGTGACCTGGGGCTGCATTAAGAGAGGATAAAGAGGTGATGGTCTTCCTGTACTTGGCCTTCATCAGTCTTTTTCTGTCTTGCACTGAATTCTGGACACCTTAGTTGAAGAAGGAAATCTGATAAGCTAGAGAATGTTCAGAGGAGGGCAAACGAGATGGCGAAGGGCCTTAAGGAGTTCTGGACACAGGAATTTGGGATTTTTAGACTGGAGACCAGAAGACTCTAGGCAGACATGACACCTGTCTTCAAGTATTTGAAGGGCTGTCTTGTGGAAGATCCAGAAGCAATTCAGAAGTTACAAAGAGGGCAATTTTGGCTTGAAGCCAGAAGAAACTTCCTAATAATCAGAGCTATCCAAAATGGTTGCCTAAAAAGGCAGTGGGATCCCCCTCCCCGGAGTCTTTGGGCAGAGGTTGGACTACCACTTGTGGGATATATAACGGGGATTCCTTCTGCCCATGGGTTGGAGCCAATTAAACTTAGGCTTTTTAGGACAAATTATGAATGAGTATTTCTAGGCCTTCAGATAACTTCTAGTACAATGCTCATCACATCCTGGGTACCCCTAGAGCAATCCCTTCTTAAACAAAGAAACCTAAAAAAACACCTCGGCAGGTGGCTACTGTGTTCACCCTGGCAGGATGTTTAGCATCAACTGTGATGTTCCCCATGTGGGCTTCAAAGCAGAATGTGGTATCAGAAATCTTTCTCTGATAGTTTATGTTGGTTACCACTGAAGAATTCCTTGAGCACCAGGCCACCTAGCAAATAAGATGGGCATAGCATACTGACATCGTTAAGGCCTAATTGAACCTGTGGTCTCAAGGCCACATATGGCCTTCTAGGTCCTTGGGGTGAGGCCTTTTGACTGAGTCCAAATTTCACAGATTTGTTCTGTGAAGTCTGTATTCTGTCAAAGTGCAGCACTTAAGGACATAGAGGGCCACATGCAACCTGGAGGTTGCAGGTTCCCTACCCCTGGACCATCAGAAAAGGTAAAAGGGAAAAGTGGTCCCATTCTCCTCAGAAAATTCCCATATTCAAGGATGATGAGGAAGATATCCTTTTTAAAACACAAAAATCTTGTAAAGTACATTATGGGTGTGGATTGGTCATTAACAAAAAAAAAAGGTGGAAACTTTTATATAAAGGCAAGAACTTGCTGTGATTAAAGTCTCACAACCTCCTAGTAATACAACCTGGAGAAAATTCAGGAATTCAAGACTGATCTTTGCCAAAGTTTTCCATTTTATAAGAATACAATTAGATGAATAAAGGGGAAAAAAACAACTCAAACCAAAGACTCAAACCAAAAATATTCTATTATAAGCAACTTTATAAAACTAAGGATATTAAACAGAATCAAATGACTGGACCATTCTTCAATTTAAAACATTATCAGAGTTATTAATATGAATATGCAGGAATATCTCGTGTCATTGTTTCATGCTTAAGAAGTTCTGGTTTTATATTTAGAAGCCTTGGGTTTGAATTCCAGTTTGTACACTTCCAAAATGAGCAAGCCAGGGAGCCACTATGGGCCTCTGTTTTCTCAGTGGTAAAATAAGGCCAACAATAATGAAACCACCTAGGTCACAGGATTGCTGGGAGGAAAGAACTTTGTAAACCCTGAGGAGCTATAAAACAGAGACAACTGGTACTGAGTATAATATCTAATCATGAATTCATCTATGCAACTGTTAAAATAAGGATTCTTAACCTAAGGTCTGCGAATTAAAAAAAATTGTTAACTTTCCATATGATTGATTTCTTTGTGATGTATGTGTTTTATTTTAGGTATTAAAACACGATTCTGAGAAGGGGTCCAAAAGCTTTGCCAGGCTGCTAAAGGGATCTAAGGACTCCTAATAATGAAATATGAACATTCATTTTGGTTTGATTAATCACCAAAAAAGAAAGTGGAACTTTCATAGCCCAGGTTCAACTGGGCAAATGACTACTTTTATAAAAACAAAAAATGTACTTTAGGTGCTTAATCTGAAAAGAAAACAGAATTGCACACGCAACACTGACTCCTTTACAGCATATTAATAAAGTATAAAGAAGTGAAAGGCTTCATGGCAGAGCAGAGTAAACTGACCTCGGAATCAGGAAGACCTGAGTTCAAGTCAGGCCTTTGACTTTCTCTCTGTGTGGCCCTGGGGTCATTATTTAGCTTCAAAGTAAGGCAGATGACTCTTTTAAAATTAAAAGGAAGAACATATGTTGATTTATATCGGTCGAGGACATTTCCTCATGGCAAGTTTCCTTCATAAGTGAAATCACAAGACTGGACCAAACCAAAACAAATGAACAAACAAAAACCCCACAAAATGCCCCAGCATTAATTAGGCAAAAACTTTATTCAACAAAATTACTCATAGGTAATGTTGGAAATATTGAAGGGTGTCTTTATTAAAATTTTGAAGTCCACTAAAATGGAGACTAGGCATAAGCTTTACATTATAAATATTAAGTTATGTTAACTAGCTATTTGCTCCCTCTATGATCCTAAGAAGGGAGAGGACATCATCTCTAAATGAAAGAAAAGACTGACTGGTACTTGGCCTTTATTTGTATGGATTGAATCCGACCTGTGATTTCACTCACAAAGAAACACTCCAGGGTAAGAAAACTTCATCTGCCAATGAAATGTGGCACCTACCGTACAATACAATAGTTATAAAGAGCCGCCTAGAACACTGAGAGGTTAGGTGACTTAGCCAGACTCAGACAGCAGTTGGGTATCAGAATCTGGACTCAAAGCTTTCTGTCTGAAGCAGAACACTAGAGTCCTACTCTGAAGCCCCTAGGGTCATGGTGGTGAATCTGTTCAATATGGTTTTGCCAGTGGGATGCTAGTGCTAACAGGTTATCCATCCACTTGACTGGAAAAGCTTCTCAGTATAGCCCCAGAGATGGAGGATCAGCTGTAGGTAGATCAGTCTAGTGAAATGTGAGGAGCTCAGAATCAGAGGCAATGAAGGATCTCTACGACAGTACAGAATAGCAGTGGAAGAAATCCGAGATCAAGTCATATTCAACCATAGCCTATTAGCACTGAACACTGAATGAATAAATTAATAAAAATAATTATTAAGCACTAGACACCCAGTATCATTCTTGAGATTTGAAGAAAAATAGGATTAATACCTGTCCTCAAGGAGCTTAATTCTATCAAGGAGAAAATATGTACATGTATAAATGGGTACAGAAGAAATGAAAAACAAATTATGTAGGATGAAAGGAATCTAGTAGTTGGGGGGATAAGGAATGACTTTGTGTAGTGTTGTGTTTAAGGGGTGTGTGTGTATGTGTGTGTGTTAGTCTATGTTGAATGATTCATTTAAACACATTTTGGAACTGAAAAGAATATGAGCCAATGTTTCTAGTTAATGCTTGTACGAGACAGCACTGATGGGATTCAACTATAGCTTAGAGAAATTAAACATATCTCAAAAGTTAATTACTGAAATTTACTACAATTCTCATAAAAAGGGGAAAGTAATGTTTTAGAACACTTCAGTCAATTCAATATGAATTGTGCAAAAAAAGATTGAGGCTGAGGGCATTTCATGCCAAAGATTCTTCTTCATATTTTGTAAAAAAGAAAAAAAAAATTGACATATAAAGATAAAATCTTTGGCCAAAATTCTGTCAATTAATTGTATCAAAGTGAAGGAATATTTTGATTGTGTTTTATATAAGGACAAACAAAAATTGCTACTGCTTTTATTCTTTTTCTAAATTATGTAAGTTCTGATTATATGAGTTCATTATGGATGCATAATAAAAAAAGGGAAAAATTACCTTAGAATGAAATGTTACAACTGGAATTACAGGGGCTGTCTAGTTCCCCACATGAATTTAACACATGAAGAAATTAATGCAGAGAATTTAACTAACTTGTCCAGGATCTGGTAGTTAATTAGATTCAGAGCCAATATTAAAACTCAGGACTCCTAACTTTTAGCTCTTTCCTCTTCCCACTAGAATATACTGACTTCTGATGTAGTCTGACAAACACTGGTTTTTCCTCATGAGCTTGCATTCTCTTGGGTGGGGTGGGGGTAAGGAGGTTCTGTCTTCTATTGAAATTCATTTTCATGAAGGAGAGCATAGAAAATGAGAGGGCATGCTTATGTAAAAGGTAGATAATGACTAAAATCATTCTTACTTTAGAAATGATTGGAAATCTTCACACACTGCTTCACAGCCTGGCCACTTGCATACGCCATGTCCGTAGAGTGGGTGGCTATGGGGGTGATCTTCATGGGATAAACTGAAAGAAGCCAAGACAAGGAAAAAAAAATGTAACATTTCTCTACACTATTTCAGTCAGCAAAGACACAATGGACCAAACATATGATAGAAGTCATGCTACTGTTTTTTTTTAAACTTTAAAATATTCTTCCCCCTACTTACGATTTTTATTTTATTCAAAAATGGTACAGTGAAGTTGTATAAAAAGGTACATAGCAAAATGTAAGGCTGTACACCTTGATACAAAAATAAGCTGACAGCTTTTTCAATGCCACGGTAGGTAATTTTTTTTAGGAGAAATTTATTAACATTACACACTCTCAGTTAAACCTCATTCAGATGAAAAGCTGTCCATTTACAACTCTGTAGATTCTTAAAATATCAAGAACTGAAAATGTTGTAATTTATATAATAATCAAAAACTTCAAGAAATCCCTATTTAATTTTGATATCCTAACACTAGGTTTTCTACACAGCGTATTATTAAGCTGCTTTCTTCTCCCGCATGCTCATGGGGCTTTCATATACTCAAATGGCATCACTAAATGTTTTCCAATGCAGAATTCAATACAATGGGCAAATGTGCGATTAAAGAACTGAGAAATACCAGTGGGTCAGGGAGGACTATTAGCCTTTTTAGACTGGGAAGAAGGTTCAAATTTTCAAACTACTCAAATCAAGGGTTACAGAAAATTTTCTTATGAATGCTAAGGGGTTAATCCTTCTGCAGGATTCCAATCAATACATAATGATTTGGCTGCACTGTTCCAAGTCATAAGATGCTTTGATCCAGTCCATGTGGTGCTGAGGGAAATGTAGCCGCTGCACTCACTGAGGAACCTTATTCTAAAATATTTTCCTCTATTAGATTTCTGCATTCAGACCTCTTTCAAATAAATTACTTTTGCACTGGTTTCCATAACCTTAGATTCCATCAAATACAATGTAAAAAATAATAACATTGAGAGCTATGTTTTTTCCCCCATGCACATTTCTTTGATCACAGAGGCTATCTGTAGCCTGGTCTACTGGCTTGGCTATATCCTCAATCTGAAGTACAACTACACTATGACTATACACATAAAATTGCTTTATTATTATTATTGTTATTATTAGCTTATTATTGTTGTTTTGAGATTGGATCTTCCTATCTTGCCCAGGTTGGAGTTACATTGGTCATTCACAGACCCCATCTCATTTCTGGTCTACCCAGAAGTTTTGACTTGTTCTCTCTTCAATCTGAGTGAGCAACTTAGTTCATCCCTTCTTAGGACAGCCTGCTAAGCTTTTGGGGGCTAACCATATTGGTGTCAAACCACAGCGTGGTCACTTGCATACACCATGTCTGTAGAAGGGACCAAATTGGCTTCAGTCCTTCTATGGCTTAGAACTGGGGAAGTCAAGGAATCTACCAGCTTAGCTTTCTGGTAGCAGGGATGAATAGGGAGTTCTATTTTACAGTCATGTTCAATATGTTACATAAACCCATTGCAACAATTTCTCAACCATATATGGATAAATAGAATTTGTTCCTCTTTTATGATTGTAAGACAGCATTTAATCCACATTATAGAGCAGATGGTAAAAGTCAACCAGAGAACTTGATTTTTTTTATGTAAGAAAAATTACAGCATAACAACCATTGTTTCCTACAACCTTTTAACAAACTTCAAGATTTTAAGGATAATCTGAGGACACTGACAAGAGACCCTGCCCCTGAAGTAAGAAAACAATTTCCTGAAAGAAAGGGAAAAAATGTGTAGAGAGTCAGTATGTCAAGGCACTGATGCTTTTCACACAAAGCAAGATTGAAATAGTGGTGATGAGGTCAATTCACTTGGCTACAGGGACACATTCATTACAAAAGCCAGGAGATACTATGAGAGCATTTGAAAGAGGGGCAAATCCACCAAGCATGAGGAATGACAGCTACCACATCTTGCCCCCAATCTAAAGAGAGATATGATGAGAAGACACATGTTCTCTTTTAGATTACTGAGAAATAAGGAGAAAAAGAGACCACTCAAGACCATCAGATTACCTGTGTAATGGTGATATAATTTCAATGTGCAGTAAATTTTTTTAAAAAGAAAATATTTCAAGCTTTAGCTGAAGTCTAACCAACTGTCATTATTTTTCCCCCTCTCTAGAATGTTAACATAGGGCTTTTTTTAATATCAGTAGGCTAAACTATTTAATCAAGATAAAAAATTAATATCAATAGTTCAAAATTGCATATAATTTTCTATTTATCCCACTGTGCTTCTACTGTTAAGCTGAGATTGTTTAAAAAAAACAATATGAGTTCTGTACAGTCAGATTTATAGCTGAAAATTAAATTTAAATGATTTAACATGGTGTTTGGAGGTAAGAGGGTTTTTTTTGTTAACTTATTTAATTGTAAAAAATCCAAGAGAATGAATAAGAAATTGTTCTAATATGTTATTCATAGCTTGATGAGGGACCTTCATTTCACAGTAGGTACAGATCAAAACTCATCACAGCTTTAACAAAGCTAATCTTTATAGAGATGACTAGTCTTAACAAAGGCCTAAAAGTGCTGGCCATGTCTATATTGCACAGATTTATTTTTAATCAATTTCATTGAAACTTTGGTTTATACATTGTCTCAATTTCCCCCATATCACCTTTCGGAGAGTCAAGTCTTACAATAGCACATTTAAAATAAAAGAAAAGAAAAATAAAGTCAGCCAATACATTAAAAAAATTTGATGCTATGAGTGCAGTGTGGCATACCTGTGGAGTTCCTCACCTCTGAAAAGGAGCAGGGAAAGATATATTCCTACATTTCTCCTTTGAGGCCAATTTAATTCCATATACTTTGATAATATCCCTCTCAGACAGCCCTGTGATTATTTTTTCTCATTTGCACTGATGTAGTTATTTTCTATAGCTAGGGTGTCAAACTCAAATCCAAAGGACTGTGTACTGACTTAGATAATTTACATTATGTTGCACCATATTTTTACTTTATTTTGTTAAACATTTTCCAATTAAATTTTAATTTGCTTCTGGCCCACTCTCAGGAGTTCTGTGGGTACTCAGTTTGACACCTCTGGTCTTCACTGTTTTCTTGGCACTGCTTACTTCATTGTGCATCAGTTCATCTAAGACTTTATAAGCTTCTCTGAAGTCATCACAGTAATATTCCCTTAAACTCATTTACCACAATTTATTTAGTTATTTCCTAATTGATAAGTATCTACTTCCTTTCCAGTTCTTCATTACCACACATAAAAAACAACATCCTGGCATAGATGGGGGCTTCCTTTTTGTCAATGACCTCCTTGGGATATGAACATAGCCATAGAATTTTTGTGTTAAAAGGTATGCATATTTTAGCCACTTATTTTTTTAGCTTATATTTATAGAGAACTTTGAAGTTTGCAAAACGCTTTGTAAATATTATCTCATTTAATTTTAAATTAAATTATTCCAAATTGCTTCCTACAATGGTTGTACTAAATTCTCATTTCTACCAACAATGCTAGTCTTTCTACACTTCCTCTAAAATGGACCCATATTTTGTCACTTTGTACATTTTGGGGTGTGAAGTAAGCTCTTACGTTTATTAATAGAAATTTGAACCCTTATTTCACATGGTTACTAAGAGTTTGTAATTGTTCTTTTGAGAATTGTTGGTTCATGTCCTTTGCTGGTCACTTCTCTATTGGGGGATGACTTTTGGTCTTAGTTATTTCTGTCAGTTGTCAGATGGATCTTTAATTATGCAAACGGGATTGTCTTTTGAAAATAAAAAGTATCGCTCAAAAGAGAAATCCTTATTTGTCAGGGGTGGGACTGGAATAGGTGATACTGGTTTTTATTAAAAATGGACACAACATAATTGCTATGCAGGGATCCAGAAAATGTACTGAATTTTTAAAAATCCTATTCACCTAAAAAGTTATAGATTTCATTTTTCCAAATTTTCAGATTTCATTCAAGGCTTTAGCAGACAATACCAGATGAATTTCTGAAGGGGATCTCTTAAATGATTCTATCTTATAAAAAAGAAAAAAAAGGAATGAGACTTTATGTTGCCTTGCTTCCTTTTGACATACCACAAAAGGTACAATAGAGGAAAGGAAAAAATGAGTGAAAAGGTGAATTTTCCTTGAATTGTTTTAGAAATAAATTTGTCCAGGAAAATATGGCTAAAAAGTGTCTTTGGGAAGAAAAGGGTGTTTGAGTCTGAAATATTAGATTGTTCAAAGGTAGCTTTTCACGTGAAAAGTAAGTAGAACTTCTGAAATACTGTCAAAGTCAGGGACAGACTAAGATGCATTTAGTTTTGTCAAGATTTAACATGTTAGCCAAAAGGTTTAACATCCTACTTGGGGTCAAGACTTTATTAAATGTCTTAGATATAGGATTTAAAAAAAAGTAATATAAAATGCAATTGTGTTCATTTTATCAGAACTTCCTGATATACTACCCTAGACTGTAAGCTTCCTGAGGGCAGTGCCAGATCTTTAATCTGTATTATCTCTTCCAGGCAGTTAGCACAGTGTTTTCTGGTATATAGAGAAAATGATACCCTTTTCCCCCTCCCCCCCCAAATTAAGAACCAAGACTTTTGCGACACTGTGTATTATGTACTTAGCATATGTGGAAGTTGAAAATGGAGCTGTAAGCATTAAACATTTATATGTAAAGTATCAATGCCAAAATCAAACAATGAAAGTTATATTATGAATTTTTTTACCCAGAAAAAATAAAATTTAAATTAGAAACAGGTATAAAATGAGGTCAAAGGTAAAATTTATCACATTTTTTCCTTCCCATACATATCGATTTAGACTCTTCTTTTTTAATTACTATGTAGAGAGATGGAGTGATGTAACATACACTTAAATTTTATTTTGTCCAAATACGGAGCATTGATTTTTTTTCTCCCACCCATGTAATCCCCCACCCCACTTCCAATTTAAAAGAAAAATAAAATTCATGTAACATATATGAATGATCAAGCAAAACAAATCCTCACTTTTGGCTACATTCAAAAATGTGTTTCATATTGCAAAAAAAAAAATCAAGGGTATCCCAAAAGTATGAGCACAGTTTTTAACTTTAATAGCTAAGACTTTGGGGACACTTTGTATACTCCTTTTTTTTTGCTTTTGGGAGGGGGAAGGCAGGGCAATTGGGGTTAAGTTACTTGCCCATCACTTAAGGTCACACGGCTATAAGTGTTGAGTGTCTGAGGCTACATTTGAACTGAGGTCCTCCTGACTGAAGGGTTGGTGTTCTATTCACTGCACCACCTAGTCACCCCTTACTTTGTATACTTTTAATGTAAAACTGAATGATTTTTTTTTCTGATACACAAATTTACTGTAGTCGATAAAATTATTAATTTATTTTTATTAAAATGTTCTAGGCTGTATAATACCAAAATGCAAATGAAATGTACAGCATAAATGATAAAATTACCAAATTCCTCCCCACTCCCACCTGGTTTAGAAAAAAATATTGGGGTGGGGTGGGGGAGTTAACTATAACTCAGTCAGCCAGGGAAAAGTGAGACCTTGTCTCCTTAACATCAACTTTACCAAGATTTTCCAAAAGAGTTTCTTACAGTGACCCTTCATGATTAAATTCTAAAAGTTCACTAACAGTTCTAATAACAAGAGATGTTTAATACAGTGCTAGATTTTGACTCAGAGGATCTGCATGACAATTCTACCTTTGTCACAGTCTCAATTTCCTCATCAGTAAAACGAAGGTTCTGGCCAGAGAAGTAGTCGCACAGAGGACAGAGAATTGGACTTGAATCCAGGAGGACCTGGGCTCAAGGCCCAAGTCAGCTTCTTACTCTATGTGTGATGACATCAAAAATGCTCCATTTGTTTTTGACTCCACTAACATGCTTCCTTCAGGATAAATTCAACACCAGCATTTTTATCATGGAGATTACTTCATCTCTGGTACTCAGCACCTCCTCAGTCCCCTCAGTGGCTTGTCAGACTCAACCCCCATCGGAGGATGGGAAGGCAGAGTAAAAAGCTCTTCACAAAGCATCCCTTATAGAACCCTCAGAATTTCCAGTCAACTCTTCATTTCCCCCCAGTGGCTCTGTGTGGTTTTTACTCCCTAAACATCACGGCAAACCTCTCCTGCAGCTGGGTACCCCTTTCTGTACTGTATTGTCTTCCTCCAGTACAGAGTCAGTTCCTTGAGGGCAAGGATGGTCTTTTTTTCCTTATCTGTATCCTTAGTGCTAAGTATGGTGCCTGCCACTTAGTAGGCAATAAATAAATGTATATTTATAGATTGTTGACCCCTGGACTCCATGACTTCCAATGTCCTTTATAGCTCAAAATATGATCACATTATGGCATATGACTGTCATAATTATCATATGACAGATGAGGGTCATATAACTAGCTAAGTTTTGGAGATTGGAAAGCGTGTATATATACATATACACACACAAACATATGTATGTATGTATATATATATATATGTAGTCTCTAATGACTTCTGATCTAGGAGCCCCAAAGTCTAATTTGTCTCTATGGAAGCAAAGTTTCAAATAGTCCATGCAGAATGTTCATGAAGAGCCCTTCATGGTATATGTGACAGAACTATTCCAAATTCAGTGTCCTCTGTCTTTTTTTTTTAAGCAATCGGGGTTAAGTAACTTGCTCAAGGTTACACGGCCAGTTATTTCTGGGTGTGGTGCTGAGTATCTGAGGCCGGATTGGATCCAGGTCATCCCGACACTGGAGCCAGTGCTCTTACTCACTGAGCCACTTGGCCACCCCTAAGCAATTGGGGTTAAGTAACTTGCTCAAGGCTACACGGCCAGGTGTTTCTGGGTGGGTGCTAAGTGTCTGAGCCCAGGATTTGATCTCCAGGTCATCCTGACACTGGAGCCAGTGCTCTTACTCTCTGAGCCACCTGGCTGCCTCGTCCCTCTGTCTTTCAATAGAATGTACTGACATACTAGAAGTTTTTTCCCAGTCTCTACCAAAGACCTTGGGTTTTTCTTCTAAGACTTCCTAAATCCCTTTGATTCCTTTCCCAAATTAGCCTTTGCTTACGTCTTTACTCTTTGTCTCTAAATTATTAATTATTTAAATTATTAAAGAATGGAAATGCACAATTACATTAATATTGTCTTCTACTATGGCAATTTTTCCCCCAGATCCATGAGATCTGCAACAGTGATGGTGTCAAAGATAACTGGAAAATGGTGTAAGGAAGACTGACCTTGGCTAAATAATTTAGAATGTCAAGTATCACACTAAAATTATTTATCTATCTATATCTATATATGGTGTTTATATATTTTATTTTGATGTATATAAACATATACACATATGCATTATATATACACACATACATATATATATATGCATCAAAATACAGGATTCAATCTTGCTGTAGTTGAGATGTTATCCTGATGGATTTCTCCAAATACCAGAAAACAAACTTTTTTTTTGTTTCTCAGTTTTTGCTAAAGCATCTTTAAGGTACAGTGTATTGTTCTCAATAGTAATCACAGCTAATATAAAAACACCTTTTGAAATGACAAAAGATGAATACAAGGAGTGAAAGAGCATCCAGTAAATGCAGTCAGTCATCTGCAACTCCATCAGAGGCGAGAGACTGAATGGTCTACTAGGAAGAATAACAGATTTGGAATCAGAGGCTTTGGATTCAAATCCTGTTTCTGTGGAGCTACCCATGTGACTGTGCATTTCCATTCTCTGTGCCTCAGATTCTTCCATAAAATGAAGAGCTGCTGAAGTCCTTTCAATTCCCCAAACAGGATCCTAGGATCATTAGTTTCCATCTGGAAGGGGTTCCAGAAGCCACCAAGTCCAATCCCTTCATTGAACAAATAAGAAAACTGAGGTACAGAAAGGTCCAGTGACTCGGCTAGGATTACACGTGTAATACCTGAGACAGAATTCAAAGGCAGTTTTTCCTGAGTCCAGGTCCAGTGCTATTTCCACACCTTGCTTACTCTCACAAATCAGGATCCTGTCATGAGTTTTGGCTTTTACAGATTGCTGAGCATTAACTGATTGAGTGCCATACCCATTTTAATTTTTATCCATAAAGCAAATCTTTAAAAGTCCACTATATGATTCTCTGCCTTCTTAAATAGAACACACTGATGATAATTTAACCTTTTCTTAATGACAGAATGACCATTCTGGACATCAGTGTAATGGGAATGCAAATTTGGAAGATCTTCCCTGCCCCTAGACTAAAGTGCACCTGAAGCCTTGGGTGGGAGGCTTGTTTTTCAGTAAATACTTCTTGATTGGCCAGTGAGTCAATAAGGTTGTTACATTTTCTGAGCCAGGAGGAGGCTCTATAAGCCCTGATGTGTAGCTTTGTTTTGGGACTCACTTTGAGAAGTGTTCTGTGATTTGATGTGAATTCTGGGAAGCCGTTGTTGAGAGTCCCCCGGCTTTGAAAACCCAGATGTTGACTGGGTATGGATGTAATGGTTGGACAGTTTGGAAATCTGTCTACTTGATCTGTTTCTGTCTTGATAATTCTGTCTGTATGCTTTGAAGTCCGGGGTGCTGACCTTTTTCCCTGAACAAGGTAAATGATATAAGTCTGACTGATTAAAGTAAGCTTGTTAACCCATTTTGAGTTGCCTTCCTTTATCAAAGCAGATCGAAGAACCTGTGTGAGCAGCCACCCTAGGGACTCCAGGGTGCTTGCTGCTACAATCAGTTAGCCTGTCTGGATCAAGTCAACCAGAATTAAGTGCCCACTATTTTCCATACACTTTGTTAAGCACTGGGGATGCAAAGAAAGACAAAAACAAAGAGCAAGGAGAAAACCCCACAGTAACGACAATAAAACCGTCCCTGCTCTCAAGGAGCTCACAGTCTAATGGATGAGACAACATGCAAACAAGTATGTGTAACCAGATACACAGAGGATGTAGTGCAGATAAGTCATGGAGGGAAGGCACTGAGGTTCAGGAGGACCACAGAAGGCTTCCTGCAGGCTTTCTTATCCATAAAGTCAGGGTCTAGACTAGGTAGGTCTTTAAGTTCCCTTCCATTTATAAAAATGCTGTGACACTGCAGTGACTTCAATTGAGATGGAGTACAATAAAATGGATGAACCCATTATCTTGTCACTAAATAACTGTGTTTAGTGGATTCCAAGCCCATAGACAGAACTGTAAGGAACTTTTAATGCTCTGTCCAAAGTCACACCTGTAATAAGTGGCAGAGAGAAGATTCAAACCCAGATCTTCAGACTCCAAAGTCACTGCATTGCGTTTCTGGAAGTCTTTCCCGGTCTATCACTCCCCACAAAAGTTGAATAATATTTCCATTTGGACATCCTAAGTAACTAGTGAAGGACCAGTGGCTCCTAAACCTCCATCCTCTCCCCCACAAAGGGTTAGAGGCCTTTTTTTGCCTATTTTGAACTGGAACTGTTCTCCCTTCAAAGTTATCAACAAAATCTCGCCCACCAGCTCCAATGGTCCTTTTCTCTGTCCATATCCATCTTGATCTCCATGATGCATTTGCCATTTTTGACCACCCTCGTATTCAGGATACTTCCTTCTCTCTTGCTTTTCCTAAAACCACTCTTTCCTTATTCTCCTCCTCCCTGTGTAATTGTTCCTTCTCAGTCATAGCAAGCCCTCTAACCCACAATGCTCTCCAAAGGTCAGTGCTGGACCCCTTTCTCCCAATACATCTCATGTACAACTTTTCATTCTCCTAATTTATAAGACTGATAACCTCAAAGTTTTCCTCCACTCCTTGCTCTGCCTCAACTCACATCTCCAAGCAGTAGCTCAATCTCACCACTTCTAACCCCATGTCTTGAGTCCAACTCCTCCCACAGCTTTTTGCAAGGACCTTCTAATTGGTCTTCCTGCCTCAATTGCCTCACCATTCCAGTCCATCCTCCACACAGCTGCTAAAGCAATTTTCCCTAAATCCAGATATACCTCTTGCTCTACTACCCCACTAAATCCAATGGTTCCCAATTGTTTCTAGGATCAAATATAAATTCCTCATTTTTAGTTCTTAAAAAGTCTTTTATAAACTGGCCCCAATCTATCTTTCCAGTGTGCCCATATTCTATGATTCAACCAAACTGATCTTCTCTCTGTTCCACATATCAAGAAACCTTTGAGCTGGCCACTGACCATGCTAGGACCACATGACCTTCTCACCCCTGTCTCACAGTCTCTCACTTCCTTCAAGTACTACTTTCTTCCCAGTCTACTGATTTTACTGTCTCCTCCCAAGTCCCTAGCACTCTTCCTCCCAAACGACCTTTAATTTAACTGCTTGGTATTGTTCTGTCAGAACATCCTGAACCAACCTACTTCACCTCACATCCATGAAAAGCTCCCTTAAGGCAGAGATTGTCTCCTTCATTTTATTTGTCGTTTCCTGGACCTAGCACAGCGCCTGGTCCTAGTAGGGGCTTAACAAATGCTTATGGTTTGCCTGAAGCTGGCAGAGTAGTGAGGCTCAGACTCTCACTACCATCTTCTCCACACTATCCATTGGGCACTCCAGTATACCCACAAAGACAAAACATCCTATACTTTTCACGGACTGTACAATATTAGGTGGCTATTCTTCCACTCCCAAATGCTACTCAGAATGCAGAAGTGCCTTCGTTCTATTCCTGGATCTCTTCTCTGATGTCAATGGGTATATTATTGCTGCTTTCTTCCCTTCTCTCCTGTACCTAGTCCCTTTGCCCATACTTCTTGGTTCTCATGAGAAAAGGCTGGACTTCTCTAACTATTGCCAGGAAGAAGGTTTCTTTCTGAACTAGCCATTTTGAGGAGCAATGGGAGGAAGTCCTTGGCTGTTTGCTGTTTAGGGATCAAGGATTACATCTTTACCCTCAAACAGACTTTTTTAGGGCTGGTATTATTTAAAGACTTTGGGATATAGGGTCCCCAGCTATATCTTTCATGTACCTTGTTATTTTCATGGTGTCTCCCAGAACGAGTTTTTCAGGGACTTTTTTTTTTGCATTTCTTTGTGTCTCTTGCACATAGTGCTTGGCTCTTAGCAAGTGCTTAATAAAAGTCTGTAGCCTGACTTGAAAGCTAGCAAAGACTTAAGTGTATACAGTAATCTACACTCTGTTCAAATGGAGTAAGTTTACTATATGCAAGGCTCTATATGTACTATATACATGGGTGCTGAGAACAGAAAGACAACATAAAAGCAGATCCTGACAACAAGGGGTTTTACAATGTCCTTAGCAGAAGTCACTGATTTGAGGCCTCTTTATTTTACTTCCAACCTTTGCAAAATACTCCTAGGCCCTCACTCCATGTGAACTTCTCTTGAAATTTCTCTTTCATACTAGTAAAGGTCCTCATTCTGACCCATCTCCAGGTTCCATCTTCTTGAGTTCAGACTTCATGTTTGGGCTGGATTAAGCTTTGTTATGGCTGAGCCCATATCAACATGTCACCCCTATTCTACTCACAACCTGTCAATGACTTCCTACTGTCTAGAAAATACATCCTAGATCAAATTGTTTAGCCTACTATTCAAGGTACTCTACACTTTTCTAACCCACGTGCTTACCAGCTTTACTCTATGCTCCCCCCAGTCTATAGATTCCCATTTCTCATGCTCGAGTCATTTCCTAACTCTGGAATATACCCAGTTCAACTGCCACCTTTTGGAGTCCTGGCCATCCTTCAAAGAGCTAAGACAAAACATCCCCTCCTCCATGTTGCTATTTTTTTGCTGTCCTGCTCAGAAACTACCCTCCTGTCTGGGGACATTTCATATGAAAATGCTTCAAGGCCTTAAAGTGAAATTCCTATAACAGTGCAGTATCACATTGGTCCAGCTACTACATTCAAATCTAGGCTCTTATTTTCAAAAGATCATTGTTCAATTAGGAGAGCATTCAGAAGGTAACCGGGATGTGAAGGCGTTGGAGTAAAGCAGGGAGCTGAAGTTGGGGGATACAAAGATAAAAGGAAAATACTCTCTCCCTTCAAGGTGCGTACCTTTTTCAGGAGGAAGGAGCTTGCAGTAATTTGTTGTTGCTGTGGTCATGAATATTCTGCTCATAGCATATTGTGAAAATAATTCCACATCTGGACTTTGTGAACGTTTTAGCGGTGTCTAGCAAAATCTGCCAATCTCATTCTGAAAGATCCCAAAGAAGAAGCCAAATCTATCAGTTACTCCTTCCCACCATTCAATTTCTGATGTTTTAGGTCCACATTTTCTAAGAGTTAAATAACAACTAAAATCTTAAGCATTATGCCTCAACTTTCTACATATTGAAAAGTTAACATTTTACAAGAGTAAAAAAAATGAAAACCTTAGCTTTCTGGTTGTTCCAGTAGGTCACTTGGCTTAAATCACCATCTCCTCCACTATATACACAAATAGATGAAAGAAGATGACCTTGATCTTGGTGCTTTGTGAACGATAAAGCACACAAAAAATGTGGCACTCTTGCCAGTGGTGGCAGCTGCCCTTCTAAAGCTGTAAAGGTGGTACCTGGATTCCAAGGATCAGGAGACATTGCTACGGCAGGACTCAGTTCCAGGCAAAGTCCATGCTGCCAAAATGCACTACATTCCTAGAGATCTACTATTTGATGGTTTCCCAATGGAAGTAAAATGAATTTACTTCAAGAAAGTGCAGTGGACAGAAGAAGCGCCTTCATGTGTTCTAGTATGCAACCACGGGAAAATGTTATCTACCAATATACAGAGGTATGGACAACTCATGAGTTCATGGAAGGAGGTAAGCTTCTGAGGACACAGAAGGAAAATGAATAATTTTTGGCCTCATGGCTTTTCTCCTTCCACCTCCACAGACAACTAAGGACAGTGAATTTTTTCCTTCATAGGAGCCTACATCAAAGCTTTCAAGCTGGAAGGGGCCTTAGATATTTAGTTCAACCTCCACATTTTACAAGTGAGGAATAAACAGTCCAGTTCTCACAGCTAGGAAAAGGCTGAGCTTGGACTTGAACTGAAGACCTCTAACTTTAGAAGTTGTCATTTTTTGGGGGGTTGGGGAAACAAACATAAGTGCTGACCATGTCAGGAGGTACACTGTCAAGAGGGACACTGAGGCAGAAGTGAAACAGCCACTGCTCTCCTCTACTTCAGTTCTTTTTCAGTTTCCAGGAACACAACCAGTCCATAAATAAGTATTTATTCAGCACTTACTACGTGGCAACGCTCAGTGCTAAGTGCTGAAGATACAATGAAAAGCAGAAACAGACACTGCTCTCAAGGAACTGAATCATAAATTCCAAGGTAGGCACGACATATGTGCAGGGTAGAGGGAAGGAAATCTCCGAGGGAAAGGTACTAGCAGCTCAAGTCCTAAGAAATGCCTCCTACAGAAGGAGGCATGTGAATGGTGGAGGTGAAGGAGCTGAAGGCTGAAAGAATGGACAGCCCAGTGCAAATGGGTGTGCTGGTGTACCAGCAGGAAGCTGGCGAGGTGAGCTAGATCCGAAACTGCATGGAGGGGAGGAAAGTGTAGGAAGACTGAAAGGGAGGGAAGTGGTAAGGTTATGAAGAGCTTTCAATGGCAAACAGTGGACTTAGAAGTCCTAAGCTTCTCAAAAGGTGACACAGGAACAGGGATGTACATCAAAAGCCCATTAACAGGCATAACCTAAGTGAATAAAGATGGTCTCTCCACAAAACTGTAACAAATATGCATGTCTCCCAGTTCTTCAAGCAGTGAATCCTTGACTCTCATTCACTGTAACTCTCAACATCTCAATTTTCTGCTGCTTTTTAAATCATGTTTAATTAGAGGATTTCACATTCCCTCGTGATATCATATTCATGTGTAGAACCTGCAATTGGAGTGATTGTGAATTAGGCTAATAAGTGCCAGATTTGTGCTTTTTAAGAGATTGAGATTATTGTTAATATCTGCATGCATTATTGTACTGCAAGACGCGGAGATGACGTGAACTTTACATCTGGAATAAGGCGTGGTAAGTATTTGTGGAATTCTTTTTCTTATCTGGTCTCACTTTAATGCATCCATGAAAATTCACCCAAGACTGAATGACTTAAAAAGAGACAGCAATAAAGTATCCCTCTAACGCAAAAGTGCACGTTGTTTTTTATTAGCTTTCAATCAAGTATTTCTATGAAACACCCATATTCTGGACTTGAAGAGAATACATGGGCCAAGTTTTCTGGTCTCTTCTCCATGATTATAGGGACAAAAAGGAAAACTGGATATGGGTCAGAAAAATAAAGCAAAGGAGAGGGAATAACATTCAGCAACAAGAGTAGATCTAATTTAAATTTTCTTGTCACACCAAACTGACATACAAGTAATAACAATTACTGTCATTATTATTATACTTCCTAGATTTAAGTGAAACTTGGCTTTCTCCTGAAGATACTACATATACCCTCTACCAACGATGGATGTATCTTTTCTTTTACTCTCTCCAGAATCTCCTACATTTTCCAGTTAGGAAGAATTTCAGAGGCTATCTAACCCAATCCATATTTGAAAAAGAATCCCTTCAACAAGACCACCTAAGCCTATCCAAACATACTATCCAAACATAGTATAAAGACCTCTGAAAAGGGGAAGCTCACTACCTCCCAATGGACTTTTTGATAGTAAATTTTTAGGAAGTTTTCCTTTACATCAGGACTACATTTTTTCTCTTTGTAATTCCATCCACTGCTCTGAACTTTGGGGCAAAACTGAACAAGTTAGGAAGATCTTTAAAAGTCAAACAGAAGAGGCAACAGGTAGCTACTGAACTTAACTGAATAAGGGAGTAACACAGTCAGTTCTGTACTTTGATAACTGGATGGATGGAGTGGGGAAATGTGGCAGAGAGGTCAACCAGAAGGCTGCTACACTAGAAGAGCGAAGAGGGCACACGTAAGAGCTGCTGCAAAAGCAGTATTGAGAAGCATTGGAAATAGATAGGCTAGGGAGATAAGATGAAGGAGGCAAATCTGAAAGCTAGGTTGCAAGCCTAAGAGACTGGGAGGATGATGAGGTTATCAGAAGCAATAAGAAAGTTAGATAAACTTGAGGTAAAAGATAATAAATTCCATTTGGGTCCTGCTGAGCTCACTACAGTAGATGACTATAAGGTACCAGTTCAAGATGTCTACTGAACAGTTGGAGACAGGCTGGATAAATAAATCTGAAAATCATTAGCATAGAGATGGTCACTGAATCCATACAAGCTGACATCACCAAAGGAAATAGTATGGAAAGAGAAGAGGGACCAGGACAAAGTCCTGGGGTACAACTTGAATGAAGAACTCAAAAAGGAGAGAGAGAAGGAATGATCAGAGAAGCAGCAGGAGAACCAAGAGAGAGCAGAGTCACAGAAATCTGGAGGAGGATCTACCAAGGAGATGAAATCAAGAGACAAAGATCGCAAAGAGAAATATCTGTTAGATTTCGCAGTCTAACCAGATCTTCCATAGCACAGATCCCTAAAGACTGCCAAATCCTCCTACATTAACATGAAATCATGTATGACTGCTCTATGGGTCAAGCCACTCAAACAACTCCAACTGACAGGGTCAGAAACACTGGCCATCCTCTCGCTTGCAGGTTATTTCTCTACCCACCTCAAAACTTACAGCCAATGAGGTGAAGGACCTGGAGTCCAGAGATGAGGGTCCCTAATCAAGCTATGCCACTCTCAGGAGCTCATTGATGATGAGTGCCAGTGCCCTTTAAGATAACCTAGGCTAAGCATCCCGTTTTTACAGTGGAGGAGAGACCAAAAGACATGATGGGACTGGTCCAAAGTGGGCAGGGTTGGGATGTTGATTTAGACAGCATGAATCAAAGTCTAACACTTCCTCCACTCTACTCTAGCATTTAATACAGTTGTTAAGAAAATTCTTTATAAACTTTAAAGCACTGTCTCATTGTGAATTATTATAAGCTTTACTTTTTGAAGTTCCTGCAATTTACTTACACTCCTTTTCTGACCATCCTTATTTGCTGTCATTTGCTGATTTCCTGGCTTCTAGCCCAATTTTCTCAGCATCTTTAGGATCTAGCTTATGGTCCTTCTTTGTGTTGTCATCTTCTTTGAAGAGTTCAGTATTCATGATGGCAAACTCTACAATCTCTCAAGCCCAAAAAACTCCTTTTTACATGTAATTTCATTCTGACTCTGGAAACTTCACCTTCTTAAAGAATCACAACACCATCTGGGACCTGAACTTAAAATTCACTCTCTGACCACAATCTCAATGCAATTCAATTACTATATTAAAATGGCTACTGTGTACCCTCAGTGCCTAATGCAGCGTCTGGCCCAGCCAGAAATTAAAGTCCCTGAGCTCGACAGTATCACTCACCCCTTTTATTAATTACGGCCAGGATGATTAATAAAATGACTAATTACTCCCCCTAAAGTCCCTGGATTCAATGAGCTTACATCATTTGAAAGGGAAACAACATGAATTCAGACAAATTTTAAAAAATACAAAGTAAACACAAAGTCATTTTCATGGGTTGAGGAGAGAAGGGAAGAGACACTCAAGCTACATCTGAACTTTATGCCAATCTTGACCTTCCCTGAACTGACTCTCTCCTCTTCTCCCAGTCTAGAGCCCCAGTTTGGGCTCCGCTTGCTTTTAAGCCCAGTCCCGGCTCCATGGTGTGTCCCTTTGATGATTTAACAGCCTAGTGTAGATGACCTTCTGCTATTCCTGACTTGCTAATCTTTACCCCTGGGTAAACACCACCATTGGATTGCACTGCTATTGTCCCCTTGGCTGCTAAGCATTGCTGGAAAAATGTCAAGAAATCAAACTGAATTCACCCACTCTAAGATTTATGAGGGATGACTTCATTGGATTCTCACTGCTGTTCTACAGAGTGTGCTCTCTCTCTCTCTCTCTCTCTCTCTCTCTCTCTCTCTC
>NW_027185761.1:42350703-42384617 GCF_028583685.1 Petaurus breviceps papuanus | reverse complement strand
TCTCTCTCTCTCTCTCTCTCTCTCTCTCTGTCTCTCTCTCTCTCTCTTTTCTCTTTCTCCCTCCCTCCTACTGTTTCAGACCTATCAGCTTAAGCCCTAAATTGCACACACATACTGCCCTGATTTTGTAACAGATTATTTTGGTTATTTGACAGGAACTCCTCCACCTCCCACATTTATTGGTTTTATTATCTATTCTCTCCTTCTTCCTCTGATTACAGGTGTATAAGTTATACATATTCCTCACTAAGATTACTTCCCCTACCTGTATCGTGAGATTTTTTATCCAGCACGATCCCACTCACTCCTATAGGGCTTCTTTTCATAGGATCATAGATCTATAGCTACAAGGGATCTCAGAAGCAAATTCCAAGTCTTTATGTTTCTTGGAGGGGGGGAAATTGGGTTAAGTGACTTGCCCAAGGTCACACAGCTAGTTATGTGTCAAGCATCTGATGCTGGGTTTGAACTCAGGTCCTCCTGACTTAAGGGCCAGTGTTCTGTTCACTGCACCAACTATATGAGGTCATATTGCTGAGGGGACCCCTCCCCTCAGCCCTTATTTTTCAAATGAAGCAATAGAGTCCAAGCAAGTTTAAAGGATTTGTCAAAGGTTCCAAAGGTAAATACATGGTAGAATCAGGATTTGAATGGAGGTCCTCTGATGCCAAAGCCAGTGTTTCTCTTACAAGGCAGTCCTGTAATCTTTCTTTCTAATGGCTCCTTTTTATCTGTCCATAAGGTCTTTCCAATCCCATACATTCTGTCCCTTGACTCTTCTAGCCCATCCAGATGCCAGCCCACATGTTTTCTCACCCTCTGCCAAAATTCTGGAAAGAGCTGTCTATGCCAATCCCTCCACTTTACCACCTACTCAAGTGCTTGCGATCTGACTTTTACCTCCCACCACTTGATGGAAATTGCTCTCTCAGAAGTCACCTCTGACAGGCTAATCGCCAAATCCACAGTTTAAATTAAAAAAAAAATTCTAAACTTAGTATCAACAAAACATTCAAATACACAAAGAATAAAAAACGATTGAAATTTTAAACTTTTAGTATTTACAGTGTTTTTAAAAAGTACATATTGTTAACAAGATTGTAACAAAAGATCCTATTTCTTTCCGATACCCTGTTTTAATCTTCTGTGTATTTTTCTGGACTTATTTGTGATAATGACCATTATTAATATACTTTTGAGTTGGTGCATGTATTAGATTTCAATTTTCTTTCCTTAATTTTACATCATTTTATAGAAAAGCCCCCTTCACCACCACCACTAATTCATACATTCTTTCTTTGGTACAAAAATTGTCCACTGCATTCGCCTACTACATTATGTTTATTCATTCCCTCTATGTTGTACATATGGGTTGTTTTTTCACTCAGTGAAGGTTTTGTATTTCTCAGTCTCCTTCATTTCATTTGACTATTAGCTATTCCTTCCTTTTGGATAACTGTGTATATGAAAATGCCCCTCCCCCATCCCAACATTTTAAGTAAAAAATAAAAATAAAAAGGAAATCTAACTTTTATGGTCAATGTTGGGGACCACCTGCCTTTTTTTTTTTTTTGCTATCTCACACAACTCCCTACTGGGTACTTTATGTTGCAGACACCTGGACTGTTCCCACTGTATAACACAAATCTGTTTTCCAACCTCTCTCCCATTGTTTCCTACACCCAAAGTTACCGCCTCTTTGCTTGTTGAGTTAGGTTTTATAGAAACCTAAAATCAAATGCCACTTCAACCATGAAGCATCCCTGATTCCTCCAACTGGTTACATCTCTGACCTTACACCTATACCCCACATTCTCCTATCTCTGAATTCATCACAAGTCTCTCTTTGGCTGGATGAAGGTGGAAACCCTGTACCATCTACACTTCACTTCTTTCCTAATATCTGTGGCAGTATTCTGCACACAGTAAATGTTCAATAAATGTTTAATGCATAAGAAAATTCCACATCCACACTATATATAATATCAAAAGTCTGGAAATAAAGCATGAACCTACATAAATGAGGGGATAAAAGACTGAACATGGAGTCACAGTATTAGAGTGTGAATGCCCAGCTCTAATAAATCCTCTCTTGGTGATCTGGGGCAGGACATAACCTTTCAAGATCCAAGCCTGAAAAATGAGGAGGTTTGATTATGTGACGTCTGCAGTCCCTCCCAGACACAGCTCTATGAACCTATGATCACAGTGGTTGAACAAACTCAAGCATGATGATTGTGATGGAATAGTACTGGACTGTAGAGAATGGTGAAAATTAGGGATTCTGAGAAATAAGGAGGAGGGCTTATATAAAACAATCTGGAGAAAAGAAAGAACTAAATGAATATATTCAGTGAATACAACTATCCAAATGAAAACAACTTTACATAGCAACAAAACTCAGATCAAAAACAATGGACAGCGTTGATACTAATTATTATAGTCAAAGCACACACCCTTCCTTTCTTTAAACAAACAGTAAACTTTCAAGTGTAAGGTCGCATCTGTTATCAGTCACAATCAAACTTTTATGCTGTTTTCTTTAACTGTTTTCAGGGACTGTACTTTCTGGGTGGATTTAAGTTGTGAGCTAGTTGCAGCCCATATGTCCAGTATGGAAACATAAATGGTCAGTAAAGAAACACTCCATTAAATAATAAACACTTTTTGAATTGAGGGTAACAGACAACTTCAAGAAAGTTAATCAGGTAGGAAAAATACATGTATATTTCTCTAATTTATCTGACCTCAAAAGTCATCTAGTCCAGATCCCTTGGTTTTAAAGTTGAAGAAACTGAGGCCCAGACAGGTTAAGTGATTTGCTGAAATCATTCCATTTGCTACTGAGCTTTCCCCAACTACAGCAGCATATATCTACTCATGGTTTGGCTCTTAGGAAGCTGGCAAAAATACCAACAGACCATTACTGGAATTTAGGGGATGAATATAAGGATACTGAGTCAACAGGTCTGGGTGTATCATAAACCAGGAACATACAACACACCAGCAACCCATTAGGTATCCCTAGACTGTGTCTATTAAGTCCTTGTGGAATATACAGTCTGAGCAGAGCAAGGTTAAGATGTATGAGGGCCACAGCCATCTTGAAAAAATCAGTGGTATTCTACGAAATGCATGGAAGGTCAAATTTGACTGCTCCCTGCTCCCTCTGACTTCTCTTACTGAAAAGCACTGAGCTATTTAGGGGGGCTCTCAGTTCAATCAATATCATACAGAATCCCAATGGGAACCAAAGTCTCGCATGAAGTCTGGAGTAAACCAGTCTTGCTCCTTGATAGCACCAACCTGCAGGTGTGGTACTCACACCTCTTTAGTTTATTCTGACTCACCTTCCTTACCTTAAACAGAACCTGTATTCCATATGTGAACTCAGAAGATTCAGGGGTTCACCCTGAGAGAAGAGTGTTATGCACTTAAAGGCCAAAGCACACTACAGTGTCTGTTTTCAAGTACAAACCCGTCCGTTTGGCATTTATTACGCTCTAAAGGGGGAAGGCAGCAAACGGCTAATTGCTGCTTTAGTAATGGATCTAAGGGTAAACCGAATAAAAGGCTAGCTTATAAGACTGGACGCTACTTGCCTTTTACAACCACTGTAACTTGGTGAGCTAAACAGGGTAAAACATCCCATTTTTGTTCCCAAAGCCCAGGAGTCTCCAGAGCTACAGTACAATAGAACATGGAAACTGAGCTTTTATGTCTGACTGACTGGTGCATTCTCCTCAGTCAATCATAAATACAGAACAGAAGAGGCTGGTGATAAAAGTCAGAAAGCCAGTGTTTAGTTAGTGATAAGTGAAGGAACAAGAAAGTCAGAGGCCTTTGCCACATTTCGTCAGGAACCTATAATGGCAATCCTGACTCACTGCTGAGTTTGTAACTTATAGTTTGCATAGGCAGCATTACCACAGACATCTCCATTAAAAAAAAAAAAAGACTAAAATAATGCTTTCCAAGGAGTGGTTATGAGCAACTGTGTCAATACATACTCAGGGACCTCTAATCCAAAAGTTATTAACACTGTTAGGCAGACATTCCTATTATGCCAATGGACGTTTGTTTGAACATGGTGAGTCACGGTGCCTACATGGAACGCTGCCCATATGCCATAGGAACTGACGGCTCTTTAGGAAATGTAACTTTCAGAATCAAACGTTTTTGTTAATTTTAACTCTTTAGGACTTTCTGGGCCATTTTCAGGAGTCCTCTTATAATTTGGTACTGACCAAAGGAGAAGTGATGGGAGTGAAAAGAGAGGAACTATGGGCTAGTAGAAAATATTAGATTGAGAATCTGAGGATCTAAGTTCAAATCCTGACTCTGGTACTGAATACTTCTATAAACTGGGGCAAGACATTTCACCTCTCAAAGGCTGTATCCTTTATCAAGAATCTTCAAGATTCATTCCAGATTGACATCCTGTGGTTCTATGAACTGAGGGGCAAGAAGGAGAAGTCTGGTATAAAAGGGGATAGGATCGTAGATTAATATCTCAGACAGATCTTAGAAGGCAATTAGTACCTCTCACTTTACAGATGAGGAAACCAGGGACCAGAGAATTTAAGCGACTTAATTCAATCCAAGGTCACAATAGTTAGCAGCAGATGAGAAAGAATTTGAACTTTGGTCCTCTGACTTCAAAGTTGTTTACTCTTGGCTTGAAGCTAGTTATCAGGAAGTAACACTAGATTTCAGTGGCTTCTATGCAGCCTTAGAAGTATTCTCTCACATTTTGGTAGCTAGGTGCCAGCAGTTGGAGCCCTAGACCTGAAATCAGGAAGACCACTCTCAGATATCAGCTATGTAACCCTGGGCAAGTTACTTCACCTCTCTGGGCTTGTTTCTACATCTGCAAAATGGGGATAATAAAAGTATCTACTTCACAAAGTTTATAAAGCTTATAAAGTGAACTTTGCAAACTTTAAAGCGCTACACACACACACACACACTCACACACACATATAGCTAGTTGCTATATAGTTGCTATAAATAAAAGCTAGTTGTTACTTATTTTTCAAATTCATTTTTGTATCATGTATCTTTCATCATTCAAGATGACTAAAGCAATATCAAGAATTTGGAAAAAAAATTTTTTTTAAGTAACCTGGGGGGCGGCCAGGTAGCAGAGCAAGTAAGAACACCAGCTCCAGTGTCAGGATGACCTGGAGATCAAATCCCAGACTCAGACACTTAGCCCCCCCCCAGAAACACCTGGCCGTGTAACCTTGAGCAAGTTACTTAACCCCAATTGCTTAGGGGCGGCCAGGTGGCTCAGCGAGTAAGAGCACCAGCTCCAGTGTCGGGATGACCTGGGGATCAAATCCGATGCTCAGATACTCAGCACCACACCCAGAAATAACTGGCCGTGTAACCTTGAGCAAGTTACTTAACCTCGATTGCTTAAAAAAAAAAGTAACCTGGGTTGAAGTCTCACTTTGACACTAACTGTGTCTATGTGACTGTGGGCAAACCACTTAATCTCCTCCTAGGTCAAAAATCCTTATTCAGTTTAGCAGAATGCTGTTGAGTTGGAGGAGCAACAGTAGCTTTTGCTACTGAGTAGCAGTAGTAAGGTCATTGGACTCAAGTCATGGGTTCAAATCTCAGTTCTGCCACTTACTACCTGGCTGACCCTGAGAAAGCCACTGAGGCTCTGAAGGTGTCAGGCTTCTCATATGTGAAACAAAGGGTTTATTAGGAACCTCCAAGATCCCTTCCAGCTCTCAATCTATTATCTAAATTCCAGACTCTAAAATACACTATGTGATAGCCTCACAGACCACAGGCAAGTCACAACTCAGTACTCCAGAAAATTCTCTGTAAGTTCTAAGGGTCTTCCCATTCTGTACTGGTAGAGGAAGTTTCCATACTAGGAATGTTTGACACCAAATCACAATTCCAGTCCTCTCTCTGCACTAAAATAATTCTCTGTAAGTTCTAAGGGTCTTGCCATTCTGTAGTGGTAGAGGAAGTTTCCATACTAGGAATGTTTGACACCAAATCACAATTCCAGTCCTCTATCTGCACTTAAATAATACTTGTAGACTTAGTTCACAGGACTATAAACAAAAAATGCTTTATAAATTGTGCTGCAGAGCTATTTCCATTTCCAATCATGGAATGCTCTTACAAAGAAAGTCTCCCATAGCAAAGCTTTGTACACAGTAGATGCTTAATTTAAATATCTGCTGAATAAAGAAAACATGAATGATAAGACACCCCAATGTAGCCCACACCTCAAGTGAACTCAGGTCCAAAATGACATCCAATAAAGTGCTCTCTCTGTTACCCAAATCACTAAACGCTGGTTCCAGTTTCTTGTTGATTTTTGTTAAAAGGAAAAGTCCACTTTTAGTCTCATTTGGGTACCAGGTTTTCTAGAATACACAAATGTTTATATGTATACGTATGTGCACATATGTATCAAGATAAGTTTTCAATATGATCAATTCCTGCTGTTCCCATCCACATCTCTGTAATTTGCTTGGCAGTAAAAAAAAAAAAAAAGAAAAAAAGGTAGAGTTCATAGAAAAGATGGAATATGTCGTTCTATACCAAAGGCATCAAACATGCAGCCCGTGAGTCCACAACAATTCAGAATGTGGACCAAACAAACAGAAGTCCAACAGGGAAATGCTTAACAAAATAAATTAAAGGGGACGCCAGGTGGCTCAGCGAGTAAGAGCACTGGGCCCAGAGTTGGGATGAACTGGGATCGAATCCGGGCTCAGATACTTAGCACTACACCCAGAAATAACTGGCCATGTAACCTTGAGCAAGCTTAACCCCAATTGCTTAAAAAAAAGAAACACAAAACCAAAATAAATTAAAATGTGATAGAATACACATAATGTTAACATTGTTTTCTAAGTCAATGTGAGGTCGGGAGGGATCCTGATGTATGATGTAGGGGCTCCTATTCCAAACACTTTGAAGCACTGAGTTCCCTTTACTCTTTCTCCCCAGGCCTTTTAGTCCTTTACCCTTTATCACGTCAGTTTACTTTCTTGTCCAGTTTTTCCATATTCTTTCTACGTCAAGGTACTTCCAAAGTATGTACGGGAACTTCAAATGAGATTCAAACAGTGTCATGTAAACCTATGTCCTGGTTTTATTCAACTACCAGATTTTATTTTAAAATTGGCTTTATTTTGTATATTCATATCAATCTTCATTCTCTAAAGAGCTTTTACTGGTGGCACATCTGCCCCAGTCGGAAAAGTGTGTACTTTGGAAAACTCTTTTCTTATGTGGATAACTTTCCATTTACCCTTGCTAAATTTCATCTTATTTCTGTCTCTACAATCCTCTAATTTATTCAAATGACACTGGATTATTCCAGCATCTTGGTGTCAATTTTTTCTTCTAATTAAAGTACACTGCCATTTATTTCTCACACTGATCTTTAACATGAGACATCTTGTTGTCATAAATGTGATTCATAGGGGAAATGTAAGTAGAATATAGGGGATCATGTGTACTAAAATACAGAACTTGAGTTCTAAAAGCAAGAAACTTCTAGACTTTGAGTTCTTTATCGCATGATCAAAAGCATTTTTGCTGAATATCAAACTCTGAGAATATTCAAACAGAATTTTAGGAGAGGAACAAAATGGCCTTTGGAAAGCAGCTGCTTCATCATAGGTAAACAATTTCTTGTGTCACAAGATACTTTCAAATTCTTTCCAACATTCACAACAGACGTGAAAGATGCAAAAAACCAACTAAGGAATAAACAAAACCAAACCAAAAAGTCAGCCTGTTAGCGGTCAGAAGCTCCTTGAGCCTGTACTAGGAACAGGATTGCAATGTGAAGGTCACAAAGTGTGCCTTTTATTTGTTTAGGGAAGTGCTCTGTCTTGCAGGTAGTATAAATATCATGTGTTACTGTTGCTATGGTGTCTGTTTGTCTATGAAACGAGAACACAAATAGTTACACAAAAGCAGAACAACATTTTGTTTTATGAATCTTGGACTAGACAATTTTGCTTTCTGGTGAATTTTCTAAAGTGCCTTTAAATTCTGCCTGTTCTCTCCACTCTCCAGTGGGAAATCTTGCTCACTTGATTCTCCCTTTGCAGTCCTTAGACCTCTGGGGAATGTTTTACTCTCCAATTTCAAGATACAAAGAAAGACTTTGGCAAACTGTTGACAAACGGATTCTTGAAGTATTTTTTTTAGGGGCATTGGGGAGGAGCGCCTTAGGTAGGACCCATGGAAATCTGCTTCCATGTTGTTCAGCTGACTGCACAATTTTCTTTTCTTTGTAAAAAAAAAAGACAGAAAAAAATACCACTACTTCCAAAAAGGATACAGAAGAGCTCTGTAAATGAGAGGCAATTCTTAAATTCCAAGTTTGCTCATTTATAACCAACCAAGAAAGGTTCATGTGACTTAATAAGTTCTTATGCTGAAGAACTACACCTGCTGAGTTAACTGTGTGCAACTAAAAATGAAAAGGGGACAAGGAGAGCATAAAGCGGAAAGATTCTTCTGGCGTTTCCTCTGAATGGATGCATTTTTTTTTTAAATGGCAGAACCCAAATCTCCAATAAAACAAAGTGCATTACACAAGCTGCTGAGAGTTAAAATCTCCTTTGTACACTACATTGACCACAGCACCCACAGGCACCACTACAATGTCTGTCTATGAATGGGACAGCTCGCCATATGGATGCAGACACTGAACAAGCTGTACAACTCTTGGCGACAAGTGCCTGGGGGACTGTCCTATATTAGCACCACCTGTGCTGTGGAAATTGCGCTCTGTACATGAAATGGCATTTAAGGACCCATCAGGATGTTATTTTTGAGTACACACAAAAGGAAAATCACAGTTAAGAGAATTCTCTGGCTAGCATATCTGTTGCTCAATTCCTGAAATAGTTTCCCAACGGAATAGTTATCTTCTTTATTCACACAGCTTGGAATGACAAGCTGGAACACATAGGAACAATTTCCCTTTGTGAGCTTACACCATTGTTTTAATGAGGAGAATATACTTTATAATATACTTATGCCTCGACTGATTACAAAAGGAGAAAAAAGAACTTGAAGAAGACCATACACACGAAACACCATCGTTTGTATCACCCCAATGAGTGGTAGCTTGCTTCCACGTTAAAACCACGAGAACCATGCTGCCAAGCAAAAGCTAGCGGGGGGAGGTGATCTCTGCCAGTCCCAGGAGACAGACACAAGCTAAGATTTCCATTCAGGCGGCCTCTACATTTCTCTTAACTGCCTCTGATTTACAATGGGTTCTTGATCCTATCTCTGCCCTTACAGTTAATGAAGGACCATGAGATTCCAGGACCTTCTAGGCCTTTAATCTGGCAAAGGTTGAGGAGACAGCTTCTCTACACACACAGGAAGACAGGATCTCCTGCCTAAGGTGTTTTGGCAGGGGCAAACAAAACAAAACAAAAAGCAAAAAGATGAGGGTCTCAAAACCCATCAGAAATAAATCTGCAATACAGGGTAAAAGGAGAGATTTAGGTCTAAATCATTATGTCA
Organism: Petaurus breviceps papuanus; assembly: GCF_028583685.1. Taxonomy (NCBI): domain Eukaryota; kingdom Metazoa; phylum Chordata; class Mammalia; order Diprotodontia; family Petauridae; genus Petaurus; species Petaurus breviceps. Next base: position 42,375,080 of record NW_027185761.1, on the reverse strand, counting down.
TGGGGGAATCAGGCACAAGGGGGAAAATGTTCTTACAAAAGAATCTAAGAAAGTTTAAAAATAAATGCAGATACTGTTTTGAAAATGAATGTTACCATGTAGTATAAATTATGTTCTTTTTATAGAAAAGCTTTTTTTAGTCATTAAAACACAATAAATCAGAAAACATAAGAGTCTAACAACAGTATGTTACCTTTAAATGGCACTCAGTATTTTATGTGTGACACTGTGACAGGTGTTGAACAATAATAGCTGATTTTTATCATTCAACAACCAAAGGCAAGAAAACCAGTTAACGTGTTCTCTTACCATAGTCCAATATTTTAACGATACTCTTCTACACTCCTTGGATGTCTGGATGACAGAAGGTAACTTAGCACTATATTCAGTCCCTCTGAGAGTTTCCTCTCACCCATATATGGGCACCAGCAGTAACTGATAGCACACAATAGCAAAAAAAAAACAATATTTAAATTAAATTAAAAACATAGTAATAATTTATACCAGCTTTCAAGTTTGGGGTAGGCACTTAATTAGACTATAGGAGCTCTGAGAGGTCAGATATTCTAGTGAAAATAATTCAGAGCTTAAAATAATATAATACAAGCTCAGATACTAGCTTGGCAACTTACTACACTTTACAACCTTAAGTCACTTACCCAGTCTGTGCTTCAGTTTCCTCATCTGTAAAATGAAGAGGTTGAACTAGATGGTCCCTTTTTACTGTAGATCTATGATCCTGTCATTGTGTCCATTGGAAATATTGGCCACCATATTGGATTTGGGAGGGTAAACAGGTTGCTTAACACAGAGTTACATGACGCAAGTGAAATCAGTGTTCATGGCTTAGTGCCTAGAGATATCATGGTATGTATGCCATGGTCCCATTCCATAGCTCTCTATTCCTATTCCTACCTTTGCCACTTGCCTCCCTTTAAATATGCCATAGGGTGTATACAAACCTGTGGCAAATCTTTCTACCCACCAATTCAACTCAATCTTCCAAGTGTTCTTTCTAAAAGGTATAACTGGACAAAGAAAGAGAGAAAAGACAAATGCTTGTTGGTTCACAAGCAGATGCAAAGATCAGATGGGGGGGCAAGGATGGCAGGTGGCACTTAAAAGAGGGGTGTGGACAAATACTAGTTTTTCAGGCAATACTACCACCAATCAATTATATTGCAAGAAAGCAGCAACTAGACAATTTGGGACTGCCCTCTGTCAATGCTGTTAATCAGCGAGGATGGTAAAAATAAAACAAAACAAAAACCAACCCCCCCCCCAAAAAAAAACAAAACAAAACACAACCAAAAAAACTGCTTACACTAGGAAAGAACACAATGGCTTTTATTATTTACAAAGGGGAACTAAATACATCGAAGGAAGTGGGGAAGATTAAAGACCTTGCCATGAAAAATACAAACTATTTCATTCCCCTCTTAAAATGGATGCTTGCCATACTTTATATAAACAAGTCCCTCGCAATAAAAGACTATGTACCAATATCACCAAATACTTGACTGCATATGTATCTCTGTGTGCATCTATGTATCTATAACTATCTTCCTATATACATAGATATCATCTATCATTCTTTATCTATCCATCCATTCATCAAACTATATATCCATCCACCCATCCGAACAGCTATATCTCCCCCTATACCTTTGATTTCATTGATATAGGGAACTCCCATTGGAGAAATTTCCTTTATCAATGCAGTTCTGTAGGTGTTCTCTTATTTATCAGCTCAGGGAAGCTGTCCAAAGTCAGAGTGATTTGGCCAGAGTCAAACAGGCATGATGTGTTAGAGGCAGGATCTGAAATCAGGTCCTGGGTTCCTGGCTCTAAGATAACTAGCTTTTTATTCACCAAACTAAGCAATTTCTCTTAACCTTCTAGAACAGCCATGTGAATGTACAGTTTTATGACAAATGGTGTTATTACATCAACTCAAATCTCATCCCAAACAAGATATCCCAAACAACGTACATGGTCAAAATGGGAGTGAAAATTCCGCCAGCAGGGGCGGCCAGGTAGCATAGCGAGTAAGAGCACCGGCTCCAGTGTTGAGAAGACCTGGAGATCGAATCCTGGGCTCAGACACTTAGCACCCACCCAGAAACACCTGGCCGTGTAACCTTGAGCAAGTTACTTAACCCCAATTGCTTAGGGGCGGCCAGGTGGCTCAGCGAGTAAGAGCACCGGCTCCAGTGTTGGGATGACCTGGATCAAATCCGGGCTCAGATACTCAGCACCACACCCAGAAATAATAACTGGCCGTGTAACCTTGAGCAAGTTACTTAACCCCGATTGCTTTAAAAAAAAAAAAAAAGAAAATTCCACCAGCTATATGACTGGCAAAGTTCACTAGTCCTATTCCTAGAACTTTAAAAAAGCTTCCGGAGGGAGTAAGAAATCCAATATCACTCAAAAGTAGCAAATTTCTGATGTTCTGAAGCTTTCTGATGTTTGTCAGATTCTTCAGGTCTAACAAGTTATAATCATTCAAAGACCTTTAAATACATTTTCATATATATGCAGATATGGGTATATATACACATATAAATATGTCTGTATGTATGTGTGTGTAAAATCTCAGCATAATATCAATGGTGAAATAAGAGAAATAATTTTAAGTGATTACATGAAGGAAAACCTACATAGGATCATAGATCAAGAAGTGGAAAGGAACTTAAAGGCTATCTCGCTCAGCCTTTTAATTTTATAGATAAGGAACCTGAGACACAGAGAGATTAAGTATTTTTCCCAAGGCTGAACAGAAGTAAATGTTAAAGATGAGAAATGAACTCAGGTCCAACGACTCCAAAATCAGCCAACTTCCTACTATTCTAGAGAGACATCCAAAATGTTCTAAAGGAGACAGAATGGTCAGTGTATCTAATCAGTTTGAGCAACTCAATGTTGTCCATTAGGAACATCTGCAACCATATGGGATTTGAGGGAAATATGAGTCACTTCAAATAAAGCTATGTGAAGCACGTGAAATCATCACCTATGGGAGGCTTAGTCCCTGTAACTATCATGGTATGTGTGCCATGTTCACATGCTGTGGCTCTCTACCCCTATTCCTACCTTTGCCCCTTTCTGATTAGGAATCAGAAAATTGGAATGGGTATTATATATACATTTTGTTGTTGTCTGTCCCTTGTTCTCAAAGAACATCAGGAAGATGATACCATGACTTGCAAGTGAATTGGATTTAAGTGAGGGGGGTCTGTGCAAGATCACCAGCCTCACTTTTGTCTCTGGTACCATTTGGGTTCAGTGGCAAGATAAAGATCAGAACAACTGAAGATGACCCCTACATTTTAAAAAAGCCCTTGATAAGAGCTGAAATAAGTATTACCAGTCAAGATGAGAGTTCAGGATGAAGGGAGACAGCTATCTTAGCTAGCTGTCCACTCTCTGCCCACCTCTTACCCCACACCCTGCTGCAAACAAGTATTGGATGTTAAATTCCTAATGTAAACCCTACCAAACACTGACAGGATTTTACACATCGGGATAGAATTTATTCAAGTGGTAAATATCACAACCATATTCAAAAATGACTTGGATTTTGCAAATGGCCAGCCCAGTAAACAGAAACTGCATTCTTATGTAGTCAAATGTATGTCTGGAGGCAACAAACAGAGAATGTGCATTAAATGAAAGAGCCATGAAGCCCGCTGACCAAGCAAAGGGATTGAGAGGTTATTGTCGAAGAATCCTTGAAGTCAGCAGCCAAGTGGAAAACTGAAGCAAAGCAGGCTTACAGCATAGTGGGATACAGCCCAGGGGGCTAGGATACAAAGCAAAGGAGTCATATTGTTCGTGGGGAGAAGGCAGGTTAGACCTCATCTAGCAAAGTGCTTCCTTTGGGTCACCCATTCCTGAGAAGGCAATACTATCCTGGGAAAGAAAGTGCCACACAGGGAAATCACTGGCATTGCAGGCCGTAAAAGACATTTTTTTTTTTCATCAAAAGCTTAAAGAAAGTGGGACTATTTTCTAGTGTAAGGTAACTAACTAAAAAATGTTCACAATTACAAAATGGCTGGAACTACTAGTCGTAAAGAGTTGTACAATAATCACCTAAAATAAAGACTATTTAATGTTTTAAATAAAGAAATAGGTTACTAAGCAAGACAGGAGTCCAATGAAAAGAAACAGCTTTATTTTTATAGGTTTCTTTTTTTCTCCCATTCAATTATTTCACTGTGTGTGTATATGTGTGCATGTGTGTTTGTGTGCACGTGTGTGTGTGCATGCATGCACTATAGGCTGATTTTTAAAATGTAAATGATTTAGATACTGTGAATTATTTCTATTTTTGAAGGACCTAATGAATAGGTACATAATAAATTATCTAAGTTATATTTTCAATTTCAATGGAAGAAACTTTTGTACTTTTCATATAAAGATAAGTTGAGTGACTGGTTTGAGTTATCATGAGCTAGTTTCCAAATTAAATTTTAAATTCTATTGTTTAAACTTATAGGCAGTGGTTTTTTGGGGCGAGGGTTGCTTTTTTTTGGGGGGGGTATAATACAATGTCACACTTGAAATTTTCAGGAAGAGATTGCTATTTGTAATTACATACCAACTTTTATACAAGAAAATCAAAAGCACCAGGTCAAACTTAGCATTTTAATGACATTCCCTTTGTAGTATGTTGACTTTATTTATGTAAATTTCTGAATTTGGAATTTCCAAAATCTGATTACCAAGCAAATTTTAAAGGTGATGCTTTATGTCCAAAAGTATCAAGGTAAATATGTCAATCACTGTGAGTCATCTATCCTACAGAATAAAACACTGGCAAGAAAAAGAGGAGATGGTAGCAAAGGCTCCTTTTGATTCTGTTTCCTGAATATGAAAACTCTTTTTTCAGATACTGACAACTGAAGTACATTTATTGCACTGAATGGATTTATGCCTAATCAGCACAATAAACATTACTGAATTGTCTGAGTAAAATCAGAACATGAAACAGAGTGTTAGTGCTGAATTCTAATGATGCTGAATGCCCGTGATTACACAAGGAGAAGATCTTAACAAGCCTTGATTTGAGCTTTGGCATCTGCCTCACAAATCATATGAAATGTTCCTCCTTTAAAAGTGCTGAATATTGATCAATGTCTCTGCAAGGCACAACAGGGAAGTTGGTCTCTATTGGCAATCTTTACCAAAGTGTGTGTTTTTTTTCTTCTCTACACTCAAGGGTTTACCCTGAATGATTTAATTATAATTTTCCTTGTGTAAGACAAATTAAAGAGGAGAGTAGGAGTGTCACGCCAAAGCAGATTATTTATCTCCTTAACAGATCGCTGTGCACCAAACCCCAGAGCTGCTGCTGCTGCTGCTGCCGCCGCCGCCTTTGCTATCACCACTGCTTACAAAATGCTCAGGAAAGCACAGGACAAAAAAAAAAGTCTTGGGAAAGAGAATTTTCAAAGTTAAATGACAATGTTGGGCACCTGTGGATGGATTATCAGGTACTGCTTCTTAAATGAGACATGTGGACCACTCCATCAGCCACCCCCCAACACTGCCTTGTCCTACTTCTAGGGACCAGTCTATTATGTTAGGAAAATGGGGCGAAAGAGCCCACGGCAAGCTGCTTTCAAGAAGTATGCTAAGTCAAAATCCAATGAGATTCCAAATGATGAAATGGCTTCTACTTAAGAGATGCAGACAAATTAGGGAGCAGGGAAGGGATCTTCAAAGGCAGGGCCAGAGACAATTTGAAGGAAGCAAAGTAACCAGTGAGAAGAGAATGAGTTACTGCTCCTCAGTCCTGAATGAAAAGGAGAGTGCTACATCACCATCAACATCATTTTGAAAACCTTTTGCTGAGTGACAAGACTTTGTTGCTTGGTCTGGATGCTTCCACATACACAGGTGCTGGATAACTAGTCAATAATCAATAGTATTCCCCCCCCCCAATGTCATTTACTAGATGGTGAAGCTGAGATTCACAGACATGAAGTGACTTGCCCAAGGTCACTCTTTGAAGGTCAGAAGTAGGATTTGAACTCAAGTCTTCCTGCTGTCTGGTCTAATTCACTACTTGCTCTGCTCTGCTTTACTCTGTTAACTATCAGAGAGTCTCAGGAATGAATGGAATGAAAATAAAAAGGGTAGATGGAAAAAGACTGAGTGATGACCTGACATATTATTCTATCAAGCCCACGAATCTTGCCCAGCATCTTATAATTTTAAAAATGCTTCCTCTCTCTTCTTAAGGTTTCCCTTTCTTTTCCTTACCAAATTACATTCACTGTAAAACTACACTGCCAAAATGAACACTTTTCAGTAAAATATTCCCTCCCTCCACCCCATATCATTCCTTTGGAATACTGACATATTCAACTTAATTTCTGAGGGTCCAAACTGAAGGTCCAGAATGACACCAACTTTTAGCTCTTGGAATTACTTGGCCTCTGCCTTGGATCCATTTACTCTTAAATGTACCTTGAGACATAAAAAGGGGCTATTCTTTTCCCATTTTCTTCACTGCTAATCTACCACTCTCCTATACCAACTCCAGATATATATCCTTTTAGCGTGAAACTAAATGCAATGCATCTAAACAAGAAGAGGCTTGTGTGTCATAGGAAATGTAGGCAGGCACCACAAGGGCCGACGGGCCTGCAACAAAACCCTTAAGTGCATCAGTGGGCATTCTTTGCCGTACAGCCCCCTGCTCTACTTATGGAGAAAGATGTAATTCAATCACTCTGTACTAAGTGGATGGTATAAGCCTTAGTACATTAAAGAAAAGAAAGGCAAGGCGAAATCTAGAACCTTTTTGCCATCTGAAGTTGTCCTTTCCAAAAATATTACAAAAGGCAACATAAACAGATACAGGAAGGAAGAGCCAAGCTTGACTTCTGGACATAAAAATATGTCTACCTTCTCTTGACATCAACAGACGCTTGAATTCACTCAATGATTCCCATTTGCCATTTGCTTTATCCTGTTCTATACACCAAACCATTCTCAAGCTAATAAGCTTAGCAACTATTTAAATCACATGCTTCTCCTATTATTGTACCAATTTTAAAATCATTTAATAAAAGTGTGTCAGTTTTCTAAAGAAAATATTTATATCGCATATCACAAACTTGTTACCAAGGGTACTGATTTATAATATGTCTTACATAATGCAATAGATAAAATGTTTTACTCTTAAGAATGGTTTGAATAAAATGATCTCCCCACTCCCCCCCAAAAAAGAAACCTGTAAACTTCAATAAGTTTTGTTTCTTGATAAAACAATAAAACTTTAAAAGGAATAATTAATAATTTTTAAAAGATCACTAACATGTTTATAGAAGGAATAGCAGCAATAAAAAGGTAACACCGTCCAATTTCACAAACATTTAAATTCTAGAAGCATTTACTAAGCTCCTACTATGTGCCAGTCACTCAGCTAGATGCTAGGGATACAAAAACAAAGATGGGGGGAAAAATCCCTGTCCTCAAGGAGTTTACATTCTATTCAGACACCATATTGAAAAACTTTTAGGACACAAATATGAAACTAGTGTAAAACATGCAAGTATAAGGATCTGAGAAGAAAATCATTTCTATGGATAAACTACATTGTACTGGGAGCTCAAGACACTTTTGTTGATTGATTACAGGTATATTATGCATTTGAATGGCATGGTTTATAAAAAGGGACATACAGCAGGTGCTTAATAAATGCCTGTTGCATGAGTATTACTGCATATATAAGTGCACACCTTTCATTTGAAGGACCCTTGTCAAATTTAATTAAAAAAAATTTTTTTGGGGGGTGTAATTAGGTGTCTTGAATTTCAAACACTCTTGGAATGTTCACCTGATTTGGTCGATTTTTTTCTCCCAATTTTGTATTCCCCTACTTAATTGTAAACAGGGATTTTAAGGCAGGGGTTGTTTGTAATGTCTTCCTCCTCTTTTCTAGTACAGCACACCTTATGTGGGATAGGGCCTCAAACCAAAGTCTGGCTTATAAACTGAAAGCACTGTTTTTAAGTATAAAATTTCAACAACAACAAAAAATGGTAGCTATGAAACATTTCAATCTAATTTAAAATATTGAATGATATTTGATGGCATTTCAAATGATACATTTATATATAATGAACAGAAACCAAAATTAATAAAATTGTTATCAATTTTTCTTTTTTAGCTTCTTTGAAACTTTGGAGTAGTAGCTCCACTGCACCAACTTGATACCTAAGGTTTCATATCATGAGAGATGACAACACAAGGTCCTAATCCCCAGAAGGACCACACATGACATTTGCAGCCCAGGCTGAAGGTATTCATTTATTCCCCTTCATAAGAAAGCAGAGGAAAGAACCATAAAGTGTCCTGCTGTAGTCACTGGTAGAAAGACCGGGCTCTGAACAAGATGAAGGTAATGAGGAAATAAGCATCTTGTGGCCCCTTGCAATGACCTCTGGGATATGTCTACATTAGCACTAATTCCATGTTGAAAAAGTGAAAATAATTGGATGCTTCACACTACAGCCTATATTGAATAAATTCTTAAGTCATTACATGGACATTTGAGTCACATGAGTCCAATTAGACAAAGGGGAAATATAAAGAGGTATCTGAAATCCCCCGCCCCACTCCCCTGACTTTTAAGGGCCGCTCACTGCATCTATGACCAACTCCAGCCAAGCCTTGGCTCCTACCTTTCTCTTTTCGGAGTATGGACTGGCGCTAGCTGTCCGTTGGTGGAGGCGTGGGGGTTCATTATTAAGGAGGTCTTGGAAGGTGCAGAGGATGGGGTAACGCATGTGGAAGACAGATCCAAGCTGCTATGGTTGTTGCTTGGGGTTTCTTCCGCTGGATGCGAGCTTGTCACTTCTTTCCAGAGCTGCTGCAGTTCGGCTGGAATCATGCCTGAAACAAACAAATTGGATAATTAAATCAATTAACAGCTAATTCCGTCCTCTTCAAACAGTAATTAAATCAAAGAGTCAGTAAACAAAGCCCAGTGTTAGGGTTTTTTTTTTTTTTAGTGTGTGTGTGTGTGTGTGTTAAAGGCTTCATAGTTTTCCGTTAAAAGCCTCTAACATGGGATTCTTGTTGAACTGTAGCTAGAAAGGCAATTTTAAAATGGGGTCCTTAAAGCATGTTGGGCCAGAGAAGGGACTGCAGAAGGCTGGGACAGTCCCCGCTCACTGACCAGATGAGCAAACTGAAGCCCAGCCAAATGAAGGACTTGTGTGAATGAGATCCCTCATCAGGGCAGAATGGGGATAGGAAATCCACTACTTGGGGCCTAGTGCTTTTCCAATCAGTGTGGCTAAGATTTTCTTCTGATGCTTGGCCTGGATGTCTTCTAAGATTCTTTTTAGTTTTAAATCTACGACCCTATGAGACTCCAAATTTTTTTTTCACGAATTTTGCTAAAGTGAATAATTGGTATCTTATTTTAAGACACAAGGAAGGACTTGAAATAAAATTATTCAACTATGGTATTATGACAACATGAACCACAACATGACTAATTTTTTGTGCTTGAGCCTTAAATGATGACAAATAGCTTTGTTATTAAATATAGTTTTTATTAATCACTTTTAGACATAAATTATGAATTCATATTGTCTTCCTGAAATGCTTTTCAAATTTTAACAGTCAAATTGATTATACTATGATTATTTCATTAACACACCTATCTTCCTCATTAATTTTGGTTTCTAGGACTGCTCACTTAATTGATGGATGTGTCTACTGAAAAACTGTATAACTTTTTATACAAGTAACACTATTATTACTGTCATTTCTTAGATCAATGCTAATGAGCCATTCAAGAGTAAAATGAAAACATTAAATAAGCTCTGGGTAATAAAAAAAATGTTGTTTTCTAAAGGGGTCAAAGTGGACAGAGGTTTTAAGACACATATGTCATGTGTAAACTTGAATTTCCCAGCGAGAAGTAGAGACATTATCCATATGTCATGCTCACCATTTTGGGTGACCTAACCTTTAATCAGATGACATTTCTCTACTGAACCAAATTCCCAAATCCCACATAAATAAGACACATTTCATGTTAGGAAGCATACAGGAGAAAAATATTTACAAGGGCAACCGCAGAATGACAATGCCCCTTGAAAGGATACCTAAAAATGGAACTCCTGCATGTTTCAAGGCAGGCCTGTGGCAGAACCCCATTTCCAGGTGTCTTGGATCACTTCATTGTTTCAATCAATTGTAACACAGCCATCCTAGGAAATCTGCCATTTTCTGAATCTATAAAAGCAGTTGAAACTGGCATGTATCTTAACCAACCTAAGGTATTGAATTAAAGGAGAAGGCTGTATGCATTATATTCATTTGAAACACATAATAAAAAATGCCAAGGTCTAAATTTAATTTATTTTTGTCATTTAGAATACAATAGATAGATAATCATCTCAACGTGATCAGCCAAACATCTTTACTTTGCTAAACTGTTAAAGATTTTAATTATGCTAGCTTTGGAGAGCACGGGTCTAATGAGGCGATAGACTCCAGAGAATCTAAGTGGTTAAGAACTGTGAAATGAGTCTGATAGGATTTTTTTATATTCACCGTGGATCGTTTGCATATCAAAGAGGAGTAAATTATTGCACAGCAGACCAATAACCTTCCCCGCCTTTCTGAGAGTGGCATTAACAAAAACAGTTGGTATCTGGTAACTATTCTCCACAAAAATGCGAAAATGCTTAAGTGTTTGCAATTAATATATATTAAAAAGGAAGCTTCAATTTATACATTAAGTGATCAGATATTCCTCGAACATATCTACCCTTTTAAAGCGAAGTCATCTTTCTTTCATAAAAATCAAATGCCAATTATATTTTGATGGATTTTGTCCCAAATGAGCATTTAGTTATTAGACATATTCAATTATTACTTGTCCCCTGAAATTAAACCTCCGAGGCAAATTAAACAAAGAGAAAGGTCACTACCCAATCCTATGTTCTGTTTTGCTGCATCTGGGCTATTATTTTCAAACACCTTGCAAAGTGACAGTGCAGGATGCAGGGATGTATTTTTAGCGAACATGCTTGACAGCACTGTCTGCACACTAACAATTACCTGTGAATACCGCTGACCCTTACTCCACTGTTTACTCAATTGAAACAATAGTGAGTAGACCCTTCTGTTGATGATCTGGTATTAATATGAAACTACACAAGTCAACACCTCTTTTATTGTTTAGGAATAAACACATATAAAAAGATGAAGTTGCCCATTTTTCAAATGATAAACTCTTTGATTTGAGGTCATTGTATTTCATGTGGGGAAAATCCTATTCACTGTTATCTGTATCTTTTTCCTTCTGAGCAGAGGCAAGGCTTGTAAAAGTCTCCTGCCACGCCCTCCATATTTACCCAGCAAATGAAGACTAAAACACATTGTATCACTATCGGCTTTAGACCTAAGATCATAAGCTCCATCTCTCCCTGTGCGACCTATTGCAACATCACTCAGGTTCACCTCTCAATGATGTGTGTGTGTGTGTGTGTGTGTGTGTGTGTGTGTGTGTCCTTCAACTGAGGAACTAGGAAAAGTTAAATTAAAGAAATAGCGTCAATACTTTTTCCTGGTCAAATTTCAAAAATAACAGTTACTTTAATTATAGTATCCTATAAAGGAAGAAACTGATGTCATAATTTAACGGGTGACATCAGACATGCTTGGGGTGGTCAAATCAGTGATCTCCACGGCTGCTATAGTTAGAAAATAACATTAAGCTGCTGGTTCAATGAATACATCAAAAGATGCTCATTTGACAGTCAAGATATCCTGATAGCACTAAGACAGTTGAAAGGAAAGCCAGTCAGTCATCAGGCTAAATGGATATCAAATTTCCAGAAACTAAGCATTTCCTCCAAAATGATGTAGGAGAAGAATAGTACCAAGTTAAAGAAACCCATTAACAGGTACACAATAAAGTGTATAATTTGCCTATCTCCAATTCACATTTTAAAAATGAGAAGGTCAGAATTTTACTGAATTTACAGTTGGGATTAAAAAAAATAGCCCTGTCCTTTAGGAATCAGAGTAACTACAATGCAAAACAACAGTGATGTGCTAATTATTTCAGGTCGAGGGGAGGTACAAATATAACCTTAAAAGAAAACCTGTCCATTCTGCAACAGAGAGTGCCATCATTCATCTCTTAGAGCCATTTACTATAAAATGTCTTCAAAGATTACATAGCCCACACTCTGTCATTTTTGAGATCCCCTTAACTCCCCTTTAACATATTGGGGGTACACAGAAAACTGGTAATCCTAAAATAAAAACATCTTGGTTTTGTTATGAACTATCTATCACCAATGATTTTAATACATGGTCTTGGCTCCTTATTACCTCCTTTTTTTTTTTCTCCAGGACAACTTGTCCCCTTCATTATAAAAGAAAATGCAGGCACAGGTTTAAAAAATGTATGTTGTGGGGACAGTTGACAGATTACTGTTCATGGAACTCAATTTCACAACCCCAGGTATCACGGGCTCAAAGACAAACAGAGTTGATCAACCTTTTTTTGTCCTTGTACATCCATACCCAGGTGACCATGTTCAAGCAAGCAGAAAGTTGATTTAAACCTCGTAATGACATCAGTTTTAAGCCATCATCTCTCTGATAAAAAAAAAAAATCATATTGTCGTCCAACAGGCCTGAATTCTCAAGGCACTTCGAGAAAAGGGGTAGGAGGTGGGGTCCAAATGAAAAAGAACCCCTACTTTCACAAGGCTTGTCAAGCATTCTCAGTTCACTTCACTGCCAAGGGCGTGACCCCCGAAGCACCTCTGTTTATGTTTATGTGATCCTGGGCACACTCAGAGGCACCCCTTAGGTTTTAAATACGCTTTTTCCTCCTGTTGTAGGGGCTAATAGTTCTCCCAGACTGCTAAGCATATCAATCAATGCCATGACTGCTGAATTACCTACTGGTGTCTCTGATGTGTTACCGCACAGATTACACTTCATGCATCACCACATTCATTTCTTTCACATTACACGAGCGTGTCTTGTCACTGCCCAATTGCCCTCTTTTGGACAGCTTAACTGATGTACTCTAACAATGAACCTTAGTGAGCAAACTTAATAGTGGAGAAGCTGTGGGAAAAAATGAGAAAGGGTGAAGCTTGAGTCCAGTGGGTGTGTAAGAACAGCCTGTGATGTTTCCAACAATAAACCTGAAGGTGTAATTAAAGCACGTTTTAACATTTTGCCAGCCCAAGGCGCATTAGCCTATGTGCCCTTTCATTTCCTTTTGTATTGCTCAGTTACCAAATCTTCTATTTTGACAGCTATGTAGGGGGCGCTGATTAAACAGCAAGGATTTGAACCATCGAAGCATAAATAAGGTGTGAGGGGTTTGAGAAAGAAGAGGAAAAAAATGGAGAAAAGGCTAGGATTTCAAAGTTGGAAAAGAGATAGATTGAAAAAGGGTGTGGTCAAAGGCAGTCAGAGAAGCTTCTAACACCAGAACCCCTCCCTGGGTCCACTGGAGAGGAAACTTTCTTAATCTCTCACCCATTCTCAAAGCGGCATGCACACTGAAATTTTCCTATTTTCTGGTAACCCTTTTCAGAAGGAACAGAATTTGGTACTATTCACAAATGTCTTTAACATAACAATCTGTAAGACAATGTATAAACAAACATAAACAGGAGTGTGAACTGGCTTGAATCATCAAGGAAAAAAAAACTTTAATTTGCTTTGACTGAGATCCAATCCAATCCAAAAATATGATGTACTTAGTATGCACCAGCCCTGTCTTCAAGGAGCTTACAATCTAATAGTAGGGGGAGACAACACACAAAAGGAGACAGATGGGGAGAGTCTTTTTACAAACACAGGCTGATATGACACTTCCAAAAATGAGCTTTTTTGAGCTTTGAATAATCTATGCACTTAGAACAGCTCAAGCCAACATGTCTCCCTAACAGGTGCTACATTTCCCATCAAACGGCATGTCCAAAGGCTTTAGAATAAAACGTTAGACCAGTAGGGGTTCTCAAAAGTAATTCATCAAATTCCATAAAACTTTGGTGTCCTTGATTGAATCCTAACATTTCATAAAGTTAAGTCTAAGGATTGTAACTATTGTGAGAAGTGTGTGGTCTTCAAAGTCATGGTTTGGGATTTAAACTATTGTAAAAACAAGCTTCCGTTAGAGTTTCTCAGTCATGAAAAAAACCTAACTTCTGGTTTTTAGACAACAGTGGGGTGTGTATGTGTGTGCTCGCACTGGGGGGGGCTTTGTATGAGTCTTGAACGCTACATATTTTTTATAAAATAAAACAGAGGATGGAATTTGAACAAATTATAAAATAAAGAATGACTTAAAAATTAATATCGAAACCACAAAAGAAAAATAAGTTTTGCCAAACTTTGGGAAATGGCTAAAATGTTTCATTTAAAAAGTGCCTTTCTATCGGTTAAACACACAGTAAATCCTGTGCAGTATAAAACTCTAAGACAATGAGCTGACTTTCCAAGCCTGAGTTTGTTGCCGGAAGTCTGCATTCTCTACCATGACCCCACTCTCCAACTTTACCACACAGAGGGAGTTCACCTTTCTTTATATATGAATGTCTTAGAGGCATGACCAGGTTCTTGAGTGATAAATTAATTCATATTCATTCATAAGGTAGATACCCTTCTTCACCATTCAACACATACCTTGAGCAATAGGTTGGAGGGGAAGGCCAGGCTGTCCAGGCTGAATGGTCAGCAGGCCCTGACGTTGCAAAGACAGGAGGTGTTGCTGCTGTAACTGCTGCATCTGTAAGAGCTGTTGTTGAAAGGCCAACTGCTGGGTAGCTGCCACCTGCTGTTGCTGTGGCTGCAAGAAACCAAAAATGGGGGTGGGGTGGAATTAGGTAGATCCTTCCAAAGGACAGTCAGAAGCATCAAGTTTTCAGACTTCTCAACATCATCAAATACTATGATATACAGGACTTGGTGCCACATCCTCTAGGGAAAGCCCACAGACTAGGTCACCCATTAAAGGAGCCTGATTAGGTTAATTTATTGCCTGTGCTATATATTAGCCCTGACTTGACAATCCATCATTCGTCCACCAGGGCTACCTTTTCCAACTTCTTGAAAAGTTAGATCTTCTATTTAAGACTTCAACTCCTAAGACCTGGAACATTTTAATTGTTCTCATTATCAATAAGACTGAGTTAACTCTCCTCCAGAGGGATTTGAACCCTGAACCTTTGAGGTGTAAAGGAACATGCTGCTCTTCTCCCTCCTTCTCCAGTAGAAGCTTTTAACTACTCTGTTTATCACTTTTGACATAAATAAATGAGAAAAAATCAGACCTTTGAAGAAGAAAAACTTCATCTAATATTGTTAATTAGCCATGACAAACGATGAAATAACATTGTAAATCTTTCATAGAAACAGCCACTAGATTTTAATTACACACATTCATAATTTAGCAAACAACATCTTACTTGAATGTGAGTATGATATGTACAGTGCTCTCATCTTCATATACCCCGATTTCTGTTTAGTTAAGAAGGCCCCTAGGTTTCTTGCTCATTGTGGATTTTTTTTTCTTCTTTGTTCTCTAAAAACCACATGGAAGGCTTTACATTATGATAAATATCTTTTTGCTTATTGTACTAATGACGGAAAACTTTTGTTGTGTAAAACATCAATACACCATGCCAGTGTTTAGGAGCTTCTTGTGCTAGCCAAAAAAAAAAAATTAATGTAGATTTCCTTAGTAATTATCTGAGTGATAGAAAGATAATACAGTGCAGGAGTACAATAAATAGAAGGAAATTATCTAATATCCCTAATCTGCTAGGAATCATACTAAGGTGGAGGTCTTATCCACATTATGGCTAACAATTACGGAAAGAAAATTAACCCTTCACAAACTGCAGCCAAAACAGACAGGTAAAGAAAGAGATACATTTAACTCCCCTAATATTATTATTTCAAAATATCATAGAGATCCTATTTTATATGTGTTCCTGAAAGACTTTAAGGCACTAGCAACCCTTTCAGTTCTTATATGACCTTGCTTAATAATTATACCTTGGAGAATAATTATATCCCACTTGACTTAACTTTTTTCTGGTCTTATCTGGCATATACATAAAATAGAATATATGTTTTAAACCCTTCTGACTGAACGTTCAAAGAAAGAAGAAAATGTTGTTTTCCTTTTAATCCCCAAGTAGTTTATTTTACAGTAAAAAGCCATCATTCTCATATTAGCAACCAATTTCAGACTTACTACCATGCCACTGGGAAAGTTAATTGAGTTTCACTCCAAAAAACAAAATCTATAGCACTGACAACAAAAATTTAAATAAATTTAAATGAAAAGCCAGTGTTTTCATTTTAGGAACAGCATGCATAAAATGATCCAATTGTTTTCACTCTTTCCCAAGTTATCATATTAATGTAAAACCCAATGATAGTTATATTCATGTCAAAAATATTTTTTCACTTCTTCAACAGATATTAATTCCCAACATTCCCCTACCTCCTCCTGCTCCCCCCTCCCCAGTCAAAAACATGAAAAAAAAATTGGATTCAATTTTCTCTAGATTGAACATAATCTTTTGGGAGTCCCCACCCTTTTATAAATTAAATGCCTAAAAATTATTTATTTATCTAAAATGACTGATGGCCTCTCTGTTGTCTCCACAAGTTATCCCTAGGAAAAGCTCATGAAAGCTCTCTACATCTGAAAAGCCAGGATATAAAAGTATACAAGGCCCATTGTCCAAGAAAGAATTTAAAAGCAACACACGTTGCCAAACTGTGCTCCCCACCCAGTTACCAAACACAGGATACGAGCAAGTTTGTTTACTTCTCACAATTGAATGCATACAAAAAAGGTCTCAGTGCAGTCCTGTTGTCAGGTCAGTAGTCAGTGTTAAAATGCTGAAATATCCTGATAAAACTTGCATTTTTGATCCCCTCCCTAAAGCTTCTGTCAAAGGTCTGTTTTCTTTTCTTAGGTTACTCCCTACTGCCTAACATAAACTGTCATAACTGCTCGAGGACAAACGGCCTTTTGCAAACAATCAACTCAGCCTAGGCTCAAGTACAGAAAATAGGATTCTTCTTCTCCCTTGATTTACAATTAATTCTGCCTATTTTCCACATCAATTCTGTCAAATATTAATGAGCACTTACTCCAGCAGCTACAATGGGATGGGTTCCCCTCCCCCTCCCCACCTCCCTAGAATATCCACTGAGTTAAGGCTTGGGTCCTAAACTTAGGATCTGGCCTGGAAAGACATCACTACAACTTTTGGAGAAATGAGAGTAAAAGGTATATTGTTCTGCTAAAGATTAGGTCTCTTACTGTAGAAATGTGTAAAAGAAAAAAAAAAACAAGGGAAGGGGTGGAAGCCGAAGGTACAAAATTATGAGCCACTAATGATCAGGGGATTCAGTAAATTAATACACTTGTTCCATCTGTCGACGTCCAAGTTCAAACCTTGTTAAAATCATAACCACCAGTCCACATCATGAAATTCCAACCATGTGACTCCATTGTCATTTTTAGCACAAAAGGATCACCAACTGCATAATAATTTCAAGAGAATGCCCTCAACTCAGGAAAATAAGGATCATCCTAACTGAAAGACATGTGGGATGAGAAACCCTATTGCAACAGGCCTTTGCCAAATCCATCCGCACAGTAAACATATAGTCGATTCAAGGAAGGTTTGTTCCATGTGCTCTCATACCTAATCAGAGAAAACACCCAACTCCAAACCATTCTTTATTTTAAACTTTGCATGCAAACAGTATGGTCAAGTAAGAGCATGCTAAGACGAATATGTTGAGAGACACTGAAATGTCATCACATTGTCTCACTTTGCCTTCTCTTTCAACCCAAATTATGGTGTAATTTTTTCCCCCCAGAACTCAGAGCCCTCATCTTTGTCTGGGGATGGTCTCCTTTCTGACAACAGCAATTTGGTAGAGTTAACTTTTATCATTCATTCTGCAGTGTAACTTTCCCCTTCAACTTTCTTTATCTGCCCTCGGAGCCCATGTGAACTTTCATGTTCTCCCAGCATGCAGGCATGCATTCCCAACTATGTCTAATAGACCAAATAAGAGGTTAATAAGAAGTGGCAACAGAAAGAAAAAATCCAATCGCTGGTAACTGATAAGAATGACAGTGGCAGCCCTTTATTGTTTGTCTTCAAATATCGAGTTAAAGATCTTTAAAAAACTAAATTTTGACGCCTTTGAAAAGCAAGAAGCACAAAATAACAACAGGGGGTTATTGCCTGCCAGCCACAGGGGAGAAGCTCCGGAATTCTTCTTCTCCCTTTTGAAGGCTGTTAGAAATCGGATTCAAAAAAGCAACAGCAGAAGGAGAAAGCCTCTTGAGGCTGTAGCCATTTCCTGTGATCATGCATAATGTGCTTCAAAAGTGAGTTTTTACCAATTCTGTTGATCAATTGCACCTCCTTCATATTCCCTCTTTTTTTCTGCTGTGTTTACATCTGATGTGACTCAATGACAAGCACTGTCTGAGACTGTGAAACAGGCCTGTCATGTTGATTTATGGGCGCATCAAACCACGACTTGTCCAAACTGAAGCTCGCAGTTCATTAATTAGAGAGTTGTGACTTTGAAGTCAGCTTTCAGACTGTGGTTTTTAACATTTGGCTTAATTTATATGCTCTTGAATGTGGATCTCTAAGGAAAAAACTGAAATTCCCTTCTTGTCTTTGAACTTCTTTTGACCGCACAATAATCATTTCTTTGTCCAGAGTGATGCCTGCATCCCAGAGTCATTAACGCGCATTGAACTGCCACTGATGAGTAAGCCCTACTGAATTAGAAAAACAGCCAGCAAAACAAAGCTGAGAGCATTCTGCACAGTGATATCTCACAATTACATGCCTTCCCTCCCTGTGCCATTTCCATTTTAATTACTGTTAGTCCTTTAGATTTACATTTTAGACACTTTTTAATCTGTTCCCTTTTTATTATAGCAGCACCCGTTACCCACTATACTTAAGGTTGTGTCAGCATTTTCATTATAACAGTTCCTCCCCCCATTACTCCCCCCCAAACTCCCTGAAGCCACCACTACCAGCACCACAATCACATTCCCCCACCCCAAAACAAGCTTTGCCTCCAGGGCTTCATAACCAGGTGGCAAAAATGGGATCCCAGATGCAAACTTGGCATGGCACAGGAGATTTACCTAATTTGGTGGGGAGGAGGGACTAAGCAGGAAGAGAGAAGAGTTAGGTCATCCTCAATATGGAAAATTAGTGTAATTCAGCAACTTGCACATGAGGGATCATGACCTCTAAGATGGACAGTAGTACTTTCTCATTATGGGAAGCTGGTCAGTCAACAATGCCCCAATTAGTCAAAATGGTTCAGAGGCACAAAGAAATCATTAAATAGGAATTTACACCAGTAATGAATTACAACTCATATCATCCCCAGAAGAACTGTTCATCAACAAGAAATATCTATTATGATCAAAATATCTTCAAGAGCAGGTAGCAAAAGTAATAATGCTACAAAGATGACTGTAATTCTGTCACTTCAAGCAACATATCAGTGTGCTCAGATTTGCACCAAAGCTGAGAAAGTTGGGTCTCTACTTCAGGGCATCACCATTCATGTGTCAATAAAAAAATATAAAAGTGGCCACAACGCTAAGTATTTTTAACCTAAACTTACTCCTTTTGAGAAGGATAGTGGACTTATGATTTGACTATTTGTTATTTAGAAAGTGCCCATAAAACTAGAAAAGGGAAAAAAAATGTGAGAGTATTATGCTTAGAGGGCTGGAGTATCTGACCATCTTTCTGAACTCTGTGACTGTCAACTCATAATAAAATGGTTCTGAAGGGGAATTATTTTCTTTAATGTACAACATGGAAAAAGTCTAGCTTCCTAATCCCAAACTGTATTAATGGCATTATGTAGTTTCGCCTGCCCCTCCTCCATAAAATCCCTAAACAATCCAACTGGATGGAGAAGACTTAAATATCTCTAAGGAAATCTGGACCCTTAGTTACGCCAGTTTCCAAAAGCAGCACTGAAGATCCTGTTCACAACACTTGTCCCGTACTCACAGAACAAGGCAAACGTGGAGCGGGGCAGTATAATATGTGGCAGAGAGCAAATGGAACACAGAAAAATTAGAGAGAAAACAGGACAATAACTCTGAGGCTGAAAGCTGAGCCCCGATACAGTCAGCTCAGTTGTGCAATCATTTAAAAGATGAATGACAGTTTAATAGCCACTAGACAGTCCTCAGGGATCTGTGGTTTGAAAGTAAAATATGTATTGTCTGTACCTCTTTAGGCTGTTTTCCAGCATGTTGTTGTTGTAAAAGTTGGAGCTGTAACTGTTCCTGTTGTTTTTTGTAAAACTCTTGAAGCTGCTGCTGCAAAGAAAAGCAAAAGATGGTACGTAACCAAGTGGAGGAGCCAATTCCGCGTCCCTTTCGGTGTAATACACAAACTGTGATTTGAAAAATAGCATCCTTTTATCTGTAATGGCCTGACCTTTAGTTTGAAACTCAACAATAAATTCAGTGCACACTGACTATTCTTGGCATTATCGTCTGAAAAGTAATCTCCAAAATGAACTGATGAAAAACATACCATTTTCTACACAAACTAATTAAAATAAGGCAAGGAATGACCTTTGATTGTAACAACAAAGCGAAGATGCCCTTGTTGAGAGAGACTGGTAAATCTCTGTTGTGAAACATATCCATGCTTTCTAAATGAGAGGGTCTGACTGTATTCAGTGTTGGTCAATACAAGCACAGACAGTGTGGGTGCCCCTCTGCCTTTCTGCCTCCCCCTCCCTGCTCATTCTGCTACCACCATCACCACAGTCCTGTTGATGTATGGCTTGTATGGTTTAAACATCCATCGGAAAAGAATGCTGTATGTAAAACAGCCAAATGACAACCTGGAGTAAATTTTAGCATTAGCAAAAGTGAATGAATTCCTGTAAAATAGCACTTTCAAATGTGCTGGAACCATGAGGGTTCACTCATGTGTCAGAAGAGACACGTCTCTCTTTCAGATATTTGAATCTGTTGATAAATGTTGGAAATGTTCAATATGACCATAGCCTTGGGTGTTCTTTTTTTTCCTCCTTACATTCAATTTAGAAGTCTCTCACCTAGAATAAGTTTTAACAGGGTCAAAGCTTTAGAGCCCCAAAGGACCAAGGTCATCATCTGTTCCCCTCCCTCCCATCTATTTCTATTTCACAATGTGGCCCAAGGAAGTGAAATCAACAACAACAATTAGCATTTATATAATATTTAAGAGTTGGTTAAATGCTTCACAAATATCTCACTGATTCTCATAATAAGACAAGTGCTGCTATTGTTATTATTATTGTTCCCATTTTATAGAAAAGTGAGGCTGAAAGGGTTGAAGTGACTTGTCCAGGGCCAAACATCTTAAAGAAACAAATGAAGCAGGTGTCAAATTCTGATCCCTTCTGACTCCAAGTCCAGCGCCCCAAGTCACACAGGTAGGAAGTGACAGGATCACTGATTGAACCCCAGTCCTCTGACCTGAAATCCAGTATTCTTTCCAGTGCTATAGTAAGAGCTTTAAAACTTGAACACCTAAGAAGTCCCTTTAAATATTCCAATTCTCAACTTAATCCTAACTTCTTATCGTGAAACATTGGTGACCTTCGAAACACCGTTATTTATCGAGAGAACTTCATGTTAGGGTAAGGAAATTTCTATAGCTTTTGCTCTCTTCTCTTGAAATTTGAGCAGCCAGACATCTTACCACATGAGGGGAGCGGGTATCACCCGCTAACTAGTGTCTGAGACCAGGGGATGTATCAGTGATTTGTGTGGCAAGGGTTAGTATGGCTGTCTTGCCAGGTGGCAAAGTCAATAGTTACCTGCTGAAGCATGAGTGCCTGCTGTTGCTGAAGCAGGACTTGGAGCTGCTGGGGGGTGAGCACTTGTTGCTGGAGGATCTGCTGCATTTGCTGGGGAGTGATAACTTGAGGTGTCATCATAGCCACTGACACGGGAACCTAGAGTAGCAATAAAGCAGAAACACTGAGTACAAGAGCCATGACTTCCCAATCAGATTTGAAGCGCTCATAATTCTGCCTAGAAATTTACCAACTTTTCCTGCCAAATTAGCTTTTCCAAGGGGAGGCCTGTTTACAAATCCCATTGTGCTATTATTATAAGACTGATAAAGCTCTAGTATCATTCTCTGTTGCAGCAGACGGCCTTGCAAGGAGCAAAAGGGACGAAACCTTAACAATGCTCAGAGTGAAGATAAAAAGCTCTTTATTTGTTACTGGGAAGTATTCCCTTTCTTCTTATGAAATGATCTGTAAAAAGTTAAGTAAAACTTGAGTTTTCCTTTACAGATCACAGCAAGTAGAAAACAAGTCAGGTGTTTGAGATCAATGTGATCTATGGTTTATGAAGACAGTGACTTTAAGAGAAACCAGTAGAAACTCAAGCAAGTGAATCACCTCACCCCTGTACCCATGTGAGTAGCAACACCCTCACTATGATGCTTCTACCACTCCATATTTGCCCAGCATACAGATGCCTTCAATTCTTTCATTTTATGTAAGATACCATTAAAAGCCGCTTTCCATGACATTTCAGTGACAAATAGTTACAGTGATGAACTTGATAGCATTTCATATTTGCAACTGTTAACACGTTTCTGCACGGGCATCTTTGGAAGGAACCTGTACACTGTATCTGAAAGGATGATGTCTTGTTCAGATAAAACACTGACATTAAAATGACAGGCTGTCTTGGCCAAGGTTACACAAATTGTATTCAAGCGGATACCTAATGACAATGCTATGAATTCTGCAAGCTTTCTAGAATGTAATTTAGCTATTCAAAATAATCACTGCACTTGTGTTTAATTTGCAGACTACATGAGAACCATTTTGTCAGTCCCAGTAATGCAAGAAGACAATTTCATGAGAAATTCCAGGAGAAAAAAAAAAAGGAAAAAAGGGAGAGCAAAAATGAAAGAGAAAGAAGCCAATGAAGGTAAAGCCCAAATCTGTACGACTTTAAACAGTGATATTTAAGCATCTTACTTTCCTTTAGTTTCACATCAAACATGTGACAGCAAGAAACTAGAAGCAGTAAAAGATCTACTTTGTTCCAAAGGATCTG
Source organism: Petaurus breviceps papuanus (assembly GCF_028583685.1). NCBI lineage: Eukaryota > Metazoa > Chordata > Mammalia > Diprotodontia > Petauridae > Petaurus > Petaurus breviceps. The sequence goes on along the minus strand of NW_027185761.1, from coordinate 42,351,883 downwards.
CTGTCATCTCCTGTATTATAATAAAAGGTAATAACATGTTTTGCACTTTGCCAGTGCACCACCACCAAAAAAAAAAAATCAGCAGACAATAGCTGATCAGAAGAGAAAAGAATTTTTAAAAATCCTTCAGGAGAGCAATAAGCAATAGGGAGAAGTGCAGTATTAATTTTACGTAACATAATGTCTTAATATGCAGTTTCTCTTGACTTTTTCACATGATTTGTCCTGTCATTTGCAGAGCGAGCTCGCATCCCTAATTTCACAGTCATTATGCACTGATGTCCTGATTTCTCAGCATCACTAATTTTGATGAACTAAAATTGGTTCCTGAAGGTCAGATTCATGTACAGGGAACAGTCACCAATGTTGTTATGTATGTGTTTTGTGTGTGCATGTCTGTGGGTGTTAAATTAAAAAAAATAGCTTCAAAAGAAAAAAAAATAGTTTATATTCTAATGATATTTCATTCAGCCAGTACTGGAAGGTCATCAATGAATTCTTTGTATTGTGGTTGGCTTCTGAGTGTAGATTAAGATACAGTGTAATTTACAGTAGGCATGAATTTTTAGCACTGTTTTACGTTCCCAAGAAAGGAACAGAACAGAGGTATGTATGACTGTGCAGTTCACGTGCTCATACACACTATGTAGGTATGAAGCTGTATACATAGGATGCACAAACTAGTCTTTATGTAAGAAAAAGCTTAACACCCAATATCGATGCCTGCAATAGCTAATTATCACAAAAATCATGATAAATACCCATGAGACTATTCAAAGTTTCCTTTTTAACTGAATTCTCTCAATTAATCCTTAACTGTTTTAATTTGGAAGTTTTAAAATTTCTCATGTGCACATATTTTGAAGAGTAAATGTTCGTCCTGACCCGCTGTTATTATCCCAACACAAGTAGACTTTTCCTTGAAATTTTCATCATTATATTTAACTTTGATTAAGCAAGTAACACAAGAAACATGCCTAAGTATTTTTTTTCTGTGCATTTCTTGGACTATGTACAATATAAATATTCTCGAGCCAGATTTCTGATGGTGATTAACAGGAAAACAGGCAGGAATAGGGTGGTGTAAAAATTAAACTGAGCAGACAAACACTAAAAATGAAAGAATATGATAGCACACCCTCACTCAGAAACACCTTCCTACCAAGAATTACATTGTTTT
>NW_027185761.1:42342350-42350693 GCF_028583685.1 Petaurus breviceps papuanus | reverse complement strand
GAGCTACACAGAAAGAGACACGTTGTATGGGCTCTCACACACATGCAGGTATACTTCAGAACAACTAAATGGACTCCTTTGAGATCCCTCTTCTTTTTCCCTTTGGGCAGTTTGGGGGAGGTATGATGAGTAACAGAATGGTTAAAAAGCTGGCATGGAAAAGGGGGAGGCAGAGGGAAGGAGACCGAATCACCCACAAACTAGATGATCAGTCCTTGAATAATCCAAAATTGGCAAAAGTATTCTGATGGGTTTGAATTAGCTTTACTATCTGCAATCACATTTTTAGGCCAGTTAGCTCTATGCCTCTAAAATGTGGGCTCTAGCTTTAATTTATAAATGCAATAAAACCTAAATTTATCCAAAGTTTCTGCTCCAACATATCATGAAAATAACTCATGGAAACCTTTAACAAACATATTCAAATGGACCAGAAATGACTGTATCCCTCCCCCACCCCCTGGCACTGGGAAAAAAAAATATATCAAAGCACAGTTTAAGACTTTAAATAGTTAAGAATTATGGCCTATATATCCACTCCCTTAACTCCCAATGTCCAACTTTTTCATGTAGCTAGTCCCTACTAATACTAGGAATCAAAGGGCATGCAGCACCCGCAATAGGCTATTATAGCCCACACTTTATTACCCATTACTACTGAGGTCATTAGCGGTAAGAGTGATTGTACTGGTCTTAACCTATTGATCATTGTAACTACTATCATTTAATCCCGTGTTGAATGTCTGGAAAGCTGCTAAAGGCACACAAGAGAGAGTGCTTCAGCATTGAGAAATATAGCCAAAGCTTGGAAATTACACTTTGATTCATAAAATCTAGCCAGTGGTTTAAATCAATAGTATTTAAAACAGTCATGTAAGTTCTTAACTACAGTTCTCTAATATTTATGAGTCCCTTTTTGAGTGTATTCAGTCAAAACTAAACTTTATTTTAGATACTGTGTAATACACTTTACAGCACTTTCGATAAAAACACTCATTTCTGAGGTTTTGTGTGCTAGGGAGCTCATACTTGAACTGGTAGTTCAAGCTAATTCTTGATTTCTCTCTCAAATGACAATTTAAATATAATGCGAAAAAAAATTATAACCCCAATACTGCAACAGCCTTAACTATTTGAGTATATATAGAAATGAGTATGTTTTATGAGTGAACAATGAATCATAGAAGGCAGTTTATAAAGAACTAGAATAATTCTGTCTAGCTGCCTTGAGGGATCACAAATTCAAATTAAACTTCTGGCAGACATTTAAAGAATGCTAGCTTACAAAATGATTTTTTTAAAAAAGGGAACACGTTTTAGCTCAATTTTCAGAAGAAAATCATGAATTCAAAAATCCACTTTATGATACATTGTTGACTGATCCCAACGGGGTGTGGCAGATACCCAGGTGCACCCAAACCTGGCGGTGAGGGTAAAAATACAGCTGTGCTTTGGCTATCAGAACTCTGCTAGTAGAGACCTGCTGTCATCTTAATACCATCAACTGCAAAAAAATGTCTTTAATACAAACTATTGCTGTTAAATAGCCTGAACTTCTGGGTAAGTTCTGCCTGATATTTTATTTTTTTCCCCAGAATAATCTCATAATATTTTGGACCTAAAGTAATAATAGCATGCCTTTTCCCTTCCCTCTAAGGGGGTAAATGAGTGATGGAAGGGGGGGATGAGGGGGAAGCTTAGGACATAAGTGAGAGAACTAGAAAGGAAAGGAAAAGATTGAACATATAAACACTGAAAATTACATGATCATCATTCTGTCTTCTTTCTAAATGTAAACCAAAACATCCCCTAGCAGTGAGCACCTCTGAGTGTAAACACAAGCACAGAAGCACACATCACATGTAAACTGAGACCTGTATTTTCTCCTTCACTACACTCATTAAAAAGCACCCTCATGATGCCATTTAAAAAAATATATCCTAACCTCATTACATTAATCTGCCATTGTAATTTGGGAAAATTTCAAAGGATGTATTTCCAATAAAAATCTTTTACTGTATATCTGTTTCAACTTGTGACTAGATAACTTGTAATTGGCCAAGTTAGGTGCTGTCACCTGGTTCCGAATCTCTCTATTGTCTTTCATTCTGGAATTATCACCCCAAACCACCAACTACTGAGTAAAAATGAAATCCGAAGGGGACAGTAGACTGAGTTGGCTTTTAAAAATAAAAAAGGCAAAACAGAGAAAAGGGAAAATGAACACCTCATGTCAGATTCCAACTGACTACATGGAGAAGAGCTTGTGTACAACATGAAGCAGAGGGCAGAAAAACCTCACCGAGACAATAGAAAACAGTTTCCATGATTCATCAGTAAATGGATACAACTGATATATTGGCAAACAGAAAAGCTGAAAAACACAATGCCTCAGTCTCTTGCTATTCCCTATGGAATTGAAAAAGTAGAATGCAAAATCCCTGCATGCAAGAATAAAATACATGCTTGACACAATATTTCAGTCTTTAAAACCAAAAAGCATGCTATTCATGTAGAAATCATAATTCTGTTTCATTATGGAATTTCACTTTTTGTATCACTCTTTTAGACTTAGCTATTTTGCCACAATACTGTACAATGCATTAAGTCAGGTAATGGTTATTATATTAATGCAACATCATCTAAGTAGTCAGTCATTAGCATAACTGTTCTTTCAGTAACAATACAAAGCCCTATTAAAATGGGGGGGGGGAGAGAACTCTTTAAAATACAATTAGCATTTTATTTTATTTTTTTAACATTTCATGTATCATGTACTATCAGGAAAGGCTATCTTTCTTTGGCTATATACCTGTATGACAATATTCAGGCTACTCACCCTGGGTAAACAAGCTCTAGTAAAGCCCTTTGACCTCCTCTACTGCATTTAAGTAAAAATGGGCATAAATCCGTATTTGTTTATGGCAGACAAACTAATGGGACTTCATTTAATCTTATCTAACACATCCTGCATAATATGGTTCCCTCCTCCCCTCACCTAGTACCAGGATAATTGTTTTAAATATAATAAATATCTATTCAATTTGCATAAATGCATAGCTTGCATAAATTAAATCCTTCACTTTTGTTAAATAGAGGAAACAAAGGAATATACCCATAAAACTCATCATCTAACAAGTACACCTGTCCTCAAGTTTGCAACTTCTATGATTTTTTTTAAAGTAAAGACTAATAATATTTCATGCTTCCCTCCTCTACCTCCTCTCTCATGTAGGTGGAATGGAAAACAATCTAATGTGCATGATTCAAATAAGCTATGACATTTACAATGGCAAAAATAAGTGTCAGGAATGGTCTCCTTCGATGAGTAGGGGCCAACCCACTCTTCAAACACCCATAACTATAGATCTTTAAATCATGAAGAGAATAGAAGTGAAAGAGAAAGAGAGACAGAGACAGAGAGACAGACAGAAGGTACCAAGTTCAGAAGTATTTAAACATCACTTACGAGTGATGCTTAAATCACATCAATCACACAAAGCAGCGGATGAAAGCAGCAGAAGTACTTTAGACACATAACTGTTAAAACAGGTAAGAAACATAAGGCAAGATGACTTTTTGGGTACAATGTTTTAGATCAATAGCTATAAGAGAGGTTTAAGAATCCTCATTTCAATGTCTTTTTTATGTTAATGGAGGAAATATCTAGCTATCTCCTTTATGCTTTAGCAAGTGTAAGAAAGATCTTGGGCAGTTTAAATGAAAATATTTTTTTTAAGATTATTGATTATCTTGAAACAATAAAGTTCCAGGAAAATACCCAGGCAGACCAAAATGAGAATGGGGTAAGTAGGAAAACAGACTTAGGTGATACTCAGGTGTTAGCACCTGATTTAGAGTAGCAATGGAAAAGTCTTGAAATGGTCCAGCTTCTCACACCTATTTCCAGTACCCTCACATATACATCACAGCTAAGCTCAAGGGTGCAAATTATATCCTAATGAGAAAATATCAGTTGCTTCTTTGACAATCTTGCCATTCACTGATTTATTTCTAATGAAGACATACTCCAACCAGCAATCTCTTTCTGTGTTAAAGGTCAAAACATGTTCAAAAATGCCTGGCAAAATCAAGGCAAATGGGGAGTCCGTAAAGAAGCCTTCTCATAAAGTGGCGTGGCAATTAGAGTAATTGTGAAAAAGCCGTCTTCAGGAAAAAGTACAAGAAATTAAGCCGCCACGACTGTAACAGGTTAGATGAAAATCAAAATTTAATGTATTCTCCCTTGTGTCATCTTGTTTTGTCAAGACATCAAATAGAATTGGAAAGTCCAAAATAACAAGCCCTTGAGAAATCACAGAAGCCGGCCTTTTTGATGTTGTTAGTTTACCTTGTTCTCAGTTATTTGAACAATGATGTCTCAGATTTAAAGGCGAGATAAAGCTGAAAAATTAAAACATGATCCCAGGTATTCGAAAAAAGTACAATAGAACATTTTTGCCTGGTTCCTCATTAATTACTTATTTAAAGGCAAATGCTAAAAGAAGGTATAATTATTCTAGTTTGTATTCAACACCCCCCCCCCCTACACACACATTAATTTCTCTTGCCTCCAAACAATAGGCAGGTCTGAAGGGGATGACTGACAAGGCCGTTCATACCTCAAAAAGTGGAGGGGACGAAAATAAAGCTGAGTCTGACTTTCCTCAGACACCTCAGTCCTCACAATCTGCACAGACACAGCTTTCCAAATAGATATACATAACTTTTCTTTTCTTTTTTAACCAAAGAAAAATAAATCTGAGTGCAAAAAAATATTATTTAGTAAAATAAGAGAAAGTACTACAAATTTTACCTGAACTCTGAACTTTTGACAAACACGTTTCTGGCAATGCAATTCTGCTTTCAATAAAACAAACAAACTGCTCCAAAATAAGGCAAGCCTTTTCCCAAACAATAACAAATTTCGCTGATGCTGTCAGGCCTTTCCCATAATCTAGCCTTGCAGGTGTAGATAAAGCCCACAGCACATCAATGATACACAAACGTCACTCCTCTCTGAAACATGTAACTTAGAAGAATACATGCATCAAGCTATCACATAGAGAGCTTTCTCAACTTGAAGCTATTTGGAGCTGCCTTTGCCTTGAGACACCAAGGGCACACAATCATCTGAAGACTAACACAAGCCTGAGAGCCTGAAAATCATATACTTAACCACATTAAACAATAAATACCCGAGGACACCTATCGTTCCTTAGCAATAGTACAAGACATAAAGAGCACATAATTAAAAAGGTTGTTTAGCAATTAAAACGAGGACTATCTTCTAGGCCCCAGTTGTAGTGTCGGAGTCTGCTTTTCCTAGTCTACAAACTGTTGCTATACTCGGCATTTGTTTACATTCATTCAGAATCACAAAATATATCTCACCAACTGTACACAAAAAGGTGCCACCATCAGCTCACAGTGTTGCCTTCCCTTTAGTGGTATTATGACAACTAGTTAGTAGAATACAATTAATTTATCTAGCTTACTCTCATACCCCCTTTAATCTCATTCAGATTTCCATACAGGCTTACAATTAAATTTGACTATCTGCACTGACTCTTTTTTTTTTTTTTTAAGAAAAAATTAGCAAAAACAACTCCATCAACTCTTTGGCTGCATTAATACAGACCAAAATGGAAATGCAATGCTGTTCATTCATTTTGATTTTAATACCACTGCTTTTTGTATTTCTGTTGAGTTTTGCTAAAGTTGTAATATTGGTCAAAAGCATGACAGAGCTTATTTTCTCAAGCAATTGCTTCTGACAATTTAAGATCACAGAGCAGTAAGAGTGAGGATTTTGTTTTTTTAAAGTACCTTCAGCTACAAACAACAAAAAAAAATCAAGCCAACCCTTCCTATCATAAGCTTTCTGATGATTTATGGTTTACCAACTCAGCAAGGTTACGCAACACTGCATGCCTTTAGATGCATTATTTGAGTCAGTTGAGATTTAATTAAGATCACAGCCTCTAAAATCCCTGTCAAATGAAAATTCAGTGAAGACAATACACACTATATAGCTTCATGCAGATTGTCTCCATTCCATGCTCTGAAATAACATAAGTTAATCCTCATTTCTATGGTGGCAGACAAAAGTTGACTAATTTTGTTTTCTTTTTGACACTTAGGTTGTTTTCTACGGCATGTCATGAGATCATTCCATTTGGAAGAATTAAGAAGGAAGTCAGTGGCAGAAAATGCACTTGACATTATTACTCGACATAATCATAGTTTTGCTGTGATGTCATTACATTTTTTTATTATCAATCCATACTTCCAAGAGTCTTATTTAAAGACATGTTCCTTAAAACACAAAATTCAAGTGAAAGGTACCTTCTATTTCTATAGAGGACAGGCACTAGTTAAAAAAAAGTGAAAGACACGTCATACTTATCCACAGAAATGACCAAGTTTTGTGGCAAAGCAATAGGGAATTTAGGTAGAAGAGACTCCTCAGGGGGAAAAGCGGGAAGAACAGACCTGCTCCTCTCATTTTACTACATATAGTATACATATACTGTGTATATATACAGCATATACACATGTATATATATACACATATACACATGTATATGTAGACACACGTGACATATATATTCCCTAATTTTTTCCTCCATATAAATATTGGCCTATGCCATTTTAAAATAGAAGTATCTATAAACTTGTGGTGCTATACCTAGTCCAAATGCATTTTTATTTGCATTATCTTAATATCTGGTTGCTTATCTCATGGCTTTGAAATGACAGGTGCTAGAAGTCTCTTGCTTGACAGGCCACTACACAAATAACTGTCTTGCCTGAAAGGGCTAATGCACTACTAATGAACAATAAATCAACTTTGATTATAAAGTGTCAGACCAATCAGTTTTCAGCTCAGCTCTATCACATACTAGGGCAAGTCAGACAGAGTATGTGTGTGTAGGTAGTCAGTATTTTGCTTTCAAAAGATTTCCAGTCAGACACAAAAATCATTGAAAATTTAGGTGAATTTTTAAAAATAATATGAAGCATATCAATTATAATAGTGTTCCCAAGTATTTCCTCTCTTCCCTTGATGAAGAGTAAAAATTAGAATCCACAAAGCTGTGGATTGCTTTTCTTTAGACACACATGTACACACATGAATTCTAAAGCAATGGTGTTTTTACACTGGGTATGCTAGCTTTGCTACTGAACCACATGAACTACCTTTTATTCCTGCCTCAAAGTCCCTCACCCTAGCCTGCTAGAAAATCTTTTTCCTCCCTTTTCAAACTTTGTTTAATGTAATATCAATTTTACTTGTTTTAAACTTTAAGATCATTTTGGCTCCCTTAATACTGATTATGAAAATAAATCTAACTCAGTGTTTTCCCCCTCTCAGAAACAGATATTACTCACTGATGGAATGATTCACATTTCCTGTTATCAGACTTAAATGTTTTTTTTTCTTCTCTTCTTCAGATGTGTCACTTTCAAATGTTGGAATCTATGGAAATGAGCCGATCTGCATTTTTAAATAGACTTGACTAAAACATTTAGACTATTAGAAGTGTAATTTGGACGGTTGTATATTTCAGTAAAACCCTGCAGAAACTGAAAGAGTTAATCTCAAAGAGGAAACCTATATGTATGTTCTTAGCTGCTCTAAACTTACCACCCACTTCCTAAGGGTTCCCTCCCTCCCATCACCACACGGAGGGGAGGGGAAAAAAATCTCATTTCCAGTGAAATCCTGTAGTGAAGGTCTGACACTTGAGTTTGGCTACATTTAGAACCTGTTTAGATCTGAGTTTTTCGCTGGAATTCCTAAGACTATTCAATGTCAAAAACAATCCCTAGTCACTTAATTTCATGTGGCAAATTGACCTGTGAAGAGCTGCAACAATGAATACCAATATGTAAGTCTGACAGTGCTTTTTATTTATTTGCCTAAATACCTCCCCCCCCCCCTTTTCTGAGTGTCTCTGTGTGTGAACTACTCAAATTTGAACAGCTAAGTTAAAAATAGCCCAGACAGATATGGAAACAAACTATCAGAATGAAAGAAACAGCCATACCACTGGTAACATTTACTGTTTACTCACGACATTTTTTAACATGCTACAAAAGTAGCACACAAATCCCACTTTTCTTTTCCCCAAATGGGTTTTCTAATGCTGAACATTAAATCAAATTGTGCTGGGTGAAAACAAACTGAAGTCTAAAAAGGGCAATAAATGTAAGGAAGCAAAAGAAAATTAAAAAAAAAAAAAACTCGAACACCCACAACATAAACAATACTTCCTCAAACTCAATAATCCTGAGAGAGAGAGAGAGAGAGAGAAAGAGAGAGAGAGAGAGAGAGAG
>NW_027185761.1:42334698-42342250 GCF_028583685.1 Petaurus breviceps papuanus | reverse complement strand
AAAAAAAAAAAACACCCAACTTTTTAAAAATGCAGAACCTCATTTTTCCTCCAAATGCAAAATTAAGAGATCACGCTGTACCCCGGGAAGCCACCCAAATCCCCCAAATCAATCATATTGACAAACCTGCCAAACTCCATTTAGCTGCCACAAACAGAGAGCTGGGCCATGACGCTTTCCCAAGGCTGCCTGTATGGACGTACAGTGTGGAGCTTCCTCAGGTTACAGACAGATTGCACGCGCAAGGGTGCTCCGGAGCTGACAAGATGCAAAACTACCCAATCAGCCACGCCCTGCTCCACCAATCACAACCAGCCTCTAAACAGAATCAGTTCAAACACCCCTACACAATGGGCCTCCTCTTTTTTTTACTGACGGCAGGTGAAATAACGCTTTTGTCTCTGAAGCAACTCCGGTTAATTGCTGTTAACCCTTTGACCTGCCTCTGCTTAGGGCTGTTCTCCGCAGAGCCTGGCAAACAGCACACACTCTTACCTTTAATCAAACAGTTCTTAAAAACGCCCCTCCCAGCCCCCCCCCCCCAAAAAAAACCCCCTACACTTACAGACAAATAGTTTAGAATCATAACCTTTAAGGGAAATCTGCTGGGGGAAAAGATTGTCTGCCCCTGGAAGTCTCCACCAAACACAATAGCTCACAATAATCACTGAAATCAGAAGGAAATGAAATGACTAAAAGCAACCCTGAAAACATTTTCCTAGAAAACAGTCTTTTTGAAAATAACTTTCACTTCACATTCAATGATATAACCAAGCCTTAACCTTTTTTTTCCAAGAGTTCGCCTGCCAAACTATGTGTGTGCTAGTGAAAAAAGGGCTGCTCAGAGCACCACACAGGAGTCTGTATAAATAATAACTATCTCTCTGTCTCCCGAACCCCTGCCCTCATTACTGTCTCTCTTTTTAAACCAAGCTTGAAGACATTTACCAAAATATACGAAGAAACTCTTTTGAAATGCACCTTAAAAAATACCCCTACTCGCAAGAAACTAACAGGAGCGTTTTGCCAATTCGCTTAAATTTGCATGTCTGTAATGCAGGAGGGGAAAAGATTAAGCTGAGCAGAAAGTAAATCTCAACAGACAAAAAGACCCTCTGTTTTCCCCTAGATTCTCAAGCCGGCGATTGGACAACAGAAGCAATCACCTGCAAACTTCACAAGTTCGAACTTTGAAGAAAAAACTTCCTGGCCTTTATTAGGAACCACAGCAGGTTTCTGTTTTCCAACAACAAGAAGATCTATCTGGGGAAAATAGCTCCAACAACCGGCATTATCTATGTCTCCTAAATTAAAAAGGAGCTCCCTCTTCCACCTTTGGCAGCAGCACCTAGCTAGGAAAGCAGACCCCAACAGTTAGAGTGCTTGGCTTTTCCAAGAATGCAGTTTTCCATGGGAGCTGTAGTGTTCACTGGTGTCAATCTCAGTGCAAGTCACTCAGAACCAGAAATCACATTGATAACGTTTCCAATCAAGGCAATAATTCAGTTTCATTGGAGTCAACATGACCAAGAGACAATACCCTGTTAGTGATGCTGCTGAAGAGCCTCACAGCAAAGACAAAGGCCCCAATTTACTGACAACTTCTGATCAGATGTTAAATGGGAGCCTATGCTGATAGCTCTCCACCCTAAAGTGTTTTTGTGTCAGATAACAAATTTATTAATGGGATTTTTTTCAGGTCACAAAAATATGACCCCACCCTCTCATGAATATTTAATAAAGGATTGAGGGCATGGGGGGGTATTATTAAGGGAAGGACACTTTAAATCTGCCAGGATGTAATATGAATCACTGTCTCTTAAAGAGACAGGGAACCTTATTTAAAATGAAGACACAGACTTTAAGTTTCCCCAAGACCCAGGATGAATGTGACAGCAATCACACCACAATAAACAGTTTCTTAGAAAAAAAGAAGAAAGACAGCACTTAAAATAGGATCTAGGTGGGAAGGGGCCTTAGGGTTCATCTGTTCAGAGGACCTTACATCAAGAGCTGAAAGAGCTGATAAAGTTACCTCCCCAGCCTCTGATTTTTGCAGGGGAAGAAACTGAGTCACAGAAAGGGAACATATCTTGCTCAGGGTCACAGAAGTAGCAATGATGTAACTGGCTCAAATTCATGCTGAATTTCATTTAACAGATAGATGAAAATCCAAACAAACTTCAAAGAACTTGTCCAGGGCCATTGTTCCATGCCTACTCCTCCCTTCCCAAATCAGCATTCTGCAAAGATCGGGCTACTTCAGAAACGTGTTTTTAGTCTATGATGCCACCAAGTAAGATACATTGACGACACCAGAATAGGAAAAGCATTGAACCTTAACTAAATGGTCTGATTTTCCTATAGTTTCCTCATAAATTGAAATTGCACTTCCAAGTTTTCATAAGGTAATGCCTTCATGAGACACTCCTAAAACTAATGATTCGATGAGTTTTTTGTTTGCTTATTTGTTTTTGCTTTAAATGCACTGGAGCCATTTCAGCTCTCCTTATGGGTTGATATTCCCTGTGCTCACACTTACAAAAAAGTCCCAGTAATAAATTAAGACTACAATGCAATGCAGCCACACCTAGTTGAAGTCAGCCTATAAGCTTTTCCTTTTCCCATACTTGGGCAGTTTATGGCATACACCAAAACTCATCATTCCTGCTCATACACAAATATTTCAAAAGATGCCTGATTTCATCAGTGCAGGTATGCCCCCCTCAGAGACAGATCACAATGCCTTCTCATCTTACTCTATGGCACTCTATGAATTACTGCAGCCAAAAAATGAATCAATGAATCAATCGCCCAATCATTTGGTGGCCAGAATGGTGATGGGCTGGGACTCAGACAACAGCTTTCACATCGCCACGCTGGGCTCAGCTTCACAGTCTTTCCAGGTTAGCACAATGTGTCCAAACTTGTGCTGCCCTGACATTGCCTTTAGGAATGCAGGGTCACCTCAATACCAAAATGAGGCATTAGAGTCTGACTTCAGTGGAGGCATCATTCTGATTAATAAACCATGTAGTGCAAGGTCTGAAGGCTGAAATGAGACCTGAGTTTGAGTCCCAGATCTGACTCTTCTACTCTGTGTGACACAGACAGAGCCACTTACCCTCTCTGAACCTCAGCTTCCTCATTTTTGAAATCAGAGGTATGTTCCTTCAAGGTCCCTGGCCTGAACAAAATAAGTATAAGACCCACGGTAACAGGCTACATGTAGTTAGCACTTTAAGATTTACAAATTGCTTTCACACATTATCTCACAGAAGTCTCACAACAACCTTGTGAGGGAGATATAAAATGTGTTATTGGTTCCATTTTTTAGTTTTAAAAAAATGGGTCTCCCACTAGTTAACTGACTTGACCAGGATTCCAAAGTAAGTCTGCCTACATTATGATGGCTCCCAAAACAGAGAAAGAGATCTGAGCTCAGAACAAGTTCGATGGGGAGATAATAAACAGGACTGAAGAAGCCTAGGCAATAAGTAAGGCTTCCATTTAACAAACATTTATTGAATATCTAGACAGAGTGGACCACTGGACTGGGTTTTATGGAGAAAACAAAAATCCCTTCATTCAAGAAACTTCTACCTCTTAGAAATGTATAGAATACGAAGGGTGTTGAGGCCAACTCCAATCCGCATAGCTGATTATTAAACTTTTGGTATGAGCATTTACAAACTGGCAAATGCTATAAACCAGGGCTTCCCTTCCTTGCTTTCCTTCCTTCTTTCTTTCCTTCCTTCCTTCCTTCCTTCCTTCCTTCCTTCCTTCCTTCCTTCCTTCCTTCCTTCCTTCCTTCCTTCCTTTGTTGAGACAAAATGATGGAATGTCCTGTGTACATTTTTTGAGAACTTAGTGTTAAACATTCACCACCATGTCCTTATATGTGATAGATACCTGTAATTCAAAGTAATTTTAAACTAAAGAATAAGCTACTTGAGGACAGGAATGGTCTAGAACACTTTTATTCGTATCCCCAGGGCTTATCAGTGTACTTGGTACATAGTAGGCACACAATTAATGTTCTATCTTCTATTATCTCTTTCTATAAAAGCTAAGTGTATTAGAGGCACAAAACAAACAAACAAAACCCCCCAAAAGTTATCTGAAGTCTCTGGGGAAAGGTTTCAGTATAATGGGGAAAAGCAAATAAAGCTTCCTGCAATTCAGTGTTCAAGTATCAAATTCAAAGGGATGGGCTGACTGGAGGAGGAAGGTCATTCTAGGTAGAGGAAACATGTACAAAAGTCCTGAAGGAGAAAAAGTATGCAGAGGTTGAGTGGTCCAGTCTAGAAGGAAGATAGACTATATGGAAGGAAGGGAAATTGCCTTGAGTATCCAAGTCGGAAAAAACCCACTGAACTGAGTTTTGTGGGAAAAATAGAAAATTCCTATACTCAAGAAGCTGCTAGCTCTTGGAATAAGGCAAGTGCTGAAGCAACGCAAACCTGTACAGCCTATTGTTAAACTGTCAGTGGGGTGAGTAGAGCACTCCTGGAGTCAGGAGGACCTGAGTTCAAATCCGACCTCAGCACTTAACACAAAAACTAGCCATGTTACCTTGGGCAAGTCACTTAACCCCAATTGCCCTCCAAAAAAGCAGAAAAAAAATTGTCAATGGGAACATTTGGAAATTGGCAAAATCAAGATCAATTGGGGGGGGCAAATTATCTTTTTTAAAAAATGAACAATCTTGACAGATTGTTGACAGTCTTAACTGCCATGCAAAAGAGTTGGAATAGTTTGAATTTTCTAACTTCGGCAAACAGAAGTTACTGGAGATTTTTGAGGAGTTCTGCTCTTTGTCCTTCATTTCTGAAGGGGACCAATGACATCATGGGTGATGTCTTGACTTGCTAGTGAACTGGATTTAAGTGAGGCAGAGTTGCACAAAATTGTCAGTCTCCCTCTCTCTTCCAGAGTCATCAAAGTCCAGTAGCAAGACAAAATCAAGACGACAGGCGATGGCCTGGGATGCAGCAGCTGACCTTGGCATCTTTGATGCCTGACCAAGCTCTAAGCACTCCACAGCACCTGCTTCAGCTGCCTGTTCATGGACATTATAAGAAACTGTTCTCATTCACCCATTACTCCAGGGGAAGTCTTCACATGCTTGGGTTAGACATTCCCCTACTTCATCTATGGGTTTGAGGCCTATCAGTGACCCTTGACCTGGTTCAGTTTATGTATCAAAACAGTATGTGGTGTGATATATATATAAATTTTTTTTTTTGCTTTTTGAAGGGCAATTGGGATTAAGTGACTTGCCCAAGGTCACACGGCTAGTTTTTGTGTTGAGTGCTTGAGGCCAGATTTGAACTCAGGTCCTTCTGACTCCAGGGCCAGTACTCTATTTACTGTGCCACCTAGGCGCCCCTTCAAGCACTTTACTTTTTTTTTTTTTTTTTGCCTTTTGGAGGGCAATTGGGCTTAAGTAACTTGCCCAAGGTTACACGGCTAGTTTTTGCGCGTGTGGGTGGGTGTTAAGTGTTTGAGGCCAGAACCAAACTCGGGTCCTCCTGACTCCGGGGGCGGGGCATGGTATGAGATATTGCAAAGCCCTCCTCAGGGCTGCTCATCTGGCTGCCTTTCCCCCAACTCTCATCTGTACCTCCAAGAAGCTGGATAATGCACTGCAGCCAAAAACCCTAGTAAAACCATATCAACAAAAAGGCTAAACTAGGTTGAGAGGAACTGACAGGCCTCAAACCCATTTAAGGAGTATACCAAGGCCACATCTACATAAATGGACAATTAGTCTGCTAGCAATACAAAGGATGTGTTAAATGGAAGACCATTATGGGACTATTTCAATACTCCAAGATGGTGGCAATGAAGGACTGGACTAGGGTGATGGCAGTGGGAATAAAGAGATGATGGTGAAAGACTGCAGATGTAGATTCAACAGATGAGACTAGATTTGCAGGTAAGGGAAATTCGGAACTAAGACCAAAGTTTCTAATACAGAAGATTAATGAATGGTAATGCCAATTTCCTTTCCCCCCCATCATTTAGGGTAAGACTAAGCTCTGTGTGTACTAGAATAATCATGGAAGGATACTAGAGAAGATGGAACTTGCTTGAAAGTTAAGAATCTTTTGAATGGGTAAAGAAAGAATAATCACGAGCAGTTATCAGAGGATGACCTAGACCTGACAATTCAGAAAATATCACTCAGGGAACATCCTAAGATTTTACCTTACCCTCAATCTAACAAATTCCACCATGTCATATAAAATATTCTTAGCAATACCATATTTTTGAAGACAGATGGATATTGCTTTTTCATTTTTGGACATTTTGATAATGAAATAAAGGTAGCCTCTATATAGGATATCTGAATACTTCACTTCCAGTTGAGGCCTATCTACTTAGTCTGTATTTTGGTTCCAACAAGAAAGAGAATTTTCCACAGAATTTAGGCTACTGATTTTTAGGCTGAAAATGGAAGTTTTAGGTCATTCCATTTGTGAGCTACTATAATTTCCAGATCTTATTTGGAAGAATAAGGGGCAGGTAAAATTGTGCAGACAGCAGCTGGGTAGGGCATGGGCAGTTAGTTGGCACAGTGGACGATAGAATGAAGAACCTGGAATCAGGTTTCTTAGTTGTGTGACCCTGAGACAAATCACTTCATCTGTTTGCCTCAGTTTCCTCATCTGTAAAATGAGTTAGAGAAGGAAGTGACAAAACACTCCAGTATCTCTGCCAAGAAAACCCCAAATGAGTCATGAAGACTCAGATATAGCTAAAACAACTGAACAATGGATAAAGCAATAATACCTACTTGGAGAAAAATTCATTGACCAGTCACAGCAAAGGGAAGTCTGTGAGAATATTAAAAACAGATCACTGGAAAACTATGTTTGAAGAAGGGTCCTCAAAAAGAGAGAAATAAGAAATGGTTTAAAATGCTGATGTCCAATGTTTGTATGTCCAATACCCACAAACAAACCAAGCCATCATACCCATTTAGATACCTATTTCTCTAAGAAACTTGGCTAAGGCCCTTCTACTTCAGCCACTGTTATGTCCTTAAGAACAGAGTTTCAGAGTTCTGCACAAAACTAACCAGTATAGAGACACCTGTGACTATGCTCCTTCTTTGAATTTTCAACTCAGGTGAGCCAAAACACTGACAAACAGAAAATGAAGGCCTCATTCTGGTCTATAACTGAGGAAGGTGTCAGAGGAGAAAGGCAGTAAAGCAAATAATCTTGTTAGGACATTACCCCTACACACTGATTAATGGACTGGCACTGATGTTTACAGGGACACTGGTTTTCATCCCACTGTGGCTGTTCAAGTGATACCCTATAAAAGCAGACAGATAACCAGAGAAAGTTGTTGTAAATACTAAACAGGGCCAAGCGTCTCCAGTGACAGTAATCGAGGGGACTGTTTGGGTAAAGACAGTATCATCTACTCACTGGATGCTAAGCAATGTATTTACAAAGAGAAAGAGGAGAGGCGGGGGGAGAGGGAGAGAGTGGGAGAGACAGAGAGAGACAGAGACAGAGAGAGAGAGAGAGACAGC
>NW_027185761.1:42330678-42334598 GCF_028583685.1 Petaurus breviceps papuanus | reverse complement strand
GAGAGAGAGAGAGAGAGAGAGAGAGAGAGAGAGAGAGAGATTGGTGGTGGTTATTGATTAGAGTTTTGGAAGACAGAAAATTTGCAAAAATAATCAAGAAACTGGGGAGAGGAGAAAATAACTTTTAAATAAAATACTCTCTCCCAAATAGTAACCAGACATATTTGGAAAGCTCACAGAATAATTATATGTAATTCTATATTTACCTTATCAACCCAATTATTCCAGAAATAATGTGAAATGACAAAAAAGGCACAGAGACTTTGAGACTGAAGTGGCCACTTTAGCCCCTGGAGAGATACGAGGAGGGCAGCAACAAGAGGAAACTTTTGCCCATCCCAGCACTAGCAGGCCTCCCAACCTGACCTGGGGGGCATCACCTCTCTAGTGAAAAGGGAATAACAGTTCATTCAATCTTGCTCCTTCCTTCCCTCCCTCCCTGACTTCTCTGGAGACTGCCAAAGGGTCTGCTAATTAAGGTTACCAAATTGCAACAGTAATGTCTGATTTCAGTGATTTGGCCACTGATCTCAGAGGAAGGGCCAAACACTCTGGATAAAAGTGGCAACTTTCACTTGGGAAAGTTAATGCATCGTGCATTTCCGAAAGGATAAAAGTAGCTAACTTTATATCAATATTGTTCATGTCATTGTTAGGTTTATGTTGACACTCTCGCTAATTATGTTGTTTTTCTTAAGGTAACTGCTAGATTGGCCGAGAGAAAACACTTACGTTTCCCATTGTTCTAGCTGAATTTAAATTTCTCTTCATGACATGCTTTAAATTACTATTCTCATCTTCATTTAATACAACGTTTTATAATGCCAGGGCTACTGGTTAATTTATATATACACAGCAAGATATGCCAACATTCAGGTGAGTTTTGAATATGCTTGTACGTGAGCTATGGAAAACGTTTTTAAAAATTATGACATTCTTTAAGACAATAAAAAAAACTACAAGTAAACAAAATTATGTATGTTTAAAAAATGGCAATATTTAATCCTAACTTCTAATTGACAGTAATAAATCGCTTTCCCTTTTGTGAACAAATTTATATTCTCTCATTTGACCAGAGTAGAATGCCTATTATGGTACCATTCTACTCATGGGGGATTGTTGAGCACACTGGCATTATAGTGAACAATTAGAAAATATATGAGGCAGGAGGGGTGAAGAGGAAAGAAAAGAAAAAATAACTCTTCAATGGGTTTTTCTACTTCAAAATGCTAACCCCTCCACACACCCAATCAAAAAGAATTTATTTCCCTTAGACTTTAGTAAGAGTATTTATAGCATACCCAGGACAAACAAAAATAAACATCTCACTTCAGCATAACAACCACTAAGGCACTGAAGGGGAAAAAAAATCTTGGTGGATGAAGTTACATTTTTTAAAAGTTTAGTTTAGTACAAACAACTGAATATCAGATAAAAACAATTGAGTAGCATTTATTTAGTAAAGTCAGCTTTTCCAGATACCCAAGATTTTTCAGCAGGCCTGGGAAAAGGCAAATAATACATGTTCTGTCCTGCCACCATCGGAACAATGCTGGTAGATTTACATTCAAATACTGAACACCACCCTCCCTGACCCTAGGTAGACACACCCTAATGTCAAAACCTTTTTATGTCTGCCCTCTGCTGGTATCTCTGCCAGGATTAGGACACTCTCCAGCAGCATCTCATTCAAAAGACAACTTTGAAAAAAGCACTCGAGAAAGAAAGAACTCGTAATGAACGATTAACTGGAATATATAAATTAAAACACTTAAACAAAAGGGGGGGGAAAATCTCTTGTGAAATATGGCACTTTTAATGTAAAAATGCACATTACTCTGTTATATAGCCCACTCACTCATAGCCCAGAAGTGCAAAGCTATATATTTCAGCCTGCCTGTGAGGACAACCTGTCTGACTGCTGGGCATCCTGCAGGTTTTTACTCATTCTCCTGGGAAAGCACGTCGGCAAATTTCCAATAAAACACCTTAGCAGTAATGGGCCACTGTTCCCATTTCAGTTGTCCCTAAGGTTTCATGATATAGTACATTTAGCTGACTGGCAATGCCAGTTTTTCTCTAACACTCATAAGATTCATAAAAATGAAACAAAACAACCAGCTATAGAGCTCCCCCATTCCCTTTAAGAAAGAAAACAGTGAACTTTGGGAGTTATCGGTTAGCTTTCACTCATCAATTACTGCTGCCTCCTTTGCTTTCCCCACTATTGGGTTAGTTACAGTCAGACAAGTCTTCCTGAAGACTAGGACTTCGGAAGGGTGAATTCCCCAGAAGCATGCTGGGACTTCACAGAACAACTCCTTCCAGTGTCAATGGGAATCATGAGACCTCTATAAATCCCTGCATACCATTTCAAAAATATATCTCCAAGGCTGCAAAATGAAGCTTAGCAGTTGCATTCTCAACAGCATTCAGGAAGTATCCGTCTCGATAGTGCTTTAGATTCCGAGTTAAGGCTCTTAAAGGCCACCAATCCAGCCAACAATAAATCTTCCAAGAGGGAAGCCCACACAAGGCCATGGAATCCCCTCCAAAGATAATTGCCTTCTGCACCATGTGCTACAGGGGAGTCACTATAAATAAAAGCATTTTTAGAAGGCTTAAAGGGTGGGACAATCCCTGCATAGCCTTCCTTTTCAACCTCTCATCAGTAAGGTCACCCTTTTTACACATAACTCTACCAAGGGACCCTTTAAATGTACTCCCCCCCCCCCCCCAGCAATTATTTGGCTCAGAAGCCCAGAATAGAGTCTGATAAGACAGCCCCTGTACCAATAGAGATCATCACCTGCTTTGCATCTTAAGTCTCAAAGAGCTATCAAGGGGGCAGACAGTGAGTTGTTCAAGGACCCATAGTGAGCATATGTCAGAGGCAGGACTTGAACCCAGGTGTTCCTTCCTGTAAGGTCAGCTCTCCACCCATCACACCACACTCATATTTTTTTAAATATATTTTATTTTCCCCTCAATTACATATTAAAGCAACACACAGACTATTTTACAGATTTTTACTTTGAGGACTTTAGAAGTATGTGATGGAAATAACATAGGACTTGGGTGTTGTTTCATTCAGGTCTGACTCTTCAGGACCCCATTTGGGGTTTTCTTGGCAGAGATACTGGAGAGCCTTGCCATTTTCTTCTCCATCTCACTTTACAGATGAGGAAACTGAGGCAAACAGGGTGAAGTGACTTTTCTAAAGGCACATAGCTAATAAGTGTCTGAGGCCCAGTGCTCCATCCACTGTTCCCCCTAGCTGCTGGGACTTGGGTGAGAAACCCTATTTTTTCTTGAGAAAATTATTTAAACTTTATGAGTCTCAGTTTTCTTGTCTGTAAAATGGAAGGACTCAAAAATATTTTTGAGTTGAGGAGGAAGACAACTTTCACGGGGGTATTCTAATCCAAAATGCTATTCTTCCCCTTTCAGTCAAAAGTCATTTATTTTCTCCTACAGTTTAACAGCATTCATAGCAACTGAGAATACCTATGTGAATACTGTATCTATCCAATACCTAACTTAGAAGCTTGCTGGAGTTACGGCATGGCAAGCCTTTTGTCCTTCACAAAGCACTATGGATGTATAAGTGCTAGTATTGTTATCATATAAAAAAGGGGAGAAGGCAGATTATCAGAAAAAACAGGAGGCTGCCTCGGGGACTGTTGTTTTCTGAAGAGCCCGCGGCTTCAGATCTCTACTTGGCCCTGGAGAAGCTGTGTTCCCATGTCAGGTCACTGAACCTGAAGGAAGCTCAGTTTCCCTCTTGGTCAAAGGGGGTTGACAATAGCATCTAACACTCTACTTCACCATCAGGCTCAAATGAGGTAATGCCCGCAAGAGGTACTTTCTAAAGTGTGTGTGTGTGTGTGTGTGTGTGTGTGTGTGTGTGTGTGTGTGTG
>NW_027185761.1:42311937-42330668 GCF_028583685.1 Petaurus breviceps papuanus | reverse complement strand
GTGTGTGTGTGTGTGTGTGTGTGTGTGTGTGTGTGTGTGTGTGTGTGTGTGTGCGCAGACATGCTGGGTCTTGTTATATTGTTATGTCCTATGCGAGGTATTTTATAGAACCCTGTGCCTATCTCCAAACCTTGGAGTTGCTGTAGTTCTAACCTGGTTTGAAATACAGAAACACAGATCATATGGAAAGACCCATAAGTGGGATGAGTTCTATTCTACACCAAAGTGATCCTGCTCCCACTCCTAGACAAATTTTAGGAAACTTCAAATGGGAAATGGGAAATGTGTTGCTTCCAAAGCCAATATTAAACGTCAGACTCTTGGGGTCAGACCAAAACCCATCTTTCATTGTGCTTAGGTGGCACAGTAGATAGGAAGACCTGAAATCAAATCTGGCTTCAGACACTAGCAAGTCACTACACTCAGCCTCAGTTTCCACATCTGTAAAATGAGCTGGAGAAGGAATCAGCACACCACTTCAGTATCTTGCCAAGACATGCCTGAAATGGCCTGAACAACAACAACACTTTGCTTTAGAAAAGATTCAGCTGCCATCATCCCCAAATGCCCACTTTAAACTCTAGACTAATTCCTATAAATAAGGACTGGGCCTCTGAGTATCTAGCTGGAGGGAGAACAGTCATTTCCCTCATTCCATCTTCTTCAGTTACACTCCATACCAGAAGTATATTCCAAGGGGCAAGTGGAGAAAGTGATCAGATATGTTTTTGTTTATTATTAATGTTCTATACTCCAATGGGGTGAAATGGTGAACAGAGTTTCACAGTTTGGAAATCATGACTACAGTCATTTCTGTATTAAATTAAGGGGGGGGGGGAGATTTTCTAAGAACACAACTCAAACATGTGGATACTTGTGGATCTGAAAGCACGTCTCATGGCTACACAACCTTTCATCTCATCCTAAAGCCTTTGATAAACTGAGACCTATCATTTAATTTATTAGAGAAATTTGGGCCCCACTGGGGCTCAAGAATTCTATTGTTTAGCTCTTGAAAGCAAAATCATATCATACCATATAGGAGAATGTCACAAATGTAGAGTCTTTTGAAAGAAGCAGTATGTAAATTTGGGGTATTGCAACTTTTTACTAAAGGCAACAGAATGAGATCTCAATGCTTCTAACATAATAAAGAGTTTCAGCTCCTTTGTCCCTAGATTTTAAAAAATCTATTCCCTCCATACCCCTGCCCCAACGTCTATGCGTTTCTTCCCCTGATAATCACTTTTATTACAGCCTGGACCAGTACTCTGACTTTCTAGTTCAGCTACAAGAAGAGTGGATTGATGGCAAGCTTTAAGATTTTCAAAGCCCTTTTCAGAGCTTAGTACAGGGCATGTCACACAGAAAGTACTTAACAAAGTTTATTGACCGAATGACTGACTGGCTTTTCATCTTGATATGATTTGATCCTCACAACAAACATGTAATGTAGGTTTTATTGTTTTTAAATTAAATTTTATTTTATTTTGTTGAAGATCCACTTATTAGTCTTTGAGAAAGCAAGAAAAAAAACCTATCGGAAACTTGTAAAGTCAGACAAAATGATTTCCCACGTTGGCAGTGTCACATATACATATACGTTCATACAAATACATCTGGCCATGAGATCATGTCTCTGTGTAGATCATGTTTCATCATTAGTTATCTTGAACTTTTGCTGGTCACTGTGTTAATCAGACAGCCTATGCTTTCAAAAGTTGTTTTTCTTACTGTTTCATTATTCTCTTGATTCTGCTCACTTCATGCTGTATCAACTCAGAATTTTTTCTTTCTCTGAAAACATCCCCTTCCTAATTTCTTTCAGCACAATAGTATTCTATTACTTTTATGTCATAACTTGTTCAGTCATTTCCTACTGGATGGGTACCCCCTCAGTTTCCCATTCTTAGCCACCATGAAGAGAGTTTCCATAAATATTTGTTGTACACATGGATTCTTTTCCACTTTACTTGTTTTTTTTTGGGGGGGGGTACAGCCATAGTAGTCACATCTCTGTGTTTAACGGTATAAAGAGTTTAATACATCTTTGTCCATAGCTCCAAATTGCTTTCAAAATTGTTGGAAGAGTGTGTAGTTCCATCAATCGTGCATTAATATGCCTGTTTTCCCACAGATCCACCACCATTTGCCAGTTTCCTTCCCTCACCAACTTCATCTGAACTTCAGAGTTATATGAATTTGCTGTTCTTTAATTATTAGTGAGCTAGAGCATTTTTCATGTAGTTGTGCTGTGTTTGTCCTTCATCTTCAAAGAGAACCAATGACATCATGGGGTGATGTCTTGATTCGCCAGTGAATTGGATTTAAGAGAGGCAGAGTTGCACAAAATCATCATCCTCACTCTCTCTTCCACAGTCTTCAAAGTCCAGTGGCAAGACAAAAGTTAAGATGACCGGCAATGGCTGGGATTCAATGAATGACTGATGTCTGACCATCCTTTAAGCATTTCACAACCTGCCCATTCCAATAGGGGAAATATTCACGTGCTTCGGGTAGACATGCCCATAACTCACTAATGGGTTTGTGCTCAGACAGTTTATTGTTGCTATGGCTGCTGCTCACGCTACAGCTTCCCAGAACCACAGGTGAGAGCTGAGTGCCAGGTATATACCAAAGGTGGGTGAGAAGCCCTGAAAAGGGCTCAGATGCCCTCATAACAGAAATGCTAGTCCTCCTGGAACACCCATATGGGCAATATGATGTACAGCAAAGAGGACTGAAGTCAGTGGGCATAGATAAGTTCAAATATCAGCTCTAATGCTCCTCGTGTGGCCTTCACCAAGCCACTTAACTTTCCTGGGGGTCAGTTTCCTCATCTATAAAATGAAGGGGTTGGGCTAGATGCTAGGAAGACCTCTTCTAGCCCTAACTCTATGATCCTATGAAAGATCAGCATTTTTCCTTGATGAAGGGGAGAGGAACTAGGTAGTCCTAGTGGCATAGAGTCCTAAAGGTTTTCTGGCTCACACGAGTAATACAGAAGCTGCCCGATAAAAATGATAATAGTAGAGCTAACTTTTAGAAAGAACTCTAAGTTTTACAAATCAGTATTGATAGCTTGGATTTCTTCAACTGAAAACTGCACACCTGTTCAAATTCGTTTACCATTTGTCTAAGGGGGAGTAGCTTCTTTTGTTTTTTATAAATGGGAATCATTCCTCTATATAACTTGGAAATCAAGAAAGCCTAATCAAAGAAGCCTGCCACAGGGATGTCCCGCCCTCACTCTTCCTCCGCCCCATTTACCTGCTTTTCTTTTAATTTTATTTACACTGCCTTTGTTTGTGCTAAAGTTTTGAACTTTTATGTAACTAAAATCATCCATTTTGCCTTCTGTTATGGTTGATGCTATTGTTCCCATTTGTGGCTGAGAGGGGTTAGCTGAGGTAGGACACATACTCAAATCTTGACTCCAAGTCAAGCATTCATTCTATGCATTGTACTATTATGGCATCTGGGAGAGTAAATGCATTTATCAGAAATGTCAAAGCAATTGAATAATCTCGTCATAGCAAAAAGGTATCCAGATTGTACATGGCCTCCAGTTTGAGATTAAAGTGGGGGAGTAAATTTTCAAATGTCTGTTCCAATAATGATATAAATTCTTGGACAAAATGCACGTACGATCTGAACAACAACAACAACAGAATCACATTTCTTTATAGATATTCCAAAGGTAATAATGATTATGGTCAAATATCTTTTATTTTTGAAATAGTATGTAGAATTTCATCCCTCCATGCATAGATTTAGGGTTAGAGGAAATTTAGCCATTTCAGAGATAAGGCAAACTACATGGAAGAGTGAGGGTGGGAAGATGGTTCACTATTACCCTATTCTAAACACTAAACTCTTCCTGCTTTAAAACTTCTTTATTACAGTCAGGGGCAATACCATCCTGCCACCTTTCCCCGGCCCAGGCTCACAACCTAAGGGTCATCATCAGCTCTTCACTCTCTCTCAGCTCCTCTATCACTTCTGTTGCCCAGGCCTGTCAGTTTTACCTTTGCAACATCTCCAGAGGACACTCCATTCTCTACTCTGATAATGCCACTACTCTCATCAACTCTCCCTTGCATCACTGCAGCAACCTGCTCGTGGATCTGCCTGCTTCACATCTCTCTCCCTACTCTAAGCCATCTTCCATTCAGTTGCCAAAATGCTTTTCCTAAAGTGAAGGTCTGATCAGGCTACCATTTCCCAACTCCATGAACTCCAATGGTTCCTTTGGGCCATAGGACCAAATGCAAAATCTTCTCCTGGTATTCAAGTTCTTCATAAGCACTGCTCACAGCCCCTTTGCATTCTTTGTACACCTTACTATCTGCCTTTAATCTACAGGGGCCTTCTTTGCTGTCCTGAGCTCTAGGCATTTTCTCTAGCTATCCTTCTCTACTCCTGGAATATTCTGCCCCCTCATCTCTGCCTATCAGCTTCCCTGGATTTCTTCAATTCCCAAATAAAACCTCATCATCTACAGGAAGCCTTTCCTAACCCCTACTAGTTGTATTGATTAATTTCTAGCACCTTCCCCTTTTAAAATTTTTTTATTTATCCTGTATATAGCATGTTGGCTTGTTGTTTACCCCAATAGATTGTGAATTCCTTGAAAGTGGGGACTGCCTTTACCTCCCCAGTGATTAGTATGGTACTGGCCACACTGTAGATACTTAATATATGTCACTGAAGTTTTGATATAAATATATAATTGATCATAAAAACAATCTGGTGCTGTCTGAAATCACAGGTGAGATGAGATACATTTATTCAAAAGAACATGCCACACAGCTCATGCATGGAAAGTTGGCTTCTCTCTCTACTACTCTGATGTACATTTCCCTTTTGTACATTTCTTCCTCTTGCATATTCTTTTGTACTCCTCTGCTGGTATTTAAGGTATACACGGACATGTTCTATGTTCATATTATATCTCCTCACTTAAATGTAAACACATTGAGGGTAGCTGTTGTTTCTTTCCTTGTCACCATATTCTCCAGAGACTGGCAAAAAGTACTTAACACTTGTTGAATTGAATTTGGTTGGAAAAGTGAAAATAGAAGCATTTACAAGGTTAAAAGTCATTTCTTTTCCACTGTGTATGTTATAGACTGATGAAACATCTGAGTGTCTGATCAGATCCAGAGCTCAGCTTTTCTGACCTGGATAAAGTGTCTCAGAAAAAGCACCTGGCAAAATGACTTATTCATTTTAAAGGCTGAAATTTACCAGAAATGCATCCATGGTCAAAACAGTTTGATAGCCAGAGTGCACAAAAGAAAGATCATTATTGCATAAGATCTTCAGATCCACCCTGAGTCCCCAAAGAAGAGGTCTGTTCTAGGCACTGTGAGTACAAATAGGTTTAATATCATGAGGTCTGGCAATTGCAGTGAAATTTTTAGAAATGTCCGATCTTATATGTCTCCTGTATGGAAAATCTTCAGTGGTCAACTACTGTCTTTAAGTTAAAATACAATATTTCAATGAAATGCCAACATTTTAAAAAATAAATACAATATTCTAAAAGGTAATGAGATCAGGTTACATTTTTTTTAAACCACCATGGCTAGAGGGAGAATTATTAAGCAAACAAGGACAAGGAGACCATAAATGGTAAAAGAGATCATTTTGACTACATAAAATTAAATGGCTTTTACATGAATATCATCAATGCAGAAGAAATTAGAAATGAGAACTGAAAAACTATTTGCATATGGGAACAGCTAGATGGCACAGTGAATAGAGTGATGTCAGAAGTCAGGAAACCCTGAGTTCAAATCCCGCCTCAGACACTTACTAGCTATGTGACCCTGGGCAAGTGACATTGCCTCAATTTCCTCATCTCTAAAACAGGGAAAATAAATTCCAGGGTTGTTGTGAGGATCAAATGAGATAATAACTGTAAACTGCTTAGCACAATGTACTAGCTTACACAATATATAAAGCTCTACATAAATGTTAGCTATTATTATTTTTATTCTATCATAATATTACATCATTGACAAAAGTTTGATAATCAAAATACACCGAGAATTGACAAAAATTTGTAACATCAAGGATCACTGCCCAATAGTTAAGTTGTCAAAATATATGAACAAATAGTTATCAGGAAGAAATAAACAAACTTCAGTGTATACCCCCCAACTGTTCTAATTATTAGTAGTAAGAAAAAGACAATATAAAATAACTTTGATGTTTCACATTGGCAAAGATTTAAAGAACTGAATGTTGAAAGGGCTACAGGCAGGCAGAAACACAGATACATTGTTGGTGGAGCTATGAAATGATTCAGATGCTATGAATTTCAATTAGGAATTATACAAAAAGAGTGACATTGATAGAGCAATATAATTTCCTGGAAATATATCACAAGTCAAAAGTGGGAACTATAACTGCCCTAAAATATAATAACTTATTTATTGTGTAGTCCTTCTATGCAGAAGGAAAGAAAGAAAACTGAACTCATTGAGGAATGGCTGAAAAATCTATATGCATCTAATGAATTATTTTAATACAGAATGTTAATCTATTTAATTCACATATATTATATATTGCTATTAGTTTGATATATAAATCTAAATGTATATAAATTACCTATATACATATATATGTAATTTTATTAAGTAGTAAGAAATGAGAGATATGAATGAATCAGTCAAGAAACAACTACATCTACTATATGTCAGGTGCTGTGGCTAAAGATAGTCCATGACATGACAATCTCACATAGAAGAAAGAAAGCAAACAAGTCTGCACAAACAAGGTATATACAGGATAAATAGGAAATAATTAAGGGAGGGAAGGCACTAGAATTAAGAGGGACTGAGGTAGGGTTTTTATAAGAGATAGGAGTTGATCTGAGAATTAAAAAAAACCCAAGGAAGCTAGCAGGTAGGGATGAGGTATGAGAACATTTCAGATCTAGGGAAGATTTAGAGAAAATACCCATGGAAAAGACATGGAGTGTCGTGTTTGTGGAACAATGTGGAGAAGAGTGTCACTGGTGGATACTGAGATAGAAGAAATCTGAAAAGGGAGGTGGGGGCAAGATTGAAGGATCTTGCATTTGATTTTGGAGAAGAAGGGGAGCCTTTAGAGTCTACTGAGCAGGGGAGTGTCATGGGCAGTGCTACACAGTCAGAACTGTCTTCACTCTCTCCATTATAGGCAAACTGCTGCTAACTGCTTCCCATCTCTGATGTCATAGTAGCTCCTACATCCAAGTCTCTGCAGGGTTAGTCCCACACATTTGCTCCACTTAGAATGCCTATCTTCCTTCAAAGTACACAGCAGGTTCTGCACCTACTACATGAAGACTTTCCTGACCCCCCAAATGATGACTGGGCTTTCTCTCAATTACTTTGTGTAGCTTTGTACACTGACTGCCGGACTTTCTAGTGTGTACTTTGTATGCACTTGGTGATATCTGCTGGGAAAAAGGAGGTTCTATAAGGTGAGAGATGACTTCTTCATTGTCTTTTTCTTCCCATGACCTAGCACACTGTAGTAGATGCCACATAGTAGATGTTTTTCCTTTCGAATTAAATTGCACTTTTCCAAGACTTTTCAGGTTCTAGAAATTCTCAGAATTCTAGAATTCTCATGATTCTAGGAATCATGACCTTAACAATGTTACTTTTAAGTTTTCTTTACTGGTGACTCCAATTCAACTTAGGCTTAGACAAAGCCCAAGAGATTACACAAGGCCAATTTGGTCTTATACTAACTCCAGGATTTTTCAAAAATATCATCAGCTTTCACACCATCTGACACAAGACAGAAAAGCGATCTGTTTAGGTCTTTAGTGATGGTATTGGTCATTATCACTTGCCTTCCATGTTCTGAATGAGTTCTATTTTTTCATGTCACTGGATATATTTTGCTCCAAACAGATTCTGTTCCATATGATTTTTTTGTCCATAGTAACTCTCCATGACTATCTTCTAAGTTCATAGGGTTTGAAGGGTCCTTGTAGGGCACTGAGTCTAACTCTCCAATTTTACAGATGAGACCCCCAGTGGTGAAGAGACTTGCCAGATCCATTCAGCTGAGAAATATCTGAAGTAGGATTTGAACACAGGACTTCCTGATGCCAAGTCTAAAGCGAGAAAGTGGAAAAGCCAAGATTTCCACCCTGGGCCTCTGAGTCTAATCCCCAAATTTTTTTCTGTGGTACAACCTTGTAACATTTGTATCAGGTACTTTGTCAATTAAAGGAATACCCACACTTAAAAATAATGACAATAAATCATAGATTCTGGCACTACTGAAGCCACTATTGTCCCACATTTTGTCAACTCTGTATAAAAGCCGTAGCAGTGACAGGGTTATGCCAAAGACTTAAAACACTCACTTTCCTTTACTGGCAAAAGAGCTCAGTTTCTACGTAGTTTTCAAATACATGGGAATAGTTCTGAGTCTAAGCTGCCATTAGTCTTTGTCTTTCAGTATGCACCTAAAATATGAAAGAAAATTAGATATTTTCCCTAAAGTAGAAGTAATGTCAAAACAAGAAGACTAATATAACAATTCTCTTTAGGATCCAATCACCTACTCTACAGAGATCTCTAGCTGTTGCAAGCTCAGTCTTCAGAATTTGGATAGTAAATCCTCATCTCACTTCCCTCCTATCCCCCCCCCCAACCCTTCACCATCTGAATAATAATAGTAACAACTGACATTTAGCCCAGCAGGTAGATTTCAGAAAAACCTGGAAAGACTTACATGAACTGATGCAAAATGAAGTGAGCAGAACCAAGAGAACACTGAACATAATAACAGCAATATTGTAAAACGAACAACTGTGAAAGACAGCTCATCTTAGCAACATAATGATCAAAGACAAGTCCTAAGGACTCAGGATGAAAAAATATTATCCACAGCCAGAGAAAGAACTGATGGAATCTGAATGCAGATACAAGCATACTATTTTCCCTTCATTTTTCTTCATGGTTTTCTTTTCTTTTGGTCTGTTTCTTCATTCACAATATCACTAATACAGACATAGGTTTTCCATGATTAACATATATAAGCCATAACAAATTGCTTATTTGTCATCTTAGGGAGGGTGGAGGTGAGTGAGGAAGGGAGAAAATTTGTAACACAAATTTAAAAAAATGTTAAAATTTTCTTTACATGTAATTGGAAAAATACTATTTAAAAAGAATAACTGACATTTATATAACATTTTGAGTTTGAAAGCACTTTATATGCATCTCACTTAACCTTCACAACAACTTTCAGGTAAATACATTTTGTTATCTCCATCTTACAAATGAAGAAAATCAAGTTTGGAGAGAACTGACCATCTAACCACAGAGTTAGGATGTCTCTGGAGCAGTATTTGAACTTAGAGCCTTCTGATGCCATGTCAGCAGCTTAGCTACCATCACTATTTTAGGCTGTAAGAAGATGAGGTAGGCAACTCAGAGGAGCAGCTGAGCCAACTTCAGACAGATCCCTTTACTGGCCCAACCAGCCACCTGAAGTGCATTTTATATTAGAGCTACTCCCCTTGTTATTACAGGTGTACCTCTAAATACATGAGATCAACAACAAAGTTACAGAGGAGAAAACTTGGGATTTATTGACTCCAATCCAGCACTATACCCACTGTGCCACCTGATTTATTTAATCAAATCTTTGAACAGACTATATCAAATCATTCCAAATCATTCTCCCAGCCTTGCTTTCAGCGAGTCAAAATCTTGGTGGTTTTTTTTTTCTGCCCAACCTTCTTAGTAGTCACAGACAAAATCAAGCATATCAGGATATGGTTCAGCAGAAGAAAAGCTGCAGCAAAAGCATTAGCAAACCATGGAAGAAACAAGAAGCCAAGTAGCCCTCCATATATATTTTTCAGTCTGTGTATGAGATATAAAATGGAGAAAAGTCAACTCGACATTCTCTGTCAGCACAAAGTCCAACCTAAAGAGGAAATTCCTGTAGGTCAAGAGTTTCTCCCCATTCTCTGGGAATGTTTTTTTGTGTGTTTCTTTGTTTTTGAGCACTTTAGAAAGTATATTTCAACATTTCTTTTGTATTTCTATGTATTTCAGTTAAAAAAATTAAGAAAAAATGCACATTCTAAGAAGTGATCCATAGGGTTCAAGAGACTGTCAATATACAGTTCTTCCTACAACTATGTAAAAGGAGTCCATGACCCAAAGCCTAAGAACTCTTACCATGAAGTTCTCTAGATACAACAGAAAACATGAAACAAACCTGAGTCTGTTGCTCCTCATGTTACATCAAGGCTCACAGTACTTCATAATCTCCTGGAAGAGATCAGCAACCAAAATGTTTTACCTAACCATTCATACAAGGAAAAGGAAGTGAATGAAAAATGGTGTTTATTCTGACAATGCCACAGACAACTGTGTAACTTGGACAGGTCACAAAAATCAGAAATGATTTGTGTCCAAAAGCAAATAGCAGTCGGGCAATGGCCAGAATCACCTATGGGTAATTATGGTGCTTTTTCATAAGCCCTGATAATTTCTCCATGAAATGAACGTGAATCTTTTTTAAAACAAAATTCTGTGTTTTTGCTTAGCTGAGAGTCAGGGAACACTAAAATCTTAAAGAATTAACTCTTTCACTTAGAAGGCAATGGAGAGGTCAGAGGTGGGTTTGTGCATTCTGCAACACATAACTGAAGCTATAGACTCTTTTGTCAATATGAAGAAATGGAGGAAAAGATGTTGTGAAAAAAAATACGATGAAGAAATAATATGGTCAATGGTGAGATCAAGAAACAACCAATGGAGGGCCCAAGGTCACATGTAAAGAAAAACTGGAAAACTCCCAGCACATTCACTAGGTAGTGAAGTTTTGGAAAGACACAGGCAAGGGGGCATTCTATTATATCTTCAATGGGGAGAAAAAGTAGCAAAATTATTGCTGGGGATATGAAGAAAGGGAAAACCGATTCCTCTTCCCAGAAAGCTCACAGTCACAGGCAACATGCAAACAACTATATGCAGTAATGATATATGTAGGCTAAATTGGAGATAATCAACAGAGGGAAGAACTGGGTTTAAGATGGAAAAGAATCAAACGGTGAAAACAATTTAAGAATTCAGCTATCGGGGTGGCTAGGTTGCACAATGAATAGAGCACTGGTCCTGAAGTCAGGAGGACCTGAGTTCACATGTGGCCTTAGACACTTAACACATACTAGCCATGTGACCTTAGGCAAGTCACTTCACCCCAACTGCCTTGCCTTCCCTCCTCCAAAAATCAAGAAGAAGAAGAAAGAAGAAGAATTCAGATTATCTGTTATGCACCAGATTTGGGAGTTGGAAACAGAAACTAGCTAAGCCTCTGAGGAGCCCCTAGAAAGAATGCCCTCATCATGGGTCTAGCCAGAGAAATACCTGTGACTTCAAGAATGGAAAACCTCTGTTCACGGAAAACTTTCACTCCCACGGGGTAGAAAGACTTCAGGAACTTACACCAGAACAGTGAAAGTGAAGAATAACCTGTCCAACAGCTGGCTAAATTTGCTAAAGCATGAACACCAGAAGGGGAGACAAAGATGGAGCCAGAAACACCTTTCCATTCATGCTGTTAAACTGGGAGGTCAGATCCCACCCCCCACCCCCCTGAGCTTTTAGGGTCTGTATTGTCCAGGTTACTAACTTTTCCACCTAATCTAATCATGCCTGACACAATGTTTATTCAAATAGTTGCTGGGTGAAGGGATAGTGGAAGAGCTGATCTCTCCTTAGCTGTTTGCCTCACTCCACCCCTACCTATAGTGTTTGGCTATAGAAATGTAGGGAGGTGTTTATCCCTCACAGGCTAGAGCAGAATGCTAGATGAATGGTAGATATTTTATAAACACCTGTTGAATGAATGGATCCAAAACCACTATTAAAAATAATAATGAAAAAATATCAGACTCCTCCATTTCAGATTCTCAAGAAACATTTGCTAATTATAATGTCTATAAGGTTTTATGATTGACAGGACATCCTTAGGATTATTTTCTCAATTTCAGGGGATACAAGATCAACTGAATATAAATATGTTGAGGAGTTATCTTCTGCATTCAGTGGTAGGAAAAGTAAGGGCAGAATCTGTGATTTCACAACTGACCTTGGAATTAGAAAGCTAAGAAGTCTTTGTGGAGGTCACTTAGTCTAACTAGCCCTCTGCTTCCAGCCAAGAGAGCACCTAATCCAGACATCTGAATGTTCAGATCATTTCTTTCTTTCTTGCCTCAGTCTGACCCAATTCTTTATTTCCTGAAATCAAAAGAAGTCTTTTGAAACAGGTCAGGACATGAAGAGACAGATTGTTTTTGTTAAGTCACTTTAGTCATGTCTAACTGTCTGTGACCCCAATTGGGGTTTTCTTGGCAAAGACACTGGAGTGGTTTGCCATTTCCTTCTTCAGCTCATTTTATAGATGAGGAAACTGAGGCAATCAAGGTTAAGTGACTTGCCTAAGGTCATATAGTGAACAAATATCTGAGGCCAGATTTGAACACAGGTCTTCTTGACTGAAGGCCCGGTGCCCCATCCATTGCTCCATGACCCAAGTGTCTATTATCTAGGGAGTTCAATTACAATTCTACATTTTGCTTGATCCAGCTAAGTAGCAAAAAAAGGTTCAAATAGTGACAATTATTATAAAGCAATTGCTAGAGGGTGAAGTCTACTGACTCCATAGTTACCAGATGGTGGAAACATTAATCTTCCCTCCTAGAAGCCAAAGACTTGGGACTGAAATGATCTTTATCTTAAGACAGGCAGAACTTTGTTTTTTGCATTTGTTAATATTTTAATTTTTCAAATGCTTAATCACAGACCGAATGTTCAGGCTGGAAAGAACCTCAGAAATTCAGGAATCCAAGCCTCTCAATTTACAAATGGGGAAACTGAGGACAAAAGACATCAAAATGTGATTTGTTCAAGGTCCCTCAGCTAGTGAGTAGCACAAAGGAGCCTAGAACTTCCTTCCTAGGGCACTTTCTATTGCAACAAACTTTTCCAAACACCCCCCTCTACTATTTTTCCCCCTGGGAAGATTAGTGGCTAAATACAAATTCAAATTAAGCTGGCAACAGATTTCTTATTCTTCTCTCCCAAAACTATCAATCAAAGCCATCGAAACAGATCACAAATGTAGCCTGCAGACACAGTGGGAAGATATCAATTTATTGTGTCTGCAGAATACACTGAAATAATTTTTAATTTTTTTTCAAAAACTGCAATTAACATCTTAAATGCTTTTGAGATGGAAACTTTTATCCTTTGAAAATAAGTCCTTGCAAAAATATGAAAATATTTTTAGAGCTACAAAACTTAGCCTTTAAATGAGCTATACCTATAGGCAGAAATTGTCATGAGTAACCTTAGTCTGAATAAGTATGCTAACTTTGTTGAGTTATCATATGAAAACAGTGAAATTATGTCAGGTCATGATGGGGCATTAAAATAAAATGTCAAGTAAATATCTCATGCCCGATCAGTTCAAGCTGATGCCTATTCCTTGTGTTTTTTTCTTTCCTCTAACTTTTTAAAGGACAGTTTTTTTTTTAACATATCCTTTTGACTTTATTACATCCTAAAGACACAATTGGATAGCCCAGTGGAGAGTCTGACCACATGCATATCTCTGACTGAAGACTGGAAAGCCTCTATTCAGTGAAAATTATCCATCTCTATGGGGAAGAGAAACTTCTCCTGCCTCCCACCCTGCCCCAGATCTTCGCAGTTTTCATTTTTTCCATTGCCTTATTATTTTGGATTTATATTCCTCTTAAAGGAGCCATCCTTTTACAGGGGAGTTCATGCCAAACTTTTTCTCTTAACCTGAATGTCACTTGGGTATTGATGATCATCTTATCATCACAGCATGTTTTCCTTACCAACCTGACTTTAGGATTGAATCTTTTTAACTTCAGCCAGGTAGATCTTCCTCCAGATTTGGCCTAGATCTGGCGTCATTCCCATATAGAGATTAGCCTATGGAGCTTACTGCTGAGTTAAGATGGACTACTGGCATCCCAAAGTTTTACCTGGCCTTCCTTCTCTTCACAACATCATTTACTCTCCTTTTCTTTACATCAGAAATGAAGCCTTATCTACCCTTCTCAGAACACTAAATAACAGAAAAACCTAGTGTGCTTTTTGAGTTTATGCATTTGCCCTGATTCTCCCTCTACAAATTCAGGAAGGGCGAATAAGCTTATCATCTAAGGCTAGAGAAGTGAGGAAACCTACACTCTGTGTCTTCCCTCTGATTCAGTCCAGTTACACTAACTTGAAATCACCCACTGGGAAGTTTTTGAATGACTCTTGGTTAGATAAGTATTAGGAAAAAGATTCTGTATGGAAACCAAAAATGCTGCAGCAGGAAAGGACCTTAAAAGAAGGAAGGAAAGCATTTATTAAGCAGTAATTAGGTGCCAGGTCCTCTGCTAAACTCTTTACAAATATGATCTCATTTGATCCCAGCAACAACTCTGGGAAGTAGGTACTAATATTATTCCTACTTGGCAGTTGAGTAAATCAGTGCAAACAGATTAAATGACTTGCCTAGGGTCGCATAGCTAGAAAGTGTCTGAGGTTGGATTTGAACTCAGGTTTTCTTGGTTCCAGGCCCAGTGCTCTATCTACTGAATTACCTGGTGGTCTAGGATCATAGAAATAGGTCTGACAGAGATCTCAGATGTCATCTATCCCAATCCCTGAACTAAACACGTGAGAAAACACAGGCCCAAGACAGGTAAAGTGATTTGTTTAAAGTTATGCAGGCAATAAATGAGAGAGCAAGGGTTCAAATCCAGGTTCCTCTGAGTCTAAAAGTGATGGCTTGCTAGTGAACCACACTGCTGCCCAAATTCTGCCCTAATGACTCATGTCTGGATTAAAAGATCTGGGTTCAAATCCTACCTTTGCCACTTACTAACTGTGGGACCTTGGGCAACTCAGGTAAGTTCTCTAGGCTTCAATTTCCTCACCTGAAAAATGAGGGGTTAATTTGGATTACCTCTGAAATTCCTCACAGCTGTGCATTTATTCTGACTCTATGATCCTCTTGGCTGCAGAGAGCATCATCCTTCACCCTCATTTTGAGAATGAACTAAGCAAACCAGAGTGATGAAGAACTTAATGAATGTCACAAGTTAATGAATAGCACAGTGGGTACTAGAACCCAGGGCTCTCCGACTTCCAGTGACTTCTCCTACATGGTGCCACCAATAGAGGAGAGTTCCATTTTAATGGGTCTGGCATTGTTCAGGACTTAATCAGACATCCGGGAATAAAAGATGAATAAACTCCTCTTTGCAACGGATTTATGATTTTATCTGAATGAGTAATGATCTAAATAACCCTGGTGATTGCAGGCTGAAGGTAACAAAAAGAATATCAATGAAACCAAAATTTTGGTTCACCAAATGCAATTCAAGGTTTCACGATATGAGAACCCTTCCTACTCAGACCTCTATTGGTTCATGTACCAGTAACTATGTTTCAGTGTACTCCACATTCTCCTTTTTTGCTCTGCTCTATCTCTGTTTCTGTGGTTTCCTATCAGGGTATGCCTTTAACATCATTTTTGAAATTTAAGAAATTCCAGAAAGATTATTCTATTCACTCAGCCTTGGGAATTTCTTCAAGCCAGTTTCATCCACTAAAAAAATTAAAAAAAAATTTCCCCTGAGGTCTTATGACAAACACATGATTAAGACTTCTTGGTTCAATGGGTTTTCACTTAACACTCTTCTCTCATTTTACTCCGTTTACCAAACCAGACACTAACCTCTCCCCCTTCACTCCCTTTCCCATTTAACTTTTGGCTTTCATTTCTTTTCATGTCCTTTGCTAGAAGGGATTCTTTTTCAGGAATGGGCCACTGAGGTCCCTTGCAACTTGCAGATTCCATGGCTACAAAACCATTGATTCTTTCTTTATCCATCTTTATCAGACAAAAGGATAAAAATCTCTGTAAACAGCTGTTTTATTATAATCTATAAACTGAAAGAATGACAGAGCAAATTCTTCCTATACCAGGACATTGCAGGAAGGACTATTTTCAAGAAATGTTGAATTAAAACAGGAAAATTTACTTTAAGTGGGATCAGTTTTAAATGGACAAACCTAATGGTACCTTGTTCTTTTGTCCTCAGGATTTTGGTTTCTACCTTTTTTTTCAACCTTGGGCAACTTACTTAAACTTGTTAGGATCTGTCTTATTTATTTCAGAATGCTGTTGTGAGGATTAAATAGAATATTGTACTAGAATAAATTTTGTTTAATGTTTTAAATATTGTAATTACTACTATTATTAAAACCTTATGTTTGTATGGTACTTTATAGCTTGCAGTCAAATATGTGTAAACATATAAACATAAATACACATATAGAGCACATAGTATTATATAAAGTTAATTGTTTAGCCAAAAATTCTTCAGTGATTCTCTACTCTCTCTTGGATAAAACACAAAAGAGCCGGCCTGGCATTTAAAGTCCACTGCCATCTATTCCTAGCTTCCTTTTCCAAACATATGCCACAGAACCCCTTTTTACCAACTACTCTCTACTCATACTGCTTTGGTACTGTTCTCAAACTTAACAAGGCATCCCCATCCACATCCAATTAAATATGCTAACCTCCAAATCTGGAATGACTACAAGAATCTTTGTCTTATGGAAAGGTCAACTTGGGCATCACACATCTTCCATGAAGTTCTTTTTAACCACAATCTTGCTGTCCCCCCCACCCCACCATTCCCTGTGTCTCTCCCCACCACTGCTGCTAATACTCTCTCATTCCTCAAAAAGCCTTTTAGTTTTATTCATCTGCATTTATGTTCTATATCCAAGATTGGTGGTTCTAATTTTTTTTAACTCCTTCACACAGTTAAAAATCATGGAAGATCCCTCCAATCCCCAAAGAACTTTTGTTTATGTTGGTCATATCCATCAACATTTACTGCATTAGAAATAAAAACATCTCAATATTCTTATGAAAATAGTTTTGACCTCTTAGACCTGTTGCAAGGATCTCAGGGACACTCCTCCCCTCCCCCACCATATACTGTACTTTGAGAACCTCTATCCCAGAAGAATGTGAGTTCCATGAGGGCAGGGACTGTTAGGTTTTTATTCTTGTAGACAAAGTAGCTAGGGAAGCACTTCCTGTGAACACAATTTCCTTTTCATCCCCCAGTGGTTAGCATGGTGTTTGACACCTAGTAGGCACTTAGCAAACGTTTACTGACTGACTGAACATGTGTTCTCATTTCACTTCTCATAATACCACTGTCAGAATTTATGCATTCACTGCATTGGACTTTTCCTTCCATACAACTAGATTTGAGCTTCACTTGAATTTTTCTATCTCATTTCATCATTTTGATTTTCGTCTCTCCATAACCTCTATCCTCTGGCCATGTCCCACTTCTACTTAACTCAGAAGACTGTTGTCTTTCAGCTACACCATACTGGGAACCCTAAGCATTCCTAATGTTTCAGTCTTTTGTTCAGTTAAATAGCAGGGTGGTATCAGAAGCACCACACTTACTACAACACAAATCCCAGGGCCTTACTCTTTCCAGCTTTGTTGTCCTGTACATGAAATCTTTCACCAGTCCTTTATCTTGGACTCTTATTTCTTTAGCCATCACACAGGGTGAAATTTGATTTTCCTCTGTAAAAACTTAAAGGTAAATTCTATTACTTTGTACTACCCAATACTCTCAGAATACAGGGACATCACCAATAGGAAGTTAAGGAAATTTCTTTAATTCATGTCCAGGGAGAAATACAGCATTATTTATTTTTTAATAATCCAACATACAGAAATATACTACTGTGGAATTTATAAAGTAGGGGGAAATTATATAACTATCAATGACAACTATCTACCCTACTTAGTTGAAAGGCCCCAGGAACTTTTATCCTTGATCCCTCCTTGCCTATAATTTTAGAGGATGATGTGACCTTCTTTCTTGCTAAGGCTAACTCCTTTCTCTGTGCCCTTGATCTCATCTTTTCCCATCTCCTCCACAACCATGCTCCATCAATAATTTCCACCCTCTCTAGTCCCACCTATTTCTCTGTCTGGCACATACCACGCATATGTTTCATAAATGCTTATTGAGTGACTGATTCATTGATTTTCAGTCTTTCATTCTTCACTGGGATCTTCCCCTCTACCTACATGCAATCTCAGGTCTCCTTTCACATTGGGAAATACAACCAGTAAACAATAAGATGCCTTTGTGTGACCTTGTGGATAAACTTTACAGCAAGTGAAGCACTGCTAAAGCAAAGCTCTTGTACCACAACAGAAGCTCTGTGTTTTACAAACATGTTTACTCTTCTTTAGCTTGAAGGCCAGGGAGCAAAAACATGGTGATCTTTACAAAAATAGTCCGCTACTATTTCATAGGAAATAGAGGAGGCTAAGAGTTGCTAAGAACTCCAGTGTTATCAGCAGGCACATCCTGGAAGGAGGGTAAAATCTACCTCATCATTATACCCAGAATCAGCATCAGATTTCCAAGGCTCCAAGGCCAAAAGAAGAACAACTGGTATAATGGAATGGAACAGGATGGAATCCCCAACTCTTGTAACAGGATGGAATGGGATGGAATCCCCAACTGGTATAATGAGATGAAATGGAATGGGATGGGATGGGATGGGATGGGATGGGATGGGATGGAATCCCCAACTGGTATAATGAGA
>NW_027185761.1:42286634-42311927 GCF_028583685.1 Petaurus breviceps papuanus | reverse complement strand
TCCCCAACTGGTATAATGAGAAGGAATAGAATGGAATGGGATGGAATCCCCAACTGGTAGAATGGGATGGAATGGAATGGAATGGAATGGGACGGGATGGGATGGGATGGGATGGGATGGAATCCCCAACTGGTGGAATGGGATGGAATCTCCAAACCACATGAAGGGGAGGCAGTGAAGGTAGTTCCACTCACTTCACAAAGGCTCCATTGGGGAACCTTGCTCCAGTGACATTCTATTGTTCCTAACCATGCAAGTATGTTTACCAAAATAAGAAACACTCTATTAATGAACAGAATGAAAGAAACAATGCTGGTTTTGTTTGGAGATCTCTTATGCAACACATTACTGTTAATGTAAACATGCCTGAGACATGCCAGGGCTA
Organism: Petaurus breviceps papuanus; assembly: GCF_028583685.1. Taxonomy (NCBI): domain Eukaryota; kingdom Metazoa; phylum Chordata; class Mammalia; order Diprotodontia; family Petauridae; genus Petaurus; species Petaurus breviceps. Next base: position 42,311,542 of record NW_027185761.1, on the reverse strand, counting down.
TTCTGACCATTTCCCGGATCTGACAAATAAGGGCATAAATTCCTTGTCAATGTATTTCATAAAATGACAAATAAGTGTCACCCCAAATTTCCTGTGGAGAGATTTGCCAGCAACTACTGACATAAAGCTTTATGTATTCCTCTTGAGACTCCTGTGGTTTAGAAATTTGTCAAAACAGGATACTATTTAAATTACAATTTTACTGATTCAAATTAAGAAAAACCTTGCACTGCTGTTTTTGTAACCAAATTTGTGGGTGGGGGAACTCTGACATTTATTTTTTTGATGCCTAATAAGGGCATGAGAAGGTGCTATATTTAGCAGTCTAGTTTTTAGGGCCAAAGTATCTAAGCAAGATGACTATCACTTTCTATGAATTACTGTACATGGGAAGCATACCCTTGTAATATTAGACTCAAGTCGATTTTAAGTTAAACAAACAAAAACACCTGTTTATACATGTTAATCAATTTAATCTGGTGGGGAGGGAAAAAAGAGAGGAAGTTCATAAGTGAAACATTATCATATTATTTGCCTCCTCCTTAAGTCAGATTTAATATGCATTTGTTTTCAGAAGACTCGTCCAGGACCATTACAACGATATAAAAGGAGAAATTGGAGCAGCTTAATTGGTTACCAAAATTTTTGGTGAGGCCTCCATTAATTTCTGGAAGAAAACTGAATTTTGTTAAAGGCATTTCCCCAACCTCACCTAAGATTCTCGACCTATGGAAGGGATGTCAGAAATTACCAAAATGAAGCTCTTCACTTTAGAGATGAGGAAACTGAGCTCCATAAAGTTTCAGTTATTTGCACAAGATCACAAGTAATAAGTAGCTGAACCTGGACTTGCACTCAGGTCTTACAACCCCTAAGTTCAGCACTATTTCCATGATATCCAGCTGCTCCTTCAGGGAAAGGACTAGTTTATTTTGGTCTCAGTATCTCCAATATATATTGTCATCTTAAACATTTTTTTTTGGTTGAATTCTCAGGATAGGGTTAAGATTATTCCATTAATGTGGAATACCAGGGAAGTCAATGGGGGATATCTAGATTGATCTTTGATTTCTGCCAGACTAAGCCTTGCCAGGGGAACCATCCTGACCTAGTGGCTAGAGAAGCAGCCTAAGGGTCAGGAAGAAAGACTGGGACTCCAACTCTGCTGGGTTAGGCAAGCTTTGTGACTTTGGGCAAGTCATTAAACCTCGAACTGTGCCCAGGCAACTTACTAAGGCCTTAACCTGTCCAGTCCTTGTACACTAACTTTGCTATGGGGAATATCCTCATTGGCTTCTAGTTTACTAGAATCACAAATCTGGATGAAAAAACAAAGTTCACTTTTTGCTCTGTTGTATTTGTTTCTCCTATGAATCCAAAATTCTGGTAGCGCTCTTGGTCTTTATCATAACTGAGATCTGAGTTTTGTCCTTTCTTTTGTCAATTAAGCTCTGAGCTCCTTGAAGTAAGGTTTATTTTTGCCTTTCTTTGTCTCCCCAGCAGTTAGCACAGTGCCTGGCAAACAGCAAGGGCTTAATAAATGCTTGTAGCTTTGATTCTAAGAACATATGTGATGTTGGAGAAATATGGCAGTATCTTTGCACAGTGCCTGGCAAACAGCAAGGGCTTAATAAATGCTGGTAGATTTGATTCTAAGAATGTGTGTGATGTTGACACTATCTCCATCTGGCATCCAAAGTCATGCTTCCCTCAGTCTTACCTTGTTTCTTTATAAGTAAGAACTAAAAAATCAGACCTTCAGTAGAATCTCCCTTTAAGCACCCTATCCCTCCTTCTATCAACTCTGTGATATTAATATCATCTTATTGTCCTGTTCTGAGCAAAACAAGCGTTTTGGCTGCTGGGTTCATGTTTCTGTGAGCCACATATTAGAAGATATTACACTTTCCTGATATTATAAATAAAGTAAACAATGTGATAAATACAGAAGTGAGAGAAAGGACCTTCTGCAGGTGCTAGCAATCAACCAGTGATGAGGAAAAAAACAGCACAGAGGCAATGAAGGTTAGCAAAGCCTAAATCACTCCCCCACTTGCCCTAAGAGAATTGGGGGAAACCTGCCCTTGTTACACTGATGGCCAATCACTTTTAATACTATACCCCATCCCCAAAAAGACATTATTGCAGAAGAAAAGTAAAAGATTATGATCTGAAAAGAAACTTTTCTATTTATTTGTGGAAATGTAACTGTAAAGAAAACATACTTTACAAATATGTCACTTCCTCTTTGGAGATGAAATATTGGGTTTGGGGAAGGGAGGGAGGGAAAGAGAGGAGGGGAGGGAGGAGAAGGGGAGAGGGGGGCAGAGGGGAGAGAGAGAGAGAGAGAGAGAGAGAGAGAGAGAGAGAGAGAGAGAGAGAGAGAGAGAGAGAGAGAGAGAGAGAGAGAGAGAGATTTCCTTCTTTCAGTAGCTAGACTTAACTGAACCATCACAGATCAAAGTCAGTTTCCCCACAGTAAAACAAATTAAGCCCACTCGTGGAAATAGATTTTGTTTTGTTTTATAACATCTCCCACATTTGACATGTCAAAGGCTAAAGGACAGGAAGCTTTCTCTCCTAAATGCAAATGTCCTGGGAATATGTATGGAAACTGGGCCAGGTAAATTTCTTAAAATATAATTGGTCACAGAAACTCACAAAGTTTACCTATTTATTTGTGAGGGGGTTGCCAATCACAAAGAAGGGCCATGAAATATAGAAGGGTAGGTCAATTAATGTATATGCACGGATCAGTCAGGCCAAGGCTGGAAACCTAGGAAACCGGCTTAAAGTCAGTTGACATGGTCCCTTTGGAAACCTTGAGCCTAGCTATGGGTCATTTGAAATCTGAACATATTGAAATCCATCAAAGTCCAATCTTAAAAAAAATTAGCAGTTGAGGCATTCCATCTGATTTTCACCTCTGTAAGACTAGGAAACTGTATAAGTGCAGCATTATTAATTATAAGAGGCAGCCATGGCATAGCAGAGAAAGAGATGTTGCTGGGGTCAGAGACACCTGAGTTTACGTTAGGCTTCTGAGGCTTCCTGGCTTGTGACTCTGGACATCATTTAATCTCTCCGTGCCACTACACCGCTAAGAGGACACACTTCAGAACAGGTGCTATTCCTCATTGGGGACTTCTGATTCCAAAAATCACAGGTCTAGTGAGGAAAAGAATCATAAACAATTGTTATTTGTTTCATGGGACTTCTGTAAGAGAAACTGAAATAATAGCAATGGCTTCCCACTCTTAACTATCCAGTAAGAAAGTATGGCATTTGGATGTAGTGGCTCCCTGCTGCTAGAGAGGACAAGGTTAGTTTGTTGGTTGAGTTCAGGAGCTGAGAGGCAATAAAAGCTGATTCAGGGTCTGCACGAGGTCTAGCATGAAGATGGTGAGTCCCAAGGAGTGAAGGATCATTAGTCTGTCTATGGAAGGTTATGCTGGTTCAGGTGGGAAAAAATGGAGCATCAAAATTCCATGATGTTGACCAGTGTCGAGATGAGAGGGTGTGAGTGGGACAGAGAAACCAGGTAAAGCTAACAGTAGCAAAAAGAAAGAACAATCAAAAACAACAAAAGAAAGAATAATGGATTTAGAAACTGAAGGTTCTATATTCTAATTCAAGCTCTACTATTTGGCACATGTTTGACTTGAGATAAGATATAAAATAAATCAGAGGCCAACCCAGAGTGATCAGAACCTTACATCTGAAGAAGCAGCAAGAAATAAAGTAATTTACTGAGAAAAAAACAAGGTTTGAGGATTCTCCCCTCCCCCCTTTCAAGAAAACCAAGAGGAAAAGAGTGAGCCAGTTGGCTGCCATCAGGAGTATAGGATGGAACCATTATGGGGCAATGTGTTGATGGTCAGTGAAAACAAGGCAGGAATCTGAAAACAAAACAAAAAACAGGCCATGCTCTGGGGCTAGTTCAATCCTTTGGTGGGAAGAGATTTTCATGGGAAATTATTTGCTTTTTTTTCCCCAAATAGTAAAACATTCTCTCAAAAAATTTGTTTTGATTTTATGTATGTTCTAAATAAAAACAACCAAAGTATCAAAGGAGACAATTGTTTATTTTTGGTTTTCTTGGTTTTGCCCAGTTTGTTTCTGAATGCAATCCCTTTTCTTTTCTCCCTCCCCCTTCCCTCCTTCAAAGTCAATACATTTTTTTCTGGTCTAGAAGAAAAACTGAAGCCCTCTGAGAATTGGGCCAATGTGTTTCTCAAGAGGTGAAAAGAGATACAGCCCTTTGGTCTAAATAAAGCCAAGGAACTGAACTAGTAAGACACATTGTGGCAAGAGATAACTTCAGAAAAGTACAGAGATACATGAAGAAGCCACTCTTCAACTACTCATTAGTATAATGTATCATATTATAGGAAACAAAGGGCATTTATGTAAAACTTAAAAAAAATGTTTTTTAAACATTTTTATTTAAAGTTTTGAGTTCCAAATTCTATCCCTCTCTCCCTCCCTGAGATAGTAAGCAATCAGATTTAGGTTATACATGTGCAATTATGTATAACATTTCCATATTAGTCATTTTGTATAAGAAGACTAGAATAAAAGAAAAAAATGAAAGAAAGTGAAAAATAGCACACTTCAGTCTGTTTTCAAATAATATACGCTCTTTCTCTGGGTTGGATAGTATTCTTCATCACTAGTCCTTTGGGACTGTCTTGGATCATTGTGTCACTGAGAATAACTAAGTCATTCACAGTTCTTCATCATACAATATTGCTGTTACTGTGTACAATGTTCTCCTGGTTCTGTTCACTATGTATCAGTTCATCTATGTCTTTCCAGGTTTTTCTGAAATCATCCTGCTTATCATTTCTTATAGCACAATAATATTCCACTCCACTCATATACCACAGCTTGTTTAGCCATATCCCAATTGATGGGTATCCCTTTAATTTCTAATTCTTAGCCACTACAAAAAGCAGCTATAAATACTTTCGAACAAATAGGTCCTTTTCCCCTTTTTTGGAGGGGGGGGGGGTGGAATGTCTTTGGGATAAAGACCTAACAGTATTGCTTGATCAAAGGACAGGCACAGTTATATAGCCCTTTGGGCACAACAAAACAAAACTTTCAATAATTCCATTTTAAAGATCAGTACACATGGTGTAGTGGACAGATGGGTGGATAGAGTTCTGGGCTGGGAGCCAGGAAGCCTGGAATTCAAATTGTGCTTTAGAAACTTCTTGTGTAGCCCTGGGTAAGTCATTTAACTCCTTTCAATCTCATTTTCCTGTAATATGGGGACAACAATAGCTCCTACTTTATCAGGTTCTTGGGGTGGGGGGAGGGATTAAATGAGATAACATACATAAATGGCTTTGAATATCTCAAAGCAGTATATAAATGCTATCGTAGTTTTTGCTGTTATACAAAGAGCTGGAAGGGTTATCAGAGACAGTCTAAGAAAACTTTTCTCATTTTAAAGGTAAAGAAACTGAGGACCCAGGAGGTGAAGGGAATTGGTCAAGGTCACACAGGTAGATCTATGCTTAATCCTTATGTCCACAACACAGCTATTTTAAAATTTTATAAAAAAAAATTAGGATCATACTACATTTGTGACAAAACAGCGAAGTTGTCAACATCTGTCTTTGGTGTTTTCTTTTTTTGTCCTCTCTCCCTCTCTCCTCCCCCCTCCCCCATTCCGGCCATCTCTCCCCTCACTCCAAGACTCTACTTTTTGTCCCATTCTTCTTTCCCTCTCAAAGGGCCTTGCTCTCAAGGATATCAGACAGGTAGGATTTTGCTATTATGAATGAATCCCACTATAACTGGAGGCTGCTAGGTGATCCTGGGGATAGAACACTGGGCTGAGAATCAGGAAGACCTGAATTCAAACCCTTGCTCAGACATCCACTAGTCATATGGCCCTGGACAAGTCACTTTATATTTCTCAACTTCAGTTTCCTCCACTGAAACATGGGGATAATAATAGAACCTATCTCACAGATCACTGTGAAGGTCAGGTAATATAATATTTGTAAAAACTTTCACAAACTTTAAGTGATTTTACAAAGGCTATTACTGTTATTAGTATTATTATCATTGTTGGGGGAGACATAGCTTTCTGATAGCTCTTGGGAAAAGGACCTAAGTAGACAGTAAGTTCAGTATGAATTCTGATTCAGAATGATAAAAAGAAAGATGAATAGAAGCAGCCCCAGAGTATAAGAATGGGGGAGCTTACTGACTCATTGTCCTCCAATCAAAGAAGACCCAACATCTGGACTGTGGCAGTTAGGTTAGGGCATCACATTTTGGAAACAATGTTGATAAACTGGAGTATGCTCAGGTAACCAGAAAGCTGAAAGGATTAGGAAGCATGGTATTTGAGATTCTTTTAAAGAATTGAATATTTAGCCTACAGAAGGGAATTTTTATGGTGTAGGGGAAGATGATGATTGTCTTCAAATATTTTAAGGAATAGTGTGTGGGAGAGATTAGACTCCCCCCCCCCCCCCCCAACTCGCTTGGCTCTAGAGGGCTAGGAACAATGGGTGGGAGTGGAGTTACAGATAAATGCATTTTGACTAAAACGAAAGAAAAAAGGTCTTAACAATTGGAACTACATAAAAGTATCCTGGACTACCTTGAGAGTGAACAAGATTCTTATCATTGAAAATCTTTGAGCCAAGGCTAGATGCCCACTTGTTAGAGAAATATGAGAGAGAATTCATGGGCCAGGCCCAGGTTTGACTTCAATGACCTCTGAGCTACCTTTCGGCTCTAAGAATCGCTGATTTTAAGGTACTGTCCCTCCTAGGACATTTGCATTTCAATAGATGAATCTTAGAGACTGAAACATTTTAGTAAGATCACAGGATTTAAGACTGCTAAGGGAAGCTAGAAATGATTAGACAATACTAGAGACACTGTGACTTACTGCAGGTCACAGGTGTAGTAAATGGAAAGGCCAGGATTCATACCCAGGTCTTTTGACTCCACAAAACTAAATTTATTGAGATAAAGAAGTGAAGTAATGAAGCCTTCATCAAAGAACTATGGCTCTGTGACAGATAATCAGGGTAGTATCTGTGGATATTGGGAGCCATTTTAGGGCCACAGATTTCCTTCAAATCAAATAGTGCTCTCACTAAAGTTATCTCTTTCGGAGTCCCAAGGTTTTTGCAGTATATAGAGTAGAATGTGTTGTATATAGCTATGAGACAGTACATTTTGGAAGCAGTTCCTCTTCGAAGGTATTTCTAACTGCCTGGACTTGTGAACATCCCAGAGAAGCTTTGTTGATAATAATTTCCTGTCCTCTCACAAGCTTAGAATGAAAAGTTCTTGAGGGAAGAAGCTACGGAGATGTCTTTTTTGTACTCAATCAAGGAACTAGAAAAACATTTATGAAGCCACTGTGTGTCAATTGCTGTGGATAAAAAGTTAAAAAAAAAATCCTTGCCCTAACAGAGGATCCATTCCATAATGGAAATTAATTCCCTATTGTACCCAATAAAAAAATCAGACCCTCAGAGCCTAGATGGGACCATGCCACCATAGGACTGCCTAGCTGATCAGTTTTCCCCACTGCTAGGGCCTCCTCTCTAAGGTTACTTCCCATTTACAGTATATATGTCTTATATGAATACCATTGCTTCCATATCGTTTCATTCATTAGAATGTGAGCTCCATGAGGGCAGGGACCATGTTTGTGTATTTCTTTTTTCTTCATCATGTAGCACAGTACCTGCATACATAGTACTGAATAAATGTTTGCTAGCTGGCTGCCAAAATAACCCTTTTAGCTCTGGCTTCCATAGTGCTTTAGTGAGGAAAGAAAAAGTCCCGGATTGATAGTCTCCACTTTTTTTTTTTAAGGTGAGTCAATGAAAGCCCAGTTGATTCTCTTATGAATAAGTTTCATACAGACCTAAATTTGTCAAAATTCTATTCTGGTAACATTTTCCAAAAATGTTAATTATGCCTTTGATCTACAGTTACATTATCTTCAATTAAGCATTAATATCTTGTGCACAGAAATGACACTGTGTTATACAAATGGTAAAACTCCTAGAATCCATTTCCTGATGCCAGGATTCTAAAAGAGATCTGTGTAGGCAGTGAAATATTTATTTTCAAATTCATCTGTGTATATTTTCAAAATTGCTGCTCCTTAAATTTTCTTTGAAATATCTGACCTGCTGTTCATAAGTCATAAAATATAATCTCCCTTTTGTAGAACTCCAATTGGTAAATTATGTTTTTTTAAAAAAAATCAGATTGGCCACTTGCTGTCAGATGGTGGATATTAAGGCCTAACATGGCCAGTAGTACCTTAAAAAAAATTGTCCCAAGATGCCCTACAGACCAGCTCATCAACCATGTTGAATTACTATAGCTGTGACTTCACCAATTAACACTTTTAAAATTCCAAATAGTAGTAATGGTAAGAGGCTTCCCTTTCTTTTTTCCTTTAGAAGAAACATAACAAGCTAATGTGGTTAGGAGAAACTTGGTAGCAATGACAGAGACTGAAACAAGAATCCAGATTTCTTTTCCTGGCTCTATGTAAGTAATTTCACTTTTCCATTTCTCCGTTTCCCTATTTGCAAAATGAGCATAGCAGTCTCTGTTTATAAAGCACTTTGACACTGGCAAATGAAAGGTGCTGGATAAATGCAGACTCCAAATTTGAAATAACATGATTTAAGTTCCTGAATGAGGTATGCTCCTCAAACTCCTGGAAACCAGGTGTAACACCAAGAGACAAGCCAACTTCAACACTTATCTGAAAGTTATCCAAACTACTTGGGTTGGGAATCAGGCTAGAGATCTTGTGAGACTTACAGTATTTCCTGATTTGGGCTGGTCTGGAAATACCGTAAAATGGGTACTGTGGTATTTTGGTCTACCCCAAACCAGAAGTGCAGAGGTACGCAGGGAGAAAAAATTTAGCTGCATGCTTTCAATCCCACAATTTGATCCTAAAATAGATACTAACTCTATTACTCAACATAAAGCTCAACATCTGTACTTTTTAAGGGTGTTGAACACACTGGGTGCCTAATAGATGTTTGGGGAATTGAGGAATGTATTCAACATGAAACTTGAATTTAGTAGAATGTTAAAAATTTTGCTCAATATGCACTTGTTGGGGTTATAAGCCTTGCAATGATACAATCAGTCCTAAGACGAGCAGCCATAATACTAAAACAGATTCCACTCTGCTCCATTCAATACACATTTATGAAAGAGCTACTGGCTATGTGTGAGGCACCATGATATAATGAAGACAGGAACACAAAATGAAACAATTCTTGCCCTCAAGGAACTTCCTTGCCATTGGCATGTGACTTGCCTTGGGTTATTACTTCACATGATTCTAGATCAGATTTATTGTTTTTTATCTTTTGCACCCTCAGAAGAGGGGAGGCTCCGGTGTGAAGATAAGAAGAGAGGAATTAATGAAATCCTAGAACCAAAGCATCAGTTTAATTGAAAAACTGGAGGAAATCTTTGAGATGACTTTGTCCAGGCTCCTCATTTTACAAATGAGAAAAATGAAAGCCTGGGAAGTTGGGACTTCCTTGTTAAAGGTAACATAGCTTATTCTTATTCAGTTAAATCTCCATGACCCCATGGACCATAGCACACCAAGAGATTTTCTTTGCAAAGATACTGAAGTGGTTTGCCATTTCCTCTTCCAGTGGATTAAGGCAAACAGAGATTAAGTGACTTGCCCAGGATCACAGAGCTAGTAAGTGACTGAGGCCAAATTTGAACTCAGGTCTTCCTGATTCCATTCCAAGTTCTCTATTCACGAAGTCATTTAGCTGCCTTATCTACTTAGATTCTAGCTGCTTAGAGAGTCAAAACAAAAACAAATATGTTTAGAGTTAAACCTTTCTTATCTGGCTTTAATAAATTCATTCTAGGGGGTGCCTAGGTGGCACAGGTGAATAGAGCACTGGCCCTGGAGTCAGGAGGACCTGAGTTCAAATCTGACTTCAAACACTTAACACTTACTAGCCATGTGACCTTGTGCAAGTCACTTTACCCCAATTTCCCTGCCTTTCCCTCTCCAAAAAAAAGGAAAAAAAAAAAAAGAAAAGAAATTCATTCTGCCTAAGAGGTCTTAGTTTCCTCACCTGAAAAATGAAGGGTTTGGGTCAGTCAGTCTCTGAGACCTCTTCTAGCTCTAAGGTGTAGGATTCTATAAAATGGTCATATGCAAACTCTATGAAACCCAGTATGTACCACAGTTCCCACATTGTAAAATTTCTGTATATGAATGTGTTCTGAAACTAAGGATAATATATCAAAATCATTTAATGCTATTAAAAAACAATAAAAGTATGAACATAGATTTCCAGCTTTAAGTGCCTCTAAGGTGGTCCGATCGAACACTTTGATCTTTGATAAGGAAACTGAAGCCCAAAGAGGTTGGTTGACTTGCCAATGGCTGCCCAAGCAGTTAATGACTGATGGGGCATTCAAACCTGGTCTCCCCAATTCCAAATCCCATGCTCCTTCTGCAGCACTACTAGCTTCAGCACACACAGCTACTGAGAAAGACTCGAAGTTGAAGTTGTTCAAGCCAACTCCGTCTTTTGCTTTATTAAAGGCTCCACAGCAGAATTCTCTAGCCAGGTAAATCACCATAAAATTCCCGGTATGTATTAATACATAGAAAATGAGACAATTGTCAAGGAAGGTCAATTTCGTTACCTAACATCCTTGACAGTGTTCCTTTAAATGTCATCAATCAGGGCTCTCAACCGCATGACTTGTAGGGCAGCTTTGTAAATTACAGCACAATAGCACATGACATGATCCGGTGTGCTGTAACGTTGCTCTAGTGACGTAACATGATAAAAGAGATTTCTCAGCTTGGCTATCTGCAGCACAAAGCCTGACAATATCCAGGAGATTTTCATTTTCAGGGGGTCACACTTGGCTATTTAAAAGAATTTCACATGGCCTCAGATATCCCTAAAGAGAGCTTCATCTTGCCTAAGGATGTTTGGCATTAGGTGGCTTCTTTTCAAATATAAATTTTAAACTTTTTTCAACTAGACAGACTAAATCCAGGATGTAGATTTTCCAATTAGGTTCCCTTTAAACATCTGTTGGTAGACTGCATTTAACATTAGTTATTTGAGCAAAGCACAATTTGATTAGGCTGTCTGAAACAGAGCCAAAGTCTGCAAAATAATAGCTCAATTAAATTTTGTTTTGCTTTCATTTGTCTTATACTTTCCTGAGTGTGATACAGTTGCATATGATCAAGTAAACCAATCCTTTTCAAAATGAGAGATTTGGGTACATTTTTTCCATCTTCACTCAAAGTTTATTTAATAATCTAGTCTATCTTTGCTATGCTTCACTGAACTTCATCTTGACACAAAATAAATTTCTTTATTTTGCCTTCAGACTACTTTAATATTCTATACTTACAACAAATTAAAGTTTTATGTGCCATTAATATTATACCTTAAACATATTAGCAAATTTAAAAAGGCAGGTGCCCAGCATCATGAAATTCGGCAATCATATTGGGATTGAGTGTATATTTTCACCTCATGCTTGATATGATTCTTTTCATAAACCTGATGAAAGACACTGGCAAGACTGTCATCCACCAGGGGACTTTCACATTTTGCTTGCTTCTAATCTGCCAATGCTGTTTTTCTTACCCTGAAACTACAATAGCTCCTCCAGGGAGCTATGCACATGAGGTTAACAGCTATTCCTGCTCCTGGGGGCTCCTCATCCAAATAAGCAGGACCAACACCTGTGGGGGGAGGGGATGGGAAGAAGAGTGGGGCAGGGAGATTATTAGAGAAAAGCACAATTTCAGTATTTCTGATTAGGGAATCACATTTCCCAGTTGTAAAAATTATAAAGAATTAAGAAGTATGAAGTTCTGAGAAGGCACAAAGAAAACAGGAGAGTAAGAACAGACTTACTTGCTGGCTAGTGGGAATTTTGTTTATATATAAAATAGCAAACTTCAATCTTTCAAGTAGACATTATTTTCCCTGTGTGAATATTCCCTCCACCACTACAGATTGAACCACTCCTCTGAGCTCCCCTCTAAAAAAACTACTTTTTATTTACCTGGTGTCAATCAATCATTAAGTATTCATAAGGCACCATTTGGTGCTAAGAAAACAAAATACCCCGTCCTCTCAAGGAACTTACATTCTGTCAGGGAAAATTCTATCTATCTGGCTATCTATGTGTATATGTATATGCATGCATGTATGCATACATATATACAAGTATGCATTACATATATGGATAAATATATATATAAAATATAAATCTATGCGTAAATCAATATAAAGGTAGATATAGATAGACATCTATATCTATATTTATATACACATATGTATATGTGTTTATATATATGTAAATACAGATACATACACACTGCATTTAATAAATGCACATTGACTGACAAAGAATTAAAACCGGCCAACATTTATTAAGTGTTTAATATGTTCTAGGCACCGGCTAGATGATGGGGATAAAAAGCCAAAAATAAAATACTCCTTATCTTCAAGGGCTCCTGAAGAGCTACAACATGAATCCAAAGCAGCCTGTCATGGTGGATGCTGTGCTGAACTTGGAGTCAGGAAACCCCAGGTTCAAATCTTACTTCTGATATTTACTAGCCATCTAACTGTGGGCAAGTCATTCAGCCTTTCTATGAGGGAGTTGGTTTTCAGTTCTAAATCTAAGATCCTACAATATACACAGAAAAGTAACACAAATATTTCTTTGATTATCCCCCTCCCATCATTCTAATGATCCCTTATCCCTAAATTTCTCCTCTGTGGATTGTGCATACATTTTATATACATTTAAGTATAGATATATGTATATATGCATTTATACACAGAGTACATGCAAAGTAATCAGAGAGGAGAGGCCCTAGCAGTAGGTTTCCTCTACAAGGTGGGGTTTGATTCCCATCTTGGAGGAAGCCAAAGACACCAAGAGGCAGAAGTGAGGGGGCAGACCATCTCTGGCACAGGTGATAACCGGTGTGAAGACCCAGGGACAAGAGCTGGAGGATTCTTTTTGAAGAATGCAAGTATTTCTGTGCTACTGGCTTGTACAATACTTGGGAGTGAGGAAAGCCAGGAATGCAGAGGTAGGAAGGAATCTGATTTTAAGAACTTTAAATGCCAAAGGGAGGAATTTTTATTTGATCCTAGGGGGTATTAGGGAGCCACTGGAGTTCCATGAGAAGGAGAGGGCTGGTGAAGCAATGAGATTTTATACTTCAGAAAAAACTGAGGCATCAGTCATAAACTGAGCGAGGTCAAGAAGACAGTCATCCAAGTTAATACTCCAACTACCAGGAGCATGGAAGAAGCATGCAAAAGGGTATGCCCCAATACAGTGGTGAAACTAGAATTTTATACGTTATTGATAACAGATGAAAGCATCCTTTAAATTGGAGTAGTTTTTTCATTCAATAATCACCAAGTCTTACAATAACCTGGCTGGACGCATTTGGCAACAGCTTCTCCTTTCGTGAATAGAGATAAAATATTCAAAAGCATGCTATTTCTCATTCGGGAAGGGCAGAGATCCAGGCTAAGAATGCATTTTTTTTTTCATTTTCCCTAAGGGATCAGGAGAAAATTACAAAGTGATTCATGGTTCTATGTAATGTTTCATTAGCACGTAGTTATGAGCATATTTCTCAGTCTTCATAGATAAAAATTATTTTGGAGTATCTCAAATTGTGGTCTACAGATCACTAGTGGTTCCCTAGCAGTCTACATTTAGATGACCTCTGAACTATTAGTTCTAGAATGAATAACTCGCTTATAACATGTGAAGACCTCAACAAGTCTGTGATTTCATCCATTCCACTCAATTCTCCATTAAGAGAGATCATAAAGTGGTATGCTGGAATGTAACAGATTTGGAATCAGAAGACCTAGACTTAAATCCTGCCTTTGCCACTCAATAATATCTCGAGCAAATAACTTCCCTGCTTTGGGTCCCAGGTTCCTCATTAGTAAAATGAGGGAACTGGACTGACAGATAAACTCTAAAATCCTTCACAGTTCTTGATCCAGTATTCAATGATCACGAAAACCTGATAATCGTAAGAGTGAGAAAGTGAGAGCTGATCTCATAGGCCAACTAGGTTCAATACATACCTGACCAAGGGTCTGCATTACACTATCACTGACACATAGACATTTGGCCTCTCCTTGAAGAACTCTAATGAGGTCTCTGGTGGGAGGACCTCCCAAGGCAGCATGTTCTACTTTTAGATAACTAATAATTAGAAAGATTTTCCTTAAATCAAATTTAATTTGGTTCTCTGTAACTTCTACCCACTAGTCAAGTCAATGAGCATTTATTGAACACCTACTGTGTGCCAGGGATTGGGCTAAGCAACAGGGATACCAAGAAAGGTTAGAGACACCCCTCTGCCCTTGAGGAGCTCTCATTGTACCAGGAGATACAGTAAATAAATAACTGTATACACACAAAACAATGGAGAGTGCCTGGGAGGAATCTCAGAGGGGAAGCAACAGAAGGGAGAGGGATAGGTCTCTTACAAAAGGTAGGACTTCACCTCAATCTTGAAGGAAGCCAAGAGGTGGAGATCAGAATGCTATTCTAAATGGAGGATTCTTGTATCGAACCTCAGAGGACAGAAGGCATAATGTCCAATCATAATTAAAATGGGGCATTTACTTCTGTAAGAGGATTGAGATAATGTAGTTCAGGTACTTTGCTTACTATGGGGGGGAGGGGAATATAAATGAAGAATTTAGACTCAATGTGATTGGAAATATTGGACTATTGGAAGCTACTAAGCACCAATGTGACATGATGAAAACAATGTACCCAGACATACAAAAATTGAAATGCCAAAATAAGAAAACTCTGGAATCAGGGAGTGTGGCTAAGACATTTTTTGTTTAAAAAAAAAAAAAAGAAAGAAGTCAATGGATGACCAATATCAGGATGGCAATAGATAAGAAAAAAATGGAGATGAATGGAATTCAAAAAATAAATTTTATTGCTATATTTTATTTTTTAAATAACTTAAACTTTCCCCTGTATCCCTCCCTTCAAGAAAACTGCCAGAGTTGGAGGTTGGGCAGGAAGGACAATCAGCAATGGAAAGTGAAAGGTAGAGACCAGGCCAGTGTCACAGAACCTAATGGAGAAGGGAGTTTCAAGGAGGAGGCAGTTCACACTGTCCAAAGCCCCAGAAAGGTCAAGGAGCTTGATGATGGTGAAAAGGCCACTGGATTTAGCAATAAGACAACTTTCAGGAAAGGTATTTCAGAAGAGTAGTTGGGATGGAAGCCAGATTCCACAGGAATGAGTAAAGAGGGATGGGAAAAAACAAACAAAAAACCAAATGGTCACATACCATTCACTTAAAAAAGGAAGAAAGAGGATGGTAGCTAGAGATGACAGCAAGATCACATAAAACTTTTTGGAGGGAGAAAGGCAGGGCAATTGGCGTTAAGTGACTTGCTCAAGGTCACACAGCTAGTAAATGTTAAGTGTCTGAGACTGGATTTGAACTCAGGTGCTCCTGACTACAGGGCCAGTGCTCTATTCACTGTGCCACCTAGCCATCACCAAATAAAACTTTTAAAGAATTTATCTTTAATCTATATTAACTACGTATACAAGTACAAATTAGATTCTGCCTCCTTGAACACTTACCAAAAAAGCATAAACAGAAAGTTGTCCAAATGAATAAGAGCTGGCACACTTTATCTTATTGTGTATTGGAAGTTTTAAATCCTGCTACTTAAGTAGTTAAAACGGCTGTGACCAGAAAAAAAAATTATGAAGAGGAGATATGGCAGCAAGTCTAAAATTCTTAAAAATGACTGGTAGTCAGCCTCTGTAATTTAGCAGACAATCATTTAAAACTCAGAGATCCATAATGGCAAGACTGATAAAGTCCACCCATGTTCCAAAGGGGATAGGTTTGCTTTAAAAATTTAGAGAGCTCCTAAATATGACAACCATCTGATGTATTAAAATTATTCACAACCAAAAACAGACAGTCTGGAAATAGCTGGGATGACTTCATTTAGACAGAATTACCCAAATCTGTTTCTAATATACACAGTACACATAATAAATTTTTACAATATGACAAGGAAAACAAACTGAATAAAGGTTCCTGATCTTTTGTTACACAAGCATACTATATCCATGATATGTTTATAATAGTTTGCCCATGATATCACAGCTCAGTAACAAAAGCCTGAGAAACACAAAAACAGTTACTAGGTATGACATCAGCTCACAACTACCGTAATTACATTGATACACATATTTCCCCCCAAAGTATACTTTTTCCAGACCGCTTCTCAGTTTCAATGGCAGCCTTTGGACAATTATTCTCAGAGTCGTCGGCTGTGTTTGAATAATACCCTTCTTTACTCTCTTTCTCAAGCGTCATTCCCTTTATAAAACGTAGATTTCAATTACAAGTGCCATTTTTCAAAGGTACTCATAAACAGAGGTCCAAATCAGGAAAGACAATGGTCTAGTTAGTGGGTTGGGGTAAAGAAAACAGCTACCAGACATCCTAAGTTCAAACCTATTTGCTGCCTTTGATCTGTTTGTTCAAATACTTACTTGTGTGACTCAGTTGCTCACTTGAAAATGAAAGTATTGTTTGTCCTATAGTAGTTCAGTATATATATATTTTTTTGCTAAAACCAGCAACTGACATGGATAACATCCTGATTTTTTTCCTACTTTTTCCTTCCTCAATGTTTTGGGGGTTTTGGTGTTTTCTTTATTTGTGTATCTTAAGCCCTGGATAAATAACATGGGTTGAAAAAGGAGGCTACCTTATATTTACAGAAGGTAATTTCTAAAAGGACCAAACTTTTCAAGCATATCCCACATGTACCGCTTCAATCTCTCTGTTTTACTATCTCAGCTGGCTTTCCTGCCTGGGCATCATGCCAAGTGGACTGGACTACCCCTCATTGTCACTTCTGTTCTATGGTGCTTGCACCAACTGCTGTTATTCTAGGCTGCAGGAAATTTTCTAACCACTGGACAGGCTCCAGTGCTGTGCACTAATGAGTTGCAGATTGGAGGGCTCTTGTGTGTGTGTGTGTGTGTGTGTGTGTGTGTGTTAGAATAGTGCAGTGCCCTGGTTTGTAGGGGGAAAAAAGGAGAGAAGAAAAACACAAAAGAAAGAAAAAAAATTTAAAAATGAAAGAAAAAAGAAAAGGAAATGAAATAGAATGAAATGTAAAAAAAAAAAGGAGAAAAAAACAGTAGTTAAAAATTCTGCCTACTCAAATTGACAAGAAACGTGACCTCTGTACTTTACCAGAAATTCCTGCAGACTTACAAAATAAAGGAGTTTGCTTTTATCACACAGTATGAGGCTCATATGGAAAAATGGAAAACACTGCATCACTTGACCTTAAGATGCCCCCTTTTCAACCACAGATGAATATTATGTATAAAAATTCTAAATCAACTTAAGATGTAAAGGGGGGGGGGAGGACTTCAATTTTCTACATTAGACTTGGTGATCATTATTTTAGTTCCTGAAATTTATTTTGCAATATTAGCACATGAGAAAGACTAATCGTTTCAGACTTTTTTTTTATCACTTTGGGAGTGATTAGACACTTTTGCATGGTGTTCACATCATGGCCTAGACTTTCCTTATGTTAGGAAACAGTGAGCAAATCTCACTTACCCAGGCTTGAAAGCTACCCAAGGTTGAGTCACAAATTATTTGCTTACATTAACAGAACATTAAAACCCATCTAAAACAACCCAAGGAACCATGGCCATCTTTGAACTGTGATTCACTCCTATGGGAAACCAAAGACCTTTCTCTCTCTTAAAGGCAAAGAACAGTTATATGATGACATCATAGCCCATCAAAATGTAATCACTTCTCGGTGGATTCCAACCCAATAGACTTTTTGAGTAATGAAATTACATTTCAAATTTTTGCCACACTTAGTGTTGGGTACTTTTAAAACTCAATCCCATCACATCCTTGAACTGTCATCAACATTTTTTCGGACTATGTCAATAAAATTGATTGCTTACAGTTCTGAATTCTGCTCTGCACATGGAAACAATAGAATTCATTTTAAAGTATTTTCGGGGGGTGGTGGTGGGTAGGAACCTTAGCAAAACTATCCATAACATGGAGGAAAAAACCACAGAAGCAAACAGTGGATGTTCTGAACAATTCAGCATGCTGGAAACTGACAAAAAAAATGCAATGCAGAAGTCCTAGAACTAAGCCTCACTGTTATACTGACAGATAGAGTTTCTTGTCAGAAGTGAATGATGCTTTTGGAACATTAATATGTTCATTAAATTCTAACGCTCTCTATTGAAAATGCTCTGTACTTTGGCTCAAAAGCATCTTGACAGGTTTGTAGTAATCATATATATGAAGACCCCTGAGTACACAGTTGTGAAGATACCTCATACCTACAACCAATCTGTTGCTTTTACAAGTTTAATCTAGGTATTAAGAATCTGATTGTGGAACCATGTTGATACAACATCTTCAACCCAGCTGTACATCATATCAACCCCTATGGGTGGTGACAGTCTCCCATGACTCTTAGAAATAGTACGTACTTTTAACTCCCTAATCTGTAATACTACAAAATACTGCTCTCATTTTTTCCAAAGCACAAGTGGACTATCAGCAAGGGTCCGACAGTGTTATTCCTAATTACCTTTTTTTTTACTCTTGATCCTGTGGCTCTCATAATTAGTTACCTGGGGCTGCAATCCAATTTGAAGTGATGACAAGAAAGTGATCCATGAAGAAGTAATAAGTTAAATCCAATTTCAGCCTTCCTCTAATTAAATGCACATGGAACTAATGACTCAAACCCTACCATTTCAGTGATAATGGTAATTAGCGAGGTGGGAGTCACTCTCTTTTTCAACACCGTAGGTGTAAACCTCGAAGTAAAATGGTAGGAGCCCTCTTAATTACATGTGTCATTTTGTCAGCAATTTACACATTTTTGACCAGTCAAGTATGTTTCACGTGTTTTATTTTTTTGTATTCTCCCAACCCTTCACACAATGATAATTACATGCTTGTCCACGTTCTGATCCACAGAACCTTACCAGATCTCTTCAGACTGTACAATCAGAAATCCCTTTTGCTGGGATCTAGCTGTCTGCTCTGCAACGCACACAGACAAATAGATGCCGAACAAAGGGGAGAAGCAAGACAATTATCAAGATGGCCTGAACTCTGGTGGCAGAAATAAAGGGGGCTGAATTTTCAAAACTGAAGTATATACTGAATTTGGATGACAAATAGTGCCACAAATAGTTGTGGCTGGTGAAGGAAAAGGAGATATGGCAGTGCCTGGGGATGGTTACAAAGATCAGAAAAGATATAATACCTGACCTTACACTGTTTACAATCTCCAAGGTGGCTGACATTTGGAGAACACTTCAGTTAGTTGATCTTTTTTTTATTTTTTTTGGGAGGGGGGGAGGGGTTGGCCATGGTGGCATGTGATAACCAAGGCACAAAATCAGAGATTTAGAGCTGTAGAGTACCTTACAGGTCATCTAATACAATAACCTCATTTAAGATGTGGAAACAAGTCCAGAAAGATTAGATAAATTGTCCAAGGTCACACATCTAGAAATTGACAGAGCTGGGATTTGAACACAATACCCTTGTTTTCTATGGAACCAAGAGGTCATCTGACTACTTATGTCAAGGTAGATTAAAAAAATTAAAATAAAAATATCCCCCAAGTAATTTGAGATTCTATTTTTTTTCTCTTTTGAAACTTGTGTTTATGGGTCTAGGATTCCTCAACAATATGTGAGAATATCGATAACATCTAATATAGGGGATTTTTTTTTGCTTTTTATGGAGGGGGGATGGCAGGGCAATTGGGGTTAAGTGACTTGCCCAAGGTCACATGGCTAGTTAGTTAAGTGTCTGAGGTCGGATTTGAACTTAGGTCTTCCTGACTCCAGGGTACTCTATTCACTGTGCCACCTAGCCACCCTAATAACATCTACAATAGAGGAGAAAGTTTGATCCCTCAAAAATAATTAAGTTTCCATGGTACCTAGGCACAAAGCTAGGATAAATCATGATTGTTGAAGAATCAAATGAGATGAAGATATAAAGGGTTTTTGTAAACCGTAAAATGCCACATAAATGTCAGTTGCCTACTAATGGCTAATAGATATATAGCACTAATAGATATATAGTTTGCAAAGTGCTTTACATATATTATGTCATTTGGGCCACACAGTTTCCTTGTAATGCCCATTTAACAGATGGGGAAATAAAGGCTAAGTAAGGTTAAGTGACTTGTCAATGGTCATACAGGTAAGAAGTGGTAAAGGCAGAATTCCAAGTTAGACTTTTCTGATGAGAGGGAGAGGGAGGGGAGAAGAGAGAGAGACAGAGACAGAGAGACAGAGAAAGGGAGACAAAGACAGAGAGATAAACAAAGAGACAGAGAGAGACACAGAGAGAGAGAGAGACAGAGACAGAGAGAGAGAGAGACAAAGAGAGAAGGGAACATGAGAGAGGAAGGGAAAGGAGAGAACAGGATATTTGTGAAGAAGTTACTGAGTGCCAGACACAGTGTTAAGTGAGGGGATATGGCCATAAGTAAGCAAGACAGTTCTGGCTAAAGACTCTACATTCTAACAGGGGAGATAAGACAAGAGAGGGAAAAGGGGTGATCAAATCCAGTACAGTGGAGGTGGCCAGAAAGTACTATGGAGATCTGCTTCCAGGCAAGATAAAGCAAAACCTCACCACTGGAGCCCAGAACTCCAACTGACTAGGTGGCTAACTACTCCTTAATCAATTATCAGCCATAGAAGAAGTGAAATTAAGGCCTTTCCAAACCTGGCACCCATCTTCAATGCCAAGCACAAAGTAGGCACTGAGAAAAGTGAGTGGAATGAAACAATTTTGGCATAAAAATAAATTACTTCCTTAATTTTAAAGTCTAAAACTTTATTGTAAATTTCTGGTATCTGTACTTTTAAGTGGACATTTAAAAATACTAAATTTCTGAATTGAAAATATAAAGTTACATTTCTCTTTTTACAGTTTCTTCTTTGGCAAATTTTTTCATGTGAATAGCACAGACATGATGCAAGATACTAAGATTGTAAGTGATATTAATGCAAAACAACCACTGAAAAACCCCAAAACAACAACCTAAGCCTACTTAAAAGTAAACATACTTGGTGTGACATCAAGAAAACACCAACTTATATTTTAGAGCATTTATTAAATCCCTAATATGTACTATAATGTGTTACTAACATCACTTCCAACTGGGCTGAAGCATAGACTAAAACAAATCTTACTGTCTTTTCACAAAACTGGCCGACTCTGTAAGGGATAATTCTAAATCTTGGAAATAAGAAGGAAGGGGACACTACTCAAATGAGATAATATTTTTAAACTGCTTAGTGGAGTGCATGGCACATAGTAGGGCTTATATAAATGCTTATTCTCTTCCCTTCCTTCCTATTCCCTCAGGGACAAATTAGAAGTTTAGTAGGAATATATAATGGATAGAGTTGTGTACTTGGTGTCACACAGACTTGGGTTTCAATCCCACATCAAACAATTTCTAGGGCTGTTGAGACAAGTCCCTTAACCTCCCTGAGCCTTGGAGTCCTCATTTGGGGACCTCGTAGCACTGTTGTGAGGAACAAGTGAGATAATATACATGAAGTCTTTGGAAAACCCAAAGAACTCTATAAATGTCAGCTCTTATTATGACATTGTGCTTTGTAGACGGTCTGGAGCTGTGGTCAGCCAGGTGTCCAATTTTCAGTCGAGAGAAACACACAAGGTTTACTTTCTTTTCTAACTTTCTTTTTGCCAGAATATACATGGACTTTTACTTTCTTAGGAGAAAAGGTGTCATTTGATTGGCTTTCGATTTAGATATTCATGCCAACAAC
The DNA here is from genome assembly GCF_028583685.1 of Petaurus breviceps papuanus. NCBI lineage: Eukaryota > Metazoa > Chordata > Mammalia > Diprotodontia > Petauridae > Petaurus > Petaurus breviceps. Next base: position 42,289,561 of record NW_027185761.1, on the reverse strand, counting down.
TAAAATGCCTAAGGAACTAAAATGAATTACTCCTCAAAAACTCTGGTCAAAGTTCCAAATTTTAATCAATAAAATTGCTCATCTACTCCCAAATTAATCTTTAGCCAGTGAAGTTACATATTTTCAGGGCTATAAACACACCTGCAGGGTTAAACATTCATTTCACTTGTTGAAGAAATCTTCAAAAGTATATAAACACTTAAGAGAGCAGTTTGAAAATTTTTTTTTGCTCATATATAAATTTCATTATACAATAAAACACAGACAATTCAGTCTATGTTAATATGAAAGCCATGATAATTCACACAAGCTAAACTGAAATCAGATTTTTAATGCTTATTTATTTTTAAGAGTTAGCTGAGTTAGTTAATAGTGCAAACAAGATTGCAGAGAGGAAAAGGTTATTTTGTTTAAGAGAACAGATAGCTTTCATGTATTTTAAATTCACATTTTACTTAACTTTATTATGTTGAATAGAAATCACTCATCTTCTCAGTGTCTCCATGGACATTACTTTGTTAAACTAGTTAGTGTTTGTACATACACTGAAAAATAATATCAAAATTGTTTTGAAAAATCACCTCCATAATTCAGACATGTCTATCTTTACATAGGACCACCCATTTTGTCTGAATTGACGAAGTTTTGCTATGTTTCTATGGTCTCTATTGAGTAACCAATTATAATACTAGCTTCTAATTTAAAATTTCTTTCATTTGTATCATCAGGCTGTGAAACTAGGGGACTCTGCCAACCATAAAGTAAAGAAGTGGGAGAAATGCTTAAAATGTGAGTCAGTATATTTGGAGATTTTTTAAAAAGCAATCAGCAATCATTGGATCAAATCCCTCTCCACTGTCAAGTCTTCCTCTATGCTAAGATCTCAAAGTTGCCAAAATAGGTCTTTGACAAAAGTTATCAAGGCTAAGAGAGGCAGAGCATGAGCAGCTCTAAGACCTTGGTAGGATTTTGCTTTCATTTAAAAGCTGCTCATTCCATGATGCCCCATCGAGGGCACAGGATGACGACATCTTTAAACATTATGGCTAGTTCATCACTGAATGACAAAGAATTAAAGTACAATTTTATAACAAGGTGATAACATGTTAGCTGGGTCGATCAAGAACACTGTAATTTTACCTCCATCTGTTTATGCCAGGTCAGCTTACCTGGTGAAGCTTACTTAATTAGACAGAACAAGACTGGATAACTGAGAAGTCATTTAGGGATCCTCTGTGCTGGACAAAAATTGCCTTATGTAACCAATGTACTCAGCAATTCTTCCAAACCAGTTTAAACTCCCTACTTGTCAACTACTAAACTCAGGGGGGTGGAAAGAGCCTCAAAACATCTTATCAGTAGAACCAACATTCAAAATTACCTACCTTTGTCCCTACCTCGGATTTTATACAAGTAGTTAAGCTGACTTAGATAGTGCCCTTGCTAAGGAGGAAAAGAAAAGGGGAACATCCTAGATCTTATTTGTGGTGAATATTAGCTAAAAATCTTATAATGATTAACAGGAAAAATACTATTATATATCCTTAAGGAAACACAGACACACAGACACAAAGACACTCCTCCCCCCCCACCCATATTTTGGCTCCAAAAGAACTTAGTCTTTAAAAAGTTATCTAGAAATTTCACATACTTGAAAAAAAAAGACGTTTAAGGTAAGATTAAGTATTTTTTAAAAATCTCCAAGTGATCTTCAATATTTAGGGCATATCAGATAAATTTATGTATGCGTATGTGTATGTGTATATATTTCTTGGCCATGATTTTTGTGACTTACTGGTTTCTTCCCACCACCATAATACAATGTCACTTCTCCAGTGCACTTGGGGCCTGCTATATTCAGGAGGACTCAGAGTATTTTTAAGGCTGCGAAAGCTCCGAGAGTGAGGAAAAAAGAATGGGCAGTCATTTGAATCAGTGAGTGACAGGCCAGCCTAGCTCTCTGTATACATTAATAAATTAGAATTTTAATTGTGTCTCTGACTGCAGGAGATGCACGAGGACTTCAATATGTACCAACAATTGGCTATGTTATGGAATCTGCGATGCGGCCTTCACTGTTGACCTCTGAAACACAATTCCCAGTCTGACTACGGAAACTGTTCAGTTTGATCCTTTCAACTTATTTGAATCCTGACAAATAGGCTCACAGCTGAAAGGTCAACACAGTCATATTTCATCCTCTGGAGCTATTCTTAAGACATCTGCACAACAAAGCACTTCTCTTAGTACCTGACACTGGTCCTTCCTGGCACAATACCTCATTAAAAATGTCCCCAGTGTTAGAGTACATTAAAAGGCATATGGAGCGGCAAGAATTTACCAAATAAATGTTTTTGGAAGCATTAATAAACAATACGTGCTGTGACGTGGTGGTTCCAATAAAATGTCACTGCAACAGATTAATTCCTGAAAGATAGTTGCTTTCTCAACTTCAGAAAAATATATCCCTAGGAAAGACTGCATTCTTTTCCAAGTTCCCGAGAGGATAATTTGGGGACATGGATTTCTCTATTCTGACCAGCCGAAGTCAAATATATGGAGTTACCACAGATTGAGCTCAGAATGGAATCTGACATTCTGAATCAAATTCATTGCAGTTATTCTAACCTGTAGGTGCTTTCTCAAATTCTTACTCAGACAAGTCTCAAATTTTAAGATCTTTAAATCACGAATTCAGAGCTTAGAGGCCAACTAGTCAGGTCAGAATCACAGAGAGGAAAAGGAGGTCCAGACATGACCAGAGACTTAGTCAAAGTCATAGGTACTAAGGGTAGGAATTATGATTTGAACACATTTCCTCAAATTCAAAATCTTGTTTTATTTTTAACCTCAATGTCAGTACAAAGTAAACTCTAATACATCTATCTATCTATCTATCTATCTATCTATCTATCTATCTATCTATC
>NW_027185761.1:42250103-42286624 GCF_028583685.1 Petaurus breviceps papuanus | reverse complement strand
ATCTATCTATCTATCTATCTATCTATCTATCTATCTATCTATCTATCTATCTATCTATCTATCTATCTATCTATCATTTTTCTTTCTCCTTAGATGTTATCAGCTGAAATTTATTTTCAACACCTAATGCTTACCACATCATAGGCTTGGGGATGGCTTTCCAAAAGTTATCACCTCTTAACAGATTAGTGCAAGTAAAAAATCCTCTGAAGTGTTCACATTTTTTGAATTCGAACTGTGTATTTCCATTGGGTTGGAATTTTACATAATTATAACTTCAAACAGAGTGATTTTGAATATATGTGGTCACTTCAGGGGATTCTATGACTTCACTAATCAGAATCTAGTTGTAATAACTTTTCATTCCTAAAAAAATTCAAGTAAAAGTTCTTATTTACCTCTAATGTTTTTTTGGCCCTGAATTGCAGCCATAGGGGAAATTTAGTCTACTTCTGTGTGCAAATAATTCTTGGCTTCATAAACTTAACCTCCAAAAACATCTGAGGCAACCAGAAATGGATAGCAGGTGTTCATGATAGCCACACCATAATGGCAATGTATTGTAAAGGCACTGTGTCCTCTTCCTTGATCCTCATCCATTTAGAAATCATGGTATTTCCTTGTTTGTCTAACAAGAACAGAAGGATTCTGGAAGGGTGTGGGAGGAAGAACATTGGCCTCAGAAGTTGAAGACCCAGGTTCAAGTGTCAGCTCCAAAATTTACTAGGCACGTGGCCATCAACATGTTGCTTTAATGTCTTAAAGCCTCGGTTTCTAGTTCTGTAAAACGAGCACAAGAATATTAGCCCTGCCCACACCTTCATAGGTTTGTTATTAGTCTTCTTTAGAAATATTCAAGTGCTATGACTATTGACTAGACACATGATTTCATGTGTAATTCCCAGGTGAGGAAACTCCCTCTAACAAGGCAAGTAAGTACCTTCTTTGCAACATTGTGATGTTGAAGAATTGCCCTGAGCATTGAGAGGTTAAGTAACTTCCTCAGAGTTATATAGCCAGCACACATCAGAGGAAGAACTTTTAAATCCAAATCCTCCAGGTATAAAGGCTAGCTCTCTGTTCAATACCACACACTGCCCTCATTATTGATTAAAAAAAAATCAGATCTGCAAAACAGTGAGCTCTTCTTGGTTGATGCCTACAACTTCCTAATCCTCGATTAAAACCATAAATATCTACTGAACCTTTCCTTCACATATCAGAAGTAGTTTTAGACTGCAAGGATGATAAAGCAGATATTGTCCCAAGAAGAAATCTTAACATGTTGGGATAGCTATAACTTCATTGATTTGGGGGAAAAACACTAAGAGAAACTGCAGAATTCCTTCTACACCTGGAAGATCAGCGCACAATGGCTGCTGACATTTTTCATTTGCAGTTGATGACAAATGACCAATAAGAAAACATGAAGCGTCTTACATTCGATGCCCAACCTACAACAGAGTACTCAGGATCCCTGACTCTCCCTCTTTTTTACCTGAAGGGCTGGCTGTTTGTCATTCCTCTTGGGGGACTTTAATCCACTAACTTGTTGCTGTTGTAGAAGAAGCTGTCTTGCCACCTGAAGAGCCTGGAAGGAAAGAAGGAAGGAAAACTTTGGCTTAGCACAGCACTCTGGGATGCTATTTCCCCAAATTCCTTTAAGTTGGTCTCAAGAGTGGAGCCCGATTTTGCCTTGACAAGGAAGTGGCTGTGATACATAAGACTTCTTCCTAGAATCACTTGATCCCTTTTCCAGATTTTGTTGACTTTGGGCCAACTTGTCAGAGTTTAAAGGCACAAAAATCCATTTACTCAGATCTCTCCTGAAATCTACTCTGCAATAATAACAGTAACAATAACTAGAATTTACGTAGTGCTTTAAGGTTTGCAAAGTACTTTCATGTGGTATGCATTTGATCCTCACAACAGTGAGTGGTAGGTGCTATCATTTGCAGATGAGGGAAGTCATAAGACTTATCCAAGATCACAAAACCAGTAAGTGAATGAGGCAGGAAGGTCTTCCAGTCTGTCTAGGTTTTGACCAGTTTTGCCTTACTCTGAGGCAATGTTGCCAGGAGATGACTGAGAGAAAGAAAACAAATAACTAGCTCCATAGATAGAAGACTTATTTCTTTTACTATTATATTCTTCAATTTAGGTGAATCCATGTGTTTCACCTTACTTGAATTCTCATTTAGAGTTGGAATATAAATAAAGGACATTCCTTTAAGCCAGCCCATTCTGACTAAGATGACTGTGATTTGGGGATAGAAACAGATGCATCACAGCAGAAAAGATGTGGGTAGCCTATAGAAAATGGGAAATCAATTAATGTCTAGCTAGTTATTTTCTTTTCCTTATCATCGATTGAAAGGGAATGATGCTAAATGATTATTTCAAAAGTTGTGTTTATGTTTCTTTCAGCTGCAAGTCAAGCTCTTGAATGCTGGGAAGGATAGGACAGTGAAGAATTCACTACATTAGGAGTAGGACAAATGTGAATCTACTCATCAGAGATGCTGAAATAAGCAAATAGAAATGCGAATATTCATGAAACACTCATCAAGTCTAGACTTTCAAAGAGTCAATCAAGGGCTTGCCCAGATATGTGTGGGTGTCCCCCAACATATCTAAAACAAAATTTCCTAATAAGGAATTGTGATTTTTTTGGAAGAACACATGGGAAGAATCAGAAATACCTCTATGATAATCAAGGCTGTGACATTAGAAATAAGAGAATGAAAGTTCACAAAAGATTCTGACTACAATTCACTTGAAAGGATAATAGTTTTTGAGTCAAATCATCCAGGAAGCAAGAAATTATACCTAGAGGAAGAAAAATCCCGAGACAGAGCTATGATCTCATTAATGCACATTTTTTTCTCCAAAGATGCTGAGGCAAGCAATAACTCATCCATGCCATGTTCTCCATATTCTCCTGTAAGTTCACAACAAGGTAGCTAGCCAACTGGCTGCCTTCTTTCCTTGCTTTCTCTTGACATCATGAGAAAATGCCAAGTAACTTCATTCGGAATATAGAAGAGACTGAACACCAAACCAAACCACCAACTGACTTGGTAAATTCAATGGGAAAAAATTGGTTAAATCAGCTTGTTGACTGACCTGATGAGCAGACCAGTATACATGCTTGGATGATTGTCTAAACTGGACAGTCATATGACTTTAAAAAGTTACACTGATAGATTCTGCCACTATATTAGTGAGTGGTGTCATCATACACTTAAAAAAGTGTGTATCACTATTTATTCTTTTTTTTTGGAGGGGGAAGGCAGGGCAACTGGGGTTAAGGGACTTGCCCAAGGTCACATGGCTAGTTTTGTGTTAAGTGTCTGAAGCTGGATTTGAACTCAGGTCCTCCTGACTCCAGGGCCAGTGCTCTACTCACTGTGCCACCTAGCTGCCCCAATCACTACTTATTCTTAAGATACTTGTACATTATTTGGTGTACAACATCTTGAGGCTATCAGAGGTGTGAAAGGGCTATAAGAAAAGACATAGTTGAAATGGCGAGAATGCTTCATGATGTACGTGTACTTGGCCCAGGGAAAGGGGAAAGATATGGACAAAGCAGTCAGATAGAATTGTGCCCAGCTTGAGGGACCTGATGACATGGGGCCAACAAGAAATAAACCTTCTAACCAATGGCTAGGATCTTCAACTAGGCCTTGTTATTGGAATGTTAAAGCCAAGGACATTTTAAGGTCTGGTATAAAGTTGTGGAGGCTTCCTCTTGGAAAAATAGGAAAGGAAAGGGAGAGAGAAAATGACCAGAATGGGGAACAAGGAAAAAGATTATTGGAAGAAACTCACCCACTCAGCCACCCTCCCCACAACCCTTTGTCCCATGAAGGCTTACTGCCTACTGCACTCACCACAACCAGCCCTTCAGATGGAATGGACAGTCTAGTTCGGCTGTGAAGAAAGAAACATGTTGGAGAGTGTCTGCCTGCAAGAGCCTAAAGAAAAAGGCTGTCTGAGAGGGACATCTGGAAGCCGGGACGCCTGGGAGAGTTGCCTGAGACTCAAGCCTGCTGTCTCACTGGAGGATTCACCATAGCTGGACTTAGGGTTTCCTTGTCTCCTTGGAGACGTTCAGTACATGCGTAGGTGTAAAAGTGGGCAGACTGAAGATTTCATTTATATCATATAAGAAAAATAGTCCCTTTGCAAGGTGCCTGCAGGAGCAAAGCCTTTGTTGATACTCTATAAGTATCCTGAGCTATTTATCTAGAAGGCTTTATGGTTTTTTAAATCAAGAAAGGGAAGTGATATAAATTTCAAGCAGGAAATTTAAAATTCTCAGATCAATAAACTGAGTCTGGCTACTAGTTAGGAAGGTAAGAATTATAATGATTATAGGTGACAGTAGTTAGGTGGGTCAAAGTTATATTTAGAGGAAAAAACAAAATAAAAAGCTAAGTATGCGTGCAAGTCTCTGGTATAACGGGAAAAGTCTCATTTTAGGATTAGAAAATCTCACTCCAAGTCCTGGCTTTCATACCTGCTTTCTGCTTGACCCTGGGCTGAATTATTTCATTTTTGTGAATTTCACCTACTCATCTGTAAAACAAAGGTATTAGTTTTGCCCCAGAATTATAAAGTATAAGGAATTCTTGCAACATTAGAACACTACAGAAATGGGCTACTATATTCAAATTCAAACAATACTGCTCCATATAAAAAGAGCTCACTACAAATACCAAGAAAAAAAGTTCCCTTTCTAGCTAGCAAGCTTCTAATCTTTTTTTTCTTCAATTATTCTACAATGCTGAATGTGACTCGATATGTGTCACAAACACATTCACGGCTTATGGAAGCTCCATGGTTCATATGTGCTGGTGTCCTCCACTCAAGTTACTTAACTAAAGGAAGACATAAAAAAACAAACATTTCTTTAGTGTTTATCATAAATGTGTCTGACTATCAATGTAAAAGTTGAGATGACACAGTGAAAAAACATAAGATTGGGACGGAAGACCGATGTTCGAGGCTCAAAACAGAGATCTAGTCATTTATGATGTTGGAGGCTCAATTTTCTTATCTACACAATGAAGGGGTTACGGGTGGGGAACCTGGTACTAGACTCAATGACTTCTATAGTCCCTTTTAGTACAATGCTTGGCACATAATAGGGCTATATGAATGCTTTTCCCCCTCCCTCCTTTCCAGTCCCAAAACTTTGAGATCAATGACTTATTTTGTTCTTGTTGTTTGAAGGGGAAATAGCCCATCATTGATGCATTTTTTTTTTTAAATAGAAGAAAACAGAAAGGAAATTCAGAAGGAAGCAAAGATAATAAGCAGGATAGCTTTGAAACTAACACTGAATGTATTACATAGTAAAAAATAAGTTATAAAAAAGCTATTTTAATAGAAATATGTGGCTTCACATATAATCCTTTTTTCTGGTCTACTTTAGATAAGGAAATTTTGTTTTTGTGGCCTTTGTTACATTCAAAATTTTTTTTAAAAATTGAAGAATTATGAATTAATTATGAATCAATGATTTAATTATTAAGAATTCAATTCAGGTTAAAAATACATATTAAACACTTGCTGCAACAGAAACAGTTAAAGCGGAGACAAGAACAGTAACATCAACAAATGGTAATGAGGCCCAGCCCTGATTGGTAGCATAGAAAGGAAACAGGCGTTCCTGAACGCTTACTCTGTACTAAACCCTGTGTGAAGCATTGTAGATGAAAAGTTTCAGCAAAAAGAAGATAGTCTAAGTCTACTGTGCCCTCAAGGACTTGAAATTCTAGCATGGGAAGACAACACACAAAAGGAAGTTGGAAAGGGACGGAGAAGGTAATGAAGGTGTTCAACAGAGGACAATGATTTTGAAATCCAGAATGAGAAAAGGCCAGAAAGAGAATGTAGGAAGAACAAACTGGGTCCCTTTTGCAAAATGGAGGCTCCAAGAGGAATTCATCAAGGGGAGAAAGGTTAGGGTGTTAGATATGCTAGGGTGCAAAGGCCTTCTGGGTGGTAGGATGTTCCTAGATGAGAAGGCCCCAGGCATTGAGGGAAGTTGCAGGACAAGAATGTAGAAGAAGAATGATTCTGAAGTCCAGAAAGTCAGGACAGGGTCAAGAGGTGAATAAATATAATAGGATTAGAGAGAAGGGCAAACAAATGTGAAAGATGTTGGGAATTATTGAAGAGGAGGATGAAACCACAGGACTCTGTCACTGTATAAAAAGGATGAAAGAGAGGGAAGAGTAAAAAGCAACCACAAAGTTCTGGCCATGAAAGACTGAGTGAACTGGAACAGTGAAGGCCAAAGGAAGAGTCAGATTGGATGAAAAGACCATAAGCTAAAGTTGAGTCTGAGGTGCTAGAGAGCCATCTAGGAAGAGAGGTCTTTTTATTTTCTTTTTGGAGGGCAACTGAGGTTAAGCAGCGTGCCCAAAGTCACATGGCTAGTAAGTGTGTCAAGTGTCTGAGGTCAAATTTGAACTCAGGTCCTCCTGAAGAGAGGTCTTTTTAAGATGTAAAGACAAAGATCTGGAACTACAGAGAGATCAAGGCTGAAACTACATATCAATGAGCATAGTATGTCAAACAATGAGCCATATTATCATATAGCTTGGATAATTATCATAACATTTCAAACACATCTCTCCCCATGAGAACTCTGAGCTCAGACAAAGTTTAAAGAAATTGGAGAGAATTAGGACAATTCTAGTCATGTCAACGAAGACAGAACCAGAGAATTATATTTATTCTAATAAATATTTATTAAATATATGCGAAAATAGAAAGACAAAAAGGGGGAAATAAAGAGTCCCTGCCTTTAAGAAACTTACAATCAGAAAATTTTCAAGTTGGAAGGAAGCTTACAAATCCTTCATTTTACAGATGGGGAAACTGAAGTCCAGAGAGACTAAGATCACACAATATGGTCACACAGTGAATGACTAAGACTGAAGAAAACAGAATCTAAAACTCCTTACTCTTTTTCCAATTATCTCTTCACTACAGGATGAGAAAATTCATCAATAAAATAACTGTATCACTAAGACTAGTTGTTGTACATAGAAACAGAATTGTCTAAAATTGTTCTGAGATCCTGGCATTAACAAATTCAGAATGAATAACATAGCGTAAAGCACTATTCCCAAAAGTAAATCACCCAGGTTCACTGATAAACTTCTTCCTGAAGCAGAAGTACCTTAGGTAGCGCAAAACGCAAATATGCCACAAGGACAAATCCATGTGAATCACAGAATCTAATCTAGAGACATGTAGAACCCATCAACCAATCACCCAGGAGCATGGGAGAGTGAAAATGGCCCTGGACTTGTCTTCAGAGGAACTGGGATGGAGGCCTAGCTTTGCCATTTACTAGCTCAATGACCTTCTGAACATTGTTTAACTACTGTAAGCCACAGTTTCTTTATTTTACATGCCGATATAAAGCACTGTTGTTGGGATAAAGTGAAAAAAAAAGAAATGATCAAAATATTTTGTAAACTGTTAAGCACTATGTGAAATATAAAGCACTATATGAAATGACCTTAGATTTTTAGAAAGATTGTTAAAAAGCTATCAGTTAATTTTAAGCAAACACATACCATACAGATAAAATTGAGAGTTGGAAAGGACCTTGGTGGCTATCAATTCCAACCCATACTTAAAAGAATCTCCATTATAACAAATAGAACAGGTGGCCTTCCAGCCTCTGTTTCATGACTTTCAATGACAAGGAAGCCACCACCTGAAAAGTTCTTGGGAGTCACAGTGTTCAACAGGGTTACAGGCTTCCAGACCTGGAAAAGGCTTCAGAAGTCCACTAGTTTATTCCCCTCATTTTACAAATGAGGAAATTGAACTCTGGGGTGCTTAGGTCCCTTGAGTAATGTCTAGTGCTATTTCTACTATACTCAGTGATAAAAATGCTATTCATTTAATTTTTTCCAAAGCATCTATGGCTGTAGTTTAAAAACAAAACCAAACCATAAATCCTTTTCCCATCCAATGAAGCTAAGCTTAAAGAAAGGAGTAGAAAACAAAAGATCGACTTTATTAAAGGATTACAACTTTCAGAGTGGGAAGAGAGATCTGAGGTCATTTAGTATAGTCCCATTACTATAAAGATGATAAAACAGGGGCTCAGAGAGGTTAAATGTCATGTCTAAGGTCACAAAGGAAAGAAAAGAGCTAGGATATGAAACGCATGTCCTCTGACTTCAAATCATTATTGTGATGAGCAGCGTAACACGTTGCATGGCTACCTCCATTAAAAAACCCAAGATATTTAGTTGTAACAAAAAGGCATATTGCTTAGGGCATATTTCACATAAATGAACCCCTAATAATTAGGCTGTTTACAAACTGTTGTATCTAAAATAAAAATTGAAGTTACTGTATATTTGCTGGCTGATTGGACATGAAAATAGATGTTTCATAGTTCCATCAGAGCCCCACAATCAGGCCTTTAAATGATCATTTCTACTGTTTGGTTTCTGAGATATTTAAGTTAAAGATAAAATAAGTTCTTTTGAACCTCAAATTTTGATAGGACTGATATATTCCTTGATTTTCTAATGGATAAAAAATACATATGTGTGTATATATTATACATATTATATAATAATTATAAAATATATTAAATAATAAAATAATAAAAATATATATGAAAATATTATAAAATAATTATAATTATAAAATAAAAATATTAAAAAATAAAGAAATTATAAAAATAATATAAAATATATTACTTAAGTGGTTCAAACTTTGAAGACGTCTTACTCTCTTAGAGAAAGGTTTCTTGGACTGGGGTGATGCAAGAAATGTGTCAAATATTTGGCACATGATGCTATTAAGGAGACCTGAGTGAATCAGGAAAACTTATTTATTTTCCTAAAAGTCTACAGAATCATGATAAACACTTAAATTACTAGAATTTTTTTCACTTATTACCCTGTAACAGTCCATTAGACATATTCCATTTATTCATTCATGAAATATTTATTATGGCCTTAATAGATATGATATACTCTGCTTGGTATACTTGATATACTTTCTGTTGGAGAAGATAAAAAATAATTAAGATACTATCCCTACCAGTATGTACCATGTTAAAACTCTTTATTTTGCTCAACTCCTATTTAAAATGATGGGCCTTAGCGAAATATTAGGTAATTAATAGTTCAGACTCTAAAAATTAAATATATTGAAGTACTCATGGCTAGATCATACCAATAAGTTAAAAATGACAGTTCTGACAAAATTGATTTACAGATTTGTTATTAAAACAATTCAACTACCAAAATGATATCTTATATAACTAGACAAAATAATAACAAAATTCATTTGAAAAAGATCTAGAAGAAAGATAGTGAAAAAAATCAAAGAGAATGAAAGAGAGCTATTTCTTCCAGACTTTACACTCTATTATAAAACAACAATCATCAAAAAATATTTGGTACTGGTCAAACAATGACAAAGCAGAATGAATAAATGGTCAAGAAATAGAAATAATTAAATTCAATTATCCAGTGTTCAATATATATAAACTATCTAAGAAACAGCTCTCTATGGGACAACAACAGTTGAGAAAACTGGAAAGCAGTCTGGCAGAAAGTAGTTTTAGAAGAATATCTTACACCATATACCACAATCAACACAAACGAACATATCTGAATATTAAAACTCATTCCATAAAACAATTAGAAGAGAGTTAGCTTAGGTAGCTTTTGCAGCTATGCCTATGAGGTGAATTCTTAAACAAAGGATAGAGGCAATTACAAATGATAAGATAGATTCTTTCAATTATATGAAATAGAAAAAAATGAATGAATACATTTAATTAAAGTAGGATAAGAAGAGAAGTGGTTGACTATGCAAAAATATTTTTTCCTTGTTTCATATGTCTCTGATAAGGATTTGATATGAAAAATAAAGAAGTGACTCACAAAAATATATATGACAAAATGACATTTGCCAATAAACACAGTCAAATGATATGAAATAATAGTTCTCAAAAGAACTACAAATTACTGACCACTGTATGAAAGAAAGTGCGAAGTCACTAATGATATTTACTCAAACTTAAGAAATTCTCAAAGAAAATTAATAAGGGGAATGGGAATAGTTTATATTGGATGGGTCATAGAAAGAAAAGTACACAAATTCATAATTGTAGCGCTGTGAATTGGTCCAACTACTCTGCAAAAAAAAAATGTAATTATGAGATGACTAAAACCTCCATATCTTTTGACCTAGAGAGTCCAATATGAGAAACATACCCCCAGGAAGTAAATGACAAACAACAACAACAAAAAAACATACAACTACATTTTCATAGTAGCCCTTTCTAAAATAGCAAAGATTTTTAAACGAAGTCAATGTCCATTAACAGGGAAATCATCTAACAAACTGGTACATGGATGTAATGAAATATTACTGTGCTCTAAAAAAGCATGACTATGATGAATATAGAGAAGCATGGAAATCTCTGTATCAATTGATACAAAGTGAAGGCAAGAAAAAAAATTTTAAATGACAACAGTAATGAAAATGGAAAAAAAATTACAACATTAGAAATAAATTATAATAGAGGGAATTTTATAACTAGCAAACTTGACAAAGCACCTCATCCCCTTACCCCCTTTTTCTCTGTAGGACTGGGAGAGGCCAGATATGTATGACTACATGTAATATCAGGCTTTTTCGATATGTTGGTTAGTTTTGCTGAACAGTTTGTTTTTATCTTTTCTGTCTTTGTCATAAGTTATGGCTCTCTGAAAATTTCCCTTTAAAGAAGAGAAGGGCATATTTGGAAAGGGAGATAATATAAAAATGCAAAAAAATACATCAATAAAATCTATTTCTTTAAAAATGAGTATAGACTATGCTGCCTATCCATCAGCTCTCCATGAAGTTGAACTCAATTTTATTTTTCTGAAAAATAATTTGTGCCATTTGTATAGCATGTACTTATTCTTTGGTTTTTCTAGCAAAGATTATTTTCTGATAACCAAGATTTTCCTCAAATTTCTGGCCTAACAGAAGTGTCCTCTCATAGGTAATTTGTAACAGAGAAGAGAAGGCCCAATAAAATATGGGTCTAATGTGTAGCAGGTCCCTTAATATTAGAGAGTTGAGAGAAATGGTTCTTACAAGTCTGCCCTGGTAGTTGTGACATTTTCAGAATAAAGGCAAGTCTGAGTCATTCACCCTTTCTCTAATTTCTTTTTCAGAGGCTCTCCCCAACTCTCAAGATCAAACCTGCTTCTAATATAATTCCAGGGACTAATCAACAGTCATTGTGTAAATGGGGGTAGGAGGAAAAGCTAGTAAAAAAAAGGGGGGGGATAGAAAGCTAAGTAGTGAAAAAGTCTCATTCCCTTCTTTATTTCTTATACTATACATCAAGTCTATATGGTCTACCTCTTTTTTAAAAAAAGAAATAGAACAAAATCAATTTATTGAAGTTGGTTCAACCCCCACAACCAGCTACCATCATAACAATCAGCACTCATCACGGAACATGATTCGACTATCTCTCTGAGTTAACATAGAAACTCTGTCATCCTTTTTCTTTAAACATAGCAATCACTCCAGGTCTGAGGATCAAAATTAAAAACAAAACAAAACAAACAACAACAAAAAACAAAACCCAGTAACTGATAGAATTAGGTAAACACTTAAAGAGAAATTGGACGGAGCCAGGGAGAAAAGCCAGGGAGCCCTCTGACTTCATTATCAATGAAAACAAACCAGTATAACTTCTCATCAGTAAACTTCTTTGGAAAAGCTGACCAGTAGAACAGCAAACTGAATTTATCAACTCATTCTGGTTAATCGTGGCCTATTCAGTAGACAGACATCACGGCATGTCGACACAGATGCCCCCAATGTCTATAACACTAGCATACATATAAAGCAGTAGGAACATATTATCCTTATGAAATTCCAAGATGTGTCAGTTCTGATGTGTCAAGGTCAATCAAATACAAAGGCGGGTATTTCATCCTTTTGGCCCATCCAATTCTTCATCCACTTTTAGAGATTGCCAATAAGAATATCAACAGCAGCCACTGGTAGTAGACTGGCCCATCACTTTGGTCCACAAAGTATTCAGGAAACAGCAACAGAAATAGGTCAACAGGAATATTAGATTTGAATTGGTGACCTAGAAAGGAAAGGCTCTATGCACTACCATTAGTCTTTCAAGTTTTGACAGATAGCTGAAAATAATGTCCTACAATTTAGGGACATTAAATAATAACTGATATTTAGGGAGGGTATTTCATGTAAAAATCTTAAAAAACTCACAATCTTTTCAAACTATTCTTAAATATAGTGTCCACATAGCTAAGTTGATGAATTGGATGATTCTGCATTCCCCTCCCACCATCCATCAACATCAATGTAATGTTAAGACTTAAAATTGAAATCAAAGGGACAGCAAATGGAAAAATTAAATCCCTTATCGTCATCACTGTCCTTTGCATATGACAACTTCTCTGGTGGTAATTGCTTTCCTGGGTGTGTGGGTGTGGCTGAAAGAACAATGCCCGATAATGAATTATTTCCATGAAAAAGATAAAATGCTTTGCTAGATTCTTCATGCTCAAATATAATGAATTTACTTATTATTACTGGATCTAGCTCTGGCACGAGGTCTTATATATTTGGAATACAAAAGCAATGTTTTTCCCTCAATACTTTAATTGGCCATCATTGAGGAGATGTTATCTATATTCTCTCCTTTTATAACTTTTAAATGGAATATAACTACAAAAACATGAGCATAGCCGGATTCTCATCGGAGAATCCAAGCTCCTTGAAGGTAGGGTCAGTTTGTTTTTGTCTACATCTGTAGAACTGAGCACAGAGGCATGTATATACTATGTGATCATTGAATTGGAGTGGAGGGGTGCTCAGATTATTGTCCAAGTCTTTTGTACTTTCTTTTTTAGAGTGTTCCTTGCTTATGTGAAAAAAAGAGGGGGAAAAAAGGTTTCCCAAAATGAACACCGGCATTGGGGAGGACAGAACTGTGCAACTATGCTCAGGCAGCATGTCATGATATGTAAACCCTGACAGCCAGGGCCAGCTTCTCATTTTATGCAAAATCTGAAAGAATTCATCCACAAGGATATCAAAAACCTGCAGACAGTTGCAATTATTCTGCTATGTATACCACCCCAAAATGAAACCTAGGGGCCCATGGAAGGTCAAGTAGATTCTTTAACCACTTGAGATGATGTTTCGGGAAAGTCTTCTTAGACAAGCAGAATAGACTTCCCCAATATACATGCACACATGCACACACATACATACATATATTTAAGTCTATTGGAAAGATAATGGACAGGAAATTTCATGAGAAGAAAGACAACTCCATCTCTTGCAAAATCAACTGAAATAGGTTTAATAGCTATAAATAGGCAGGAAGTCTGTTTGAAGTCTCTTATAAAGGGTGGAGGGTGAGGTGGGGGTGGAAACTCCCACCATTCCGAGGAGTCACAGTGCCCCATAATACCATGTTGGGGCACTGCTTCACTACTCACTAATGGAGCAAGTGCCAGACGCTGAATCACCAACACCAATTCCTGTACTACCAGAGTTTTCTTTGGCGGTAATCCATCCAAGTACTGACCATGCCTCAGCCTGTTTAGCTTATGAGATTTGACAAGATCATGGTCTGGGTGCTATGGCTGCAGGCCACATTTGCATTGCATTGAAACACAATTCAAGTTTATTATAAAATGTATAAAATATTGAGTTGGAGAGGTGGTGTCCAAATCTTGGTTTTATTCCATGTTCAAGATGAGTGCTTATTGAAAAACAGAATCGATCCAACTCTTTCCAGGTTCACTGCATAACACACATGCCAAATAAGGAGGATATGTCAAAAGTCCTCTCTTAACCCACTACTGTCTGTAGCTACCCTTTATTGCCATGCAATAGATTGGATTATGAATAAGGCAGATTCATTCTTTTTGTATGCCCCCAAATAGGAAGCTTACTAATTTTTAAAAAAATATATAAACTATCTGAATACATTTCTGAAATACTAGATGATTTCCATGGTCTCATTGGTTATTCTGATAGGAGTTATTATTATATTATATCTATCAAATAGATTCACAGACAGGGTAATTTTAAATTATTTGCTTTTCACTGTCCATGTTCCAGATGCCCAGGATGACGTCAAACTGGGCTGGACCCAGCTCTGGAAGATGAGGAGAATGATGACAATAACATTTATATCGCATTTTAAAGTGTGTAAAGCCCTTTTCAAATACTATCTCATTAGAGCCTCACAATAACCCTGGGAAGTAGGCCCTATAATTATCTTTATTTTTACAAGTCAGGAAACGGAGGCAAATAGAAGTTAAGTGACTTGTCCAGGGTCACATGGCTAGGATTTGAACTCATGTCTTCCATGACTCCAAGTCTAATGCTTTATTTACTGTCCCTCCTAAACGAATGAAGAAAAATCAAAATCCTAATTTCCTCACTACTCAATGACCTTGGGAAATAACTTCCAATTTTGAAGTCAGGCAAGAGTAGACTCCTACCTCACCTCTGACACTCTTTGTATGATCATGCACTTCTGTAAATCAAGGCGGACACTATGGATAGTACTTGCCTTACAGACCCCTTGTGCATATCAAAATAAGGAAGCCTTCCTAAAGGAACTTTTGGAAACTTTGAAGTCCTATTGAAACAACAGCAGCAATAAAACCTCTGGCATTTAAAGCCCTTCCCAACATGGCCTTTTCCTACTTTTCTAGTCTTTTCCTACTTGATTCTCCCACTCCATGCACTCTGTCATCATGTTATATTAGTCTTGCTGTTCTTCACATATGACATTATGTCTCACGATTGTGCATTTTCACTGGTTGTTTCCCAACCTCTGCCTCCTCCCCTCCAACCCCTGGCTTCCTTCATATCTCTTCTTGAACTCCTCTTTTGGCATGAGGCTACCTCCTTCACCCCAAGACTCTTCCCCTTGAGATTACCTTCCATTCACACTGTGTAGGTATGATATACACACAGTTGGTTGTATGTTGTCAACCCTATTAAGATGGGTTCTCCTTAAGGGAGAGGCAACTTTTTTGCCTTTCCTTGTATTCCAGACACTTAACACAATGACTGGAACATCCTAAGTGCTTAATGCATACTTGACTTATTAAATAATACCTGCTATTATTATATGCTATGCATTTTGAGGGAAACAATAACAAAACTGTTTGTAATCATGAAAAGCTGTACAAATATTGTCCCATTTGGTTCTCACAACAACCCCGGTAGATGAGGAGTGCATGTATCATTTTCTACTTTACAGATGAAGAAATTCAGGCTCAGAGGTTTCAAGTCATTTGTCTAGGGTCACAAGGCTACGAAGTGGGGGAGATGTGACTGGAATCTAAGTTTTCTGACTCTAAATCCTGGGATCTTTTTTCACTTTATTGTTATAACTGTGTGGGGGATGGAGTTGAAATGGGTGGGGCTCAAAGCCCAATTAGAAGGCTAATATAAAAATTTAGGTGAGAGCTAAAAATGGTTTCAGGGTGAGAGAAAAGTGTCCATAAAGTATTAAGGAATTTCAGTACTTCTAAATGCAGTATTTTGCCCAGTAAAATCAGTCCACTCATTTTCTCCAAAACTCAATATACCCAATCCTGTCTCTGTCTTGGTAATCATTGTTGATCTTGCTTAAAATTTTCTCTACTCATGACTTTAAGTACCATCACTTATGTATAGAACTTATCCCACATACCTAAGCACCTGGGATTCTCTTTCCATTCTGAATTATTGTGCTTCTCATTTATAAAGTGAGATTTTAAGTTGAACTGACTTGTTATCTTCTTGGGGAAAGGTATTCATTCCAGTCATCTCTTCTGGCCTTGACAGCACTTGTACTCAATACATAAAGGTACAGAAATCCTAAACCCTCTCAAAGAGTGAGGTTCCTGAAGAATCCTCTGCTAGACTTCAAGCCTGTGTTGACCTCGGACATTTTCTCTGCTCTTTCCATGTCTTAATGGCATTGGGTTCAGGAGAGTCCTAACCTCGCTGTAATCCATAATTCTTTTCTGTGTCTTTATTGATTTACCTGAGGATATTCATTATCTAACTTGATATTCATTCTTCCTCTCAGAGCCTTACTTTTTCACCTCAGGTTCTAAACTACCATTTGAACCCAGTCTCATTAAGGTGGAGTGTCATGATTCCTTTTCAGAGCCTGTCTATATCACACCAGCTTCTTCCAATTTCCGGAAGCAGGCCTGTCATCTCTTTTGGTTTCAAAGCTGACCTTTGCTAGGTGTGATGGCACATGGCTGACCTGTTTAGGTGGTTGAAGGAAGAGAGGAGTAAGGCTGTTGGTTCACTTGAGCTTGAGAAGTGGGGCAAAAAACAGAAGGCAGACTGACCCAGGTTGGACAAAGAACATGTCAAAGCTTCCTTGCCAATCGGCAGTGGGCTTGGGCCCATAAATGAACCTTATGCTTCCAGTCTGGGAGAGATAGGGGGCAACAAAACACCTAATACCCTAAGCTGGACCATGCTCTAAATTCCTATTTCTACCTTAGCTCTGACAAAGCAGAAGCAAAACAAGCCAGCAGTTCCCCATAAAGAGGTGCTTAGGATACTTAGAGCTCTTTGATAAGGCCATTACACACCCTTTAAAAGAATTCTTCTCTTCCTTCACTATCATTACTAATTAATCAATTTACATTCAAAAAGCTGCTATTATGTGACAGGCCCCAAGTTAGGCACTGGGGATAGTAAAGGAGGCCATAGAGAGTCACTGCTCTCAAGGAACTTACTAAGTAAAGAAGGAGACAATATGGAAACAAATATGTACCACAGAAGCTATATATGGGATAGACAGAAAATAATTAACAGAGAGAAGGCAATTGCAAAGGGCTGGGAAAGGTGGAAGATGGGATTTTATTTGGGGCTTGAAGGAAGCCAGGGAAGTCAGTAGGTATAGATGAAGAAGGAGAATATGCGAAGCCTGGGAGAGAGCCAGAAGAAACACCAGAAGACAGGCATGGGGCATCTCGTTCATGGAACAACCAGGAGGCTGTGTCACTGGTGGGTAGGAAAGGTGTAAGAAGACTGGAAAGGGCTTTGAACAACACAGGGAAGATTCTGAATTTGATCCTGGAGGTAACTGGGAGCCACTGGGGTTTATTGAGTACAGAAGTGACATGGTTTAGGAAAATCACTTTATAGTAGCTGCACGAGGGTCAGAATGGAGTGGGGAGAGACTTGAGGTAGACAGACTCACCAGCAGATTATTATAGCAGTCCAGGTGTGAGTTGATGAGGATACTGTTTTTTTAACATTTAGTGTACAAGATTTTATGTAATATGAGAGGGAGCATGACATAGTTATAGAGAATCATCCTCAAAGCTAGGAGGCCTTGGGTTCCAGTCCCATTCACAATACTTTATGGTTGTGTGACCCTGAGCATGTCATCTAAGCTCTCAGTGTCTCAGGAAATCATTTAAGACTTGAAGTTACTGTGTAGGTGTTAGTAGATGGAGTTTCCTGACATGAGAGTTCCCTATGTCAATGAAATTTAAAATCTACAACCCAAGACTGTGAGGATCTAGGGGGAATTTTTTTTAAAGT
The DNA here is from genome assembly GCF_028583685.1 of Petaurus breviceps papuanus. NCBI lineage: Eukaryota > Metazoa > Chordata > Mammalia > Diprotodontia > Petauridae > Petaurus > Petaurus breviceps. Next base: position 42,268,987 of record NW_027185761.1, on the reverse strand, counting down.
GTTACTGTTTAGTCATATACATTTAGTCATGACATTCAGGACCCCATCTGGGATTTTCTTGGGAAAGATACTGGAGTGGTTTGCCATTTCCTTCTCTAGCTCACTTGACAGATGAGGAAACTGAGACAAATGGGGTTAAGTGACAAACAGGGTCAAAAAGCCAGTATGCATTTGAGGCTGTATTTGGACTCGGGAAGGAATCTTCCTGACTCCAGGGTCAGGACTCTATTCACTGTGCTACCTATTGGCCCTGGAAGACTCATCTTCATGAGTTCAAACCCAGCCTCAAACACTTACTGGTTCTGTGACCCTGAGTAAGTCACTTAACCCCATTTGTCTCAGTTTCCTCACCTGTCAAATGATCTGGAGAAGGAAATGCCAAACCACTCCACTATCTTTACCAAGAAAACCCCAAATGGGACCACAAAGAGTCAGAAACAATTGAATATCAATAACAAAATTTGGACCAAAAAAAAAAATCCCTGTCCTCAAGGAGTTTATAGTCTAATTTGCATATCTTTCCCTTACATTTGATTATAAGAACCTTGAAAAAAAGGAATATGTTACATCGTTCTTTTTACCCCACTCGCCTCAAAGTGGAACTGCATACCGGTCAGAACAGCTAGTTAATAAATAAATGTTGTGCTGCTGCTGTTTGTTGACGGAATTACTGAGGTCAAAGAGTGATCACGATAATATACATAATGTAACAACATAAATGACATCTAATCTAAGATGAATTGCAGTGATACATCTTGGTTATAGAGCATGCCCATATTTCCATTGAAAGGTAGGGGATTAGGTCTGTGGAATGCGGCTTCGTCAGTCTGTTATCCTTCATTGTGCCTCTTTGTTACAGGGGAAGGTTCAATGGGTGGGGGGTAGGGAGTCAGGGAGCAATGCTGGAAAAGGACACATGGAAAAAAGGCATCAACAATACAAATAACAATAATAACATCAATGATGGAAATGGGAAGGGGAAGTCATGAAAATGGCAAAACAGATCAATGGCAAGACATTATATAAATCTATTCTAAATGAATCAATACTTAATGATCAATGCAGATTATAGGAAGAAATTGGGGAAATTGCCCCATAAAAATATGGCACCTACCATGAATGTCTAGAAAGACAAGCTCAGCTGCCAAGAATCACCAGAATCTCACTATTCTTCATCAACAAACAAGCAGAAATCTTCATATCATAGACCCCCAAAGAGCCTGGAGAATTCAAGAGGTAACCTGTTCTGGAGCCAAGTCCATTCCCACAGACATAGCTGATGTCCACAATAACAAACTGATCCATAAAAACATGAAGAACAGAGGTTTTCTTAACAGATGTCAACATCCTGAAGATACAACATCTCCAAATTATATGCAATGAAAAACTCAAAATGCACAAGGATAGGGGAATAAACCCAAACTATGTGAAAACAGGACGAGGGACATGTCATCTTGTTGACTACTTGAAGGTGTCCCTAAGGTGCTTTGCCAGAGCCCACACAGGATACGATTATATCCCAAGATGTTTACTCAATGACAAAATGCAGACATTTGATCCACATTAAACACAGAAGAATAAAGGATAGTGACTTGTCTCAGGACTATTTCTATCTGAACATAAGATGGAAAGAATGGGTATGATGATTGATGATGACGATGATGATGATGAAGATTCCAGTAATAAAGGTCATGTCACCACCCCTGGATACTTCCCCAAGATTTTTCTGATATACAACCAACTTCCCCATATAACCTATTCACCAACCACCATGGCCCTGTTTAGTAATCTTCCCAGTCCCTACCAATACAGTTTTACTAAATCAAAATTACTTCTCACATACAACATTTTTCCACTCAAAAATGGTCATTTCCTTACAATTATTCACTTGGAACTGCATATTATTATTTATCTTTTATGTATATGTCCTGAAATAGATTACACTTTTTGAGGGTATAGACTATGGACTGCCTAGACCTCTTTTATCTCCAGCACCTACCCCCCCCCCCCAGGGCTCTAGGAGTCCTATGCACTTGATGTTAGCTGTTGATAACTGATTAAAACAAAACAAAAATTTAGCCACTTCTGTTTGTGCCTAACATAAAAAAATGGAGCTTGGCTAAGACTACTGCATCTTCACTGACAGAAAAGTAGGGATTCAAGATATGTATAAGAAAGTCTTGTTACTTCAGGCAAGTGTCTGTGTCGACATAAGAGGATGCCTTCTGATAGGTCAGAGTCAAAGACTGCCCTAAACAGTCTCAAGCATATTTCTCTGTTACCATTTCTGTCCCATTTGAGGACTGCAGAGCTTTAGAAGTCATTAGAGCTGACCAAAAATGGGAAAGTATTCCTTAGTAGGAAATGTAGGTTTCTGACAACAGAGGTCATCTTCCGTGGAGGTGATCCATATTTCTGCTAAGAGTCAGACTACATGACCTCTGAATTCATCTGCAACTCGCTGATTCTCTCTTCTATAAGCGACAATGCATCCTGACTTCCACCGAAGTCAGAGTCATTACTTTTACTTGCCACGGCCAAGGCTGGATATGAAAATTCATAGAAGCCTAGGATTATAGGAACCTAGGTGTAGCACTGGCAGATGCCTCAGAGGCATCACTACCCCATGTTTGCTTCAGTTTCCTCATATGTCAGATGAGCTGGAGAAGGAAATGGCAAACCCCTCCAGTGTCTTGGCCAAGAAAACCCCAAATGGGGTCCCGAAGAGTCACACACTACCCCATGATCTTCCTCATTCAATGAGGGAGCCTTTTCTCAAATCGCCATTTCCCTCACGATTCATGTTAATTTCTTGAATGAATTTGATGACTGATACAACAAACATAAAACTATGTGCAGTGGAGGCTAGTTCATATGCAAAACTATGCATAGAGCCTGCATTTGGAACCAGGTAGAGCAGGATTTAGGCAGGTAGTTGGTGCAGTGGATAGACTGTCAGGCCTGGAGTCAGAAAGATCTAAATTAAAATCCAGTGTCAGACACTACCCTGGGCAAGTCATTTAACTGCTTGCCTCAGTTCTTCATCTGTTAAATGGGAACACAGTGGAGAAGGAGATTGCAAATCACTCCAGGATCTTTTCCAAGATAACCTCATAAGCAAAGTCCATGGGGTCACATAGAGTTGGACCCAAATGACTGAACAACAATAGCTGGATTTAAATCCCACCTCACTTGAACTTTATTAGTCATTGCATGCTTGCCACTAAGGCAATGGGGATACAGAAAAAGATGAAATAATCACTGCCTTCAAGGAACTTCTCTGGGGGAGGGGGAGAGGAAGGGAGGACAGCATGCACTTAGATAAGTAAATGCAAAATGAAAACAAAAGAATTGACATGGGTTGGCATTGTAATTCAGCCATTTTTCAGTCATGTCTAACTCTTCAGGACCCCATTTGCGGTTTTCTTGGCCAAAACACTAGAGTGGTTTGCCATTTCCTTCTCCAGCTCATCTGACATATGAGGAAACTGAAGCAAACAGGATCAAGTGACTTGTTCAGGTTACACAGCTAATAAATGTCTGAGGCCAGATTTGAACCCAGGTCTTCCTGATTCCAGGTCTGGCACTCTACTGACAGTGCCACCAGCTGAGGGTCCTAAATAACTTAAGCTGAGACTCAGTTTTCTCATCTATAAAATGGTGATAATACTTTACTGATTTGTTTTTAGTCAATGATGTAATATATGTAAAGTGTCTTGAAAATGATACATCACAAAAATTTTAGTTATGATTATTATTACTATTAATAATAATAATTTCATTCATCTCATCTTTTGGGATGAAGTTCAGATAGAAATGGTCCTTGGATAGGTTGTTATTCTACTCTTTTCTATTTTTCTATTTTATGTTCTTTAGAGGAGAATAAATTCTTGTTGTAATCAAATTAAAGTATCACCCTCATTACCATCCTGGTCATTATTACTTCACAACAAGAAAGATTTTGAGCAGCTTTCCTTCTTGTGTGTTGCCTTCTTGTGTGTACCTTATACTGCAGAGAGGAGTGTAAAGCTTACACAAACAGACTCAAGGTAGAAGGCCTTAAGGCAATCTGCACATCCCTGAGAGGCCTTTTTTACATTGTTCTTTAATGGTGCCATAGAATATAAAAACAGGGAGATGGGATGGCACTCCTAAGAAATCACAATGATTTCCTTAACAATTCTACAAAACTTCTACGCACTGGAGATGGCCACTTGTGACTTTAATCTACTGCCAATCAATGGAAATATCACTGGTAAGGCTAACAACTGATTTACCTGGAATATGAAAGTAGGAGTAAACTATGGGAGAGGAGAGGTCTTTATTTTTGGAGACACTGGCCTTGCAAGAATTATAGGAGGTGAAAGTCTCAGGAAGAATAAGGATTTACATTTTTTTCTGCCCTATTTTTATATTTATTCATACACACATGTGAACACAAACAATAATCTCAAAATCAACTAAAACCACAAAAACTTCAACAAATTTTTTATTTGTCTATATGTTACTTCTATATGTTATTTTTAAGGAACTCCAAATAGAATGCTGCTTTTTTTTTCTTTCACTAAGCATGATAAACTCAGGATGAGACCAAAGTTATCATGGGATTGACAAAGAATTCATTTATGCCTTCCATTTGTGACAGTTCAAGTCTTTATTTTAATTATTTATTTATTCATTTATTCATTCATTCATTCACTTATTTATACATATTATTTAGTTATTTCAGTGTGTGTTTTTTCAAATATGCAGCTTTTAAATTACTCCTACTGTTATGTAGTGGATAGGGCCCTGGACTACAAGGACAGGAAGACCCAAGTGAAAATTCTGCCTTAGACATTTCCTAGTTCTATGACCCCGGAGAAGTCACTCCATGCTTTAGTTTCCTCATCTGTGAAATTAAGGGGTTAGGTGTAATGTCGCTAAGGTCCACTCCAGCTCTGTATGTACGATCTTATTACCTTACATATCCAACAAATAGTTAGGACTGTTCACTATTCTTTGGAAGCAAATGAATCTTAAATGAATATTCTAAATTATGAGCCTCATATCAATTAAAAAAAACAGGATCGTAAGATCAGAGATCTAGTGCTGGAACCAGTCTCAAGGTCATCTAGTCCAACCTTTTCATTGTATATGGGAGGAAATTAAGTACTAGAGAGGTTAAGTCATTTGCTTGAGGTCAAAGAGTTAGTAAATATTAGGGCGGGAATTTGAACTCAGGTCTCAGGACTCTAGAGTTTCAGTCTTCTTTCCATAGCACCATGTTTTAAAGTTAGACACGACTTTTGAGGTCCCTTAGTTCAATCCTTTTATTTTTGCAGATGAGGAAACTGAGTCTCAGAGGTGAAGTGACTTCCTTAAGGTCAAAAAGATAGGAAGCAGGATAGCCCTTTCTTTTGGCTCCAGACGGATCTCCCCCCCCAACCCCCATAAAACCTTTCCTTTCTCTCAACTCAGGAGCTATCTGAAGATCAAAACAAAACAAAACCAAAACAAAATACCAGGCCCTATTTTCGTGAAAATACTAAAAACTGTGCTTGCCCCAATCATGCTCAAGACTTACTTGCTACTTCAACCAAATAAACTTGTCTCTGCTCTGTTTTCTTATAACGCTGCTCATTCTTTCAGGTTATTGTCCTGCTACCCCAGGCCAACCCCTTCTAATGGCATCCAATGTCATTCTGGTTTCCAAACTAGCCATTAAAGTCTATACACATCCGGAAATTGTAAATCATTTTAACAGGACATATTTCCCACCTCAAAAGTGGGATAATATTCATAGCTTACCTATGCCCCAAGGGTGTTCTAAGGCTTAATGAGAATGTTTGTAAGGTACTTTGATTTCCTCAGACAAAAGGCCCTATATAAGTACAAAGTATCATCATCACCACCATCATTATCCTTATCCAACCAAACTACAGAATGTTTGGAGATGTACCCAGCAGAACAACAAAGGCCCTGAAGAAAACTACATTTTTCATGAAAACTACATTTTTCATGTGTAGATTTTTCATGGGTCAGGTAACTCCCCTAAAATGTTTCAGGGAACTTTTGGTAAAGACTGGTTCTCTATGTGAGAGAAAACCGTGTGATACATCCAGCTAAGAGTGCCACTTACACTGTTCCCTTATATAGGCAAGGAAAGGGAATTCCTGGGCACATATTGTAAATTCATATTCCGAAACGCTACAGGCAAAACCCTCTTAGAAGTCTACACACTCACCTGTAAAGCTGGGAGATCCCCTTCTGAAGGGGGCACTTTGGGTAATCAATCTCATTACTCTGTAGCTTTTTCCTTACACAGATCTCCCCTGGCTGGACACCACAAGGTGGTGACAAGGAAGAAAAAAGGCCAAAAGGCCTGTGTGTATATTTCCATTACAGATATGGGTATATACATACCTATACATAATACACAATATGAAAAACTCAAATTTTGGTTGGGCTGATGGTGGGGTTTTGCTGCTACTGATTCTTAAACCTACACTCATGGTTAAAAGTCTTATTTTAGTCCTCAGGAGAACAAATGAGCTCTACTTCAGATAATAATAGACTGAAAGTTACACTAGGATGTCACTTAACATCATGGACAGGAGAGCTAATGTGTCTGGAGAAAGAGGAATGCCTTGTGAGAAACAAAGAGACACTGAACAAGGCAATTTCCACTAACACAGGACCTATGCACAAACTCTATACAGTGAGGCATGAAATGCAGCTCCCATAAACACCACATAGTACAAAGGAGGAGAAAAACCATGTTCTCATTATGCTATCAGTTATTGTTTATATCGGAATCTATTTTTTGCCAAAATGCCAATGAATACAATAATTCAATAACCATTTACAAAAGGATAAAATGAGGCAAGATACATTTTATATATATTCAGTAGTCTTTTAAAAAGATTATGCTGAGGAACAGACATACACACAGACACACGTGTGAATGTATCTATGTGTGTGTGTATGAATATATATACCTGTATAGCTCAAAAATATGTATGTAATAAATCTAGGAAAGCCACACAATTAAACCAGTAATCCATGGGAAAGATCTTTTGTCAAAGGGTCCAAGAAAAGGGATTGGTTTCCAGTGAGAAACCTTATGAGTTTTTAAAAGATTAAAAAAAAAGTCCCTGGACCTAAAGAGTTAACTCACTTGCTTTTTTTTAAAGTCACATATAATTTCCTTTTATCATAAAACAATGCATTTATTATTTTCTGTATATCTGTTAAAGGGCATGGCCTTCTGAGTGGAAAACAAAACAGAACTGAGTCACATGTTTATTTGCTTCAGCTACTCCCTTTCCCTTCTGATAAATAATCAAACGTGCCATCCAGAAAAAACAAACTCAGCGAGCTGGGAAATTTGATGGTCATCAACTAGAGTGCGATACCAAGAAAAGCAGCCCACTGTTCCCACAGTGAGTTTTGTGCCCCACACCTACACTGCCATCTGAGTAAATACCTTCAGTCACTCTTTCCATTTTCCCCATGCAATTACTCCTACTGTTAAACAAATTGTCCTTAAGGCACTTGCAAACACCATTTTTTTCCTTACAAAGTAGAACAACTTATGAACATTAAAAAGCCAACCTAGAAAAATGTAGGTATGTATGTGTGTATACACACAATATACATGTATGTATTATATATGTAAATACAAAACACCTATGTAAAGACAAATTTATATAGACATCTATAATTTTTGTTGTACTTGAGACTTGAGGTTTGAACAACTATACTGCTTGATTTCCTTTCTTGTTCCAAGAGATGCTACCTTGTAGCATAATATTTTAAGGACATTAAGTCTGGGTAGTGATAGAAAAGCTTTAGAACAATTCTCCCCAGATCAAGATGATAATCTTTCCATGTCTCCTCCACTCTCTGACCAGTAAACAGTTAGGAGAAATGATAACCTTATGTATGTTTTACTTAAGGGTTTCCCTCTCCCCTATGGGGGGGGGGAGGTCTAAGATTAAATGAAACAGTAAAGATAAAAAAAAAATTCTTAACTATTTGTTGATACTTCTTTCCTTTCAACAGGACAAAAATAATAGCAGTTTCCATCTCCCCATTTGTTACAGGGGAAAGCTTTCCCATGTTAAGTCCACTTGTCTTTACCTGCCATGCCAATTATTAACAATGAAACATTTGAAAAGAATCCTGTAACATGAAAGTTAACAACCATCACAGAAAGTAAGCATGGTTTTTCCTTCCCTTTTGCAGAAGCCTCCGTTTAAACAATAGTCATATGAATGAGATAATGGCTATGCTTGTTTCAGCACTCTGATTTTTATTGGCATGAAATTGGTACAAATATTATCAAGACCAGTTTGCAAATGATGACGGTGCCATGATGCAAACATCAGGGAAGGACGGTTTTACAGTTAAAGATCCTACCATCTCATCACCCCTCTAACTCTGAGCCCCCACCCCCATCAATTGTTATATTCATTTTTTTTACTTGTGACAAAAGAAGCCCACAAAACATCTCTCTCTCTCTCTCTCTCTCTCTCTCTCTCTCTCTCTCTCTCTCTCTCTCTCTCTCTCTCACACACACACACACACACACACACACACACACACACACACACGAGGATCTCTCCTCTAAATTCTGAATCCGAAATAAATGTTAGTGAGAACAAACTGCTTACTTAACTGATACTCCAGAGTCATTGGAAAGCAACAGTGAACTGAACAGGAGTTAGAAAGAGCCACTTTTTCTTTTCAATTTTTAAAAATGCCTTTGATGTCCAAAAAAAAAAAAAGGCAGTAAACAAATTGAATTATCTCATTTTGCTCGGAAAGCTGGAAAGAAAGGAAGGCTTCCTTTCCCCCCCAAGAATACATTCACAGAGGAAGATAGCAAGTTTCAAAGTTTAAGCAGCCGCCCAGCGTTCCCTTTTCTCTGAACACTTACAGAGAAAATGAAGACTTTGACGGGGTGAGCTCTGCCTGTCGTTCGATTTCCGTCTTCTTGCTGTAGATGTGTTCTGGCTGTTTCTGTGAAGCGGGGGTTGGAGAATGGTAAAAAGATGTTTGAATAAACAGGAAGTGCCGGGCTGCTGGAGCACACACTGAGTGAAAACACCCTGGAACATTGCCCTTTCTAGCCAACAAGAGGCTTTCCTCCACAGTAGCGATGCCTTCGAAATGACAAAGAAACCACAAGACTCCCTCAAGTAATTCTCCTTTTTCAAAGTTGAAAGAGCCGTTGGAGCTGGCAGGTAATTTCAAAGTGGCATCGAGCACTTAGAGAAATCTATTAATTCGGATTCGGCACGTATCTAAATCACTTCAGGTCTACAAGCAGCAACATACCTTCCTAATTATGCCTTAACTGGACCAAAAGACAAACAGCAGCCAAAGGCTACACAGCCCTTGTGCAGACAAACATCTCCGGAGGCTCAGGGAACCTGCCTCCCCAAACACTGTGGTCCCGGTGTCTACACAGGAAAAGTGGGATCTCTTTAATTCTTTTTTTTTGTTGTTGTTGAGATGCTGCAGAGTTTGGGGGCTCTGTATCCCATGTGACCCCTCTGAATTTTGGGGTAGACACATTTGCTCTCCTATCTAATCTTTCTTTTTTTTTTTAGTCCGTTCTGATTTTTCCTTCTAGTCAGCAAACCAAAGTATCTATTTAGCTCGAGGTGACTGGCTCCCCGACTTGGGCCCTGCTTTCCCCACCCCAAACTAATTATTAAAGTCCTATCTTCGGTCACATGGGTGGTGACATGCCCAAGACACTAAGGAAAACCACAGAGGCTCAGGAAGGCAGTTTGTAAGAATATGAACAGTCGACCAGCCACAGCCAAGGGAGGTTGGGGGGGGGGGAGCCCGGATTCCTGTAGAAAATGTACTGCTGTTGTGGTAACTACCGGGCGGCTGCCACTGAAGGGACTGATTTGTTATTTAGCATGGAGTCTTGGACTGTCTGTCATTCTGGGTGCTAATGCTCTGCTAAAATAACTCATTGGGAGCTGTCAGTGGGATGTTTACACAGGCCCCAATCTTTTCTTCATAGAAGGAAATTTTTTTACTGGAATTCATCTTCTTTTGATCTCACATTCAAAGCAACAGCAGCTTGATAGACATTCAAGTCTGAAAGCAAATCCAGACGCTGAAGATAAACCGCCAGAGTATGACAGGCAGGAGCATCTAAAGCTTATAAAAATGAAGAGAACAGCATGTCGTCTGAGTATTACAATAGCAGAAATCAAGAGACATATTAGGTGGAACTGATCAGCCACAAAAACAGTTCAAAAGGCAGATCAGAGAAACAGAAGCCTAGGCGAGGCGAGGGGGAGAAATAGGCAATATCTGCCTTCCAGAGAAGGCATCCCCTTCATTCCGAGGACCACAAGGCTTCCGCTCCAGCATGGAGACTTGAGGGGAGGAAGGAGAGGAGGAGGAGGCAAGGAGATGCAATGTACATGTTCTACTCCAACCCAGCTTCCAGTTAGAAGCAATTCAATTAATTTGTTAACAACCCCCTTCCATCAAGTGATTCCAAGAAAATGAGGGGGTAGTGCCTTACCTTGCTTAGCACCCCCCTCCCAGGACTGCAATATATTACCATCACCTGTCTCTGCTAGTCTTAATGAAGTTTCCAAAGGGATAACACTCAGGGCACTATGGGAATGAGGCATTCAGAAAAAAGAACATCTCTCATCCTGAGATCTCAAAGTCGTTTTAGACTTTCAATGAGGGAAGAGAGGAGAAGGTGAAGGAGCTCAATGCTCTAAAATGCCTAGTTATTAGATGGACGTTAAAGTTCTATTCTCTCCCTCAAAATCAGAAAGTACCAGCTCATGAGTCCTACTGATCTTCACCCAGCATCCAGAAGTTGTTTTTTTTTTTTTTAAGCTGACTGGAGCAATTTGTAAAGGAATAATCACAAAAAGTTTCTAAGAGAATGCATACATTTTTCATTTAAAAATAAGCCTCTTATTTTAATTAAAGTCAGTACATATAATGAAAAAGTAATTCTCAAACAATTTTGTACTTAGAGCTGTTTGTTAACAAACACTGAACGAACAGGCAGTGTTAGGTGAAAGGGCAGCAGAATTCCACATTATAATTTCGCCTGCGGGTTATTTCTGATTAAGGACACCCTCTGGGACACCAAAGCAAGATCTTCTTTTACAGCAGGCATGGCTTTTAAAATTAGCCTTTTTTTCCCCCTGCATAATAAACCAACAGGAAAAAAAATGTGGATTTAAAAATGTATTAACCAATTTAAAGAGTTGCAATCAGTTTAGGGTTTCCTTTCTGCAAAACACAGGTTCCTGTGTAGCTAAGTTACAAATGTAAAAATGCAGACTGGATTTGAAAAACTGCTTTGGAAAGTCACCTTCTGTCATGCTTATGCAGCTATCTAATGTGCTAACGGCTGATTATTTATCTTTACACTGTACTAGTTTAATCTGTTAAGGTCAACACTAATCTATGCCAACCTTTTAAGAAATAGCAGCCTTCAAAGACTAGCAGCGAGAATACCCAAACTAAATACAGGATGTCACTGTAATGGATACATTTACCTGAACTGCTGAGATTTACTATGTAAACACTGAATATAAATTCCCATATAAATTAGAAAACACATTATTTCTGTATATAGAGATGTTGTCACCAACATGTGGGTAAGATGCTTAACATCACTTAGTTTCATGGGATCATTTAAAAACCAGGTTTGTATTTACATGCCATGTATATACAGAGCTCAATTACTGAAATGAAATGTTTGCTGCCACCCCCCCCCCCCGAAATAGCAAGTTTGGCTATCAGATGAGAGCCTCCTAGTCATCTCCTCAGATGGTGGTGGTTTCTAAAATGCAGACCATTGGTTAGTGGCCATTGCCAGTAGCCACAGGACACCACTGTCTCTCCCTTCCCTCTCAGATTTCTTCTGGACTTGAATGTCACTGTAGACCTTGAATGTGAAATGGCTTCACGCTAATTGCTCTAATTTCTGGAAGATGTGCAGGCAGGTGAAACCTGATCCCCTCGGCCCTTGTGGAGCCCAAGAACGAACGACCCTGGAATGTTTACACAGTGGTTTGATTTTAATAGACAGGAGGGCTGGGTTTCAGACAGCAAAAACACAGCTAATAGGTGACCTCTTAATGTAGTTCTTTTTGAAAAAAAAAAAAACAACAAAATACAATTTCATGTGGTAAAAGGTGATGTCCTGAATGCCAAGGTTATCTGCTTGACTTTTTGAGTGAGCACACATTACGTTGCACCTGACATTTACACCCGAAACTCTATACCGACTTTTTTTTTTCTTACTTTAAAACAAAACAACAAAAAAAGCACTTTATATGTCAGTCACCTTACAAACAGATTATGGCTGTATGGGATTTCCTAGTAAGTGCACTCATTTGAATTTTAAATTGAATCCTTTTTACTTCCATTTCACTACTGGTCCCTAACATCCTGCAAGAAATGTTAAAACTCCTACCCCACAAAAGGTGGGAAGAGTCTTCTCCCTTGGTCTTTTGGCTATTGTCTGGTCCCTCATTCATGGCATCCCCAGCCTTGGGTGAAAGGTGAGGTAAATCCCTCGCCTGAAGTGGACTGATCATTATGGGTCTTTCCCTCTCTCATGGCACTGGATACATTACATATGGCTTTAATGTTTTTCTTGTTCTTCCCCATCCCCCAGTAGTGTAAGCTCCTTGAACCTATGATTGGTATTGCTTGTCTCTGGATTCTCCTTTGTTTCTGACCCAGTGCTTAGCACAGTGCCTAGAACATAGTAGGCACTTAGTAAATGACTGATTGATTGATTGATATCTCACAGAGACTCAAATAAATCTTGGGGCAATTGAATGGCAGCATGATGAAGGCTGAACAGAACATGGGTTAGGGAGGCTGAACTTTGAATGCCTCTCCGTTATTTTTAAATATGTTTACCCCGCTAAACACAATGTAGCATGATGTCTGGTGAATTTAGTACTTATATAATGTCTTATCTCTGCCCCCTCCCCTCTCTCCCCTCTCACCCCTCCTGGATGCTTCTTCTCCTCTACACCTTGCAAGAGCTCAATAAATCTTTTCTCAATTGTATGTGCTGGCTGTGTAGAGCAGGAGAGACGTTGAAAGAAGGGGGTGAGAGAGAGCTTCATCACTTGATGATCTGATGGCTTTTGGGAGGAGCCAATGAGGTCCAATGATTGCTTGCTAACAGTCAGCCACTGGCTATAGGCAAGTTTAGGAAAACTAGATAAAAATAGAGATAAATACAGCAGCATGGAGATCAAAGATCCAAGGTATTGAACATGTGGGACCAACAAAAAGAAAGTGTGCAGGACACATTAAAAAAAAGTGGGGAAAAGATTGGGGATATGCCTCAGTTTAGTTTAATTTTTTAACTTGAATCTGAATGAAAACAAAAAAAAATCTTGGTATATGTACGCTGCAGAAGAGAAAACACAATTCAGGTATTTTAATAAGTAAATTTAATGAGAGGATTTTAATGATTAAATTTCTTCAGGGAAGGAGAGAGTAAAATGACATCCAGATAAAGCCGAGTTAAGCCGGTGAGGCTTTTGCTGTTGTTGTTCATATGTTTGCTTTTTGGAAAAGGAATTAACACTCATCAGAAGGCCTGGGAAATCACAGGCAACAGCTATCAGACTTTCTATCTAGGAGAAACCTCAAAACTGTTGTATTCAATTCAAGGTAGAAGGTAAGCTTGCTGAAGGCAGAGGCCATTTCATATTTGTCGTTGTATCCTGATGTCAAGCGCATAGCAGGTGCTTACTTTAGGTTTGCAGATTAAAGGCACAGTACAACTTAACAATGCAAACCAACGATAAAGTATTCTACCAGGAATTCTTTTCCTTTTTGGGTCACGGATCTCTTTGGCCATCTGGTGCTGACTGTGGATGCCTTCTCACAAGAATGGCTTTAAATACATCAAATAAAATATATAGGATTACAAAGGAAACCAACTATAGTCAAATAGAGCTACCCACACAAATGTGTATATATGTGTATATTCATATACACACATACATATATACATGTATGTATGCATATATGTGTTCTTTAGGATTCCTATACATATAAGACTCCCAGTATTCTCATATAATATTCTAAAGAATATCTACACACACACACAGAGTCCTAGGTTAAGAATTCTTGTACTAGAGCATTTTTTTTACAATAGCATCTTTAAAGTGGTAATAACCTGAAAGGATAGTTTTTCTGTGTTCTGTAGGTGCTTTTAATATTCCCAAAATGCTGACATAAGATTCAAATAGAAAGGCAGTCATTGTTCCTATTTTTTAAACCTTTGTATTCTCAGCATCTAGAATAGTTTCTTGAATACAACAGGTTTTTATTATATGCTTACTGAATGGATGAAAAAAGAAAGCATGTTTCATAATGTAATGTGCTATATGCATGCGTGCATATTATTATTATTATACTATCATTAGCAAAAAACCCAGGAGCTTCTTTCACATGGTCCATTAGTACATAAAATCACCTGACCCATTAATATCCAACCCTGAAAGTAGATGAATGAGTATGATAGCCGCAATCTAAAGATATTTTACCTGGAAAGAAAGTTACTTTTGTTGTCTTTCCTTTGAAAGGTATTAAGCATATATGTATAAATACATATATGTGTCATACACACACAGAAACACATACACATATATAAAGAAACCCTTAAAATACCCTTTCCTAAGATCAATAATAATTCCCATCAGCTAAGTTTTTTTTTTCCTTCTCCTCCTCCCCCCCTAAAAAAATTAAAAGTTTAGAATAAAGAAAAAGAAAGAAAATCCTGTCAATGTAGAGATTTAGTATAAACGAGTTCAAGTCAGTGGTAGGAACACTAAGTGGTAAAGGTAAACATGGTCCCCCCTCACCTCCCCCCCCAACTGGTTTCCCTCTAAAGCTCTCTAGGCAGTCAGTGCCTGGTACCAAAGCCTGCCCTGCACGTTTGGGAGGTCAACACAGCTATGCTAAACTGACAGGTTCAGTTTACAGCAGGCCAGGACTTTGTTTGGATATACTGGCCTTGCTCACCGCCAGCTTAACAACAGATGGCTAGAAAACTTTCATTATGTTGCGCAGGGCTGAACTGCAAACAATCCAGAAAACTGTGAAAAGTTTAACTCCCTCCAAACCAAGGAAACAAGAGAGTTCACACACATGTGCCAGACTGGTTCTAGTGGAGGGCCTGGGATATGCAATGGGGATTCTCAGGGCTGAATTAGCTCTCCATTGGATGATTAATGAAACGTACACAAAAACCCTCCGATGTAAAAAGAGAATTTGCAATTTGACAAGGTCAGATGAATAAAAGCATCATTCCCATAGCAAAAGTGCCCATGACAGACTGGAGTCTTTTTATTTTAACTTTGCAAAGCTGAGAACTTTCAAGAAGTTGCATAGAGTGCCTGCTTTATTTTATTTTCCTGAAATATAATTTAAGAGGTTTCCCTCTCCTGCAAAGACAGAATCTTCCTTTGCATTACTCTCAAGCTCCCTTCCTGCTATCCCTCTGGAAGACTGGAAGAGCCAGTCGAATATTCTAACTCTAACACCCAGATTTAAATATGATTTATCCAAATCTGTATATAATTTAAATATTCATTAAATTGATTCAATCCATATGAACCCTAATATCTCCTAATGCTCTGAGACAGGTTATAAACGCACCTTCAAAGGTTTAATTCAATTGGCAATCTTATAGGTCTCATCACTGAAAATGTATTATTTTTATACTATTCGAGAAATGAACAAATCTGTTTTCCACAAATGTATTTTAGAAGCTACCCTTTTCTGTTATTGAAAGAAAATTGTGTTTATTACTCCTTTAGCACAGTGTAAACTCATAAACGTCAACAGAGAGTACAAGGAAAACTGTCAACTAAATATTGTTTCCTTCATGAGCTGTTCTTCCAAGTCAATTACGCCTTTCAACTTCTGGGGCATTGTATGATAAACTAGCAGTAAAAATCATTCACATTAATATACCATGGTGCCTTGCCTGCAAAAGGTAATTAAAGAAGTAAATGACTCATAAGAATAGACATATTAGCTGCAAAATGAAAGGCAACTTAGCTGCCACATGAAAATATGTACCATTAAGATACTGCATTTTCATATTCCTGTAATCAGCTCCAGTAGACTAATGCTTATTTAATCCAGTTCTCGGCTAAGTCCATCAACAACTGTTTTTTGCTGTTTTCTCCTTGACTGAACATTATGAGTGCAGGTTTGGAATAAATACTGCAATAAGATTTTTGCATACTCAATTGAAGAACAGGTTTTTACATTTTAAAATCTATTTTTTTCTCTCTCTCCCTCACAGAAATACAACACAGAAGATGACTAGGAAATATTTTCCTGGCTAGACAAGGCTTTTAAACAACAGTACATTTTAGGGAACGGATCTTGGTTTTAACATTCACAATTTCTGATTCATACCACTATTAGCATACGAAAAAAACCGATGCCATGTCTTCACATGCCAAATGTCCTATTCTTCACTTAAGAAACATCCCCTTTTGTTAATAACATCTTCCATTAGCATTAGCAAGATGAGGACTATTTATCTTGACTCAGTGACCAAAGTGGAAGGAAAGAAATGGGGTGGATCCCCACAATGTTACAGGATTGAGTTAACATCAAGAAGTGCCTACTAGATTAGCTAAAACATGCCAGAAGAGACCTTGACAAAACCCTTCAACCAGTTACACTGCTTTCCAGATCTCTGACTTTTGCGCCACATTTCCTCTGCCCAAGATGTTATTCTCTGTACAAATTTATTTTTTTTCCTATCCTAGGTACCATCTAGGAGTATTTCATTAAAGGGGTTAGATTTGCTTCCTTCACCCTAGAAAAACCAAGGGAGCTTATCTCAGGGGGAAGATCCAGCTGGCCTAGAAGGATAGGTCCATAAACAACAATATTAATATTACTAGGGATCTCCAGTTTCCTTGGAGGTTCACATATAAAAATCTAGGCCTCGAGTTTATCATTCATGTGGGCATGTAGGTCTTTCAGTAGAATTTAGCACTTCAGACTTTCAAAGTTCTCTGCTAGCAATGCCAGCAAAAGAAATAAGCATTCCTCCCTTTGCCTTTATAAGTGAAGTTCGTTGAACACTATGACATCTATATTTTATTGTGTTCACCAACAATTCATGTTTTTATCAAAATCTAAGCCCACCTGGCTGGCATCCACCAACTTGCCAAAGGACCTGTAAGAGATATGTGACCTGACTTTGAAAGGCAGGAGCTTTCATCACAGGAAAAGTTCTAGATTTCTTTACTGGATGTGTCTTCTCCACTTTCCTCTTCCTGTGGGTGTGACAACCATCTCTTTGGCTCTTAAACTGATGAGTAGCCAATTCTCTCAAGGACAGACAGTTCATGATGGGAGGACTTTCCTGTAAATATGAACCTTCAGCTTGTTTACCTTTTAACAGTCCTCAGGATTGCAAGAAGCTTTACAGAGTTAAACTCAATCTTTTGTTTTTTAATGTATTATTGCTTCACCATTTGTGCAGACACCACTTGGAACCACAATTAATGAGCTCTAGTCCTTTTTCTAATTAAGGAACAAAGGTTCTTGTGTGCAGAGTATAGAGTGACACTGTCTAGAGAACACACATTTAAATAGAAATAAATGCTTCTAATTGCCTTAAAATGGGATTTTTCAAATTTAGGAACATAATAGTATCGAGAAATTAGAGCATTTCCAATATCATTTACAAATAAGCCTTTACAAAATATTGTTAGCTGATAATAATGCATCATTATAAATAATGGAAAGTTATGAATGCCAGGCATGTAACCTTTGTATTCACACGATTAACCTGTGTGCATTGATACAATGATACATGAATTAGTTTAAAATTTTTTAAAAAAGCAAACCCCTATAAAAGGCAAAAAGCAAGAAAGCATCAACTACAGCTTGAAATTCTTTAGACTATAGTAGATTAGGATTCAAACATGTAATTAAGAAAGATAACCTTGCTTTATACAGTAATTAGGGCTATTAGAAATAGGATACTCTCTCTTAAAAGTGCTACAAATATACCAGAGTACTAAATAACCTGCATCGCTTGGAAAGTAGACTTGCTATCAAGGGCAAAGCTGCTATCCACTGAAGAAACACGAAATGACAGACGGCTGTTAGACTCCATTAGCTGCTATGTGATAGGAGCACATTCACTAACACACGACCTGTGAAAAATCTGAGATCTCTTTAAATCTTTGAATTGGATTGCAGCATTAATTCTTAAGAACTGCAATCCTTCAACCAAGTCAAATTACCCTCATTAACAGTGGAAAAACTGCCTCTGCAATAAGTTTTTTAAAAAAAGATATTTATTACCTATAATCACTTTCATGTACTTCACCTGGGAGTGTGCCCAGCTGGTACAACAACTTGGAACGATGCACCACTGTTAATATTGATAGGACCAGAATGTTGTCTCCAAAGACACTGCCATATACTGGCTTCCCCCCCTCATCCCCAGGAGCCACGGGACGGAAGTGGCCCATTTTTACAGGTGAGGAAAGACAGGCATGGGAAAATTAAGCCCCAGTTTGCAAAGGTCATTACTGGCAGAGCTGAGACTAGAACTCAGGTCTTTGGATTTCCTGCCCCTATACTTTTCGTACTAGAATGACATCACAAATGTGCAGTCACAGCTACTACTTGAAGGAAATGCAGGAGCCTCCCCTGAGACCTAGCTGGTGACTGGATCAGTGCATTGACAAGCGGAGGCTGGCTTCATCAGGCTGGGGGGAGGGATGGAAAGGGAGAGGGGGTGAGGGGAAGGTGGGAGGGGGAGGGAGGGAGAAAGAGAGAGAGAGAGAGAGAGAGAGAGAGAGAGAGAGAGAGAG
>NW_027185761.1:42191092-42250003 GCF_028583685.1 Petaurus breviceps papuanus | reverse complement strand
GAGAGAGAGAGAGAGAGAGAGAGAGAGAGAGAGAGAGAGAGAGAGACCTGCTTCCATTCTGCTTACCACTACATCTGCTATTACTATTCAAGATACCTTGTGACAAAGAACCAAAATATATGCCATTTCATAACGATTTTCCCCCAAATGTAAATTGTTCTATTTTTCACTTGTTACTATCTAAGATAATTCCATAAATATCTAGAGTGTTAAAACAAAACTCTATGGATTTCAAACATTTCTCAGTACTTAGCTAGAAACGAGCTCTCCATCTCTTTATTCTCTGCTTCTCTGCACTTTAGATATTAGAGATTTAGTTACAACACTGCTCAGCACAATAAATAACAAAACAGCTACATCTCAGGAAAGGACAAAAGACTCCTTTGCAAAGGGGAGTACATTTTGGGGGGTGGGTGGGGGCGGGCAATCTTTGTATATTGAAATACTTGAACTCTCATTAACTCATTCTTCCACCAAGCTAAGATAAAATGCTAACTCGTTCTCAAAATTGAGCCTGACACATTACAAGTGCCTTCTAAATAACATACAGGATTAAAAAGTAGGATAAAAAGTAGGAGAAGCGGCCGAGTGGGCTATGTAAGAATAAGATGGGACAGGAATATGAGCAAAAGACTAGATTTTGAATCTGAAGCTTAGGGCCAAGGTCCTGTCTTCAGCCTTACAAGCTATGTGCCAAGAAGATGCCTTGTCTCTCCAAATCTCAGTCTCCCCATCTGTAAAGGGGGATAACACCCGTGCTGCTTCTTGAAAAGGACTGTTAAGGAGGGTCAGATGATCTAAGCTATACTAGACTGTGCCTAAAACTGAAATGGACATAAAAATTATTTTTGTTCTTTGAGGGGATGTGGAGGAAGGGGACAGATTAGGCTTGAGATTTCATTGATACAGGGAGGCTTCTTGTACATCGCAGCTTGTAGGAAACCAGGTGCTTGGTGTTGGTATATTGTCATAGACAGTCTATGTAGCAGAAACAGAATCTGTCAATCCAGGCCTTTCTGACTGGGGCCAGCTCTTTCTTGGAGGCTACACTTCTTATTTCTGTGCCCTTCATCCTCCTCCAACTTCTGTTCCTTCTCCTCTTCTTCCTGCTGCTGCTGTTACTGCTGCTAATCCCACTACTATTCCTGCTGCTGCTGCTATTACTACAACTATTACTACTCGAGTCTTTTTAATGCTATTCTTTGCTAATCACATTTTATTCAATTAAATATTTAGCACCTACCCTGCAAGGCACAGTCTTATGTGCAGGGGATCAAAGGGATGAAAACGACACAGTCTTTGCCTTGGCAGAGTTTATGCTTTAATAAGAGAGATACAACACTTACACAAGGAATTCTAGAATAAGGTAGGAAGTGATGGGAGCAAAGGAGAAGTTTGTTACAGAATACATGTAAGGCATACATGGCAACAATCTACTTTATTCTATGTGCTATCCCATTCTCCAACCATATACGACAACAGAAAGTTTGCTAGTACCAGGAAAACCACGCTGCAAGGGCAGCCATTTCAGAAGCTTCCTAAGGCCAGAATCCCGCCAGCCGTTAGGACAATGCGGTTACTTAATAAATGCTTCCTGACTTACTGCGCTGCTAGAAGTTCTGAGCCCACTCAGCAGGCAACTAGCTGGTACAGCGGACTGAGTGCTAGACCTGGAGTTGGAAGGATCCAAGATCAAATCCTGCCTCATATACCTACTAGCTGTGTGACCCTAGGCAAATCACTTAATCGCCGTCTGACTCATTTTTCTCATCTGTGAAATGGGCCTAATAACAGCACCTTTCTCCTAGGGTAGTTGTCAGGACAAAATGAGATAATATTTGAAAAAAAAACCCTTTGTAAATCTCAAAGTGCTATATAAATTCTTGTTGTTGCTGTTAATTATTGTTATTTAAGGTTAGGAAGATGACCTTCCATTCCAAGAGCTCAGGCTCTGGTAGATAGAACACAGAAAAGATGATTCCACTTCCCCAGACTGTACCCACTCCTCCAGGGGAGTCTTTTCTGGTTCTGTGACAGTCAACCTAAGACCCTCTTTGTTCCCCCCCGAATTAAGTCCTGCCTTCATTGAAACAAGAACAGATCCCACCATTTGAGCATTCAGAATATCTGTGAATTCATCAATTTGTATACAACCTTTACCATTCAGACACTTTAATAAGTAACCCAGGCAGTTAGTCAGCGAGCAATGAAGTGGTTACTATTTGCCAGGCCCTGGGCTAAGCACTGCAAATACAAAGAAAGGCAAAAAGAGCCCTTACTCCTATGGAGCTCACATCGTGAAGGCTGAACAAGAAAAGCACACAAAAATCCATGCGTGCATGACAGATGCAGAATCGACTGGAGGTAACCTCAGAGGGAGGGCACTAACAGCGGTGAGGGAGGGGGAGCCAGGAAAGGCCTCTAGCAGAAAGCTGGGCCTGAGCTGAGTCTGGAGGCAAGCCAGCAGGGCAGATAAGGAAGGAGAGCAATGCAGACAGCCAAATGGCGTCGGGTCTAGAGAGGGAGTGTCTTGTGCGAAGAACGGCCAATGTTGGAGAATCTTATGGCTTGTGGAGGAAAGTAAAGTATAAGAAGATTAGGAAGGGAAGAAGGGCCCAGGTTTGAATGGCTTTAAAAGCCAAGTAGAGGATTTTATATTAGATCCCAGAGGTAGTATGGAATTTACTGAGCAGAGAAATGGCAAGGTAAGATCTTAGGAAGAACACTTGGACAGGCAGGTATAAGGTAGACTCATCTGGGGAGAGACTTGAAGCTGGCAGACCAACAAGTAGCTACTGTAATAGTCAAGGAATAAAGAGATAAGGGTTATTAGGCTTGCTTGAGCCAGGGTGGTGATTTATATGAGTGAAGACAAGGGAGATATCCAAGAGAAACAGTGAAGGCAGAAATGATAGGACTTGTTCACTGGTGGTAACTGGGGGATGAGAGAGTGAGGAGTCCAGGACGATACTTGGGTCCCAAGCTTGGGTGACTGGGAGGATGGTGGCCACCTCCACAGTGATAGGGAAGTTTGGAAGAGGGAAATGGTTTTGTGGGGGAGGTATGGGAAGGGGAAGAGATAATTAATTCTGTTTTGGACATGTGTTTAAGATGGATATCCAGTTTGAGATGTTCAATGGACAGTTGAAGATGAATGACTAGATGTCAGGAGATATAAGGTCTGGAAAAATACAGTTGCAAATTATCTAATGAATAAGCAGCAGAGAATAAGAAGAAGAACACACACACACACACACACTAGCCATGTGACCTTGGGCAAGTCACTTAACCCCAATTGCCCTTCCAAAAAAAAATAAGCAGTAGATTTGGCCTTGCTCTACACATGAAAACATACATATATACATAGAATCTAAGGGAGAAAGCATAACAAAAATACAAAGAAGTAACACTGAATGGAAAAGAGATGGGATGGAGTCATTTTTTTTTTAAGAACAGAGTTTATACAGTTGAATAAATTTCAATCACTTACAATCTTTTGGGAGTCGAAGGTTAACATGTAGTTACAAATCAGCTTTCTTAATCATAATGAGTTGGTAAATTTACACCTACTCATGTAAAAATATATCGTACATAATCCCTCCAAGAAAACAAACTGAAGTGACAGTGTATAAATAAAAAATAAGAAAAATGAAAACTCGAGGTTTAATGTCTGTTTCTACTCAAATTTCTATTGCTTGCAATATCATGTTGAATTTTAGTCTTATTTACTAATTTACCTTCCAAAAAACCCCACCTAAAACATTTTCCCAAGAGTAAAGAAAACTGCAGCTTTCCTAAGCAATATTATTTTATTTCAATTCTCTTTGTTTCCTTCGTAACAATGATGATGTAGTGTATATGTTCTTTTTTGGGGGGAGGGGGATTGTTATACCTGTGATTTCACTGGTCTAGGGAACTCTGTGTTATGAAGTTCCCTCTACAGACACAGAGCAGCCCCATCTTAAAATTTATATTGTCAGAGAGTTGTCTGAGGCCCCTCGGAGTCAAGTGATTTGTCACATACTGGCACCTCAGTTTAGTAATCAACTGCTTAAGAGGCATGACTCTGAAGGCAGCTCACCAAACCCTATACCATGCTACATCCCAGGTGTGTTCACGTGTGTATACACAAATAAGTGTGTGTGTGTCTGTATTTATACACAGACATTTCCTTAATACTTCAAATGAGCTAGAATTTCATCAGTGTCACTGGCTCTGAGGGTTAGATAAATTTCAAACTGGAAGGGACGTCAGAAGTCATCCAGTCAAAACCTCTCATTTTACAGGTAAGGAAATTGAGGCCCCAAAGGGATAACTGACATATTTAAAGGGTCACTGGGGGGCAAAGCCAAGATGGCAGAGTAAAAGCAGGAACTTGCTTGAGCTCCTACACCAATCACCTCCAATACCTATAAAATATGACAAATTTTGGAGCTATAGAACCCACAAAGTGGCAGAGAGAAACAAATCTCCCACTGAAGGCAGCCTGGAAGGCCAACATCAAGGGTCTATCGCACCAAGCTGGAAGCTGAGTGGAGTCCCGAGTGAGCCCCCACATCAGCCCAGGGTGGCCTGACCAGTGGCATAGACCCAGCCTGAGCAGAATTCAGGAGAGTGAATTACCAGCAGCTGTGGTGGTTTCCAGACTTCTCAACCCATAAATGACAAAGAGAAAATAAAAGGTCCATGGGGAACTCTTGAACTGGGTAATGGAAGAACATGGTCCGGTCCCTACCCCCGGGGTGAGAGGTGGCTGAGGTGTAGTGGCTGCCTCTGGAGCTCCTGGCCTGCAGACTGTAGGGGGACCAAGCAACCATTCAGAGGGTAATCGCTCTTGCTTTCACCTGCTTGGATCTGGGTCACAATCTTGGGTGGTGGTCCTGGGGTGCGTGGCCAGTGTGCCAGAGCTTGTGGCGGCTGTAGAGAGAGTGCCCTCCTCAAACCTCTGACAACTGTGAAAACCCCAGCAATTTGGGACCCAGCTGTCTCCACTGCGGAAGCAGAGTCCTACCATGACAAAGAGCTCCAAAATCAAGTCATTGGCTGGCAAGATGAGCAAACAGAGGAAGTGTAATCAGACCACAGAATCCTTATTTGCGGACAAAAAGGATCAAAACATGGAACCCAAAGAAGACAACAAGGTCATATTTAAAGGGTCACTAGTCACTAAGAGTTAATATTCCTAAACCCGTTATTTTTAAAATTTTAAATCCACCATACTTTCCTCCAACCCTCCATCTGAAGCAGGTTACAATTCACCTATGACTTACTAGTTAGTCTTCCAGGGTTCCTAAAGCAAAACAATTTAATAACTCAACCTGGTAATGGGTTTCTGTGTGTGTGTGTGTGTGTGTGCGTGTGTGTGCGTGTGTGTGCATGCACACAAGTGTGTATATCTGTGTGCGTATATTTACATTTATGTTTCCTTCCATTATGAAAAATAATGAGTATTTATATACACCTTTAAGCTATAAATGACTCTGTATATGTTATTTCATTTGATCCTCACAGCTGAAGGAGGTGCTATTAAATCTAATGAACTCCTTATGACCTCTATAAAGAAAATTATTTATCAGTGTGACCCTGAACAAATCTCTTTGTGACTCCATTTCCTCATCTATTAAAAAAAGTCCATCCCTCTGAAGTTCTATCCAGTTCTAAGTATATAATAACAACAACAGTAGTAGCATTTATATAAGTGCTTTATAAATATTAACTCAACTGATCTTCACAACAAGCCTGGGAGGTGGATGCTTTTATTATCCCATTTCACAGATGAGGAAACTGAGGCAAAAGTTAAGTGATTTGCCCAGTGTCACCTAGCTGATAACTATACGTGGATGGATTTGAATTCAGGCCTTCCTGATTCCAAGCCTAGTGTTCTACCACTTAACTTCTATCCAGTTACTGTGAGTCTATGATGACAAATGTCAAAGTTTAAAGAGTCACATTTTTATTTTTGAATTTTAAAATATATAACTGTGACCCATCTCCCTTTTTCACATAGTTGTATGTATATATGTGTAATAGACAGTAGTAAGCCTAACACAAATACCAGGGAATATGTGAAATTCAGTATTGTTCCACTAAATTATCTGCTCCTTGAGGGCAGGGGCTGTACCATTTCCCATTTCTAAAGAGTCCAATGACAAGCGTCTAGCACAATGCTTCTTATGTAGCAAGTATTTAGTGAATAATTTGGTGAATTGAACTGTCTAGATACACAAGTAGCAACAGCACCAAAAATGAAAGATTGACAATTTCTTCCATAGAAATAATTTTCTTATTTCTCAGCCCTTCATGCTATAAAGGGGTAAAGAAAGCCTTGTTTCTATTGTTCTTTTTTCAATCTATGAGTCAAATGCTTAAAACATTACAAGGATGGACACCTATTAAATGGTGGGAAAATACTCACACATGTAAAGGACCAAGTTGCCTTCATGACAGATTGAGCCCAACATGAAACAGTCTACTTTGGGTGATGCCTTCAATGCCATAACCACTGAAGCCATATAAAGGTGATGTTTCTCCACCCTTTGTTTTTAATGCCACTGAACATTCACTCACAGACCATAAATCAAAGGAGCCTATGTATATATCTGAAGGGTGAGATAAGAAAAATTAATTTCCATACCTAAGCATGGACCTGCTATGGAGAAAACAACTTCGCAAAAATACGAGTCCTTTTCATAAGAAGGCCTTTAAGTAAGGAGTCTTGTATAAGAGCCCTATGGAATACACATATGTGGATGATTTTCTATCCAATATTTTTTCAATAATCTGGTAGACTGTAAAGGAAGGGAGGAGAATCAGCTGTGAAACACAGAGCAGACAAGTCTTTGTCAATCAACCGGTTTGTCTCAGAAATAGAAGATGAATGAGAAGGAAATACCCTTGCGTGCTAAAGAAAAATATTTGCAGCAATACACTGAATTCACTAAAGGTTTCATTTTAAGAACTCCAATATACTTTACTACATACTATATATAAATAGCATGATATTTACTGAAATGAAAACATGTATAAAATATTTATGATAATAACATGTAAATAAGAATAACCATAAAATGTAGATAATGATGATGATGATGGTGATGAATGTGTGAATGTGAAAACAATGTAAGAGGTAAGTATGACTAGGATTAAAGGTTAAGTTTTGCTAAAATACTCGGGGGGCAAGAAAGAGCAAAACAGAAGTCCAAAGACTCCAGCAGTTATCTTCAGTGGTGAAGATTTCACATCTCCTGTGAAGGATAGTGCAGCTTACGATGCAAAGCTCTCTATCACCACTGAGCGTTTGTTTATTTGCTGAAGCTACATGAAAAAGGTCATCACCCACCCAACTTATTCCTGGAAGGTCCCAAATCAAAGAGCTCCGGCCAACATTCAAGTTGACCTTTTACCTGGATGCCCAGAGTCTAGAGATCAGGCAGTAGCAAGTAAAAAAGAATCCCTGAGTCGGAAGGGCCCCCAGAAGCCATCCAGTCCAATTCCAACCTGAAAAAGTATTCCCTATCTGCAAGTACTTGACACATGGTCCAAATAGACTACATGTGAAGAACTCACATGAAGTGGAATTTCTGAGGGAGCCCACTGCACTTTGAGATGGCTCTAATTGTTCTAAAATCTTCCTTGGCATCAATTCTAAGTTTGCGTGAGCACCATCATAGACAGAAGGTTGGTTTTCCCTCAGAACAACTTCTCCACCTCTCTGTCTGCCTCCATATGAAGGCAGACTGGGACGTGGAATGTTAGAGGAAAACTTGAGGTCCCTGCCTTCATCTCCCTCTTAATTTTATATTGTATTTACTCACAGGCTGCATGGGGCCTGGCACAGAGTAAGCATTTCATAAACGTTTACTGATTGACTGGCTGCTGTTTGTAGGCATTGAAGGTATCACAATTTCAAAGCCTTACATTGTGAAGATACACTGTGGAGGGTTGGTATTAGGAAAAGACCTTAAAAAGCATTAGTACCTTTTCTTGTTACAAATGAAATATAATTTTAAAAGCAAAACTCCCAAATTTTTTAAAATCCAAAAACATACATCTGACAAAGACTTTAGGAAGAGATAATTATGGGACCCATAAATACTATGGTGAATTACTTTTGAATGGTTTGGGAACACATGGTAGGGGGCAAGCTTGAATATCTATTTTCTTTTAAATAGCAATTATGATTTAATATGATAAACTTATTTCATTAAACTTACTGAACTGGAATAAATTCCCCGTCTGATATGCATTCAGAAGGGCAGTTCATATTTTCTTCCTAAAAAAAATATCTCTTACATTTTTGTGTCTACCATTGCTTCTCTCTTTACCCTGATATGTAAGATAAGATTCAGACAGTCTGGCAGGGGGAAAAACTCGATATTTATCTTACTCATTGAGATGAAACCTTTTGGATCTCCCTGGGTCGGTGGAGTTGAAAACTGAGCCCTAACTTGCAAGTGCATTTTTCTTCTGACATTTTTTTTTCTAAATTCTCTACAAACATTATATAATATATCTTATTTCCCACTCAAATCCACTGTAATGTGTGTATATATGCATAAATAATTCAAGTTTGCAACTAAATGGTCATTTACTTGTTTTATAATTATGAATCTTCACAAACTGAAAAACTATTGCCTTTAAACATGGGTTTCCCTTCAATTATAAATCTGAAAAGGTTACTTCCTCCCAGTTTTGCTTTCCTTTCTCACAAAGGACTTCCTCTACCTTCCTGTGCCAAACACTACCTCTTCTTCCTTTCACTGCACCCCAGCAGAGGCACCTCTCTTTATGGCTTCCTTGTTTTCCTCTCCACATTATCTTGGCAAATGGCCTGGACTAGCTAAAGAAGGTTGGGTTGCTATCCTAATAACCTACTTATAGCCAAGAGTCAAACCCCAGCCCATGGAAAGTATATAAGCAGCTCGAAGTTATTGAGCCTCAGAATTGGAAAAGACCTCAGAAGTCACTACACCCACAATATCCCCAACAAATCATCTTTACTTCACCTGAAGACTTCCAGGGATTCTGCATTTATTAATGAATTTATTAAAGCTGCCCATTATCTATTTGAAAAGTTCCAATTATTGGGTAGTTCTTTCCTTATGTTGAGCCAAAATAAAACTCTCTGTAAATTACTGATTCTAGTTTTATCTTCAAAAACCAATTAATTAAATCTAATTATTTTTTCCACATGTTATTCCTCAAGTATTTGAAGAAAGCTCTCATGACTCCCACAATATCTCTTCTCTAGGCTAACGATCCCCCCCCTTTTTTTAAGCAATTCCCATATGATGTGATTTTGAGTCTTTTCATAGGTCTGATAATCTTCCTCTGTATTCCTTGTAGCTTGTCAATGTTCTTCCAAAACTGTGGTACTCAGAAGTGAATGCAGGGCCCCCCAAGGTGATTGGCCCAGGCAGTGTCAACAGCAGGCCTGCCTTTTCCTTCATTCTACCTACTATACCTCTTATTAATTCAACCTGAGGTCACAATAGAGCAGCTCTGATGCTAGACTTATGGTTTACATCTTTTTCATGCAGACTATTATCTAGCCTTACCTCTCCAATTCTACCTTATGCAGTACTTAATATAGTGCTCGAAACACTGCAAAGGCTTAATGAATGTTTATTGACTAATCCTATATTTGTGGAAAATTTAAAAAAAAATCCAAATCTAGGAATTTATATTTGTCCACATTAAATTAAATTCAGTCCATTATTCAGGCCTGGTAAGATCTATTTTGGATCTCATGCCTGTCAGGCAAGGTAAGCATTAGCCATACTACCCAGCTTTCTGTGCCATCAAAGCTCTGATGAGCACGTTCTCATTGACATCATTGAAAAGTAAGTAATGGTTGACTTCAAGTATGCAAAAGCTGTCTTGCAGTAGAGGGATTAGATCTGCTCTGCTTTGCTACAAAAGGTAGAACTAGAAGCAATGGCTAGAAGCTACAAAATCCGGTTTAGACTCAAAAGAAAAACTTTCTAATGTTCCAAGCTCTCCCAAAGAGACACGGGTGGCTTTAGCGAGGCATACACACTCTGTGGTTGTCTTCAAACAAAGGGTGGATGACCCACTGAAGGGGAGATCTAGAAGGGATTCTGGATGAGTCATCAATTGCAATAAATGGCCTCTAAGGACCCTTCTACCATTCAGATTCTCAGTTCTCTAAGAACGCTCAATAGCAGGTGGCTACCAACATTTATAGCATGTACTTGACTCCACCTTCGAGGCTGACACAGCATCATAGACTTAGAAATGGAAAGCACCTAGTTGTTTCTCCATTTTACAAATGGAGAAATGGAGGCCAATCAAATTTAAGTATCCAAGGTCACAGGGCTAATGATAAGAAGAACAGGGACTATCAACTAAGCCTTCTGACTTTAGCACTAGTCCATCCATTCTAATAAGAATGCAAGCTGAAGCTAAAAACCAGACTCTTTCAGAAAGTATACATTTAGTAGAAAGGGCTTGGGTATCCTGTAATGGGAATGCAAATTTGGAACATCTTCCCTGCCCCTAGGCTAAAGTGCACCTGAAGCCTGGGGTGGGAGGCTTGTTTTTCAGTAGATACTTTTTGATTGGCCAGTGGGTCCAAAAGGTTGTTACATTCTCTGAGCCAGGAGAAGGCTATATAAGCCCTGATGTGCAGCTTTGTTTTGGGGGCTCACTTTGAGAAGTGCTCTGTGATTTGATCTGGATTCTGGGAAGCCGTTGTCCAGAGCCCCCCAGCTTTGAAAAACCCAGATGTTGATTGGGTATGGATGTAATGGTTGGACAGTTTGGAAATCTGTGTACTTGATCTGTTTCTTTGACTTGATAATTCTGTCTGTGTATTCTGAAGTTTGGGGTGCTGACCTTCTTCCCCTGAACTAGGTAAACGATATATGTTTGACTGATTAAAGTAAGCTTGTTAACCCATTTTGAGTTGCTTTCCTTTAACAAAGCAGATCCAAGAACCTGTGGTGGAAGCAACACTGAGGACGCTTGGGGTGCTTGCTGCTACAAAATGGTGTCTGACCCAGTGGTTAACTCACGCCCTTCCAACTACCCCTGGTAAAAGTACAATCAACCCAACACTTCCTTCCATTTTGTAAACTCCTCAAACAAGGCCCATGACCTTCATAGGGATTCCAGGGAACTTCTGACTGAATCTGGAAGACTCAACTTCTGCTCCTTTATCTTCTCTAACCTTCCCAACTCTTTTCTCTCCATCTCCATCCATTTCATACTATTCTCTTCTTTATTCTCCTCAGAATAAAGGAACGTTCCAGACAAAAGCTATCTCTGGATTTTCTACTCCAAGTCAATATTTTACAAATGAGGATAACGAAGCCTGGAGGGAAAATGAATTATTGAAGGTCACACAAAGACTAAGTGGCAAAGCCTGGATTGCTATCTACACTTTCCTTTTTCAATTTCTGTGTTCCTTGTACAATCCCACCATGCCATGCATTGTCAACACAGAAAGGGAAAGAACATCTACCAAGAGTAGAAAAATCCTGGCATGATTATCTATTAGTCATGTAAGACAAGGGATGAAAAGAAGTTTGAGAGACACTATTAAAAAAACAAAAGCCCCCCCCCATCTTTTTTGGCTTGGCTGCCAAACAAACCTGGCAGCTGTCAACTGCCCATTTTTATTCCCAGTCCATGCATATGAGCCCTATTAAGCCCCAGCTGCCAAATCGCCACTCTGCTCCATCCAAAGTTAGAGTTCTGAACTTTGTAACTGATTATTTACAATTATTGTCATTATTCAGATAAGGACATCCTGTTTTATGTTTAACAATCAACTAAAGGAACATAGGTATAATTGTAAATTGTGCTTCCTTTATAGAAACTAGCTACCACAAACCTATCTATTCAAACTAGAGAAGTCAGTCTTGAAGCATCCTAGGACACTCAAACACTGGTGCTCGTTAATACATCCACAAGATTTAGTTAAATGTCAGCAGAGCTTTTCTATAGCAAAATCTTTTCTTTTTCTTTTAAATGTTTTCCCTTCAACCCTCATGTTTGTATAAAATACCCGCTGTGTACTTTCCTCTGCCTGCAAATAACCCCTCCTATTTACCCCAGTCTCTCTGCCCCTCATATCTCAGCTTTTCCAAAGACTTGGAGGCTTTAAACTTTGACCACATCTTTGAATGTCCTACTACATAGCTAGAGAACAGAACACTCAATTCCTATCTTGCAATCCACTTGGCAAACAAGGAAAAACAAGGAAAGGTACAAATAGTGTGAGTTAAATCATTGCCTCTAGTCTGTTCTATAGGTGTGTCAAATGAAAGTCAACAGAAGATCAAAGAAAGAATTGAATGAGACTTCAGTGAAACTGCATGGGAATCTAGGAAGACAGCAAGAGTTGGTCATATTAGCAGATTTAGAAAACTAACCACAGAGAAGCCATCTATACAAAAAAAATGAAACCGATGAATCTTTAGATTAAGTTGTCCACTGGTTATTTAAACATCAAAGTTCAATTAAAACTGTAGCCAAACAATCTACAAAAATTGATAGTTTATACTAGTAACTCTGCTCCCTAATGTGAAAATATAGCCCCCAAGCTCAAGAAATCTGCAATCCATGGAGAGAAGAAGTGGGCCATAATCAATCAATCAACATTTCTTAACTATCTCCTTTGTGCTTGGCACTACGTTTAAAATTACCTAAGGGGCAGCTAGGTGGTGCAGTGAATAGAGCACCAGCCCTGGAGTCAGGAGGACCTGAGTTCAAATACAGCCTTAGACACTTAACACTTACTAGCTGTGTGACCTTGGGCAAGTCACTTAAGCCCAATTCCCCTGCCTTTCCCCTCCAAAAAGACCAAATAAAAGTACTTAAAAACATAACCAAGGACACAGTGAAGAAGTGGGAGTGCTGCCTGAAAACATAACCTGCAGTGTTCATCTTCATCTGACTTTTCCACCAGCTTTATGAATTGAAAACTCAACAGAACAAAAGCCCAGTGGAAATGACTTACGCTACTTTCCAACATCTGATTTGGTCTGAAAGTCGAAAGTTTCTACTTGTTTAATTTGTAGGACTATGTATTTTAAATGCCTGGTATAATTCATTTTCTCCCTCTGTTACACTTTGAGAGCCATGGTCTCAGTTATGCAAGGACACAGCTCTGATTTTCAGTAGAGACCCCTTAACCCTACTTCATACTAGGGAGCCTAGACCTATCTTACTCTGAGAATGTTTTCGTGATACCAACAAAAGCTTCAAAAGTGGAATAGGCTTGACAGTGCAGGTAGCAGCAAAGAAAATTGTCCACAAATGCAGGAAAAAAATCATCATTTGAGAAAACAAGCCCTTTATTTGCTAAATAAAAATAGCCTGCCTATGAATTTCTCCAACAAGAGAACAGAGATAAAGGAGGCTGAGGCTCAGTTGGTGTTCTCATTGATTCTCCCAGTTGAGAGCAATCACTTGTGCAGTGATGGATGCATTCTAGAAATGAACATCTAACTGTTAGTGGCATCAAATAGATGTTTTGGATTCCTTAACAACGGTAAGATCATCCAGGATGAAGACTTCCCGAGGTGAAAGAAAGCCATCTCCAAAAGAAAAGGAAATGTATCCTTAGCTGTGTAAACCCAAACACTTCAAACAAAAGAAAACAGTGGAGATAACTTTAAGTGATATTTCCAATAAATGAGAAATAAAATGGGTCAAGAGATCCAGGTAGAGGCCCGAAGCCTGTGACATTCTCAGGAAATTCTGAAATGCACATATTGTAGAAATTGGCAAAAGTAATTAAGAACAAGTGCAAGGCACATGGAAAAGAAACAGGAAAAAGAAGGAATATCAGCTCAGCACCACAGTCAAGATAATGGGATAACAGGCTATGACAGTACAGGATTTAGGCATGTTGTAAGCCAAAGCATTATGACAGTAGAGTATAGGACAAAGACTGGCTAGGTTAAAACACGATGTTCTTTGTAAGTGGCTATCCTGAGATAATTCAATTTAATAAGCACTTATTAAGCATCTACTGCTTACTTTGCAGAAACTAAACAAACTAAATTAAATCACAAAGGAAATAGTTCTCTTAGAAAATCCTTACAGTAAGTTTCTCCAGTAACCAAAATGTTTAAGCAACTAATTAAAAAAAACATATAAGTAATAAGAATCATTGCATATCAGGTAAGTGGTTATTGGAAGAATTCAAGATTCCAATAGGCATGCGAAAAAAAATGTGCCAAATCACTAATAATTAGAGAAATGAAAATTAAAATAACTCTAAGGTTTGGTCGGACACTAATCAGACTGGCAAAAGTGACCAAAAAAGGGGGAAAATAATCATTAAATAGGCTCTACCAAAATAGGCACTCTGATATACTTAATGATAAAGCTGAGAATTGGTCCAGCTATTGTAGAATTTGTTTTTGTTTTTGTTTCTTGCTTTTTTTTGTTACTAATCTCCAAAAGTCACTAAATGATAAATCTCCTGATCCAGTGATAGGACAATTAGGCCTCTAACTCAAAGGAATCAAAGAAAGAGGAAAACTACCCCATTACAAAAATATTTACAGCTTGCATTTTTGTGATAACAAAGAACTAGACACTAATGGAGCATCTGCCCATCAATTGAGGCAGGACTGAACAAATTACAGCATATGAATGCAATGAAATTACTTGTGGGTCATATTATGGAAAAGATGGGGTTCTAGATATTTTCTCTGATATCTATGACCTCCCAAACTTCTCTAAAACAGAAATTACATATCAAAGATAAAACATCTTCAGTTCTCTCTGTGCTCTGGGATAGCTGGGATGCAAAAGAAAACTCTTAAAAATAAACAAACAAATAACTAATGAGCTGATGCCTACCCTGAGCTAACTCATATATCTTCACTCCCCCCAACCCACGACACTACTGGAAGAAAGTTTGCCCTAGTCAACTCAGGAACTTGATAAGGGGCTTACAACATAACCTCACCCTACATCAGTCCCTTCTCCCTTCTTTCTAAATGCCCTGGAGATGTAGGTTCCAAATTGTAGAAGGTTGCTGGGGTCAAGAGAGTCAGTGCCATAGTGGCTGAATTCAGTGGCTACAAAAGATCTCTGCAGGAAAGCATAAGCACAGAGGGGAAGGGGCAAAACACATATAGAGGCCTGAAACAGAATTCAGTATAATACTACACCTCACTTTTCTTCCAGAGTCTCAGAGATGCAAAGTAGAAAAATCAACCTCATAGCACCAGTGGCAACTCACTATACTGTCAGTGCTGGATCCAAGAACTGAGGAACAGAGGGAATAGAACAACACAAAGAGACTGGAGGATGGAGAGGGGGACAAGATTGTGTAGCATTCTTTTAAGCATGAGGGAAAGAAACCAGCAGCCAGATAGGACCAATCTACTCTCTCCAAATATTACTTGGAACAGAGACTTAGATTGGTGAATGGTGTGAATGGCCCAAACACATTGAGAATTAGCCCTGAGGGAAACCTTCATAAGAGGGGAGTGAGTCAGAAAGTGAGCAATAGGTGAAACTAAGGGGATGGGAGAAAAGGAATGATTGAAATTACCAAAGATATCAGGAAGAAGAATAATTTAGACACTTTGAACATAAGAAAATAAACCAGCAGGGAAAACATGAACAGTAGAAGGAAATATGGCCTCCAAATTTAGTAAACAGTTTCCAGTATCTATAATTAAATACTACAAAGCAAAGGAAAATAATTAAACATTCAATAAGACAGGACACCCAGTGAAATTTAAGTAGAATATAGAATCTCAACAGGTTATTCCTGAGTGGTTTAAAAAAAAGAGAATTATGAGAGCAGAATTTATGACATGTACAGCAAAAATAATGTGCGGAACAAGAAGACTTGAATCTCTGATAGCACAGTTAACCAAAGAAATGGAAGAGAGAATAACAGACTGGGAGTGAAAGTACATGGAAGTAAAGGGCATTTTAGAAGAAGAAATGTAAAATCCATAACATTAGAAGAAAATATGTCCACAATGCAAGCAAAACATACTGACCTCAAAGACAGGGTGTATAGAGAAACAAACTAAAGATAACACATCTCCCAGAAGAACAAAACAAGACAAAAAGTCTGAATGTCATAACGTAAGAAATAATGCAAGAGAACTTCCCAGAACTTCTGAACACAGAAAACCAAATAACAATGGGAAGAATTCATAGATCACCTTCAGAAAAAAAGAATGCAAACTCTAAAAAACATAGTAGTTAAATTTCACAATTTAATTTAGAAACAACAAATTCTATAATTGACCAGGAGAAAGATCTTCAAATAGAAAGGGAAGGGATTTAAATATAACAAGAACATTCTTCATACACCAGAAAATATAGGAAAGAATGGGATTTTATTGTGCTGTAAGAAACGATGAAAAACATAGTTTCAGAGAATCCTGGGAAGGTGTATGAATTGATGCAGAGTGAATAGAGTGGAAATGGAGGACAATTTGAAGAAGTAAAATACTCTAAGGAAAAACAACTCTGAAAGACTTTGAGGAATCTAACTAATGCAATGATCAATCATGATTTCTAAAGACCAATAATGAAGCAAGCTATCCACCTCTTGACAAATAAGAGATGGACCTCCGGGGGAGAATGAGATATACATTTTCAGACAAAGTCAATGAGAGAATTTATTTCTCTTGAATATATGTATGTGTGTGTGTGTATACACACATAAACACACACACATATATTATATATATATGTTACATGGAGTTTATTTTACTTTTTTTTCAATGAGAAGGGGGTTAGGAAGAATTAGAAAAGAAAATGAAGGAAGTAACAGAGTTAAAAAAAAGAAAAGAAAAAAGTCATTTAGATATTTTTTAATTCATAAAAGAACAGAGTCATAAAGTAACAAAGAAGTAGGATAGTTTTGAAAGTTAATACTGACTTTATTATATAATTAAAAAGACAAACATATTGTAAATACTTAAGATTCACAGCTTCATGTACAATTCTTTTTTTTCTCTGTTCAACTTTCACCTGGAAAAGTTAATTTTATTTATTTGTTAATTTAATTAATTTCTCTTTAAATAAGCAAATTAATCACTGATTTAAGTTCATTTTATTCAATATTTGTTGAGTTCAAATAAAAATTAAAAACAACTACATTAAAAAAAGAGATTTGCTAGGTGATAGTGATACAAAGACAAAAATAAAATACTTTCTGTCCTTAAGGAGTTTATGTTCTACTGGAGAGGACACATTCACAAAGCTAGGTAAATATAAAATAGGGGGAAGGCAGACTAACAACTAGGATAAATGAGGAAAGGCTTCCCACGGGATTGGGAAGATAAAGATGGAAAGGTAAATTGGCTCCAGATGTCAGAGGACTATGAATTTCAGGGGAAAAAATAGACACTAAGAGAGCAATGAGAAGTAAGCCAAAAATTCTGAAAACGAAGGTCCTCTTTATGTATCATATTCAGCATATCAGTTTGGAAATGATATAAAGGATAGATTAGAAGGGAGAGAGAGGGAAGGCAGCAGCTTTTATTAGATGATATTGCAGCATTCTCGGAGGGTAGTTGAGGGAATAAAGGACAGATATGAGAGATCTTACAGAGGGGTACCTGAGAGGAATTGGAGATGCACTAGATATAAGGCCAAGAAAGAGAAGAATGAAAGATACAACCAGTGGTTTTAAAAGAACCTTTTAAAAGGGGGAATGATCTCAAAGTTCACTTTTAGCTTTCAATCTATGATCCTAAGCTGTGGGCATGGATGAGCTAACAAAGAGAAAGAGCATGGAGAAAGAAAAGAGGTCTGAAAACAGAATCTTGGGGAATAACTACATTTATACATTGGGAGAAGAAACTAGAAAAAGAAGTAGTGAGTGAGAGAGTAAGGAATAGTACAGTGTCATGAAAACCAAGAGGGGAAGGAATGTGAAAAAAAAAAGCAACCAAAGTGAATGCTTCTGGGTTGTCAAGAAGGAGGATGATCAAAAAAGGCCATTGGACTTCCCATCTTGGAATCACTAGTAGATTCAATCACTGAATTTACTTCCAATATGTGACAATATCAGTAGAGTGGAGTATATGGAAGGGCAGAGAAGTGGGTGTGTATAGAAACAGTGGAGTCAACATCCACTGAAGAAATCTGGCAATATAAAATAAAGGATGGGGAAGCAGCAAAAAAAGATGGTAGTGATGAAGAAGGAAGGGACTGAGGAGGATACAGATCATTTAAGAATGTTTATAAGAAGAGAGGAAAGAGCCAGTAGAGAGATTTAAAACAGAAATGAATAATAGAGAAATGCTATATAGGAGTTAAAGTCAAATATGCTAGCATTAGGACTAAGTAGAAGTGACATTTCTTTCTTTTAGACAAGAATGGGGAAAGGAAAAATGAGTATAAATACTAAAAAATTTGAGGGGCATTGCGGAGTTTAAGTCTTGGTTAGGAGAGGTCAGAGGTCAGGTACAATTCTGTGAAGTTAGCAGACTACCACGAATATGGTAGAAACTTAGCAAGTGCTTTTTGAAATGAATTTAGTTTTTCTTAATCTCAGAAAAAATTAGGAAGAAATAGACTTTGTTGGGAATGAGGGCGCTGGGTGCTGAGAAAGAGATTGGATAAAGTAATGTGGGGAATTTGATAAAACAAGGGATTACTAACTGGATTACTGGGGGACTATTTTGTGACATCCTTGAGCAACATCGTTAAGTCCAGACTAAAAGCAAGAATAGAAAGACTAGAAAGAACAGAAAGATGGTGGGAAGTAACCTATAAATGAGGGTTAGCAAGATGGGTATATTCAATCAATATAAATGAAGCCAGAGCCTACATGATGAGCTGGGATGACTGGGAGGGATATCAAAATGGAAGAGACTTAAGTTGCTGTGAAGGGTCAGACAACAAATCTCATCTCCCATTCAGTTGGGAGTGTGACATTTTAGAAAGAATGCTAACAAGCTAGAGAACACCCAGGAGGAAAGTATGCCTTGGTGAAAGGACATGAGTTCATAACGTAGGAAGACTGGCAGTTAGGTAGTACAGTGGTTAGAGAGCTGGATCTGGAGTCAGAAAACCCATTTGCCTCAGTTTCTTTAATTGTAAAATGGGGTTCTAGGACCAATCTTATAGTGCTGTGAAGACCAAATGAGATAATATTTGTTAAGTGCTTAGCGCAGTGGACACCTTTCCTTCCTCTTCTGCTGAAAGAAGAGGGAATTTTTACCTAAGAAGAAAAAACTCAAAGGAGACATGATAGTTTTCAAATATTTGGAGGATAATCTCCAAATAAATTAATAATAATGATAAATAAAAAATAACACGTTGTTGAGTCATGTCTGACTCTTTGTGACCCTATTTGGCATTTTCTTGGCAGAGATACTGGAGTGGCTTGCCATTTCCTTCTCCAGCTCATCTGACAGATGAGGAAACTGAGACAAACAGGGTGAAGTGAATTGCCCAGGGTCACAAAGTTAGTTAAGTGTCTGAGTCTGCATTTGAAATCAAGTCTTCCCGACTCTAGGCTTGGTAGTCTATTCACTGCGCCACCTAGCTGCCCAATAATAATATAGTTAACATTTATATACTGCCTCCCCAAAAGGCCAGAAATGGTACTGGTCATGGTACTCCATGCCTATAATTCATACCACTGGGAGAGATGGATTTGAGTTGGGGAGTTCTCAGTTGCATCAGGCTAGGATGGCCAGGTCTGACAGACACCAATATGGTGAGCCCTCAAGGGGAGAACAAAAAAAAAAAGGATGGAAAAGGTAGATGGGAGAGGGAAGGATAAAAAAAAAAAACTGTAGCTAAAGAAAGGAATTCGGAATCTGAAATCTTAGAAGAGAATAAATTGAGTGAATAAATGTAGTTCCATGACTGGGTCACTGAACTGAATGGAATTCATTAGAACAAACATAAAAAATCAAGGAGCATGGAGACCTAGGAAACGGAAAGGCATTTTCTAGGGAACCACTATCATCTATCCTGGATTACCATAAAAACACCCTCCTTGACAGGAACTTGGATCTAATGAGGCCCCCTTCTACGGTATGATGATGTTGGATCTATTCACTATTTGATTTCAAAGAAAGCCAAGAGATTCTCTAAGAACCTATCAAAAAGAACATGATAGTTTTATAGATTACACACTCTTAGGTCCATAGATTTAGAACTGCAACAGACCCTGGAGATCACTGAGTACAGCCTCTCCACTTTAGAGATGAGAAGAGTAAGACCCAGAGAAGTGAAATGAATTACCCTAGTTCAACTGGATAGTAAGTAGGAGAGGCAGGATTTGAATCCAGCTCCTCCGGCTCCACTATATCATACAGTCTCAAAACAAATTCAACTTTGCCACTCATTTCTCTTTAGTTACAGTAAGAAGGGGAGAAAAAATTAAAATGCAATTAATGAAGAAACAAGTTGGAGTTTCACATCTGCCAGTTCAAATTTTGCTAAATTGTATATAACAGAAATATGCCTATATTCCCATCCTAGACTCTAAGCTGAACACAAAGATTCTCTTGACTTCTTTTGAAGAAGAGTCATTTACCATGGAAGGCTCAAGAACCAATAAAAAAGGTAATTTAACAATATCTCTACTGTGTCACCAATCATCTAAAGGGCCTCAAGGCTGCTACATTCCCACCACAGAACACTAGGTTTGCCACCCGGCCGGTTTTCAATTGACACTGTTGTGTATTGTTTTTTTTTTCTTCTTAAGTTAGACTTGTTGGTGTTTTAAAAAAAATCCTATTCCAGCCCTATCCTCTACATCTGACCAATAGAAGATGACTTCCTGCCACCAGAAATGGAGACTAGCTATTAGCTCATAAGAGAGGGGAAGATTTTTAACGATGAAACAAAATACTTGAAATGAGAGCAGGCCAGAAATTTGAATGGGTAAAGGAATTATGGAGTCCATTATTAGACTGTCATCATTTATGTTACTGAAGAATAAATCCTTCAGAATATACCTGTCCCTTTATACTAAAAAAAAGGAATTTTATGGGGGAAAAAGTTTTGGTATTTAAGTAAAATTTTTCACTTTGATTTTGTATAATCAAAGAACATCAGAGGTAAACAGAATCATAGAGATTATCTAGTCCAACTCCTTAAGTTGACAGATGATGAAATTAAGGCCTACAGAGACTAAGCTACTTGCCCGAGGTGATATAATTAGTTATTCGTCTTAAAAACACATCTGCATACATAGGAATGAGAAAGGTTGATTTGTCATGAAGTTAACAATTTCCAAACTTCTTTTAAAATCACATAAATTCTTTAAAGGGATATTGCATTAGGCTTACTAGTATAAAGAGTGGTATATCTGTGATGAGTTATTACTACAATTAAAGCACCAGTCTGACCTAGATCTTGTGGTATTAACTTAGCATATGTCTGGCCAAAGAGAAGAAAATTCGAGGCTTCAGTTCCTTGGGTTCACAAACGGATTAAAATTCTATTGAACAAAGGCAAGTCAATATTTATATTTAGTAACTCATAACTTGGAAAGCTTTTCATTACCTTTATGGCATAAAAGGCAACAAGTCCCAAATTCTAAAATTACTGTCACCTGATAGAGCCTTCTTCTTCCAAAAATGATCAAACTGCCATTCACAGGTTCTAATCTAGTTTAAGAGAGGCATGCTTCCTTACTTAATCTTATTCAGACACACAGATTTTTCTCTGTCATCACCTATCTCAGGGAGGGACAGCTGTTGGGTATTTAAACCAACAAATTATATACACAGTGTATTACCATACAGGTATATACATCCTGACTTCTTTGGTCCAGATCTGTTACTTCGTTGGTGAGGGGGATCTCCTAGGATATATGCTCCCTTCATTGATACAAAACAGCACGTTGCTTGGCACTTTGAGTTTTAAAGTTTGCCTGGGGCACTGAGAGGTGAAGTGATTGACTCAAATCACAGAGCTGGGACAGGCCAGAGAACAGATGTGGAACACTAGTGTTCCTGATTTCAAAGTTGGTCTTCTAGTCATTATACTATATTGTCTGCCTATCTTAAGCTACATTGATTTGTGTTTCTGATGTTTATATGTGTCATATGTCTACCTACCCATCAGAATAGCTTACTATATATAGTACATGGCACAGAGTAAGTATATAAGAAGTATTCTTCCTTCACCCCTCTTTTTCTCTTCCTTTCTTTTTTTCCTCCCTCCTTCCTTCTTTCTCTCCTTTCTCCCTCCTTAGTTTCATTGATTCCTTCTCTTCCTTACTTCTTTTAGTGCTCCCTCCCTTCCTTCCTCCCTCACTTCATTCTCCCCTTCTCTTCTACCTTCCTTGTCTCCTTCCTTCCTCCCTCCCTTCCTTCATCCCTTCCTTCCTCCTTTCCTCCCTTTCCTTCCTTCCTTCCTTCCTGCCTGCCTCTCTCCCTTCCTCCCTTTTAAAAACTTAAGATATTCCTGTTGAATAATTTCCGCAGAATACTCCTGGGTCCCCTCAGTGGCTTCTTTATCCTGAGATGACACTTAAGATGAAAAGCTCGAAACAGGGAAAGAGCAAGACACGATGTTTCATTTTAAAGTGTTTTCCTGTAAAACTAATCACTAACACCACACTCACACACACACTCACACACATACACACGCACTCACACACACATGCACACACTACACACCCCTAAAATCATCTTCTGAGGAAAGTTCCTCCAAAACAGCATAAGAATATGGAAGATGTTAACCTACAAGCTGGAAAACGGTGAAAATGAATCTCTGTTAAAAGAATCCATTTTGGGGTGCACCCAAGCTGTGTCTTTAGCAGGCTTTTATATTCCAATGAAAAAATGGAGGTGCTCATGATTTGTAGGCTTAAATTAATGCTAAATACTTCAAAGAACAGGACAAACAAGTCAGCAGCAAAATTTTTATGGGTTCACTTCCTTCAAGGGAACTTCGAGAGCCAGGATTTTATTGCTGTGAATTCTGGTCACCCTTCCTACCCCTCAGCATCTGTTTGAAATATGTAGTAGACAATTGCTTTTTTGGCTCTAACTCAGGTGGTTGAAATAAAGGACAAACAGACTACTGTATATAAGCTTTCCTCCAGCAATGAAAATTTTTATTAACTCTCTTGCATGGCAAATCCTGCTGCTGCTGTGCTTCCAATCCCCATAGAATCATCAAGGAATTTGGCTATTTATTAATTCTGGTGGTCAAGCACTAGGGTGGATATGTTGAGACTTGTCTGTAATATGGAACCTCACATTTCAAAAGGCTACAGAAATGTAAAAAAAAAAGAGTTCTGTTTAGTTCATCATTCATACGTGTAAAATTCCAAGCGAAATACTAAATACAAGCTCTGTGCATAAATATGTCAGCTCTGTCACAGGGTCCCAGCCAAGGAAAACAAGTCCCACGGTATGGGGGTGCAGAATTATCACTAAAGCCATGAACTTACCCACTTGTACTCAGCTTTTCAAATTTTCTCCCATGACAATGGAAATGTTAGAAAAAAAAATAGGCCCAGAGATGATGTTAAGAAAACACTCTCTCATCTTCAGTATGATGATGGACAGCATAGATAAGAAACCAGCCAAACACAAACCTTTGTCTATAAAACTTTGCAGTTACAAAAGCAGGATAGATTCCAGTCCAAAGTGCTTTTTTAAGGATGTTTTTAAATAGGAAAATTAATGTTAAATTGGTAATGATACCATTGAAGTTTCATCTGACATTTGGATTTGCAATAAAGTTTAGATACTTTCTGAAAATTCAGATAGTTAACTCTAAAGCAATAGCAAAGAATATGCAAAGGTCTCAAAGGCTTAAGAAATTAATTTTATAAATACACTCAATAAGATCTAGGCTATATGAATGAGAAACCTTTTAATACTACTTGCTAGAGATGAAAACATTTACTGATAGTCTAATCATGAAATGGGTAGTAATATATGCACCAAAAGCTAATAACAAACTTTTTTCAAAAGAAAATAACTATATTCTAGACCTTTTTAATATTTTCTTCTGAGCAAAACTATTTAAAAAGTTATTCACTTTCCTAAGTGAATTCGACTTATTTTTAGGAAATAAAGTTTATTTTTATTGTACACTCAACTCCGTGGCTTCCTTCACTTCCCACTAGAACATCAAACCCTTATGCAGTTATAAGCTAATCTTATTTGGGATATGAAGTCAGGCCAAAAAAAAATCCAAACCTAAAAAACTCCTACAGAAAACCAATCTTCATGATCATTACAGTATCATA
The DNA here is from genome assembly GCF_028583685.1 of Petaurus breviceps papuanus. Lineage (NCBI taxonomy): Eukaryota > Metazoa > Chordata > Mammalia > Diprotodontia > Petauridae > Petaurus > Petaurus breviceps. The sequence continues at coordinate 42,225,807 of NW_027185761.1, read as the reverse complement.
GTTACTATTCATCTTCCTCCTCAAAACCCAATAGGCACAATTTTGTTCTGGTAGTTTCAAAATGCAGATTCTTCAAAGAATTTGTGAGACATTTTAATGGAAAGTTAACTCCCATGGATTTTGGCAAAAATACTGGAAACAAGAAGTGAAACAAAAATACCCAATAAAACACTTTTACTTTCCTGAAAGGGTTGGAAGAGAAATAAAACACACCCTTGAAAAGAAAATGATTTTGTAAAATGTTATTAGGAAAAAAAGTTTCACCAAATTGAAATGGTTAGAGGCTCTTTTATAAAATGTAATCCCTCTTACCAAAATTATTTTCTAAAGTCATTATCCCCTTAGTGGATTTTATCATACAAAGAATTGCTATAATTGTTAGTTTGCTTTATGTTAAAAAACAAAAGGCAAGATAACCAATTCTGGTCCCCCAAAGGCACGTTATCAAGTCAAACAATGTTACCTAGAACAAACCAGGCATTTTTTGAAGCAGCATTTTTTTTCATGTGGGAAATGGTGGTCACCATATGCAAAATGTTTCATTGAAAAATTTATTTTAATTGACTGGTTCTGGGAATGCTAAAGGAAGCTTTTAAGGCAGAGGCCTGAGGAATATGGACATGCCTGGTTCCCACTCTGGTTTTAGTGCCTTCGCATTTGATGAAAAGAGCAACTGCATGAGATGTATGAGAACAATTTACATCATGACCACAACAATATCCAGGAAAATATCACTGAACGATATTGATATTCTTATCAAAGCAATCATCCATTCTGACTTTGGAGTACTGATGCTAAAGCAGGCTTTTCTTTAGGCAAAAGGGTGGTGTCCTGAGGGAAGGGGATGAGGAATATATTGTTGGACATATACTGCATGCCACTTTCTTTATTCATTACGTGTAAGGGGTCTTTGTTTGGGTCAAGGAAAGCCAAGATTTAATGGGAAGGGATGGTGGTCTTCAAAAAATTCAGTGAAATATTTGTTTGTTTAAAATTATAAAGGAAGGGAATAATAAGCATGGTGAATTCATTCGTTTAAAAATACTTAGAGTGCCTACTATGTGGAAGACATGTTTGTCATGTCCTAAAGAGGACACACAAATGAGCAAAATGTGGCCCATGGAAAATTAGACAAGGATGTAATAAAGATGATAGAAGGCATAAGGTGATAAGGTCTGTAAGAGCTGTAGGCAGTCCTATGGAGGTAATAACACCCAGGGACCAGATATGTGAGTTTTCCTAGGAGGTAACAGTTCTGCTCTTTTAACAATCCAACCCCCAGAGTATCATCAGGGAATCTGACTATGTGTTACTTTTGATGGTCAAACACTAGGGTGGATATGTTGAGACTTGTCTTTAATAGGGACCCTCACATTTCAAAAAGCTACAGAAATGTTTTAAAAAAGTACTCTTTAGTTGAAAATTCATATGTGCAAAATTTCAAGTTACATACTAAATATGAACTTTGTGCATTCTTTCACAGGGTCCTAGCCAAAGAAAACAAGTTCCATGGCATAGGGATGAGAATTATCACTAAAGCCATAAACTTGCCCACTTGTATGTTGTACATGCTGGGCCTGGAGTCAGGAAAAGTTCAAATCTAGCCTCGAGCAATTATTAGCTATGTGACCCTGGGCAAGTCATTTAACCTATATCTGCCTAAGTTCCCTCAAATGTAAACGGGCATAATAATAGCATCTCCCAAAATAATAACAGCAATATCTGCCAGGGTTGTTGTGAGACTCAAATGAGATAATATCTGTAAAGCACTTGGCACAGGACCTGAGAAATAATGGTTACTTCATAAATTTTCCTTTCCTTTCCCCTCCCCTCCTCTCCTCTTCTCTCCTGGCCTCTCCCCTCCATTCTTCTCTCGTCTCTCCTCCCCTCTTCCTCTATCCTTTCCCCTCCTCCTCTCTTGTCTTCTCTTTTCCCTCCCTTCCTTCCTCTTTAAACGAGCTGTTTATTTGTTTTTATTCTATCTCTTTTTAATAAAAGTTTATTTTAATAGGATAAAATATTAGGCACAGGCTTCCTTTTGTGCTTTCAATTATTGATCTATTATCCCCAATTTGGCCAATCAGTTCCAGAATCTCCTTCTCTAAACCAAAGTAAAATATTGCCTTTTTATGATAAATGTTATGAACCTATATAGTATGACAGTTGCAAAATAAACTTCTCCTTTATAACCAGAAGGCATTATAAATATACAGAAATTAATATGATTCTCAATGCTATTCATCCAGGAAACCACACACAGTGAGAATTTTCTCTTTTTTCCCCCCTCTAAGTTCCTATCATTCTGAAATGTGTATACTCCCATCATGCTTTGGTGCTTTTCAGCCCCATGATGCCCTCACTTTTGATTGTGTAGATGATGGTGAAGTGCACAGGGTATTTACTGATCCAGTTATCTTGTTCTGTGACAGGCAGAATCAATCAATCAAGGGGCCAGCTTTATGCTTACATATTCCAGGCACATCTCTGCACTTCAGGATACGAGATCACAGTGTTATCCAGCCAAATTTGATCAACAAATGCAGTTCCCCTGTGCCACAGCAATCTCAGATGAAGATGTTATTATGTGGAACTGAGCAAAGTGATAAAGACAGTACAGAAAGGAAGGATCAGTCCAGCTGGACCTTTCTGACAGCCTTTATATACTGAGGATGTGATGTCCCCTTCTTCGAGGATTATAAAAGTTACCTTGATTTGAGAAAAAGGATGATGAACATGCACAGGTGACCAGTGAATACTGCATTGCTTTCTGGTCTAAAATCCTCATGGAAGAGAGAGTGCACTTTAGGGTAAATTTCTGGGAAAATCCTTTAATAAATGGACCCATTTTCAAAGGATAATACCGTACTTAGTTGTGAATTGTAATGCGCTTCTTCCGATATTCCCTTTTTTTAGGTGTCAACTAATGTCTGAAGGACAAAAAATATATTTCCACAGTTTGATCAGCCTTACAAATTATTTTTATTAATATCACGCTTATAACATGGTATGTAAGATGATGTCAATGTTTTAATGGGTCTCAAGGAAAGCCTTCGAAAAGCTCTTACTGTGCTGATACCTTTCCCACTTCACCACTGCCCTAGAGTTATTTTACATTATTTAATCCAAAATACCATCTTTTTGATTCTACCTTTCTTTTGAATTTTAAATCTTTAATGGGAGCCTTTGGCAGTCCACGAGTACAATTATTAGATATCTGCAGAGAGAAATTGAAAAATTAATCATACTTTCCATTTTATATTTTTGTACTACACCAAAAATTACTTATTCTGAAAGCCAGCTCCTATACTCTTTCAATATACTCCCCCAACATTGAAAATCCTGAGCATGATTTAGGATATGGTATATCTAAACTGAAGCAGCTAAAAGCCTCCTCAAGTTATCCTCTGGGCATTGTGTTCTGGTTTTAAGGCAGAAATTTATTTCAAATCATTTTTTAATTAAAATGCTGCACTTATTGGCAGAACTTATGTTATGCACTAAATAAAAAGCAGAGGAAAATATCATAAGCTAATCCTGGCAATGATGTTAAAAATTGTTTATTATCCTTTTATGGATTTTCCTCCTTAAATTACAGCATTTCACAACTGTATGCAAAGTGTGTAATGCTATCCCCATGCAGTTTATTACAGAAATTGATAGACGCTTTAATCTGACCTTCGCCTAAAGAGCTCCTTAACCCAAGGCGCTGAGGAAGGGGGAGGGGGAGGAATCTGAAGCCATCCATCACGATGTGAGCAGTATCAAAACTGCTAAATCTATTAACTTTGTTTGCTTTTCACTATTATTAAACTGGGATGAAATTTGCAACTGGAACCCTGGCATTTGGGTTCCCTTGTCATCATGTAATAAGTATGAGAAATATATGTGGGATCGCCAAATGGCCAATAGACAAAACACCCACTCCAAATGACGTACTGTTTTCCATACCACTCAGACGAAATCAAAACAACAGAACTGCTGCAAACAAAAACAAAATAACATTTCCCATCAGCATTCCAGACGGGGCAAATTTACAGGAAAAGAAGCTGGGAAAGGAACCAGAGTGAACCAAAAACTCATACCTCTGCCCAGGGTAGAGTTCTTTCTTTAGACAAATAGCACTCACTCACTTTAACACTCAAGTGTTTAACAACTGATAAAACATTTGCCATTGTTGGAAAACTTTTTTTTTTCAAGTCAAACATTTGCACTGTTTGAAAAGATGCAGTTCTGGGATAGTCCTAGGTCCTAATGCTTCCTTAAGAGAGGAAGCCAGAGAGAGTGGGAGATGGAAGTGAAAAAAGCCAGTCTGTCATTTGGTGTAATTAATTTTCACCTAATTGGAGACAGAAGGAACTTCCCTTCTCTTCCCCCCAGCCCCTCCTCCATTGCTGGGAACTCTGCAGGACAGGAAAGTGAGAAAGTAACTTTAGCAAGTGAGGGGGTGCTTCCATTTTAATTACTGAGTCACACTGATACAACTTTATTAATGTGTCTGCTCCCTGAAAGTCCCGTATCTGTGTTTAGCTGTGGTCACTGATCCTAAATGATGGGAGGCGGCAAGAAGCATCAGCAGCTGCATTGGGCTCTTTCAGCCGCTCCCTTTCCAGGGGCTCCACCATCCCAGAGAAATCTTGCCAGCTGCATTCTCCCTAACACAAGTCCTGTGTTTTGCCTGGCAGTAAATGGACGCCTGTGCCCCAGCATCATCTAAACAACTCTGTTAACATTTGCCCCCAAGCGTCTCTCTCTTTGTCCAGTCCCTGTCTTCTAACAGATGTCATCCAAGTCTAATCAAGCATAAAATGGTCATAAATATTTCTTTCTGGTAGATTTCACATTCGCATTTCATGCAGGGCCATGATATTTTTTCTGCTACCTCCAGGGAGTGCCTAATGCAAAAACCAGTTACTTACGTTCAAGGCTTATGTTCCTTTAGTAAAATGCAGCACATGCTCTCAGTTCAAAGACATAAAAAGGCGGAAGACTTTATCTGCTGTCTTTTGTTTAACTCTATCTTTTTTTTCTGCTTTAAAAAAAATGCACCGTGGTTTACTTAGGGAAGACAAACATCCCTTTGTCAGTGTGAAAACACACACATACACACACTACATACTAGAAAGCGACACCTCCCTCAAACATTACAGTAACAACTTCAGGCTGTCATCATAAGAGTTCTTAATTACTGACAAAAAGAGATTTTTGGTCCCGATACCTAAATCAACTGAAAAGCTATTGAAAGACTCCATGATAAGGAGAGAGCAGCGCTTTTCCATCTCGGTTAATTTTATGCATAATTTTATAACCTGCTTCATCATTTTGAGTTAAAACAATGGGATGGATCTAGTGTACAAATGTGAGGTTCATGCCAATTTAACAGTTGAAAAAGGAAAAGATAATCACGAGATAGAACCCATTTCCAGTGCTTACACTTCTATAATCCAGGGGAAGTTATTCTAGATAATTAATTCTTCCTACTTAATGAGAGAAATATCAGTAATCAGCAAAATCATATTTGTCTTTGGCAAACTTGGTAAATACTCAGTCTTCCTCTAAAATAAAACTATCCTAATATTACTTTGTAAACCATATGTCTCTGTTTCTTCTTTCCTGTTACGTTTGTCAAAACAGAAATCTTATACAGCTATTTAAAGTGTACCACGAGGCACTTAACACACTATACATCACAACAGTGGAACTGGGTTTTGGTGGGGTTTTTTCCCCCCCTCCTTTCTCTATTGAGCCTAATATTTGATTACTGTTAGTCAAATCAAGCTTTCAGGCAAATAATCTCCATTTTTAAAGTTAATGAGATATGGTCATGTCGACAACAGCTTGCAGAAACTTTTCATTTTCATTCCTGCAGGCTGTGCTGGCCTCTCTCACAGCAACTACTGTATGAATGAGTCAAATTTGCCAAAATGGCTTATGTAGACAAGTGCACACTTTAAAGACGCACTAATTAAAAATACCCACTGGTATCGTAATTTAAATACCATGGAGATAAACTGTAGAAGAAGCTCAGCTCCAGTCTTATGGCTTTCCTCAGAGCACATTTACTCTGACTGTAGGATGTTTTATGGTTCATGTATTCTTAGCTAAAAATGACTTTTCATCTTTGAGGAGTTCGGGATTTTGGTATAATTACCCGATTTGTGTTAATATTTGTTTCACATAAGCTATTAAGCAGGCCCCCCAGAATAAGTGCTAATTGAGAAAAACATACTGCTGAAGTAAACAGCAAATTGATATTGCTGATTTAAAGCCCCATTTACAACTTCCTCCCCATTACTATTCCTATTACTCTTCTCTTCCCCTCCCTTGCTCTCTCTCCCCTTCTCTTCTTCCTTTTCCTTTCTCTCCCTCTTCTCCTCCTCCTCCTCCTTCTCCTTCTTCTCTCTGTCTCTGTCTCTGTCTCCCTCCCTCCTCCCCGTTACATCAAGTTTCTGGTTGTACGAGATTTCATTAAATACAGTTTGCAAGAACACTCCATGAATGCTGTTACATTTACTATATAGTTTCCATATCTATACACCTACATAAGCGCATGTACACACACATATATGTGTATGCATGTGAGGATGTTATGTGTGTATACATGTGTATATACACATATACATACACACAATCCTCTAAATCCTTACTGTACTGGGATAAGAAGAGCATAGTTGCTTCAAAATAAAAGAGTTGGTGCCGAGAGGGTTAAATCTATTTGAGGGGTTAAATATGCAATTACCTTTGACTAAAACCAGAGAGACGTATAGATAAATAGAAGAAATGAAGTCCCCAGGTTCCCTTTGGAAGCCTTCATCACGTTACTAGCAGACAGAAAACTCTTTAAGTGCCATTTTCAGATGTTAAATCATGGTTCGTGCAGCACAGATTCTCACTATTCCTGGGGGAACAATATCTGAAGACAGCGTGCTAACAAATGCAATCCAGTAAACAGGCATTTTTCCTCTTGTTGTGAGTACCTTTCTATTCCAGCACCCAGCTCTGTCATCCATGCCTTCTCTCGGCTTTGAAGCTAAAGTACTGAATGAGCGTTGTCATCTATTATCCAGAGTGTGCATGTAGATTATAAATAAGAAATAAAAGTGACTCTCAGTACACTGCTTTTGCATTAGCAAGTTGCCTTCTCTCTTACCTCCTCTGTCCTTCATACTTTGCAACCAACATCCTATTAGAAATCTGACTTTAAATGTTTCTTACAGTGTCAGGCACATATTTTACTGTGTGTCTATGGAGGAGAAAAAAAGTTTCATGGAAACAAATAAGCCTTAGGGTTTGAACAGGTCCATCGATTTTGCTTTCTGCTTGTTCTTTAACCCTTATCTTAGAGATGTCCTTCAGACTCATTATATGATAATTGGATCCACTCTTCATTTGCATCCTTCTGTTGACAAACAGAGTCTATGAATATTAATTATTCTGAAGTTTATTTGGAGAAAAGGCACTTTCTAATACTTATCAATTATTTATTGAAAATCTCCCCCACCTAATAATCTCATTAACATTATTATACTAAGGCCAACAGCAAATATTCTCCCCATGAGTAACTGTGCCTCCCTTTCACCCACCCTACCAGATCTTGGGGTGAATCTTCTGCTTAATCATGGGCAGCCTTGCTTTTGTTTTTATGAAATCCCAATTTATTCTTGTGTTTGCTTTAGAAGAGAAAATTCACACACTGTTTTTTAAAACATGAAGTTGCTGATGTGGTACACTATGGGAAAACAAAGTTAAAAAAAAAAGCAAGCCACAACTCTAAGAAATCTCAGGAGAGGGGCTCTTAACTCCCTGTTGGTTATTTTATTCAATGTTACAAGAAGTCAGATTAATAAATGGAAATGCTAAAGTCCAAGAGCTACAGTCCTAGGGTATGTATGCCTTAAGTTCATTCCAACAGGAATCATGCAAAAGAAATGCCTCCTTCCAGGAAAGAGAGGACCAAGGGCTCCTTTCCCCCTGTATTCAGGTAAAGTTGTGGATAGAACTGGGGTCTTCCTGTGCTAATCCCTGTGCTTTTAAGCATTCTGACTTTGGCTTCATGTAAAGACCACAATAACACTGGATGGTTCCTACACATAGGTGGTGCTATGCTAGGCATTGCACCCAGTGATTTCAACAGAAAGGATGTCTGCAAAGGTCACTCAGTCCCCACTTTCTGTGCGGATGGACCTGGATGGCCAGTTACTCACACATGGACTGATGCAAGAAAGTGTGGAATCACAGAATTAAAGAGCAGAGATCATATAACTCATATTCCTCATTAAAAAAAAATAAAAAGAAGTTATTCATCCAAATTCTAGTTAAATGATGGCCCAGTCCAGATTTGAACCCAAATCTCTTGGTGTCACTCCAGTATTCACAGGCAGAGAAGGACAACTCAAATTTAGGCCAAATGTTCAGGGCACTTGTAACAATACACAATTTTAACGGAAAGCATCTTTAATGTTATCTGACTCATGATCCCCATTATACAGATGGGAAAACAGAGTCCCAGAGAGGTTAATTGACTTTCCCAAAGTCATATAAGTTGTAAGACTCTGAGGCTTGGTACAGTTCTCTGACTTCAAATTCATTGTTCTTTTCCACTATATCATATGTTCAGAATGTTTTCCTGAGATGTATCCTAAATGACTTTTTTCTTTGAAGTGGTTCAGGGACAAGATTTTTTTCATGGTGAGGACATTATTAGTTATCCTTTAGGTAAGATTAACCTAATAATGATATGAATTATAAGAAAAGATCAGAAGAAGAAGAGACAGAAGATGGTAAAACCAAGAGTTACTTCAATAATCCATACAAGATGTAATAAGTATCTAAACCAGACTGGTAACAGAGGAATTGGAAAGCAGGGCAAGGTGGAGTCAAGAGGACTTGGGAACTAGGCAACAAATTGAAAATATAGGGAAGAAAGGAAGAAAAGTTAACTCCAATATTTCAACCCTTGATAAGAAGGCAAATTGTGGTTAATAGACATAAGGAATGAAGGAGCAGATTTTGGGAAAAAGAAAAATAACTGTTTTAGGACATAGTCATTTTGAACCATCACAGGGAGTTGCTCCAACTAGGCAAATAAATTATAGAGATGTTTGAATGAAAGATTGAAATTTGGAGTCATGTACATACAGGCGGTAGTTGAAGAAATGAGAATAAATTAAGTGGTCAAGAGAAAAAACACAGAGAAAAGAAAAAGGGCAGAGAGAATCTGCAATGCCTGCATTTAGTGGGGGAAGAAATGGAAGAGAAGCCAATGCAGAATACAGAGGAGCAAGAGTTAAAGAAATAGAAGGAAAAGCGGGAGATTCAGTTTCATGGAATCCAAGGGGCAAGAGTTTCAGCAAGTTTCAGATCAAGCGACTCAGGCTGGATTAGCACTAAGAAAAGGCAACATTAGGGGGTTATTACTGACCTCTGAGAAAGCAATTTCAGTCCAGTAAAGAGGGCGGAATAAGGACTGGTTGGGGATGGAGAACAAATAACTAAGCAACTGTAGGACTTGTAAGCAATAAGTGTCACTTACTATACTTGGTAACAAGAGAAGAGACTATTGTAAACATGCCATTTTCAATGTCTGAGTATGGCAGTTTTAGGTACTGGCTGCAATAATCTAAACTGCCTCAAGAAGCAGATAATGAATGACTCTTCTCATGCTAGCCATGAGTACCATGCCTGGAATTGTTTTTCCAGCCACACTCTACCTCTAGCTGTCAAAATCCTTTCCTTCCAAGTTTTATGAATATCTTCCCATAAAATGTAATTTCCCTGAGGGCATGGAATGTCTTCCTTCCTCCCTCCCTCCCTCCCTTCCTTCCTCCTTCCCTCCTTTCCTTCCTTCCTTTCTTCTTTCCTTCCTTCCTTCCTTCCTTCCTTCCTTCCTTCCTTCCTTCCTTCCTTCCTTCCTTCCTTCCTTCCTTCCTTCCTTCCTTCTTGCTTTTTTATTTTCACGGTATAGCACAGTGCTTGGTACATCAACACTATTTGCTTATTAATTACTCTAGGAATCTCTGCCAGTAGACTGTAAGTTCCTTGAGGGTACGGGCTATTTCATTTTTGTCTTGGTATATTCATGAATAATGAATGTTTACTGACTGACTGATAGGTAGCTTATCAACTAGACTACAAACTCCTGGAGGGCAAGGAAACTTTTTGGACTTCATCTTTCCAATCCATGGAATCTAACACAGTATTGTACATATGTTGAGTCCCTTTTAAGTGCAAGACATCATTGTAGGCAAGCACTGGGGTTACTGAAAGGGAAACGAAAGAGACCTTGCACTCAAGGAACTAACATTATACATTAATTTACTGAATTCTTGATGGCCTAAATTAAAGCAGATGAGAGTGAGATAGCCATGTATGATCGAGAAGGAAGTGAGACTTAGTTGCAAACTGAGTGATGATGGGGATTATGGCCAATACCAGTAACCCAGTTCACACTGGCTATGTGTGTCTAGGAAAGAATGAGATGGCTAACCTTCACTAAGTCTGACAGCAGAGGATGTGGAGATGACAGCATGAGGCCAGATCTCAAGGGATTGCTGCAGAATTCTGGGAAGTGTCTAAATCTTTCCCACTAGTACTGAAAAAAAAATGTGGGATTTGAGATACCAGGATAACCACAATGAATGATGCTGCAAGAATAAGAATTGGGAAACAAACCATGCGATGGGAGCATGGGTAAAACAAAGGGGAAATGATAACGTGACTAAGTGAAAGCCAATCTATCTTTTGGGAGTTTGACTCTGCTAGTAGACTTGAAGCATTCTTCAGAGGGGGTCAATTTAGGATTTATGATTCAAGAGTCATGCAAAGGGTCATACCCAGGGTTTCAGAGAAGAAACAGCAATACATTTTTTTTTTATCACCTTCAACCCCTGTGACGGATCCCATGGGGATTTCATTTATCTCACAGTTTGATGCTACGTATTCTGATCTGTGTAGTAACTTTATCACCTGCTAGATGGGAAGAGACAATCACATTCTTTCCTTTGTGATCAGCCCCCTTCCTGAATGATTTGAACAATCCCAAATCCTAATGAAGAAAGTCAACAATAAGCCTCATTCCCCTAAAACTGATTATTAAATTAAAAAAAAATGTTCCTTAAGGAAATTGTAATATACCTCGAGGAAAAACGTATACAAGTAATAGAGATAAAGAAGAATGACAGAAGTAGTATGGCAGAGACAAAAGAGGATTGATTCTGGAGACTGGATTCAAATCCTACTTGCTACCTCAACCTATGTTTCACAACCTCGGTGAGTTCAAGTTTCTTAGAATCACAGAATCCAAGTATTGAAAGGGACCCCAGTCCAAGCCACACTAAGAAAGAATCCCCATGGAAGACTTCCAAAGAAGACAATCCTTCCAGCTGCTGAGGCAGCCCATATCACTTTGGGGCAGCTTCAATCTTTGGAAAGCTTTTGTTGCTAGCAAAACAAAATTATCTTCTTTGGCATTTTGCCCCTTTGCTCTGGGTTCTGCCCTTTGGAGCCCAAAAGAAAAAATCAATCTCTCTTAACATCTCCTCAAGTGATGGCATGAATACAAGGTACCATAACTTCCTAAGTCAACTGGTCAATTAATAAGCATTCCTTGAGCACCTTTATGTGGCAGGTACTGGGTAGAAAGAAAGGCCAAAAGCATTTCCTGCCCTTGAGGAGTTCACAATCTAATGGTGCTCACATCTAAGTACAGTTACCCCTTCCATATCACGTGGGTTAGGGATATGACACTCCCAAAGTCTGGAAAATCCACGTGAAAGTGAATTATTGTGGTATTAAAAGATAAAATATGGCAATATTATATAACTATATATACATATATATGCATATATATACATATTGTGCCTTTCTGAGTTTCTAAACTTTTTCTGTGTCATCTGCAGGCCTTTGTGTGTTGTACGTGACTTCTGCAAAACTCCTCAAAAATTCCCATTTAATTTCTGATGCCAATCTGCAATATACTGAAACCTCAATGGGGAAAGCCATTTTGTGGAAGTGATAACTATATTCTACTCTTTCTGACACTGGACTAGATGGCCTCAAAGATCCTTCCAGCTCTGAATCAAAGATCTATAATCCTAAGTGCAAAGGATAGAACCATAATGGAGACAGCACTTTCTGCTAGGTAGGTGGGGAAGCATACATTCAGGGAAGGCTTCATGGAAGAGACATCAGCTGAGTTTGACCTCTATCAAGAGCACTTTAACCGGGCAGATCATCAAAAAACAGAAATGGGAGCTAGGAATGATGAGACTGATTTGGGGAATGGATGGTATAGAGTAGTAGAATTTTAGAGCAACATCTATGAAGGGTAATAGCTGGAGCTCAGCCTGGAAAGGAAGGCTGCAGTCAGATTGCAGTGTGCCTTAAACACTAGGATTGGACATTTAAACTTTGGACTACAAAAATGGGGAGCCCTTTATAATTGGTGAGTAGGAGGGCCATAATCGGGTCAATGCATGCAGAAGATTATGTCTTACAGTGTGGTAGATGGACTAGAGATAGAAAGGAAACAGACTAGAAAAAGGAGGACATTTTAGAGATGAGAGCTTAAACTGTGGTGGGGGCAGGAGGAAAATAGAGGATGTGTATCCCCCATCCCTGAGTAACATGGAAGGAATGACCAAAAAAACCAACAACCCAGGTCCAAATTACAGCCAAGGATAAGAATTGGGAGATCATCTTAGACATGTTTGGATAGGAAGAGGGGAGGCAGAGAGAAGTGATACCTAGGGGAAGACCCTGCAAAGTCCTGAGAAATAGTCATCTAGGCTAAGCCAGAGTAGTTAAGCAGCTTTTGAAAGGACCTGGAAAATGATTTGAGGGCTAAGATGCTTTTGAAGATCCCGAGATTCTCAAGTTTGAAAGGGCTAGGTTTAAAAAGTTGAGCTTCCTAAAGTTGTCCAATTGACTTTAAATTGTTCAGATAAAAAGGCTGTACCTTGATTTCCTTCACAGAGTTTCTACCTGTATCCCTTCCTGCATGATGAGAATGCAGATGGGATAAAGAAGGCAACCTTTTAGTCAATCATCTCTCTGAGATGCCTTCTCCCTGTCTTGACATCTTGACTGACATCAGTCCTTGGAGGGCTACTTTGTCTGAGAGGTTCCTTCAACCCCAGCTCCATTTCAGGCAACTCACCTCTGAAAAGTAGCCAGCTCATTTTGAAAAGTAAGGGATAGATAAAGATGGAACAGAGATTGCTTGTAGCACTTGGGTGATTCAGGTACCAGCTCCGACCCAGAACAGTGACAAGTTAACACTATGGGATGTAACAGCCAAGCAAGGGCTGCTGAAACCAGCGGACCTCTTAAAATAATAGTTCTGAAAACAGGGCTATGTCCCAAACAAGAGTACAATACAAGCTTTCTCCTCGTCAAGGAAAAGTACATATTTTGACTTGTAGGTTATGAATCTTTAATACTTCTACCCTAAGTCTGATGATACATTTTTAGTGAGTAATTTCTTTTCATTTATTCTGTTAAGTGATTTTCTTTGTTGAATGGGGTGGTGTTCAATGAGGGGAAATCTAGGTGGTCCACAGAAACATTAAAAAATACCATGAAATACAACTCAGAGAGCACTGTCAACAGGCCCAAAAGCTCCAAAAGCATAATAAACCACTCTTTGCACATATTAAAACAATGCAAATAAGTGTGGCAACTTCAAAAGGACTAACTTACTAGTCGGGGGAGTAGGGTGAATAATTTTCTCAAGAAATACAAGGCACCAGAAATATTTTACTTAAAATGCTTTCTTTTGGTGGGGAAAAGGGTTCAAACATGTCACCTAATACTAAAAAAACAAAGAAGGTATTCCCCAGCCCTGTCAGTCACTGACAGCTGTTCCAGGCACCTGGAGAAAGTTTACAGTTTAAATCTTGCAGTTCTGTATACCTAAACACAATAGCAATAAAGGCGAACCTGTCAAACAGAAAATGGCCTGCTTTTAAGTTGTCCATAAAATATCTCCCGCTACCAGCATTTCTTGTAGCTCGTTGAGTATTATGTTCAGCAATATTAATAGACCCATATTTACCGTATCTTAAAAGCTAACAATTCCATTGCCAGGACTAATTAGGGAGGCAGGAAACTGAGAAGAAGCAGTATACAATTTCTTAAACATGGCCCATCTCAGAACCATAATGTTGAGTTTATTGTTTCTAGGACACTGTAAACTCTGTCAGAAGCACTGCTGGCCTTCTTTTGTTTCAAGAGTAAGAAAAAGAGTTCCCATTTTAACATACTTTTTAGAAGTAGGCAGAATTAAGCCAATTTTCATTTCTGCCTAAATGCCACCACATCTGACTTTTCTGTTGAAGTATTCATAGCAAAAGGTGAGGAGCAAGGAGCCAACTTTCATAGGGAAAGGAGAAACCCCAGCCTACAGGGTGTTTGTTGCTGCTTAAAAGTAAAAACCCATATAAGTATCCTAAAACAGTAAGACACATTAATCGAAAGTGTGCAAGGCCTAAAAACTGCATAGTTTCCATTCTATGGTTTATTCAGTTTTTGTCTCTGGATGAGAGGCAGTATCATATGCATGGCAGATGGCCAGAGGGCCTTGGAGACAAGAATGGCAGGTAATTCTACCTTGACCACATCCTGGCTGTGTGATCCTGACCAAGGCTCTTCATATCCACGTGCAACAGGCGACACTGAGGAGGGAGAGTTCCAAAGGAGGTGATGCTCTGCATTGGTAGGGGAAGCCTTTCACCTGAAACTCCCATCTCAAGGAAATTCCAGTTCTGATTTTTTTAAAATGGCATTGAGAGTCATAAGGTGGAGGATGAGTAGGGTTAGCATCTCTACCGAAGAAAATAAAGATTTTCATAAGCTGTGACTACTGAAATGAAACAATGAGAGAATCACAGACCTAGAGCTGAAAGGGTTCTTCAAGGCCGTTAAGTCCAATTCCTCATTTTACAGGAAAACCCCCAAGTTCTAAAATGACAATGGGCTGCCCCAGGTCACTCAAATACTAAATGGCAAAGATAAAATCTGAACTCAGCTCTTCTGACCCTAAGCCCAGTCTTCTCTCTATACTATGCCACAATGTTCAAATTTATGCAAAAGCAGATAACTATTACCAATTTTCAAACTAATACAAATGAATAAGAGACTTCTAACTTTTAAAAATTTGTTCATTCATGCAGACCAAAATATTGCTGCTTTCACCTATTCGATGAAACGTGTTTCCCATGACTAATCATAGGATGAATAGATTTAGAGTGAAAAAAGCACCTCAAAGACCATCTAGTCTGACCAGCTTTAGAGATGAGTACCTGAGGGCTAAATGAGGGGAAATGGCTTGTCCAAAGTCACCCGTGCAGACAGTAGCACAGCTGGGATTCAAACCTCAGTCCTCTGACTCCCAACCAACTTCTTTCCATTATATAATGCTGCCTTCTATTCAAAAGGCATCTTGGCTCATCATTCAGTTGTAAGAAAGAGACCCAGGGTATAGGGTAGTAAAACCATTATAATTTGAGCTATTTTACCCTCACCTTTAAAACATGTTATTATTAGAAAGTTTGTCTTTATGTGCAATTGGAACATAGATTATTTCATAAGAGCATAGTAAGCATCATTCCTGTTAAATTTTGGTTACAGATATCTTTTTTCTCTAAAGCTTATTTATTTACTTATTTTAACATTCATTTAAAAAAATGTATTCCAAATTCTCTCCCCTCCTTAGTCCCTCCCCATCTATTAAGAAGGCAAGCAATAGGGTATCAATTATTCATGTGAAACCAGGCAAAACATATTTCTATGTTAGCTATATTGCCAAAAAATAAATAAAAGTAAGGAACATGAAGAAAAACAAAAAAAAAATCATTCTTCAATCTGTACTCTGAGTTCATCAGTTTTTTCTCTGGATGTGAATAGAATTTTTCACCATGGATCCTTTGAAATTGTCTTGGATCACTTATTGATCCAAGTCGCTAAGTCTTTCACATTTGATCATCATCGTAACAATATCTCTGTTACTGTGAACAATGTTCTTCCGATTAGTGAGACACGTTTCAATTGATATGTGTTTTTTGCTTGCAATGATCTGTAAGATGGGAAACGGGGAAGTAGGGAGGGATGTACATCATTTAATTCTAAAAACTTGAAGACAGGCTAAAAGTGAACTCCACCTGACCCTTGGTGTCAACATTATACCATAGCTCCCTCCAAAGCTTCAGGAGATGCCATGTCTGGTAGGCCAGGTCATAAATGAGCAAATTTAAATGACTCCAATCCCCTGGTCTCTCAGCTAAACAAGCAGCAAGCCCCTTTTCTGTTGTAATATTGTGCCACTATTTTATGGGAATCACAAGTCCACCTGTAACTAGTTATAGTCACAAATTGGAGGCCTTTCTAATAAGCTGGCTCCAAATGTTGTTTTTATTTTTTTTTTAATGTATTCTCATAAAGGTCTTAAAGTAGGGTCTTCCAAAAAACCAGAAGATGGAACACTGGCCAAATGGCAGTTCTGGGATGATAAACAAACAACAAAGAAACAATTAGATCTCAATAGACAGCAGCCTATAGAAATTACTGGTTATAAGGACAAGTTAATTATTCAACCTCCCTGGTTCTAGGTACTAATCCTGTGGAAAATATTGTGGGGGGACTTTAAGAAGCATTTAGGCATGAAAATCACTGCCATGTGTAAAAACTTAGATGGGAAAAAAGGGCACGTACAACAATTTGATCGCAGAAAAATGTGCACTCCAATAAAATTTTTAAAAAATATTTGAAATTTGGCTTACAGTGTCCTTTTTACCTAATGGACAACTCAGTAAAGAAAATATGATGGATTTTTTTTCCTTGCCTGTATTTGATTCCCAATTAAAATTAAATATAAACTGAAATGCCACCTGGATTTTGCAAAACCCTCTTTTTAAAGAAGAACTTGGGCTTACATATACAAACGTTTTACTAAATGACCCATGGCAAATTGCGTAATGCCAGTAAAAGTTGTGTTTTTTAAGTTATGAGCCCCAAAGATTTTATCTGAAATAAAACCCTGATTCAATTCAGATTCTGGAGGCAAACTGTGACCTTAACTCTGCCTCTAAATGTAAAACATTTGTGTGTACAGCCCTTCAGTAATGCTGCTAGTAGGTATAGAGAAGAAATACTGTATTTATTAAGATTCTTGTTTTCTTTTCTAAAAGGCTAAATTAGTCCACTAATTGGCTACAAGAACTGGTTCCACAACCTTGCAATCCCAATTTAGAGGTCAGCCTTTAAATTGAGAGGTAGATCCCTGCCTCCCCATTCTCAGTGAGGCTTTTCCCGCTTTATTCTCAATTATTAATTCCTATGGTTCCCTAAAACTGAGTTTATTATCAATGGTCATCAGTTCCAATCTTTGTGGGCTCCTTCTTACTTATATAATATTAGACAGTCACTTCATGTCTCCAGGTCACAGTCTTCTCATCTGTAAAATGGAGGTGGGGAGTGACTGGACAAGATTAGACAGTCTCTACCAGTACAAAATTCTCTAAGGCAAGAGGTGAAGATCAGGTGAAGGGAGCATACAGTGCTTTGGAATGGCTCCATAACTTCTCTGAATGGGAGAAGACTTAGCCCTTCCAACTCAACTGTCTGCTAGAAACAGTTATGGAATCAAGAAAATGAATTTCTTCTTCTTGACCGCTCTAAGCCCACTTAGAAGAGAACGAATATGGATAGTATGAGCATGGCTATGTTTCAATATGGGAAAAACAACATTTGGCCAGTAGAGGGGAAAAAATCCAGTTTCTTTTTTCTTCTCCTTTGTGACCAGGCCTTCATGGCAATATGGAGGGAAAACATATGGCCCAATTTCTACATTGCTATGGCTGTAAACTCAAGAAGTTGCTCCTTGGCTGTGATAAGAACATTGGATTAGTCAGGGTTTATTTGTCTGGAGTCAGTCTCTTTTATTTTTATTTCAGAAAACAGAACACAGGGGTGGCTTGTCTCTTGTAGAAAAGCGAAGAGTTCCTCAAAATTTGTCTATTTGTTTTTTTGAAAGGGAATGTAGCACAATGGAAAACATGCTGTATTGTGGAGGGAAAGTTCCACAATTGGAATCCTGATCCTGCTATTTAGTACTAGAATGACACCAGACCTCAGCTTCCTACATATAAAATGAGATTAAGACATTAACAGCTAAGACTTTTTAAAAAGGCAATAAAATATACACCGAGCATAAAATGGACTACTCCTGATATCTGAGTTAATTGCCACTCTACACAGAATTAAAAGAAAAAAGACCTGGACAAGAGGAAACTTAGAGGCTATCTAGTCCAAACTCTTCATTTACAGGCAAGTAAACTGAGGCAAAGAGATTAAGTGCTTTTACCCAAAGTTCATATACCTTTTAAGTGAATGTCTGAGGTGAGATCTAAACCCAGGCACTCTGGGCTGAGTCAAGTACTTATCCATGATATAATCATAACACAATTATAATAAGAAGGGATCTAAGATACCAGTTGGTTAGTTAATAAATATTTATTAAGCCCTTACTAAGACCCTGAGACTATCCTAAGCACTGGGGACACAAGAAGAGGCAGAAGACAATCCTCACCCTCAAGGAGCACCCAATCTAATGGAGAGACAACAAGCAAACAGAAATGTATAAAGTAGGTATAAAAGGATCAACTGGAAACAATTAAAAGAGAGAAGGTGCTAGAATTGAGAGGGGTTAGGGGAGGCTTCCTGTGGAAGATGGGATTTTAGTTGGGAAGTCAAGGAAGCCAGGAAAACCAGTAAGCTGAGACAAGGAGGAAGAACATTGCAGGCAAGGGGGACAGCATGTGACAGCCAGGAGGCCAGTGTCACTGGATCAAAGCGTATGCGGTGTGGCGTAAGGTGTACGAAGGCTGCAAAGGTAGGAGGGGGCAAGGTTATGAAGGGCTTTGAAAGCCAAAACGAGCATTTTTTAAGGGCTTTGCCTGAGATCTCCAGGGAGAAAGAACTAACTCACTACCTTCCAAGGCAGACCGTTCCACTTTTGGATAGCTCCAGCTGCTAACATGCTTTTATTGAGAGGCATGGTCTTTTCAGCTGTGCTCACAACCCTCCTACTTCTATCTACTTCTCATTTCAGTTGTTCTGCAGAACAGTGGAAAGCTTTCTTTTCTGGGACAGTCCTTTGAATGTTCAAGGACAGCTATCATATCCCTTGTTCCATCTGATCTACTCCAGGTTAAACATCCCCATTTCCTTAAAACTAGATTCACAGGGCATGAACTCAAGACTTTTTACCATTCTGGTTGGCCAACTTATTAATGTCCTTCCTAAAATTGCTCAGGACTTAATGCAATGCTCCAGATGAGGTCTGTCTAGGGCAGAGTTCAGTGGGACTCTTGCCTACTGAAGCTCATGCCTCTCAATAAAGGAGAATGTCAGCTTATAAGACACTTTCATTTGGATCAATAACACAGTTATTCTAAATTTAGAAGCAATAAATACTCTTGAAATTAGACCTTTTATCTCTGGTATTTTTATAAGTCTGTAGTATATTGGGGTAAATTTTTAAGAAAAATTTACAACAATTATCAAACGCTAATGACTGAAGATGAAGTGTCTCCTATCCTGTCTAATCTACAAATATCAGTCAGGCAATGGCCTGTGCAGACAGATAGGCTTTGCACAATTTCCTGAAGACCAATAAATTCAGATGATTAGAATTCAGGAAGAAAAAACGTATGGTGGTCTTTAATCAGAACTTGCTTCTACTCTCATACTGTCCACCTCGTATCAAAATGGACTGGAGAAAGGCCAAGAAGTCTCTGAAGCAATTAAAACTCAAGGCATGTTAATGAGCCTAAATTCCTCACTAGATGGGACACAGGCCAATCTCTAGTGTCTCCTTCAAGTTATAACCTGATGGAAAAGGCTAATATAAATCACAAGATGTTCCCTGGCTTCTCTAAAATCCTAAATCTCTTACTGTTTAGACCCCTCCTGTGGGAATTAAATTATGCTGGGTGGCATAGTGTATAGAAAACTGGGCCTGAAATCAGGAATACCTTAGTTCAAGTCCAGCCTCAAACACTTACTAGCTGTGACCCTAGGCAAGTCACTTCATCTTGTTTGCACTTCAGTTTCCTGGAAAATAAGCTGGGAAAGGAAATGGCAAACCACTTCAGTGTCTTTGCCAAGAAAACCCAAATGAAGTTAGGAAGAGTTGGATGTGACTGAAATGACTAGACAATTGTATATTGTGCATGTTTGTGTCTCTTTGTGTTTGTATACACATGTGTACATATACACACACACACACAAAAATGTACAATTGTACATCACTGTACAATAGACACATAGGTTATTTTCTTCATCTCTTAACTCCAAGAAATTGAAAAAAAAAAGGTTTAATTTTAGTTTCTCTTGCTACAATCAAAGTTCCTTTGAGGTCAATGACTTAGACTTCATCTTTTCCGCTCCCACTTGCATAGCAACCAAGAAAGAGCTGCTGATTTGATTCTCCTCATGAAAACAGACACCGACAAAGTGGTCAGGATGTATGTAGGTAAGGGGCTCTGTACACACACACACACACACACACACACACACACACACAAGGAATCCATGGATAGATTTCATGACTTAAAACATCATTCAGAGAAAGGGTTCCCAGGCTTCACCAGATTTCTGAATGGTATAAGTCATACACAAAAACTTTAAAGCCCCTCATAGCTCTAACCCGTCATTTTCTTAGCAGGTCATCATGAGATCCAATCAACTTCAATGATCTGTGATCTTATTCAGTCACCAAAGCTGGTCATGACAAGAGGTTTTGTGATTGAAAAATCCCCTGCCCTGCCACCAACCCATGGAAAACCATTCTGGATCTCATGCAGTCTATTCCTTGGCAGACAATCAAACCCTTTCCATCATGGTAACACCTGCCAAAACCCAGGTTCTGCTGGCACAAGCTTCAAAAACCCAGGTTCATTTCCACAAAATGACAAGGCAAAGACAGGGCTTCTGTGGAGGCCAATACACTTATTGGACAAACATCTTATAATCAAACTCTTTAAGGAATTATTAAAAAAATAAAGTTCTAAGAGTAAGGTCCATTCCACTAAGAGATGAAATGGTTAAAGAATAATGTTAATATTTGTATTGCATATGTTTCTTCCAGTATAGATCAGTTAAGATGGCCTTGGACATCTTCCAAATCTGAGATGTGACGATTCTTTGACTACAACATAATTCTCAAAGGAGAAAAAGTGTCAATCAACCTTGCAAAGTTTGATCAAATTCTCAAATAATTATAGATATATCTATACAAATATAGATATGTATATAATAAAATATTTGGGGGGCATTTCCTTAAGACCTCTCAACTGACACAATCAAAAAGGATAAAACTCAGTAATGATGCTGTGTAATAATGGTAATAATACTAGCTAGTCTTTAAGGCACAGTGCTTTAAGGTTTTTCTGTGGAACATCAGACATGTTAATAGCATTTAAGAAGTTAGGAAAAGGTGAATTCCTCTTGGAGAACAATGTGGTAAGAGATGGCCTGAGTAACAACATTTTTTGGTCCCTATGACCTATTGTCTCACTAAGACTACCAGGACTGATAACTAAGGATGTTAGGAAAAGTGCAGGGAAACGGAGTGGGAGCGTCTGTACAAAAACATTCACAACACCTTAATACGTAACAGGAAAAGGCTAGAAACTACCAATGTGGACAATGTTTGGGAAAGGGCTGAATACACTGTGGTATATCAAGATAAGGGAATATTATTGTGCCATAAAAATGGAAATATGAATAAAACAAAGAAATAAGGAAAGACTTATGGAAAAGGATACCGACTGAACAGAGCAGAATTAGCATAGCAATGTACCCATTAAAGAGGACTATGTAAAATGAATGATAATATTGGCAAAAAATACAAAGAAATAAAAATCGTCAGCGGGGGCATGGAAAATATAATTTATTACTATTATTTTAAGGTGAATACATTGATTTTTAAAACTCTAGATAAAAGTTTTATGGATGGTCATTTTCAGAGTTTTTTGTGTGTGCAGATTTTTGTTTTTGTTGAAGGATTCTAAGATGAGAATTTTTAAACATCAGAAATAAAATACACTAAAGAGAAAGAGAGCAGAAGAGGTCAGAGAAATCAACAGGTACATTTGTTATGGTTTTGCTATGGTTAAAGTGGATTTATTTCTTTTTTTAACCAACAGTAAATAATTTGGTATTCATGTTTCTTTATGTATGATCATTATTCATATTCAGCATTTAACCGAATGCTTGTGTTTGTTGATAGTCACAAAATTCAGACTAAAATAACACAAATACTACAATGACCTGTTCATATTCTTTGACAACATTTCCATGGGAGGACAGATCTTACTCAAACATTTGTTTCAATTCCTTATATATTTTACATTTCAGATTTCTATCGGGTATATAATCAATTCTGATTGGAAGGAGTCCATATCTTAGAATGACAAAGACATTTCAGGGTAAGTAGAAATAGAAACCATACCATGATGTTTTAAGACTAACATATCTTCAATTGTGAGCATGTGTGGGTGTGGTGGGTATGATGGGGGAGTATTGGTTATTTATTTATATTTTTGGCCAATCCTATCATAATCACTTACACACAGTAGTTGTTAAATAAAAGCTTGCTGAGTGATTGAACTGTAAAAAAGAAGAAATGCCTCTTTTCCTCCTTAATAGAGCAAGCATCCGAGCACTTTGATAGTATGTCTGAAACTGATTTGGAGCTCTTACAATATCTTGTTCATGATAGGGGATCAATACATATTTGTTAAGTGAGATGATTTTCAAGATTCTTTCCAGTTCCAAATGTTTTCAGTTTTTTATTTACCATCTCCCTAAGGTACATGTAATTGGTCCTATTTTTTTTTTAATTAAAGCATTTGGGGTTAAGTAACTTGCTCAAGGTTACACGGCCAGTTATTTCTGGGTGTAGTGCTAAGTATCTGAGCCTGGATTCGATCCCCAGGTCATCTTGACACTGGGGCCAGTGCTCTTACTCGCTGTGCTCCCTGGCCGCCCCAGGTCCTTCTTCGAGTTAAAAGCAGTAACCCCATCCCACCCCCAAAATATATTTAATTAGCCCATGATATCCCCTATCAAAGCAAAACATTTACTTTCCATGTTGAGTCTCTGGATGGAATGAGACTCAGCCTCTATCCTCAAAAACTTATAACTAGCTTTGCACACAGATAACTGCACTGTTCAAGACACAACATACAGCCAGATTTTGTAAGCTTCTTAAAGGCAGGGACAAGATTACATACTCCTTTCTATCAAAGAAGCATAGATCTGAAGCAGAAATAGATCTTTAGTCAGATCTCCTAATTTTTTAGAGGATAAATCTGAATCTCACAGGTGTTAAAATGACTTTCACAAAGGAAGAAAGTGGAAGAGTCAAAATCCCAGCTAGGTCCTTTGACCATTTGTCTAACAGGCATTTCATTGCCCCATGACTTCTCCAGATGTTAGTCTACCATAGCACCTGTATTCCTTACACATAGTAGGTGCCCAATAAATTTATGTTAACTTGAGACAGGCTATTGCTAATTAATGGAAAGAACACAGGGCATTTCCTGATTCCATTTCCAAGGCAGCAGAAGCAGGTAACATGTTGTAGTAGATAAAGATCTAGATTTTGGGTCAGAGATCTTAAAGAGATTCCAGGAGTGCTACAAGTGGGACTTTTTGCACACAAGCCAAGAGTCACAAACTGTGCCTAGGACAAGTGACTCTAAGTCTCCCATTTGTTGCCAAGGGTAAAAAAAAGTGAGGGTCACAGAGGGATTTAAGGTCCTCTGAAATCTGGTCCCAGTCTACTTTTCCAGCTCTATCCCACCTCGCTCTCTGATAGGCACTGTGTACTCCTCCCAAGCCTGACGATGTCCTGCACCTCAGTCCTCCAATTACTCTAACTTCAATTTCCCTAATAACTGATGATGCCAGGGTGTTTGAAGACCTTCAATGAGCTATACAGACATTCTCTCATCTGACCTTCACATCAACCCTTTAAATTAGATACCAAAAGGAGGGCTGTCCCCATTTTGTAGATGAAAAACCAAGTCTCAGACAGGGTCTGATCTGCCCAAGCCCTCAAGAGTGGAATTTAAACCAAGAGCTGCCCAAGACCAAGGCCAGCACTCTGTCCACTAGGTCAGGCTACATGTTCAGCCTCATCCTCTACCTATGCAACCCCAACCCAAACATCAGGGTCCAGCACAAATGCCACATCTCCCTGAATCTGCCACTTAAAGAGATATGATGTCTCTCCTCCTATATCATGTCATACTTTGTACCAGATTTAAAGTCTTTATCACAGGTTGCTTTCAGATGCAGTGGGAAAGAGGTTTTGGAGTCAGAAGCCTGGATTTCAGCCTTACCTCTAACACTTATTTCCTGTATAATCTTCTGTAACTCACTTAAACTCCTTGGTGCTCAGTTTCCTCAACTGTAAAAATGGGCTACATGACCTATCAATCCCCTTCAAGCCCCTTGAAATCAATCAGTCAATCAATCAACAAGTATTTATTAAACACCAACTATATGTAGGGCACTACAAACTATAAATACAATAAACAAAACTATTCCTTGGTTGCACTGGGCTTATGATATGATGGGGAGACAAATACTACACATATACACACACATTCATACAGACTCTATGTATATGCATGTATAAACATAGTATATGTGTATATGCATGTATATGGATGCATATATGCATGTATATTCATATACACATATAATAAATAATTATTTTAATACTTAATAAATATGAAACTGCATTAAGACTATTAGGACAGTTGTATATATGTGCATGTGTGTGTATGTATTTTTTAAAAAAGTAACTAGACTATATGTTTACTTAAGGGTAGGGACCTTTTTTCTTAACCTTTGCATCCTACTCTCAGCACAATGCTTTCAGAACAATGGGTGTTCAATACATATTTTCTGAATGAATTAATGAAGAGCTCAACGAGTGGACAATTTGTCCACAAAGATCTCTTTTCAATGAACTGGGAAGCATTTTAGGAACCTAGTTCAATTTGCCAAGCTCAGCCAGGGGCTGCTCAGAAGAGCCAAAGCACACTCAGTTACTAGACTACTCTTGAAATGGAAAAGATGTCGAGTTGAGCTGTTGCCATTTATGGTCTCCTTAGTAAAGTTTGGTCATTCTGTTTTCCATTGAGATTTCCTAGATAATGAATGGAATACCCTCTGCATTATACGGGTAAAAATGCAACCAATTAAATGCTTACATGTAAAGTGGAACAAAACTGTTGATAAAAGTAGGGGCGGGTTTTTAAAGAGCTCCACTTTTCTACTTGACCAGAATAATGTTATTTTGACTTTACCATAGCATCCCTTCACACATTACTCATTTTGAGGAATTGGCCTTGAACAAGACACATAGCTTAAGCTACATACTCTATACAAGATACCTCTCTACCCACATTTAAAAATTGCTACCCATTTACTTCTTATAGTCAATTCTTTTTTCTGTTTCAGTTTGAGGGTTTATTATTATTATTTTTTGTCCAGACATGTGATTTCATCGCTGTAACACATTCTCATTGTGGAAACACTCTCCATACTAGAGATCTGGGATTATTCTATAGTTGATAGTTTTTGGCAGGTGCCTGAGCCCAGGGTTACACACAGCCAGTATATGTGAGAAATGGGATTTGAACCTCAGTCTTCCTGGATCTGAGTATAACTTTCTATCTTCTATCTATATTTTTTGTTTGCTTGTTTTTTGGTAAATTAAGTCCCAGACTGAAAAATGATGACACACAAAATCAGAGTAGAGATTCACCCTGACAGAAGCAGAGTCGCTCCATAATTTCTGCATGCAAAATTCCTGCTGCACGGAATTCGGCCAACAGAAACAGCATGGAATAAGGTAAGTAACATTATCACCATGTTATTTATCATATGCATTAGTACCCAAAATAGTCAAGGGAAGGATGAGCATTATGTCATTCCCTCTCAGTCTTTAACCTTGGAAAAGGTTGGTTGAGTTAGTAACGAGGACCACTGTAGTCAATACAGAATGCCATAAAAACAGAAACCTTCCCCCAATGTTACATTGAAAAAAAATTAATGCCTAGTAATTGTCATAATGAAAAATCCACTGTTACACTATATAGGCCGAATGGCTTATTTTTATTTAATTTTCCCCAAACCGTTTTTCTTTGCCTCCAACTGGCACTCTTTTCTATTGAAAAGCAAAAGACATTTTCCGCACAATTTTCCCTCTACTAGAAAGAGGTATATTGTGCCCTTCAGTGAACATAAAATTGATATTATCATCTCTTAGTTTATATCTCACTACTTAACCTTCAGATTAAAAGTTATTAGATTTGAATGACTAAAAAGACATCATGTCACCTTCTGTGCCATGTGGGGAGATAAGAGAAGTTCGGGACAGGATGAGGGATGTGATAAAAACAGTAAGCTATGGCAGAAGGTACAGGCTGCCTATTCTTTTTCTCTTTTGATGCACAAAGGTGGCACTTCCCATAAAGAAGTACATTTCACTTAGGAGGCAATTTTAGTATTACATTACCCAGGCACTTGAGAGTTTAATTTAGAAGTGGCTGAGGATGGTAAAGGACATCACTGGGATTTTTGACCATTGGTCAATCAGCAAGCAAGCATTTATTATGCACTTACTACATGCCAGGCACAATGCTATGTAATCTCTGGGAATAAAAAAATAGTCAAAAACACAATCTCTATGCTCAAGAAGCTCATGGTCAAATGGAAGAGACAGGTATGATCACCACCACCACCATCATCATCAAAGACAACACCATTAGTTCAGCTTTTTCTGTTTTTGTTTTTAATTTTGGGGGGACACATCAAAGTAATAGTCTAATAACAATAAAAATATGAAGTTCTTGAACTTAAGTTCCTACCATATCCCTTCTGGATACGGTAAAAATGAGAGAAATGATCTTATACCTTGACTAGTGATCATGTTGGGAGAAATATATTTGACAGATGTGACCACAGAGAAAAGCAATCTGTAAAAAAAAATATTCATAGTAGCTTTACTTTTGATAACAACAAAAAACCTAGAAACAATTCAGATATCCAATAACTGGGGAATGACTGAATGCCCTGTGGTCTGTCAAAATAATGAATAATTAATGCACCACAAGAAATGACAAATATGAAGAATACAAAGAAACAGCTAAAGACTGAGGGGAAGTGATATAGAAGGAGAATCAGAACAATCTACAAGCTAACTAAAACCAGATTTAGTATAATTAGTAATAGCAAGACTATAAAATTCAGGAGAAAATAACAGAAGACAAAGAACCAGGAATCAGATCTGAAGGGGATATTTTTCTTTTTAATTTGTTAATACATATTTCATAAATATATATGTCTTCAAAACAATTTATAAATAATGCAAAGGTCATTTTATATGAAGGATCTATTTTTTTAAATCATGTTTATTTTAATGTTTCCTTGTGTGGCTACTGAATTTAGAATTTCAAAATCATGAAAACAAAAAAGGAACTGAGTTCTACTAAGGATTACTGAGACAAAGGGAAAGTCTATATTCCTTCACCTTAAAGCCAAGCTAATCTCCAAGCCACAAACAATATTACATTTTGACAATCTCAGGCAAGTTAAATAATATTCTAACGTGACTCCTTCAACGCCCTCAGCAGCTTAATAATTACACACCCTATTTTCTCAACAAAAGAAACACAACACAGAATAATTCCACCTTATGGTCTTACAAACAAATTCACTCTGACTAGCTTGTGTCAATATGGAATAAAAGCACTATCAATGATTTAACTCAGTACTTTTGGTCCTTAAAAGAGATAAGTTCATTTCATGATCAATAGAAACACTAAAAAGCAATTAATCACCTATTCCCATCTGACTTTACGCTACACTCATTAGTAAATAACTAGAAATAAAAAAAAGTTTCAGTAAAAAAAAAAGATAAACAAGTTCTCTTTATAGTATAATGAAATAACTAGCCTGTAGTCAATGATAAAGCTCTACCCTTCAGAGGTTTCTTTTTAAAAAAATGAAATTTCCTTGGTGCACATAATTTGTCAGTGGTATCACTGTTCTCTCGCTTAACTAGTCTTGCAATCTCACAGTCGTTTTATTTGTGGCTTTGCTCCCACCCCATTTGCTCACAGTTGTTTGCTTGCTGTCTCTCCCATTAGACTGCAAGCTCTTCCAGGGCACAGACCGTCTTTGGCCCTTCTTTGTATCTTCAGCACTTAGCATGATGCCTGACATATGGAATGTGTGTATTCACTTGTATAATCCTGTTGATTCTTTGAGTTCCCCCAATCTCTCTCTCATTCATCCTTTCTACTTGACACTGCTGCCACCATACTAGTAAAGACCTTTCTCCCAAAGGATTTTCTTGCCACCTCCACCTCATGGTCCTCCTAAACTAAGCCTGACACACTTTGCCACATTAATCATCTCATCCTTTAAACCTCACCTATGTTTCCCTACTGCCTAAAGGATAAAATCTAGACTTTTGATCTTGATAATCAGGGCCACTGGAAATCTTGCTCCCATCTGAGATTCTAAGTACTTCTTCCAGTACTTACCTGCGTGGTTTAATCCAACTGGCTTCCTTGTCACCCTGTAGTGCCTAGCAAAGGGCCACACGTGGTAGACACTCAATAGATATTTGCTAAATGAATGAATTTGAGGAAATCCCATGACCTATGGCACTGGGCCATAATTTTATCAAATAGAACTGAGTTCCTAAAGCAAGGTTGTGTAATAGAGAAAGATATAAGTGAACTCATCTCATTTTACTGAAGGAAGGGAAACTGACTTACTTATGTGATCCCAAATCAAACAGCATTTAACACAACTCTCCAGAAAGCTACAAATGACACCTTGTTGTTACAATCGATTTCAGTTCAAAGGAAAAATGATGAAAAGAAAGTTTCTTACATGAAGTTCAGTTCACTCTCCAAACTTCCTTCTTGTTTTGCTGCACAGCCTCGGCATCTATGTTGTTATTCCACTTTGTCATAAAAGCAGTCACCTTGTAACCCTTTTTATCAAGTAATCCATGCACGCTCAGAGTACACTCCACTCCATAGGGCAAGCTATAGGGCTACATTACACAAACATCAGTTCTGCCAGCTCAGCACTAGCTGGCAATGAATGCAAGCAATTGCAAAACAGCCATGGATGGTGGGGGCTTTCCCCCCTTAAGAGAAGAGATAGGAGTGTGCTGGTTTTGCAGAATAAACTCCGTAGCTGATCTATCAACAAATGCCTACTGAAGTCATACCTAGCTCCTGAAAGTTCAAAAAAAGAATTCTGATGGGACAAAAGCCAGGGAGTTTCAGCTCATGGGACATTACTTGAAATTATGATGTTCCAGTGTGGGACTCTCTTGAAAAGCTGAATAATATAGTGTGGGAATCAGAATTCCTATAACTCTTTGGGATTGTTGCACTCACTTGACTTTCTTTTATTCTTTATGCCCATTAACAACTGAGTGCTTGGTAACAAGAAGGGCTATTGAAATTTATGAAAATATCTACTCCAGACCTAGGGCTAGAAAAGATCTCAGAGGGCAGCTGGGTGAACCCCTTCCTTTTACAGATGAAGACAGAGGCAAGAGGGTTTAAAAGACTTGCCCAAGGTCACACAAGCAGAAAATGTCAGGACAAAGTCAAATCTTCCTCAATCCAAAACCAGTACTCTTCTGGAGGGGTCCCCCTGCCTCCCACCTCCATGGTCTTCCCAACCTTTCTTCATGTGAGTATACGCTACTTTCAAACTGACAGGGTGGAAAACTGAAGCAATTATTTTAAAAAATCAAGTCACATTTTACTTTTCATAAAATGTAATAAATAATTTTAGAATGATAATAATAACAACTAATATAGCACCTGAAGGGTTGCAAAGTACTTTCTACATACTGTCTAATTTGATCTTCACAACAGCCCTGTGAAGAGCCTGGATCTCTGAGAGATCACTTAATTGCCCACTGGAAAACCTGTAGGAAGTTTTTGTAAGGTTTTTTGAATTCACATCTTCTGGATTCCAGGTCTGGTGCTCTATTCACTACAATAGGCTGCCACACACACACAAACAAAAGCCAATTGTTGGATTTCTAAAACAAATGCTTGAATGTTTCCATTTTAATGTAGCTAAAATTGATGTTTTGGTAGTCTCCCATAAAGTGTAACCATCTACCTGCAAATGGAAATTTTCTAGCCATCAGTGTTTCTTCACTAAGGGTTCATTTTAAAAAATAGTACAAAACATCCAGCTCCACTTTAACACGCAAGCCTGGGAGGGTGTGAGTAACGTTCTTCATGGAACAAGAGAATTCAAATGTTATTCTGCTCCTTCATCTCTTCTTTTCCCTTTCAGCCAAGATGGAAGGAAAGGAGACTTCCAACAACTGGCCACTGACAGGAAGGAACTGGCCGTGACCCCAATTCAAAGGATTCATGGCAAAATTCATCACCAACATTCTCCAGAAACACAGGTGAAGTTACTGAGCTGAGAAGTGATAAAAGAATGGGCATTCCTATTCCCCCAGGACTAGCCCCTTCTGGAGGCTACATCACAAAACACAGAAGCTGTATCATTCTTCCTCATCATCTGCAGCTATCAAGACCAATCCCTTCATTTTACAGATGAGGAAATTGAGACCCAGAGAGGTTATGTGACTTGGTCAGGATCCCACAGCTAAAAGTATCTTAGGTAGGAGATGAGCCAAGTCTTACTGATAGTGGAAGAGGCAGAAATGCTACAGGGGTTGCTTTACTGAACCTGGATGCAAAGCAAGAAAGTGAGGAGGTAGAAAGATAGAACAATAGAGAGACACAGAGACAGAATGAGGGATAGATGGATATATAGAGACGATAGGCAGCAGATAGAGATAGATGAACAGAGATCTAGAAAAAGAGCTAGATAACAGACAGACATAGATGTCTGGAAGGATGGAGATAGAGAAATGCTAGGCAGACAGATAGATGGATAGAGATAGACAGACAGATCCATACAGAACCTTCAATGCTATCTCATTACTAGTCCAAATGCTCTATATAGTCTTTTCCTTGGAATTGAAGACTGGAAGTATCTGTGGGGAGCCTGCTGCCCTTCTTTTACTTCTGTTTCAATTACCAAGATGAGTTAAGAGCTGAAATCGTTGCCATATTTCAAATGTTCGCTTATATTTCAGTACATTGACGGGTGTGTGAATTCATCATGCCCATGGGCAGTCACTGTCCCTGACTCTTCTTCCTGAGAAGCTCTCTGGGGACCTTCTGCAAGATCCCATGGCATACAACCTGGACACCCACTGAGCCTCTGTGCTACTCATCTCTTGCCCTCAGTACATGACCAACCTTCCTTTTGCTCTGGTCATACTGCTGTCTGGTAACACCCTCTATCTGCCTTGTGCAATACTTCTTGGTAATGTGCTACAACCTACTCACACCCACCATGCACCTCTCAACCCAGGAAACAAATGTTCACTAATGAAATCAATTTTATTCAATTGGATCAGGAAGGGCATTTGTCCCAAACAAATTGTGAAAATCTTAGTCACTCCAAACACTGCTGAACCACTGGTCATTGCCAGTGCTCTCTGGACACTCTAGGTATATCAATGGACGAATAATTCTAGGACTCTTTAACGTTCACTTTCTCTTTCCTGCCTTTTCCTTTCCAGTGTGTCATCAAATTCCTCAAGATAAGGACCCACAGTTCTTGAGTTCCTTCACCTTTTTTTTTTTGGTAATCATTTCTTTAAAAAAAACATCCTTCAAATATTCATTGATATCTCCATCCTTACTCACTCTCTTTATATGCTTTTACGAATTGCTCCATTGGAAATAAATAAACCGGTGTGGCTTCCATCAACTCTGATCTATGGAATTAATTCCCTTTAAAGAGAGCACTTCACCTAAATCGGCTTCTACCACATACTGATTGAAAGGTCAGACACCTTGAACAATCACCATCAAAAAAACAAAACTGCTCCATTTAGTCAAATATCCAAAAGGACTTTGAAATCAATACTGTTTTACACAAATCAACAAAATAAATGAAAATGCACAAGTGACCTTCCGACCCTGGCTTTGGCCAAAAGTTCTGTAAAGTGCCCTCCTCCTAGCAAACTGTGATGCCCCTATGAACAATCCTCTTCACTGGGATGAGTTAGAGGCAATGGCGGCACCAGGTGGAGGGGGGATCCCCAACATTAAGTGGAATGTTGTTAAGAAATAGCTGTTTTATTTAGCAGCTATTCATTTTTATTGAATAAACATTCTCTAGTATGCATTCTGTTAATTGACCTGACAGCATATGCTGTATACAGAGAAACTTCTAAACATTATGCTCTATGTAATATGCTTATCTGTAAATGCTCCCATCTGAAGCTGTATGGAAACAAAATGCTGCTTTCTCAAATTCCAATCTTTTTAAAAGCTTTGGATCCACACAACTTAGTGGACTGTTTTGAATTTTTCCCAATATCTTTTAATGAAAAACAAACAGATAACTGTGAAACTAAGTAACAGCATTTGTCTCTAAGGTCTGTCTTTGGGCAAGCATTCTGCCAGGAAGAGAGTGGACTTCTGTTATTACAAGCAGAACCTAATTCAAGGACTAAGAGGGGGCATGCTGGGAACTAGAAATCAGGTATTACAATTGAAAAGACATGACTCAAAAAAAGCTTTAGTTCTTTCACTTTATAAAAGTACATATAAAAATCCCACCTACTTTTAGTAATAGGTTTATATTCCACATAAACATAGGCTAAAAGCAAGATAAAGACAATTCATTCAGGGATGGGTGAGCCACAGAATAAGTAGGGGTCTTGGAATATTGTGTGTAAGTTTCTCCACTCCTGTAGAAGGGCGCCTGCCCTTGGGTGAAAAGAATGAGTAATGACTGTTGAGTTACGGCAGTATCTTCTAGTCAATGAAACACATGGACATTCTCCAAAGCTGGTCCTTGTCTACGTTCTCTTCTCTGAAAAGATATTTGCTACAATCCATAATTACCCTGGATAATAAAGAACAAACGTGGAAGGTCTAACATTTTTTGCCTTGACAAATACTGCGTATTGGCTAAATTTTCTCCATGTATCATCAATTATGAGCGAGGTGGAACTGGAAAATTCCATAACCTTCTCATCAACACAAAGCATAATTAACTCATTTTGCTATCACATCCTTTTAAGCCAAACCTTTGTGTTGAATGCACTTCCAACATATTTTCCTGTTCTAATTCTCTTCCAGTGTCCTACATTAATCAAAGCTGTAACCCCTGTTGTCTTTGCACTACGAATCAGAATGTGCCCCTGGCGAAGAATGAGGGAAAAGTCAACAGGAATTAAGTTTCAGTGCAACTGTTTACTCAACTGTGGCCTGCAGTTATTGAAATTTTATCCGTGGTTTTGTGTGACTACCGCAGTAATGAATTCAGCATGGCTGTGATTTTCTCACTGATGGTATTCTCACTTCAAGTAAAAACCTGTAGGATGAAAATGATTGAAACAACCCAAGTCTATCACACTTGGTATCATACATTTCTTGGAGCTGTTTAATTGTAGCAGTTTTTTAGCTTCAAGAAACTCTGATAAACTGAGTCCCTTATGCCTTTTTAATCCTAGAGTTTGGGGTTTTGACTAAAGGTTTTTCTTAACCACACCAACTAAAAGTTTCATTGTACACTTAGGTACAACTTAAGCAGCTGCTCTTATCTTATTTTGAATGCCTTAGTTAAGTCTAAGAAGTGCGTGGCATCATAATGAACTTCATCAATAAAAATCTGTACAGTCACTGAAGCTCACCTTTCCTTCCAAAACATACTGAAGACTCAAGCTGTAACAGATTGTCAGAAAAGCTATTCTAACATAATACATATATATATACACACATACACACACAAACACATATGTGATAAAGTACTTTAAGCATAGTTCTACCTAAAATGTAGTAATTAAGACATAATTGTTCATCAATATGTAATTTTTCTGCTGACACTTCTGATAGGAAATTAAAAAAAAGAATGTGTACATTTGGGAAGATTCACTCTCCTTCCTTTTTACCCTCCAAGTTTTTCCTTATTACTTTTTAAAAAGATTTTTTATTGGTATTTATTTACCAAAAGGAAAATTCAGAAATTATGAATTTTCCACTTATTCAATTATGTACACTTAAACAGGTTACCAGTGGCTTATGACAGAAGAACCAAGAAGCTGAGCCCAATTGATACTATGGGAAAAAATGCTCCAACCTGACCTCTTCCTGGTAAGGACATGAAGAATGGCACCACAGAGGACCAGCCACTTGGTCCCAATTGTGCAAGGTACTTGTGAAGCATGTGAAGTTTCTGGCACAAATACAAAGACTCGTGTCTGCTATGGATTGTTGTGCTTGGCTAACAATTCTCAGTAGGTAGAACTTGGCCATGTGATTAAGACTAAATGTGCATCACAGATCTTACAGACAGGATATGTCTGAAGTCACAGTTCTCCTCAGATGCAGGCAGGAGGTACATTTTTATGCTGGTAATAGGAAAACATCAGTAGTAATAATCAGAAGCCTTGGGTTTTTGCATCCTGGTACCTGCCTCTGTGTTCTTTTTCCTCCTCTCTCTCTCCCTCTCTGTCTCTCTGTCTCTCTCTCTCTCTGTCTCTCTCTCTCTCT
>NW_027185761.1:42185910-42190992 GCF_028583685.1 Petaurus breviceps papuanus | reverse complement strand
GTCTCTCTCTCTCTCACACACACACACACACACACACACACACACACACACACACACACACACCACCCTTTTTATTCCCAGTCAACAGCTGATTCTAACAACCCATGCCGAACTGGGAAATCAATGACTACTTAATTTCTTGAAAACTTTTTTTTAAGAAGACAATAATTAAACATATTTTAAAGTACTCCCCATGACTGTATACCTTGTAGAGGAAAAAGGGAGAATATTACCAGCCCCTTCAAGAATTTTAGGATTTGCAAGCAGTAAAACTATTCTGCCAAAGCCTGTCTTTCTCTAGTGAGATGCTGTGAAAGCCCCCAGTAAGGCACCCAAGACAGTCCTCCTTCATTTGTCCAAATGGTGAACTAATTGAAGAGAAGATTATTTCCTGCACTTAAGGCATCTGATAATTGTTGATCCCATAAGTGATAGCAAGGAAGAAAAAAAAAAGATGTGCTTTTGAGCAAAGCCAATTTGTTTGTGGGAAAAGGTCTGGTTATCTTTGGCAGGGCATATTACCATTGGCCACAGTCAGTTTTACAGTCTGGAAATTTTTTATTGCTGTTGTCCTGATCTAAGGTGTTTACACTTATACATAAACACAGACAGTAAACAGTGCTTTAATCCTTACTTACACGTGCCTTCCAGGATAGTATATGATAGTAAGTAATCAGAAATAGAAACTAAATTGCACCATCCATGGACAAACAGTTTTAGATGGCGCTGAGGATCCATCCTCAAGAACACTTGTATCCGGGGAAGGCATCCCAAGGGCACAGTGCCACTGAGTGGCTTCTGAAGCAATTCTTACCTTTTGTCAGTCTCTGCCTATCTCTGTCTCTGTTTCTGTGTCTGCCTGTCTCTGTCTCTCTGTCTCTGCTGTTGCTATTTCATTCTCTTCTTTTCAACTTCTCCTTTCCACTGCTCATGTGTGTCCATGCCAACTATACCTACCTTGGGGTTATAAAGTTAAAGTTGATCACCTCTATGCACATACATGTGCGTGGGCACATCCACACAGACGCACATCCACACACTTTAAAACCTTGAACATCCAAGTCCTCCAAGAATTACAGAGTGGTTTGTCCGGCCTCCCCTTCAGTGGCCAGAGGAGTAATATCTCTCACAGTACCTGCTGCTGCTGGATATGTGCTAAATCTGCCGCGCCAATCTCCCCCGACGGTGTCTCGCCGTTTGCTCTCCCTTCGCGTAGGCTGCTGCACTCCAGTAAGTGGTTGCCGCTGCCTGCTCCATTCGGAATGGCTGAACCGTTGCTTTTTGTCTCAGGCCCAGATTCTTGCATCATGACTCAAAAACCTGAAATAAGAATTGGGAGGGGAAAAATGCAGCTGTTAAAACAGTTGCTGCGTCTAAGGAGACATGCTCTGTTTTCAATGCTGCCCCTAAACCATAAACATTTGTCATTTTCCTTCATACAATTTATCTTTCATTAATGGTTTGGGCTACTAGTTTGTGTTTATATATCTATTGGTACAGCTATAATTTTAGAAAGACTGTTCTAAATATACCATCACTGGATCAACATCTTTTTTCCCTTAGAGAGGAAAAATAATATTTTCATAAGAACACAGAATTCATAATTAAATCTCCCTAATTACATCGGGATGTTTTATTTGAAACCTATGAGTCACTCTATATAACATATTAGATACAACATAAAAAATTAATATGTACAGGAGATAGAGGCTAAAGCCAAAACATTCACTATTTAAGCAACATTCTTCAGGGAGATTCCGAGAGCTGATAACTGTCATCACTAGGAAGCACCCGGAGGTAATGTCCACTGAAAAGCCCACAAACAGGAGGCCTGATACTTCTGGGCTCCAAGGTTTCATCAGTATGAGCACTTACCCATCTTCTAAGACATAGATGCCACCCCTTTTCATGCCTCATAGATCTAACAGCATTCCAGATACAACTATTCTATGATAACCATTAGAGGCACTTTTTAACTGGGTCCTCCACTGTTTTCAACAAAAGAATCACAGAGGCTTCCATTCAGAACAATGATGATGATGGCAGCTAAAATTCATGTTGCGATTTAAAATTTCCAAAGTACTTTATGAATATCTCATTTTATCCCTCGTGGGAGGCAGGTGCTGTCATTCACTCCATTATACAGAAAGGAATAAAGAGACTGACCAGAGGTTCAGAGATTTGCCCAGGGTCACACAGCGATGTAAGTACCTGAGGCTGGATTTGAACTCGGGTCTTCCTGATTATCTACTAGCAAGCTTCATTAGAAGCAGAGATCAATTTTTGTTCTCTGCCTTTCAGATGAGCATTTCTCGAGGAAACCCCAATAGAGTGAGTGTAAAAATACATAGGTGACCTAAACCAAGTCTTGGAAGAAACACCTGGACTGTTTAATGTCTATTTTGAAGAAACTCTTAAAATTGTATGTCAGCAAAAGCTGACGGCAGTAGAAAGTACAGGGGAAAGAGGCCAGTTTGAGTCTGGGCCTGCCCTCCATGACCTGCTAGTGGGAATTTCAACAGTACTTAACACCTTTGGGCCCAGTTTCCTCATGGGTTAGATGGCCTGAAAGGTCCCTTCTGGCTTTGGATCTACAATTGTATGAAAGACAAAAATGTATCCTGTACGAATTCAATTTAAAATCTTCTGACAGAAAAGAACTAAGGAAAACGAAACAAAACGAATTCTCCAGGAAATCTTCCTGAGCTGAATTTTAAGCCCCCTGAAATGTCAGAGGCCACAGGCCAGATTCTCAGAGCACCTTCACTCTTCCTTGTTCACAGACCGCACACCACTGGAGGTTATCTTGGCTCTTACAAGCTCAGGGCAGGGTGATTAATTATTTCACAAAATGGAAACTGCTTAGTTTCTTGGTCTTAAAGCTACAGTTCCACAGAAATGCAAACCACCCAAAGTGCTGAGGGTCACATTTGGAGCTGGCCAACTCCTACCAATATATTCCTAAGTAAAGTGGACCACAAAAATAATACAGCGAATAATTACCAAATCATAAAGATGAGGCAAAAGGAGCACTGTTAAAAATGATTCCATGCCCACAATTGAGAGACTAATATATGATAATTATGAATAGTAATAATAGCTAGCTAGATATTGATGTCTAGCTATTGTTAATATACATACATAAATGGATAATATGTATATTTATAATAATATGTAACAGTTAAGTGACTGATCCAGGACCACTTAGCAAGTTAAGTATCTTTGGCAAGTTATGAACTCAGGTCTCTCTCAAACCAAAGAAATCACTGTGTCCATTGTGGCATTTATCTAAGCTAGGGATGTAGGCATTTTTGGTGGTATAGCTTCCATTTCAATGGTGTCATGGAGGAGAGTACATAATACAAGTCAGAAGCTCAGAGTCTCACTTCTTTCACTGATTCACTTCAGGCTTGGAAGTCACAGTGAAGCAGATCTGTCCACTGTAAGACGAGATGCTTTCATCAGATGATGTCTAAGGTCTTTCAGCAGCTCATAATTCTATGATTCTATCATCAGAAAACAGAAACAAATTTTCAATATTATTTTTCCACTAATATTTTTCTAATTGATAGAAATTGGTTTAATTCTGTTCATGGTAAACTTCTAAAGAGAATCAGACAGAGACCCAAGGGACAGGAGAGTTCACACCTCTCCATTTAGTTACAGTACTAAGTTCCATTTTTGCTTAAAAACAAAATTAATCAAAATTGCTATATAAAATCAGTCAAATTATTAAAAATCGATCAGATTTGAAGTGGATTAAAAATGGCATTTTCCTTTAACAGGAGAAACAGCTGATTCATTACTGTGTCTTTCAATCTGGCCTTAACTACTTTTTAAAAATTATGTTCTTACTGTCTGGAAAGCAAGTCTATTCAAAAGCTACTTAGACCTTTAGCCTAAGATATAGGAATCAGACAACAACAGACTTTATGATATCCTGAGTAACTTCAACCCTTTCTTTATGACAAGAGGATAAAGCAATACATCTTGGGAAACCTGCATTTTATTCCTAAAGCTATGACCCCTTTCTTTCTTAAACTTGCCTACCCAAACAACAGAAAATGGAAATAATGTTCATAGCACATTTATGATAGAGAACATTTACACTCTTACAGTAGGAAGCAAGGAAGCTAACTTGACCCTTGACGGTGTCCAAACCACAGCTAATTTTCTTCCAAAAACAAAAAAGTACTCTCCTTTTAAAAGTCTGTGTGTTGGTCCATCCATAAAAATCCATAGATTTGTGGGGGTGGGGTTGTTATATGACAAAAATCCTTAGTTTGTTGAAAACTCAGACACTGACTCTATACCTAGATCCCCAAATGGAACATGCCTGGTAAGTTCTCATTCTGCCATTAAGATCTGGACAGAATTACAATAAACCCAGCAATGTGACTACTATTCAAATTCAACTCCTGAAACCAATGGTCTTATTAAAAAGGTTTTTCCTTGGTTTTGACATGACAGAGGTGGCTGGAATGGGGAAGTACAGCCTCTAACAAACAATTAAATGAGAAGGTCCAAGATCTTTCTCCATGCAGTTCTGAAGGATTTTGCCAAATCTGGTAGTACAAGCTTTGTAGGACTAATGCCAAGCAGTGCTTGGCTTGTGAGTTGGGTTTCTGTTTTGTGAAGGAAGAGGCTTTGGGACCTGAATCACATAAAGGAGTGTTTTGGTCTGAATATATTCTTAATTACTCAAATACTAAAGGCTGAATATAGGCTGAAAATGTCCTATAATCTACCACACCAATCAGGGACATATAGCCTTTTGGAGGGCATGCAAGTAAAAGTAATGCCATCAAAACTTTAGGCAATTTAAAACAATATCAGGATTGGCAATGCTATTAATTTCAATAAAGAATTAGAAAGTTATATTTTTACCAAAGAGTAGAAAAGCAAGGCACAGATGAATTATTGCAACAAATAAATAAGGAAGTAAGGAGGATGGGAGGGAGGGAGGAAAGGAAGGATGGGAGGGAGGAAAGAAGGAAAGAAAGGAGGGAGGGAGAGAGGAAGGAAGGAGGAAATAGAAGGAAGAAAGGAAGGAAGGAAGGAAGGAAGGAAGGAAGGAAGGAA
>NW_027185761.1:42168758-42185510 GCF_028583685.1 Petaurus breviceps papuanus | reverse complement strand
GAAGGAAGGAAGGAAGGAAGGAAGGAAGGAAGGAAGGAAGGAAGGAAGGGAGGAAGGAAAGGAGGAAGGAGGGAAACAGGAAGGGATTTGTTAAAGGTTATTTTTTAAAGACCTACTACTCACCCTACATTATGCTAAGCATTGAAGATACAAAGAAAGGCAGAACCAGTCCCTGCCTTCAGGGAGACCATGATCTGATGGGGGACATCACGCAAACAACTACGTACGAATAAAATAAATACAAGATAAATCAGAACTAATCTGAGGGATCTCTGATATATCTTTCCCATTTCGAAGTCTAATGACATCGGGCACTGTTAAGTTCCCATCCACCCCACTGCCTAAATCAACCGAATAGATTAATAAGCACACTTCTCCAAAGGGCACTGCCAAGTTTTGTGGATGCTACAAAGCTTCTGAGAAGCCAACAGCCCAGTGCTCATTTTTCCCCAGCAACCCTACAGAGTCAGTGACTTCAAAAGATTGATCTGTGTATGTGCTGGAGGGACATGCAGAGAAGGATGAGAACTAGGTCCAGGAAGCTTATTTATTGTTGCTGTTAATATAATTGTACTCTGGAAAATTCATAATTTCTCTGCCAATGAATTTATTATTATTATTTCCTTGGTTACAATGCTGGTGCAGAAAACTTAAGAGAAATGAAGACCTTGTTATCATGCTTGTGAAAGATTTTAAGCTAACAAAAAGTTCAGTCTTTATTCCAGGGCAGTTAATTAAGGTTGACCAAGTCAGGCAGAAGTAAATTAACTTGGCTGATCAATTATTTATATGAAGTAGAATAAATGCCCGTAAAGAACTTAGCCTAGTCATGAAAGGATGTGTAAATTAAACTAAACATAGATTTGTAAAATATGTTTCTACTTCTATGGGGAGAAAAGTAGAAAAGTTAATAGCAAAATCACTTTCAGGGAAAAAAATTAAATGATGATCCCCTATTCTCTACTCCTAAAACCCAATAATTTCAGTCTCATCATATCTATCTTATACATGGACGAATAATAGAGGATTTTGTGCAGTTGTGAAAGATCACAAAAGCTCCCTCCAAATCCTAGAGGGTAGAGATATTCATTATTTTAGAAGTTTTGTCCATTACTTTAAGATCAGCTGACCAATCACAGAGACGGTCATATCATTTTTTTTTTCAGTTGTTCAGGATGTGCCTTTGGGACTAAAATCTTCACGAACAATAGGCTCTACTCTTTACTTAACTTTTTTTTTAATTTAAATTTGTCTCTGTTTCAAAAGGTAAAAGAAAACACAAGAACCCACCTGGTTGGTATGTAGAGAACTAAAACCAGTGTCGGGTTATATTATTCATACCAAGGCCTGCCTCACAAGCATCAGCTTCATTTTTATGTGCAAAGTTTAGGTTAAAACCCAACTCAAACAAAGAGGCAGTTGCAGGCAGGAAGGTCAAGCAGCCATGCTTGCTCCCAGACACAGTCAAAGCCCGGGGCCTCCTAGATCACTGGATTCAGTTCAGCCCTCACGCATACCTTGGAGATTGAGTACCGTCAAAACTAAAGATGGTTATTTTTCCAGTTATTCCAGATGAATGGATTTTTAAAATAGCAGGAATGTCAAATGGAGGCCCCAGAAGATTTCCATCCTAATTTTCCAGCAGAAGAGACATTACATAAGATCCATGGGCTGATGTTAAATACCTAAACTTTTTCAAATTGAAGCTCCAAGGTTTCTGAGATTTAGCCATTCATAAAAAGCAAGGCGATTTGGAATGGAAGAGACAAAGGATTATGTTGAAAGGTTTAAAAATTATACTTGAGGGTGAAAGAAGCAGGTGTAAAAAAAACTGACTGGAGGTCCTTGGTCTCCGCTATCAACGCTGAGTCATGGTCTAAGGGTGATGGTTTTGTGACAGCCATCTAGTAAGCAGAAAAGGAGGAAATGTATAAAATGATGAGAAGAGGGGGGGGGGGAAGTACTCTTAATATTTCTTCATCGAAGAGATAATCTCCTGAATTTTAAATGAGCCACTAAGATTTTGGGGTCTTCATAAAGCTCCCCCCATCCTTGGGTGTCAATTGATAGCAAACAGGTAAAAACAAAATTCAGGCACATAATCTAAGACAGAAGATTGTGTACTCACTGTTATGCAAGCACCATCTTCCTATACTGAATTTTCATAATTATAACAGAAAGGCGTAAATTTTCTAATGCATGGCAGTTCAAAAAGTAATCAAGAGAATGAGCCTGAGGGCTATTTTAATGTATGCAAAGCTAGTGACCCACAGTAAATGGGAGGTAGGCTTCAATGAATGCAAAGTAATGCACACATACTAAAGACCTGGTCTGATGAGGGACGGCTAAAATTAACACCCAATTAATTTCCGAATTGACAAACAAATGAAACCCATAAATCTACTTTCTCATTAATTTTCTTGTGGTATAATTTAAAGCAGTAATATGAGGGCAAAAACTGAGCATTATCCATCATAAATATCAAAAAGATAGCACTGTAACACCATAAATTATGCATATTACCTGTTGTTAGAAATGATTAATGTATTATCAACTTTATCGTGCACTGTGTATGTCTAGACATATCTGAAATCTGAAATTTCATTTAGCACTTAGGAATAAAAGTCCAGGAGGAATGAAATTGTCAAGAGCCTCCTTCTCCCGCTGGCCCAGTGGCACAAAGGAAGCTGTTCTTAATGCCATCTGGGAGGATCAAGGGGCAAAACTGGACTCATCCCAAGCTTTGGGTCAACAGAGGTTGAGCACATCTTAGAGGTGATGTGCTGGCACTCCCAGGGGAGGAGAAACAAATCACACTGCTCTGAGAGCATTCTTGCTAACTGATCCACAGAATGGCACTGGCATCTGTTCCACAAGGGGGCTAGTCACCTCTGCTCACCCTCTGGATGAAAAGAAAGAAGTGCCTGCCCAGTGATGGAAGAGCAAGGGCAAACTGGGCATGCCTCACAGGACCCTAGATTTGATACCAAATGTTTTATTGTTGGTTTTTTTCTTTCCTTTTTTTTTGGGGGGGGGCGAGGCAGGTAGAGAAATCAAATAGCAAGGGGGAGAATACAGCCTTCCTGGCATGGAAGCACAAATGCATAATTATTATTATTGTTATTACCACCCTTGAATGTGCCCCTAGGGGAAAGAAAAAGGACATCTAAGCTAATGTGGGTCTCTTGTTCTCACTACTCTACTCTCTTCTGTTTCACTAGCTTTATGAGAAAGCTGGATGCCTTTACTTGAGCAACGGGTCACCTGGCACATATTAATTTGCGTGGATTGAAGGAATGAAAAAAGATCAATTACAAACCCAACGTTTCAGTGCAGCACTGTAAGGTCTGTTTGCTTATTGATCAACTTGATTGTCAATTCATACTTTCTGATTTTGTTTAAAAAAAAACCAGCCATTTTCCTTTCACTGAAGACTTTGAACAACCAATTTGGGATTTAAGTTCTTAAAACATTTAAGGAATAGTTATATTGGCACAAATGACTTAGTAGCCAAAATAATTTTTTAAGTTAAGAAACAACCAAAGAAAATTTTCATCACAACATTATGTGTGTATTTTCATTTATATGTGTATACACATATACATACACACAAATATATATTTATTTATATTTATATATATTTATTTTATATATATATAATATATATGTTTATAATATATATACATATATATTATACATACTCTTTGTTGTTACATACACACAAATATGTACATAGGTAAATATTTATGGTCATTTCAAACTAAATGGGAAGAGTAAAAGTATTTAATTTGCCAGTACTTTGATATCAAGTAAGGGCAATGTTAATAGACCCCTATTGCTCCCCACTTTTGAATCAGAATGTTGCTTACTCTGAAGATATAATAATGTGCTTTTCCAGGGAGAAGGGGAAAGGGT
Organism: Petaurus breviceps papuanus; assembly: GCF_028583685.1. Taxonomy (NCBI): domain Eukaryota; kingdom Metazoa; phylum Chordata; class Mammalia; order Diprotodontia; family Petauridae; genus Petaurus; species Petaurus breviceps. Next base: position 42,181,595 of record NW_027185761.1, on the reverse strand, counting down.
GATTACAATTTCAACAGAAAACAGAAAACAAATGAAAGCCATATTAATTTCTCTCTGGCAAGACCTGCTTTAATACACGTTTCTTGGACACTGGGATCCCTCCCTGAAAGGATACCAGCATGTACAGCTACATTCCCTCCTTATCATATGGAGTTGCAGATGTGTAACTTTTCTCATGCATCATGTCTATAATTTCCAATCTTTTTTTTTTAACTTCCCCAGACTACCTTTTAGGCAAGTGTCCACAGTAACTGGGTACAGACTGAGCAGGACAGAAAGGCACACTATTTAAGCAAAGACACACACACAAAGGATTAAGAAGGCGAGACCCCTTGCATATTAGCTCAGTCAAAGCCCTAATAATAAATTAAATATTGAATATAAGAAAAAACACTTTATGTTTCCTTAATGCTTAGGCCTCTTGTTTGCTTTGTCATGAGAAAGGCTTCTGAAACCCAAAGCATGAGTAGGCCAGGTATTCATGGAGCCTTAATTAAAAATTGTTTTCAACAAACACAATAGATTTTTCACTTCTATAACTAATGAAGTCTTAAGAACTTCAAAATAAATACGTAAGCTGTATAAAGCCCAGAGACCAATTTCATATCCATTCTAATTTTAACATTTTTATATGGTTTCACGCAGAAAAGATTTGATTCATAAGAGCTATACTAGTCAATTAATGACTGGCTTGTTGGGTTACACACTTCAAGTAGCTCCTGTTTCACCTCAAGCCCCATAACCGCTCTAGTGGCCATAACGAATTCTATCACTATAGCAAGTTAGTGAATACAATCCATCAGAATTTTGTTGCTTGCATTTCTCGGCAGTGAAAAGGACAATTATTTAATTTTATCCTTCAAAAACTCATATACATATATATGTGTATATCTGAGTCATTTTCAAGAGATGAAATAACAGGCCCCATTTAATATAAGAGAGTTAAAGTTTGTCTCTCAAGGTCATTGTTCTCCAGGTCTCATTCCTTTTTTTTTTTTTCCTTCTTCAGAGAGTGTCCTTGCAATTTACAGCAAATGCTAACAGGTCCTGGCTGGTATTGAAACACAGGCATATTCAGAAGCAACAACAAACACAAGGCCTGAAAAAACAAAGATGGCCTGAGCTAATTTTTCTTAGTTGTTTGCAAAACAACCCCAAAGGACAAACTATTGCTGAAGCCTTGTCTAATTAGGTTTTCCATGTCCAAGGAGCAAAGAGTCACAAATGGATTCGGGAGATATAACCACCACTTGGATTTTAATTACAAGTACCATTTTTTTTTTAAGCACAGTTAAAGATCAAAACTGGGGAAAAAAAAAACAACCTCAAATATTTTGAAATATTGATTATACAGGTTTTCGTTCCAGTTAAATGTCTCTCCCTTAAACCCCAGGGAATTTCTTCAGAAAACATCAAAACAAAAGTTGGTATTTTCTTTTTAAAACTTGTTAGAAGGTATATGCCTCAATATTTGGCTTAAACATTTAGCCCTTTCCATAAATTTCTTTTGAGAACATTAGAATTTGGTATTTTAAAACTTTGTAGAGGTTATATTCCTCAATATTTGGCTTAAACATTTAAGCCTTCCCCCAAACATCTAACTGTCCATGACTCAAAGGCAGTACCTTTTGGGGTGACTGCCTGGCTCCCGGCCCTAGCCTTCTAAGTCCTCATTTTACCACCAGGTTTTTCTAGCCGTCTGATGCTCTAGGACCCTGCTAACATTCTTTGTAGGAGAGTGCTCTCCCCTCCAGAAAAAAGCAAACAACTGGGTAGCTATCATCATTACACTAAGGAAATCTCTTCGAAAAACCAAACAACTTCTAATCTTTCGAGCCCCTTCATCCAAGTTAAAGATAAGAAAAGCAAACCGAAGGCTGCTTCAGCCACATTCCAGGGACAAGTTCCCCTTTTCTCCTTTATCAGAACCCTCCCATTTAAGTTTTTTCCAGGCCTAGCAGGATAAACTGCTGCTCACACCCTGCAAACAAAGCACTATTTGTTTAATAACTGATTGCTGCCATGGGTACAGTAAACAACGGGCCCAGCTTTTGTGTTTATGAACAAACACAGCATCTTGCAAGAGCAATTTAACATTAACCTGGTGGAATAATCAACAGATTTCATAGGTGACACCGGGGGCAGAAATAGCGTAAACAGAATGGGGAGGAGGAGAAAGGGGCCACTCTTTGAATCAAGGTCGAGGCAAATGCATTACAGGGTAAACAGCTGGGAAGAACTCAAGACAAACAAACAGTCATTCTTCTGACATTTAGAGAGGCAGAAAGGTTGTATGTTACATATATCAGCTGCTGACCACCATGAAATCAGACCAGTTGGGGCCCAGCACTCCTTATTTACACAATGCCATGTTTGCTTATAAACAACAATTTGCTGTTACCAACTTAGCATTACTCATCATCATATAAGCCAGTGAAATCCTGTTAACTCTTTAATGGTTACTCTACTGTGAAAAAATAAAAAAAGGGATGATCTAGAAAAGGAAAAAGAAAAGCAACCAAAAATAAGTTGGGGCCTATTTTTGACCCTTTGATTTCCCTGCCTTTGGATGAAAATATTGGATTTACATAGCTTAGAAGAGTTAAAAGTTGGATTTGGAAGCAACTCTGAACAGTGGACTGTCTGGAGGCTTGAGGAACACTGCACTCATTTCTTGAGTGGTTCTTTTATCAATGAAATATCTGGGTCAAACATAGATTCCGATCTTTAATCTTTTATTAAGAAGTAAAAACCCTGATGCTTCTTCCTCCACATGATGAGCTTCTCTTACAAGATATACTTGAGCCTGTGTTGCCTGAAAATTAACAAATTTGTGGAATTCGAAATATTCACTCGAGGGAAAAAGAAAAAAACATGTTAACAAGTATGTGGTGTAGTCCTTTATATACATTGCACAGAAAAATTAATCCATCAATACACCATGTAATAAAAATTCTGTCAATTCATAAAAAAGAAAGAAAGCTTCCTAAATTTAATGGTGAAAAATAAGGTAGAGTTTTCCAAAAATAAAAGATATCATGAAATAGTATCTTTCAAAATACATCTAGCTTAAGAATATTAACATATATGTTTCTTTACATTACCCCAAGCTATTATGCTTTCTTGGGAGAATCACAGTCTAGGGGTAGCCTAGAGAGCTGCACATTCATTTGGGGAACCTGCAGTTTCAAGGCCACATGCAGCCCTCTAGGTCCTCAAGTGTGGCCCTTTGACTGAATCCAAAAAAGGCCACACTTGAGGACCTAGAGGGCTGCATGTGGCCTTAAGGCTGCAGGTTCCCCACCCCTGGTGTAGATAATAAAAATTAAAACAATACTTAATTTTGAACCCTATGAATAATCCTTTTCCATTTTTAACTTCAACAAGCAAAACATACTGAAAATGCAAAAATTGGGATATGTATCTGTTCATGTTGTTTCTCCAATCAATTGCCATTAAAATTCTCTATCAGTTGTGTCTGAAATATAGCAAAATGTTGTCTGCTGGCCGCCCAACCAAAATCCCACAGGGTGGAGTGCCAGGGGTAGAAAGAATAAAGAAATAAAAAACAAAGGTACAAAAAAGGCAACCTTTACCTTTAGATTAACAACACAAAGGGTTAGGCAATCTTAAAAATCTTGAAAGGTTTAGATATTTATGAGAAATTTACAAATTCTTTTCTGTAGCCCTTTTCTCTCAGCTTCTGTCTCCCTCATATGTACCCCATACTCTTCTCCACCTAGATTATATCTACTTTTTTTCTCTCCTGCTTTAGTTCCCTAATTCTTCTCCTAGAAACTCCCAAGTTGCCAATTTTGCCTTCTTTCTTTCCTTGTTCTCAAATCACATTCCTTTTAATCCCTACGTTGCCAATTATTTCTCCCTCCTTCCTTTTCTCTCTTTTTCTCTTTTTCTTTCTTTCTCTCTTTCTTTCCCTTCCTCTTTCTTTCTTTCTTTCTTTCTTTCTTTCTTTCTTTCTTTCTTTCTTTCTTTCTTTCTTTCTTTCTTTCTTTCTTTCTTTCTTTCTTTCTTTCTTTCTTTCTTTCTCAAACCATATCCCTGCTAACTGTCTCTTTTCTTCATGTCAACTTGGCCACTAAATTCTACAATGTGTTTTGAGATAATTTCCAATGCATATTCAGGATTTAACTAGGGGTGGAGAAGATCTCACAGGCTCTCAGGTCTTATACTCATAGACGAGTATAAGGCAGTTGAGACTCAGAAACTTCCTTCTCCAACTCCCTGTAGATCTCTCTCTGTACTAATACTCTATTAGAATATCACACTTGCTCAAGAGTATGCAATGATGCAAGTGTGAATATTGCTAACCACTAACATAAATCCATTTCCTCAATTGTTTTGGAAACTGAAAGTCCCTGAATCTGCACTAACTATAGCATGCATGTGGTTAGGATGACTGCAAAGCACAGACAAGTTAGGGGACTATTCGAAGGTCACTCTGGGAGTAAGAGGGAAAACCAGGTGATGAAAGAAGACTAAGTTTTCTTATACTTTCTTGTACTCTATCATTGTTCCCTTGTGTTAGTCTTGAAGGGGAAGGGGAGATGAAGAGAATGGGGTGGGAAACAACAGAGTGTTTATTTTCTAGGGCGCAGAAAACAAACTATTTCTGTGACTTCCCGACCTCTCACTCCCCACCCCACCCCCATTTGCCAAATCAGACCATCAGCCAGGTGTGTTACTTTCATTTAAATGCCAAGTAGTTATCAAAAGAGTGGCGCCATTTCCTTTGAAAAATGATTAGAGGGTATACCCCTCACGCTTTCAAAAGTGAACCAGGTACAGGGCTCACATCATGAAAAGAAGCATGGCTTATTAGAAATCATACTGTATTTGAAACTGGACAATCAGTGTTTGAAGATAGAAGTCAAGAGTTTGAATCCTGCCTCTGAAGCCTACTAGTTATATTTCTGTGCGCAAGTTACTCATATGAGCTTTATTTTCCTCATCCTGAAAGATGGGAAAATAATGCTTGTCTCTCCTATCTCACAGAGTCCTTGTGTGAAAATAAACCCTAAGATTCTTATCAACAAATATTTATTTTTTTAAAAAATGTTTTATTGATGCCTTATTATTTGCTCCAGAGACATTCCACAATTGCCAACTCTCCCCACCCAGAAATGCATCACCCACCCTTTAAACAAAGAAAAAATCGTTAAAACGTAACATACAATCGATCCCCAACCTCTCCACTTAGAAGAGGGAGATATATTTCATCATGCGGTCTCCAAGAGCAAGAATGGTCATTCATGTAATCTGAATTTGGGCAGCTTTCAGTGTGGTTTTTAATAACAACAAGGTAGCAATTGTGTACATCCTTTTTCAGCTATCAATTAACTATATCGTACCCTCCGCATACGAAGTGGTAAGTAGTGATCTCACTATCTTAGGTCACAGGCTGGGAGGTGTTTTTATAGTAATTGTGAGGAATTTTGATGTAACTATCTGTTAAGAACGAATGCACATTTGTGAGATGTCTAGGTACACAGCCATGGGATTGAGCCAACACATAGAGTGCATCTGTTGTTTAGTCATTTTCCAGTCATGTCTGACTCTTTATGACCCCATCTGGGGTTTTCTCAGCAAAGATACTGGAGTGGTTTGCCATTTCCTATTTCCTTCTCCAGTTGATTTTATAGATGAAGAACGGAGGCAAACAGGATTAAATGACTTGCCCAAGGTCACACAGCTAGTAAGTATTTGAGGTCAAATTTGAACTGAGGTCTTCCTGACTCCAGGGCCCAGTTCTCTATCCACTGTGCCAGTTAATTGCCCAATCCCGCATACAGATACTAAATGCCTGAACTTGGGTCATATTAGTACCTCAGTCCCATCAAGTGATAAAACTAGAAGTGTTTTTCTTTCTGGAAATGGTGCCAGTCTTTTGATTAGTACTTGTCATTTAAATGAAATTAACACACCTGGCAGGTGTTTTGATTCAGCATCCACCTTACATCTCTCCTTTCCCCAAAGCAAAAACTAGAGAACACTCTTGGTACCACCAAGATTTCTACTCATTATATATCCGCAGCTGAATTCCCCCTAAATTAGAACCCACAGTCAAAATCTTAGCTTCCTAATGCACAGTTCTTATTAAATGTATTCAGGCATCAGCCATCTGAACTGGTCTGCCTTCTCCGGCAAGTAAAAATCAGAGTTTATTCAGTACAAAGTAAGTACTACATGATAAAAACTATAAGCATATCATTCAAATGCTTTATTGGTCAAATAGATGGATGCTTTTATTAGTCCAACCTTTTTTGTAATGGAGTGCCACTGATGACCCAGTGTTAGCCTCATTCCCTGCTATTAATCACACTTCTAAGAGCTCATTTTGCTTTAAAATCTTAAGAAATTGCTATAATTTAAAGACACGGTGTCTACATAATGGGAAATGCTTCACAGATTGTATCATTTCATATAGCACAGTATTTTTATGGGAACACTGACCATGATGCCAAGGTATAATAACAAAAGTTGAATAAAATCTTTTATAAAGAAAAGCTAAATGTAAACTTTCATTTGTAATTGTTGTCTCTACATCTGTATACTTTCATCTTTGCCTTTAGGGAAATGTGGAATCTAAAAGCATATGGTTTACATAGATTAAGACCACAACAATGTTCCTAAACAAATGTTTTAAAAAATGAAAGGGAGAAAACCTAATGTGAATAGATAAAAAAGATGTGAAAACACATGGTGTGTTTTAAGAAAATTCAATCAGTGGTATATTCCTTATTCATCATCTATAATTCCTGTGTCTTGTCTCCTCAGTAAATGGAACCAAAGCAGTGTCTTCAATAAGAATGACTTTAGCATGAACTACAGGTATCTGCCAATTTATGTCTAGTATGATTTCTACTAATATAATGACACCCTTGACTGATAAATCCTCATCTCATTACACCACACTTTGCAAATGTTTAACTGTGTTGACGACTACTTTATGGCAGGGGATTATAGTGGAGAGAGTTCTCCCCCTAAATAAAATAAAAATAAAAACCTACTATTAAATAAACAGATATATGACACTCACAGACACAATCTTATAAAATAATATGGCTAAATTATGTTATATGGTGAACATGAAAAAAATGGTTCCTTCTCAACAACAGGAATTGCCCCAACCAGCCAATGTGACTTTCCAATTGCATCATCTCAATCATAACTTATATTTGCATTGGGCTTTGTAGTTTATAGGGCTCTCTCCTCAACAAACTGGGTTAGCCAATGTAAGGATTATCACCCCAATTTTACAGATGAGGGCTCAGAATGGTTAAGTCACTTCATCATGGGCATATATTTAAGGTGCTGGAACTGGAGCTCTAACACAGAATGCTTGACTCCAAGTCTAGTGTCATTGTCCATGATATCTTCTCATTAACAGATGATAAAAAGCCGAAATATTTTAAACCAATATCCAGTTGACTACCCATTTACAACCGTGATGGAGTGACTCTATCCTTATTTGATCCAATCCGTTTTCACATGAAGGTTGAATGACAGTAGATGAGTGTTGCCTGTATACAATATTGGTAGCTACTGAATATAAGAATAATAAACTAAGGAGGCGGCCAGGTAGTACAGCGAGTAAGATCACCGGCTCCAGTGTCGGGATGACCTGGGGATCAAATGCAGGCTCAGACACTTAGCACTCGCCCAGAAACACCTGGCTGTGTAACCTTGAGCAAGTTACTTAACCCCAATTGCTTAGGGGCAGCCAGGTGGCTCAGCAAGTAAGAGTACCGGTTCCAGTGTTGGGATGACCTGGGGATCAAATCCGGGATCAGATACTTAGCACCACACCCAGAAATAACTGGCCATGTAACCTTGAGCAAGTTACTTAACCCTGATTGCTTTAAAAAAAAGAATAATAAACTAAGTTCATCAACTTAGAGTTATAATATTATCAGTAACAATAGTTTGAGTTCCTAAACTTCCCTGTTTCTTGAAAAGAATGCACAGTGGATACTCCTTTGAAAAATAAAATAAATTAAGCTCAGAGAATAACACCACTCAACCAGAATTATTCTTTTTTGAAGTCAGATATTTTGACTTTTTTTTAATGTGAGTAGCCTCTAAAGCAAATTTTGAATTTGTTCTCATTAATTGTTCTCTTTCTATGAGATTTGTTGTGAAAGTCATGTATGCACATGCTAGTAATTGCAGACAGGATTAGCCACCTGTTCCTTACTTTATGAACATCAGAGGTTAATTAGGAATGCAAGAAGCCTCTTCCACTTAGGACATGGCTTTACAATGAGGAAAATGGATTGAAGTGATGTCAAATAGGGCAGATGGCACTAAACGCATGTCTTAACCACCAAATCAGGTTCATCCAGTGAAATTATTACAAAAGGAATTCTGTTCCATCACACTGAATGTTTGTGCATTTGTTTGTTTCTTTTTCTTTTTGCTGAACTAGCTTATTAGTGTTTGTCAACATTTGATTGAATTTAGCAAGTATTTATTAAGTACCTACTACATATTTGCATTATTCTAGGCATCATGGTTACAAACATGTTACATGTCTATTCACTTTTAAAAGAGCTCATAATCTAAATGGAAGGGAAGGGGAATGAGAAATTTAAAAAAAGTATCATAAGAGGATAAGTGCAAAGAACAAACTTCAGGCAAGGTTCTATGAACAAATGGATACCTGAGAGATCGTGATGGAGGGTATGTTGATGTTTGTACAACCAGAGAAGGCTTTATGGTAGAGATGGCATCCAAAAGGTCTTTGGAGGGAAGAAATCCAATTAAGAAAAATATTGAGCATGGGAGTAGGAGTAGGGAAGAGATCATTCAGGACATGAAGAAAAACAGAAGTTGAAGCAAGGAGAGCATACAGCAGGGAAATCAATCAACATTTATCAAGTACTTACTATATGTTCTAGGCACTGTGCTAAGCACTGAGGATACAAAAAGAGGCAAAGATAGTCTCTGACCTAAAGGAGCTCACAATCTAAGGGTAAAGACAACAAGCAAACAAATATGTGCAAAATATATAAAGGATAAATAGGAAATCACTAAAAGAGAGAAAGCACTTGAAATAAGAAGGGTTGGGAAAGGCTTCTTGAAAAGATGGGATTTTAACTGGGACTTAAAGGAATCCAGGAAAGTCAGCAGATGGAAATGAAGACAAAGGATTCCAAGCATGGGAGAGAGAGAGAATTCCCAGAACTGAGAAATGGAGTGTCTTGTTTGTGAAACAGGGCAGAGGGAAGAGGGAGAGGGAGAGAGAGGAGGGTCTTGTTTAAAAGTAGTCTCCATTTCCTTACCCCCAAACTACAACTCACCATTGTCTCCTATCCCCCAACTCAACACAATCCACTATTAAACAGATCTTCCATTTTTCATGACGACATTCCCATGCTGAAGGTCCATTCACAACATCTATCACTCATTTTCCTTTCCTGAGATCACCCAGTCAGTTGTATAGGACAGAGGATCATAGTTCTAGAGCTGGAAAAGACCTTCAAGTCAGTTTAAGAAGATGATTTAAGTTGTCCAAGGTCACAAAGTGATTTGTCATTGAAGAGATCTGAATCTCAGAATTAGGCCTAGAAGTCTGCTCTTTGGTTCTTAGGGGAGCATTGGCACCATACCACCAATAAGAGGCTATTACAGGCTTGGGAGGCAGCAGTAGCGACTAAGAACAACTCCAGAATGCCTAAAATGTCTCCCAATTATGTTTGCAGAAGTCATGGTTCCTGTGATTGCAGCAGAAGAGGGACTAGCATGCCCATGCTGTGGGATCCATTAAGCATGTAAAGGCAATGTTAGCAGTGATAATGACTTTTGTTTGCTTACTTCATCCATTCTGTATATATGGTACAGAAAAGTACAAAAGAAGGAATCTCGGTAAGTTTCAAAGACATACCATATGAAGAGTTGGCTCATGTAAAACTACTGTCAATGTAAGTTATGAAATTTTCAAAACTGAACTAATATGGGTAGGGACTGAACATGTGATATAACTGTCAGAGGAACCTGCCTGGATGAGTTAAGTCCTCTGACAATGCAGGTTGGCATCTTTTCAGTAGCTTAAAGCCTTAGAACACTTATTAAAACATTGGGAGGTTAAATGTCTTGCCCATGGTCAAAACATATGTCTGAGGCAGAATTCACACACAGGTTTTAGTAACAGCACATATTTGAATTATGTTTGAAATAGAATGTTTGGAATAATTAATTCCCTATGCATTCACTGATCAAGAATTAAAGGTCTGTTGCTGATTGTTTTCAAATTTGCAGAAGTCTGTGATTTGTTTCTAAGGGGATAATTTCCTATATGTGTTTATGAGAAAAAAATCTTTTATTTTCCCACTGAAGTCATTCTGTCTTTCTTCCTTTCCTTTCCTTCCTTCCTTCCTTCCTCCCTTCCTTCCTTCCTTCCTTCAAATGGACAAGTACTGACTTGATCTTTGTGTGGAGAGTTAGGGACAAATATTGGGGTATGAGACATGCTTCCCTTTAAAAGACTTCATGGTTGAAATACTTGATGGTCCGAGGAATGAATCTGCCTGAGGAATCTATTAGGCACAGGCATTGGTCGTTTTCATTATAACATACTGGGCAAGAGGATTTGGGTTTTCAAATGGTAATGGTGACTTGAAATAAGAAGATAAGATGTTCTAGACTGCCTCAGGAACAAAAGATGGCAGCCTGCAGTTTGGCCCCTGGAATATTTAGTGTTCTGGGGGAATATTCATAGGATGCAAAAGGGATGCAGACCATTCCTTTATCCAATAATTATTATCATTTTTCCTTTGGAGCAAATCATGCTCATGCCATTTTTCTTAACTTGTTTTAAAATTATGAAAGTACCAGATGACTTTAAATGCTCAAGAATTTAATTCTGTGGTTTCATTTCTACTTCACTGAAGATTGAGACATCTCAAAGAACACTTGTCCTCTCCTTTAAGGACTGTGAAAATGCTACTGAAGTTTAAATCTCCCCCAGATCATCCAGCCAATCACACTACTCACCACATACATCCCCTAAGAGTCTCCAACAGATTTTCCTGCTTATCAGAAAATAAGTACATAGAGCTATGTGCACTGAATACATTATTGGTCAAGGAATTTAAAACCTCCTAGTTGGTCATATGATCAAAGATTCAGAGCTACAGGAAGTCTTGGAAGCAATTCAGTGTAATGCACTCAAAGGAGGAAACTGAGGCACAGAGAGGTTGCATGCCTTGCCCACGACCACACAGGCAGTAATTGTCTCAGAAATTATTTAGACCCAGGTCTCTCTGACTTCAAGGTCATCTAGCACTCTATCCAACTATTCCATACTGCCTCTGAAGGTGACCTGATTAACTGGACAAAATATCCAAAGCTAATGGTCAAGAAACCTTTTGTTGTTATTGTTTAATCATTTTTCAGTCATGTCCGACTCTGTGCCCCATTTGGAATTTTCTTAGCAAAGATACTGGAGTGGTTTGCCTTGTCCTTCTGCAACCCATTTTACAGATGAGAAGACTCAGGCAAACAGGGTTAAGTGAGTATCTAAGAGTCACACAGCTAGTAAGTGTCTGTTAAATTTGAATTCTGGCAGAGGAGTCTTCCTGACTGCAGGCCTGGCACTCTATCCACTGTGCCACATAGTTTCAAAGAAACCTCTGCCCTCCCATAAACTGAGCTGCCTTTCAAAATTGCACAATATTTACAAAGCATGTAGCTATACAGGCATTATAGAACAGTGAGGTGGGGGGGAGGGGTTGTGTCATCAGTTTAACTTAGAATACAAAAATTGGTTAAGGAGGAAAGAGAAAAAGGTCCTCAGCCTCTTATCATCCCAAGCATCTTCGCATGTTACTATTCCATGGATAAGGTCACTTGGCCTGCATATATCCAATTCAAAACAGGCATGATTCCATCCACACCAAGAACTGGACTTCCTGAATCCTGCTTCATAAAATACTCATTTCAGTGTATCTGAATGAAATGAACATCTGAAGAGGAAACAAAAGCTGATAAGAGATTTTAAGCTTTTGTGCATAATCATATCATTAGGGATAACAAGAATATTCTAACCAAACAACTCTTAAGACGCAGATGAAAAAGTATTTTAACATTAAGCTCTAAGTGATGTTGATGTTTAGAAATTTTATTGGAAAAAAAAATTTGTGGGGATTAATCATAGCTTGGTAATATGCTATGGATTTGTTCGCTACAAAACTCTATGTGACTCCCCCCCACACACACACACAGTTTTGCACATTTTGAATACAGTTTTTGTAACTAGCTGTATATTAAAACACCTCTGACACTTCAATGAATGTTTTCCTACTAGAAATATTATTTTTCCTTTATTCCTGTATCTGTCTGTCTTTGTATAGCCCTTCAGAGACAAGTTGTGGGCACAAAGTCACTCAGTCATAATTTGCTAAAATGGATTCCACCACAAAGGCATGCAAGTGCATTTGTGAACACATGGACACACACACACACACACACACACACACCTTTAAAAAAATCTTTTGCTTTCAGAAAAGCAAATCAAAGTATAGTCCCCCTACCCAAAGTTGAGCTGAGGAAATATATTTCTTTTCAGACAATCTTAGCACTTTGAAGAAAAAGTTCAATTGTAATTCCTAAATATCTTGACAGTGTCACAGAGATGTCTGACATTTGAAAAAAAAATTCAGAAACTTCTTATGAAATCTCCAGAATCTGCAAGGTGAAAGTGAACTGAAAGTAGAAGGAAAGGAATGGGTTGGGGGGCTGTGACTTCAGTCCTCACTAGTACTTTACTTGAGAAATCAAGGGTCTGGCTACTTTGGCAGCTGGAGAAGCTGGAATGCC